>NW_023416324.1:132187791-132787791 GCF_014108235.1 Myotis myotis | reverse complement strand
CCCTACATGCCAGAAGGACTCTGCTCACACTGCATATACCCTTTGAGCCGCAGTACAGCCCCAGGTGTGGCCTGCCAGGGAGGGATCTCGGGAGGCTGGCTCTAGGGTGTGTTCGGCCCCTCTTGCCCAGTCCTGCCCCACCAGCCACCTTCTAATTGATTTCCTTTCAATGTGCACAAATCCATGCACTGGGTTACTAGTTGTAAATAATGCTTCAGTGAACATAGGGTACATATATTATTTTTCATTAGTGTTTCAGGTTTCTTCATATATATTTTAAGAATTGGAACCAGTGGGTTATAAGGTAGTTCCATTTTTAATTTTTGGAGGTAACCCCATACTGTTTTCACCAGTGGCTGCACCAATCTTCATTCCCACCAACAGTGCACATCCTTTCCAACAGTTGTTTGTTGATTTATTGATGATAGCCATTCTGAGAGGTGTCAAGTGATATCTCATTATGGTATTAATTTGCATTTCTCTTATGATAAGTGACATTGAGCATCTTTTCATATTTCTATTGACCATCTGTATCTGTATGTTCTCTTTGGAGAAGTGTTTATTCAGGTCTTGTGCCCATTTTTAATTGCATTATTTTTGATGTTGAGTTGTAGAAGTTCTTTATACACTTTGAATATTAACCCCCTTTCAGATGTATTATCAGTGAATACATTCTCCCATTCATTTCTACTCTGATCTTTATTATTTCTTTCCTTCTACTTACTTTGGGTTTGGTTTGTTGTTCTTCTTCCACTTCCTTTAAGTCTAAAGTTTGATTTTTTTAGTTGAGATTTTTCTTATTTTTGGAGATAGGCCTGTAATACTGTGAATTTCCCTCTTAGGAGCCTTTCACTGTGTCCTATAGATTTTGGGTTATTGTGTTCTCATTGTCACTTATTTCAAGGTATCTTTTGATTTCTTCCTTGATCTTATTGTTAACCCATTCATTTTTTCATGACATGTTATTCAGCCTCCACGTCTTTGTGTGCTTTTCAGTGTTTTGTTTTGTTTTTCTTGAGATTTATTTCTAGTTTCATACCATTATGGTCAGATAAGATACTTGATAAGCTTTCAACCTTCTAAATTTATGGAGACTTCTTTTATTTTCTAATATGTGGTCTATCCTAGAAAATATTCCATGTGCACTTGAAAAGAATGCATATTCTTCTTATTTGAGGTTAAGTGCTCTGAAAATAGCTATTAAATCCATCTGATCTAGTGTGTCACTTAAGGCCACCATTTTCTTGTTGATATTCTATCTGAAATATCTATCCAGTTATGTTAATGGGGTGTTAAAATCCCCTACTATGACTGTATCACTGTTAATCTCTCCCTTTATGTCCATTAAGATTTGCTTCCATATTTAGGAGCTTCTATGTAGGGTGCATAAATGTTTACAAAGGTAATATTCTTTTGTTGGATTGCTCCTTTTATCATTAAGTAGTGTCTTTCTTTGTCTCTTACTATAGCCTTTGTTTTAAAAACTATTTTATCAGCTGCATGAAATATCTTTTGTCATTGCTTTACTTTTGGTCTGTTTGTATTTTTTGTTCTGAAGTGAGTGTCTTGGAGACAGCATATACAAGCGTCTTGTTTTCTTACCCATTTAGCCCCTATGTCTTTTTTTTCTTTTAGTTTATCTTTATGGTTGAAAGTATTATAGATATCTCCCTTTTATTCCCCATTGACCCCCTCCTCTCCACTCTCATTTCCTCCTTAGGCCTTTTTAAGCCATTTATTTTTAAGGTGATTAGTGATAGGTACATAGTTATTACCTTTTCATTATTTTAACTATATTCCTCTGTTTTCTTCTTCTCCTCCTCCTCCTCCTCCTCCTCCTCCTCCTCCTCCTCCTCCTTCTCCTCCTCCTCCTTCTCTTCTTCTTCTTCTCCTTCTTCTCCTTCTTCTTCTCCTTCTTCTTCTTCTTCTTCTTCTTCTTCTTCTTCTTCTTCTTCTTCTTCTCCTTCTCCTTCTCCTTCTCCTTCTCCTTCTCCTTCTCCTTCACCTTCTCCTTCTCCTTCTCCTTCTCCTTCTCCTTCTCCTCCTCCTCCTCCTCCAAGCAGGAATTTTACATTTCTTGTAATACTGGTTTGGTGGTAGCAAACTCCTTTAGCTTTATCTTTTCTGAGAAGCTCTTTATTTACCCTTCAAAATTAAATAATAGCCTTGCTGGTAAAGTAGTTTGGGTGGTAGGCCCTTGCTTTTCATTTCTTTGAATATTTCATGCCATCCCATCTGGCCTAAAATGATTTTGTTGAGAAATCAGCTGACTGTCTTATGGTAGCTCCCTTGTAGGTAACTAGCCGCCTTTCTCTTGCTGCTTTTAAGATTCTCTCTTTGTAAACTTTTGCATTTTAATTATGATGAGTCTTAGTATAGGCCTTTTTGGGTTCATCTTTATTTGGACTCTCTGCACTTCCTGAACTTGTGTATTTTTTCTTCATCAGGTTAAGAAAGTTTTGGGGACATTGTTTCTTCATATGTGTTCTCAATTGCTTGCTTTCTCTCTTCTGGTAATCTAAGATGTGGATGTTGTATCTCTTCATTTTGTTGTAATGTCTCAAACTATCCTTATTCTTTTCAATACATTTTTTTTCAGCTCTGATTGGGTGGTGTTTTTTTCTACTTTGTCTTAACATCAGTGATTTGATCCTCTGCTTCATTCTCCTTCTTCTTCTCCAACCTACTTTTTTTTCTTATAATGTATTCTTCATTTCAGATATAGTTTTCTTTATTTCTAGCTGATTATTTTTTTATGGTTTCCATATCCTTTTTCATGTTGTTAAACTCTATATCTGATAAATTGCTTGTCTCCATTTTATTTAGCACTTTTTTTCTAAAGATTTATTCTATTCTTTTATTTGGGACCTGTTTATTTGCCTACCCATTTTGGCTGCCTCTTTGTACTTGTTTCTATGTTTTATATAGATCTGCCAAGACTCTCAGTCTTCATGGGTGGCCTAATGTAGTAGGTGTCCTGTGAGGTGCAACGGTGCAGTCTCCTTGGTCACCTGAACTGAGTGCTCCAAGAATGTCTCTAGTGTGGGTTATGTGGACCCTCCTGTTGTAATTAAGTCTTGATTGCTATTGACCCATTTGTGTGTGGGATTGACCCTCAGGCTGGCTGACTGTGAGGTTCAACCCTGACCATAGTGTGTAAGCTGCTGTCAGTTACTGACCACATGAAGTGGAATTTACCTCAGCAGATTCTGTTGCCTACTGATATCTCCCTTTGGATGTGTCACTTGTTGGATCCTGCTCTGAAATTGTCTGAAGCTGTACACTGGGTGTGCTTGTTCTGGGGCCTTGTGGGGGGGACTATGATATAGGACAATGTCAGACACTGCTTGTGACTGACCCTGGGAAACCTGGTTAGAGCTACAAGCAATCCACTGTTTGTGGTTGCATTTGTTTGGCTTGTGGCATGTGTCAAAGATAAAGCTTTATACCAATGCTAGCTTTTACCAGAACCAGGACTGCAGAAAGATCAGAAAAATCCCAAGATACCCTAAGATCTGCCTCTGCCTGCCTCAACCCGGGCTGCATATTAGGCTCAGTCACTGAAAGAACCTCTGGTGGTATTCGAGTTACAGGAGTTAGGTTCTCAGTGAGTCACCAAGTAAGAACGAGTGGTGCTCACCAGATTGATTTAGGTTCAAACTTGGTGCCAATGCTGAGTCTGAAGCCACTCAGCAAATATCCCCTGTTATACTAAGTCTACCTGCCACTAGCTGAGTGCTCACACAGGTTTATACTCAGGTGGGGTCTCAGGGAGTCAACAGGATGAGGCCAGCAGAATTTATCAGGCCCAAATAGACCAAGATTTGGCTGTGTTTAAGGAGGGTTCTGCTCTGGTCATGTGTGCGAGGAAAAAATGTCCCCTATTCTAGAGTCACACAACTCAATCTATCCTGGATTTTGCCTTAACCTCAACAGGGCAGAGCCACTAGAAGTTGGGCAAATGAGACCTTCTGAGTCCAGAAGGTGGGTCCACTGGATGCCCCAAGGGTGGTTCTAGTGGCTCTTCCATGAGCGGACAGAGCCAGTCAGGTTCATAGAAAAGTGGGGGGAATGGCCTGCAGGCCAAAGCTACACAACTCAGTCACTGACATCCCCTGAGTCTTTCCAGACCTCTGAACACTGGCCAAGTCAGCTGACTGCTCAGCAGGGCGTATGCTCCACTTGGTATAACAAGAGGGAGTTCAGGCTGGTGTCACAAGGAGATGAGTGGTCCACCCAAGAAAAAAAGATAGTGTTTGCAATATGGGAGAATGATTCAGCATAGGGATCTTGGAAGTTATCCCTTCACTCTCTCCCAGAACCACAAACACCATACTTTCCTTATGTAAATCTAGTCTGCTTCACCTTCCTTCCGCCTAAGCCTAGGGTGAGTGGTTGTGAATGAATTTTTTTGTGTTGGTCTAATAGGAGAGCCCCTGTGTCTCTAGCAGACTCCATCTCTCCCTGATGGAAAGATTCCATGCTGCTTTTCACAGCCAGATGTTATGGGGGTGCTTTTTTCCACCGCTGGTGCTCTGAGGTGGTTTAGACCCTATTCTTCTCAAGGGAAACCCCCCACAGCTGAGATATCCTCTGGAACCACAGCCTTGCCCATGGGAGGAGAGCCAGCCCTTTTTGTGTCTCCTTTCCAACCAATCTTGATGTAGCTTTTTCTGTAAATTCTTAATTATAAGACTTGAGCAGTAGTTCCAGTTTGGTCTTGGGAGGAGTGAGTGTAGCTTCTCCCTACACTACAATTTTGGAATCCATGATTATTATTTTTAACTAAAATGATATATATTGTTTTTTTTATTAATAGAATCATTACCTCCCATTCTAATGTGTTGTTGCTAAAATTCTGATATATTTGTTTTCTTAACATTTGAAGTAAGGGTGAAAGAAACAGAAAACTAAGGGGGAAAAGTAAGTATTTAAAAATTAAGAGTTTATACCTGACAAAAATTTTTATGATAGTAGCAAAAATTCCAAAATCATATTCATCACTGTTCGCTTCATCTATGTCAAAGCTCCCTCTACTAAATTTTTTTTCTTGTTCTTATTGAAAATGAACCAGTACCAAGATTAGGACAGAGGACTAAAATGAAAATCCCTTTATTGAGGTTGGCTGGGGGAAGAATGTTCTTCAAGGTCTGAAATAAATTATTTGCTGAGACTGTGTTTACCTGGGCACAACAGTCTTTTCAGCAACACACAGAAAATCTTGCCAGGCCCATAAATCTGAGGAAACAAAAGGGCAACAAACACCTCAGAAAAACCAGCCCCCACCAAGTCAAAGAATGAATAATCTCTCTCTTATTTGGAACAGAAACATAATGTGCATAACAATAATAGCACATGCAAAAAAAAAAAAAAAAAAAAAAACTTCATAAAAATCCAGCGTAGAGAATTGGATTCAACCACAGAGTTTTTTGTCTATATATTCTACTGTATTTCAGATAGTTGCAAAACTTAAACTGATTCTAGACTTAACACTTTTCAAACTCCCCAAATAGTTGAGACTTAATTCTAACACCATTAAAACCATGGGTGTTCTATATAAATAAAAATATTGACATAATATATAGTGTGTCGATGTCCTCCCGAAAAAGACCATGAAGAATCTATCTGCATTGGACAAGGAACTAGGAGGTCTCAGTAAGAGGGCTTTAAAGGGGGTTTATTATCATATTTGTGCTTTGGTCAGATGATTTGGGGAAGGTTGAAAGAAGCAGAAGTTCACTCTGAAGCAGATGATGACAGAAAGCAGGGGTCACTCTGTGACTGCATATCTTAATCTCAACTAGAAGGAGGGAATATTGACATGAGGCTAAACTTTTAACGTGTAAAGAAGCATTTCAGCTTCATGTAACATGGGGTAGAGGATGTGTGTGGTGGGGGTGGGGGGAGAGTGCTTAGACAAAATCATGAAGTTGTCTTTTTTTGTGTGTCATTTCCTCAGTGTCACAGAGTGGCCTTTTCTGATGCTTGTGTTCTGTGAGGTCATTTATGTCCAACAGAATTGCCAGACCATGACCTGTAGCTTTAAGTGCCAGGTCAGCTCCCAGCTGTCAAGGGAGATTTTCTTGTTCTTGAGTGTAATACTTAACCATAAGGTGATAAATAAAAGTAGTATGATAAGTACACACACATATGCACAATTTAAGTGAATCATTTAATGGATTAAAAGTGACTTTAAACAATTATTTTATAGAACTCTTAGGTAGTACCTGCTTTGGGCCAGGAACTTTCTAAATATGAATTCATTTAGTCTCCATAAAGTAGGTGCTGTTTCTACCTCAATTGTAAATATTAGGAACCTGAGGCACAGAAAGATTAAGCCATCTGCCCAAAAGATGCACATCTAGTAAATAGTAAAGTTGAAATTTAAATCCAGACACCTGGCTTCAGCGTTTAAACTCCATGCTGCGCTACAACTAAAAGGTAACTCTACTCTTCTGGACTTTAAATTAATTTTCACATTATACATATAGAAATATTAGGGGATAAAACCAGAAACTTCCTTTGTTTTCCTTAATATTTAATATAGGATGTCCTGCTAATTTTTGATGTTTTAAGCCTTAACACAATTTGGAGTTGCTTGATGAGGAGAAAAACTCTTGGTTCAGTTTCTATACATAAGTTCTGGCAATTCAACCCAGAGGGCTAATTAACAGGGATAGGCCATGCAGAGGAAAGAACAGCAACCAAGCAACCCTGGCCCAGACCCATGAGAACAAAAATCTGGATTACCTAATCACTTTACCTCGCAATTTTTTCTGTTTTCTTTTAATTTAAGGTTTCAATACAGTTAGCCTGCCTTGGCTTACCACACTTAGATGACTATTTCTGTGCTTTCGAACATTTCTTTAGTTCTCAATACTATTTATTGATTTGAATTAAAAAATAAAGTTGAGGCTTGGGTAATGAGTTAGTGCTACTGTTTCAGTTGTTGTTTCTATAGAGCCATTCTACTGACGCTGCCCCACTTCTGCCAACACTCCCCTTCATTAACATTGTTTATGCATTGGCATTATCATCTACACAGCTTATCCACAACAGTAATCCATTATGCTTTCCCTTAAATATAATTTTTACATTCCTCATGTAGTAAGACCCATGCGTTCTGGGAAGGTATGTGTTTCATAGGAAGAATAAAGTCCTTCATGTTGTGATACAACATCTGTAAGCTGCCTGCACCAGCTCTTGACTTTGCATTCCCCTCGGATTTAACTGTTGAGGTCTTTCACCTGCAGGTTCAATTCATCACAGTTCCTATTTATATGCCTCACAGGGAATGAGGCATATAAATATACTCCTTAGCTTTGTTCTGGGCTCCAAAAGTCACTTGTGGCCCAAAGCTTCTGAATTGATGTCTTTGGAATTAGCACTAAACTTCGAAGTACAAGCACATCTGGGAGATATTATGGATATTATGGATTTTGTTCCAGGCCACCATAATAAAGTATTACAATAAAGCAAATCATAATCTTTTTGCTGGTGGAGGACCTTGCCTCCTTCAATCTGAAAACAAACAAACAAACAAAAAAACACAACAAAAGCAAAACAAAAAAAACCCTACATCTGTGAAGTGCAATAAAGCAAAGTTCAATGAAAGGAGGTTTGCCTGTATTCAGTAAGTTGTACCTGTTCTGCCATATGCCCCCCATTCTTTTCACAAATCTTCTAAAACTGTATTCCACTAAATATTTATTTTCTCAAGTGAATCCTGTATTGAAGATTATGCTTAACATCAATCACTGTAAATTACAATAGATCACTATTACAGCAGACATTTTTCTAGACACTAGAAACAAAACAGGATACAAAGTAAACAAAAATCCCAATCCTTGAGTTTACATTGTGGTGAAAGACTTTGTATGTTTGAGTAAGCCACCACTAAATTATGTATATCTCCAAATATATAATGGCTGAAATGAAATAGAAAGTTATTTATCACACAGCCAAGTTATCAAACTGTTTCTCCGGGTCAGGGTGGCAGGGAGACTGCTTTGTCCAGTGGATCCATTCAACATGTGGCTTTAAGATGGTAATGGGATAAAATATCAAATAAACAGAAGAAAAATAAATAAAGTAGAGCATGTGAAATATTTGTGTCATTTTTTAATTTTAATTTCTATTTTTCAGTTATATTTTACTTTCAATATTATTTTGTATTAGTTTCAGGTGTACAGCATAGTGGTAGACAATCATATACTTTACAAAGCATATCTCCAGTAGCTGGCACCATACATACATAGTTATTGCATTCCCATGACTATTCTCTAACTATCAATCTGTAGTTCTCAATACCTTCACCTTTTTAACCCAGTCCCTCAACTGGAAGTATTGCTATTCACTTCTGTTTAGATTCCATTGACTAATACAAGTACTCCCCTTAGACATGGACATGTGGGGACTCTGCACATCAGGGGGCCATATTTGAGAGTATTTTATTTGACTTTTTTTTATTCCTCCAGATACCTGGAACTTGAGGACTTTTTAAGTAGGATACATGCATCCCAGGCTAGGCTATATGTGGACTCTTATCAATTTATCAGCTTGGGTTACCCTGTTACAGAAGAATGGAGAAGAATCAAGCAATGCTTAGAGAGATGGAGTTACATTTATTATTATTATTACACATGGGCCCAGAGAAAAATGTCTCTAGAATTCTGGGCCAAGTCACACAGGAAGTTTCCTGTATTTATACCTTTTTTACCCTCTTTGTCTCCCAAATATGGGGTTTTCTGGTCCCCTTTGCAAGATTTAAAGAGCCCCTATGTGCCGGGGTTTTGAGACCTCACCCAAAGGCTTGGCCTGATGCCAGCACTGATAACTTCGTCTGGGGAAGGTTTAATGGCCTCTCTGAAATGGGAGTAATCTTATTTTCCTTATTATTTAAGCAAGCAAGCATTTACAGAAGCCAAAATAGCAGGGCTAAAAATTCAAACAGCAGTTTTTATATACGATGGATGCTTCAACCCTGTGACCCTCTACCTCATGGTGATGTCAACTAGATGATGCAAGGAGCTCTAGAACTTAAGACCATGGGGCCATCCTGAGATCCAATGCCTAGGTTCAGTTCCAGGAGGGTGGCCCCGGGAGCAAATCATTCCCACAGGCTGGAATGTGTTTTTTTTGTTTGTTTTGTTTTTCAATGTTGCCTGAAATTAGGGAGCCTGGATTGGTTGGCATGCTGATGTGGAGTGACTCTCACTCCAACTGGGCATATGCTGAGTTTAGAGATCTAGGCTACCTACAACCAACACTACCATTTGGGCTTGAGCCACAAGTATGGGCCCATGCACCAGCTGTTTCTCATCTATCAGCTCTCCCTGGCCCACCTTCTGACTATGGTGTTAACTCTGACCTGCAGCGCCCACGGGTGGTAGTAGTGGCAGAAGATGTCTTTTATTCTGTGAGTCCCTCCTCGCTACTACCTAATATCACATGTCAGACCATCCTCCTGGAGTGGCCACGTATACATTTCAAAGGATTTTGAGATTATTACTCCACAATGACAAAGTGTCCTCTGATTATTGTCTTTTTGACTCCAATAGATGTGGTAGGATTGTGCTCATCCAACTCAATCTTAAGTTATGCCAGAAGATAGATGTAACTGCTCTTCTGGGTCCACTCATAAGCCCCTTAACTATCCTCTTCACTGATGGTGGTGTATGGAAAGCAGTGATGCAATCGACATTGAAAGAGATCACATTTCAAGAATATAAAGCTATGGCTTAAAGAAGTCAAGAGAAGTAATGGTTGGAACATGTACTATTATACTCTTTAATTATACTATTATACTCTGGCAACTTTAAGGTGACCAGAAGATGAATTATCTTTCACACTCTTCTGCATTCTCGGGATAATGCTTGCATTTGTGGTCATCTCTGAGAAAGTCACTGAAAGCTGGTAATCTCACACAGCATAATGGATAATGCAGTGTCTTGAATAATGATGTAATCAGCATTAAATAAATGGTATTAGGACCTGCAGAGGCAAGAGGATATATAGGGTTTAGATACAAACAGGTTCCAAAAAGCTTTGGCATTGTTAGTAGTAAGTGTCACTATTAATCTCTCACAAAGGGAGAGGGGATATTAGCCAGGAGTGTCATTTTTGACAATAAAGAACCCAGAAAGGTTTCTTAATCTTAGCAGGAAGAGATGGTGCCTGGACACTGTAGAGAACATTTTGTGTGCATTTATTGGACAGTAAATCAATACAGAAGTAACTATTCTCAGCCATTATTCTAAATTTTCACTGGTAAAACACTATATTTCACATGGGCCCATGAATTATGTAACACATTTTTAGTCTAATTAATAAGGACCCCACAAAAATATTTTCCTGGGTCTTTGTACGTCCCAAGTTGGCTATGACTAGAACTGATTCACATGGACACACCTAATTACAAGAGACAATGAAAAATGCAACTCTAGCTTTAAGCCAAGCAAGAATAGAAAGCATTCATGTGAGTATGTGCACTGAGAGTCAGCAAACCTGTCAGACTGAGGGTCAGGCAATGAATATGAATATGTTAGTTATCAAATATATTTACGTATAAAATTTGCCATGGAGAAAAGCAATGCTGATAATAGAGAAAAGGAATGTGTAATCCATGATAGACCCTAAACACTGGGAGAAAAGCCCTATTCACAATGCTAGTTTTGATCTTTTTGTTGTGTGTGTGCATAGAAACTACTTTCTTATATCTGTATAAATGTATCTATCTGTGTGTGAATTCTCTTCTTATTTGCTTACCTACATTTAATTAATTGTTTAAAGTCCAGATCAATTAGAATTTATTCCGGTGTGTTTTCCCTTCTCATTGATCCTTTCCTTTTCTAGTTTTCCTGAAAACTTTGCTTATGCTTCAACTATGCTGCCTATCTCCTTCTACTCCATTGTATTTGAAGGCAGGATGCATCACTTTCTTTTCAGTTTTGAATCTCATAATGCGTATCATTAACTCGCATTAGCAAGTCCTCTACAAATGTTTGTTGAATGACTTTTAGACCTGTTCACCTTGGGAAGCTACAGAGGGTTAGCTGCTATTAAACGATTGTGTTTTAAGAAAATTCATTTAGCTGAGTTTGGGATTTTTTTTTAAGACATCAAATATTAAGGTGAATTAATTTGAAATATTCCTTAATTATTAGGTTCCCTGGCAATTAGCTAAGAAATATTATTTTTTACCCTTTGTTTTTTTTAAAAAAACTCTTATATTTAGGATTAAACTGAATGTAGAGGAAGAAAACAGTAAAAGAATACAGCAATTATTTATTAAAACAGACCTTTTTCTGGAGATCAGTACATAAAGATATATCAGCCTAGCCCATTATTTATTTTAAGTCACTAAATATCCATTAACATTTTAATAAAATCATTTCTTCCTATTTACCTACAAATAAAATTGCTGGGAGATAGGTACAGGTGTAATTCAGGAATACTGACTTCAAAACTAAGAATGATTACAATTCTTATGTAATATTTGGAGATACAGAGATGAGATTGAGCATCCACATTGTGAACAAGGAAGAAATATCAGGTACATAAAAAATTTAGAAAGCGAATTTCTGAACCCTTTAACCTTGTAAACATAGTGACTGTGTCATAAGGCCAGGAATTCTGATCCTTGTCCTTTTCCTCATTTTTCACCATGAGCTTCAAATGGGTGAAAGGAAGAGGGAATCAGCGCATAATCTGTCATTCCTGATGACACAGGATGCCAACGGCTGACCCCGAGTGTAGATTTTTCCAAGACCAGACCTCCAGTTTCTAAGCTAGAGGCAAACTTCTCCACACTGTGGGTGGCTTTGTAAGTCACCAAACACATCTTAGATGCTGCGGTTCACAAGGGTCTACTCAGAACAATACGCACCATTCCTTTAACCCTGGAATGAGCCTTAGCCAGTTTGGCTCAGTGGATAGAGTGTCAGCCTCTGGCCTGGAGGGTCCCAGGTTTGATTCCAGCCAAGGGTACATGCCCAAGTTGTGGGCTCGATCCCCAGTAAGGGGCGTGCAGGAGGCAGTTGATCAATGATTCTCTCTCGTCATTGATGTTTCTATCTCTTTCTCCCTCTTCCTTCCTCTCTGAAATCAATAAAGAAATATATATTTTTTAAAAATCCTGGAACAAAGCTTCCTAAAACAGTTTATAGCCTATCTGATGACCGAAGGTCCACAGGTGATCTTAGATCACTTTTAACATCAGTGCTCTTTTTTCTCTAGACCAGTGGTTCTCAACCTTCCTAATGCCGCGACCCTTTAACACAGTTCCTCATGTTGTGGTGACCCCTAACCGTAAAATTATTTTCGTAACGATAATTTTGCTACTGTTATGAATCATAATGTAAATATCTGATACGCAGGATGTATTTTCATTGTTACAAATTGAACATAATTAAAGCATAGTGATTAATCACAAAAACATTATGTAATTATATATGTGTTTTCCGATGGCCTTAGGCGACCCCTGTGAAAGGGTCATTCGACCCCCAAAGGGGTCGCGACCCACAGGTTGAGAACCACTGCTCTAGACTAACATGTGCATTTACTGTATTTTGCACAAATTATTATTAATTATATTATTAATTTATTAGCCTTGGATGGGTAAAGAACTAAAATATTACCTTTCTATTCTTTCCGTTGATGGAGACTACAAAATGCCTTTTTCCCTCCTTCACCTTTAAATTGTTAGCTATAATGGACTACAGTGTGGGCACTGATGCCAACCTCCTTTGGTACTTGGGAACCCTCTAATGTTCCATACTCATTAGGACGTTTACTATTCCAAATAGCAAATAGCGGGCAGTACTGGGTCTCACTGATAACAGCCACGCTCAACTCCTTCACTGTCCCTGCTTAACATTTGGTTTCTCAGCTTGGTGCTATGTTCCTGGCATTTGTTTCTTTCCTTTCATAGCTGTGAGAATTGTGTATGCATACCCAGAGACCCGTTAGCAACAGACCTTTTTGAAAGAGCAATAGAGTAAATAAATTCTCTTTGAGTTCTTTATATCATACTCAGTGTGTAGGCTTGATGTCGATGCAGGAGCAAAATCACTATTGGCATCCTCTTGAAATTTATGTTTATGAAAAATGAAGACGGTGGTTTAGGGGTGGGGGTACGGTAAGTGAAGGATGGAGACTTGGGAAATAAGAGGGCTGTTTAAGGAGGTAAGAAGATGGGAGGGCTTGGGGAAGGTGCTGGTCAGCTGAATTATGAGGCCCAGTGAAGGTGATGTGGCTTTTAGGGCAGCAGGGGCCAGAGAAAGGTCAAGTCGCCTACAAAAGCCTTCAGTTGCACTCCAGCTAGCAAGGAAATGTAACCCTTTAAACTGCATTCCCTGGACTAAGAAAAACAGAACAGAGACATAAAATCTTTCAGATTAAGCTATTTCCACTTTTGTTAGTGAGAACAAATAAATATATTACACAGAACAGAAATATTCACAATAAGTAATATCAATAAGTTGAGCTAGTGGGGATTTTAAATGCATATTTAATGGCAGAGATTAAAAACGGTTAGTTACTTTCCATAGATTGTTTTGTATTACATGTGCTGTATCCATTTACTTCCAAAGATATCTTTTACCTGTTATTGTTACTATGAGCTGGGCTTAGAAGTGCAGCATCATTTAATATCTAATAAAGTTATTCTCCTCACTACATGGTTTCTTTTCAATGATGTTTGGCTGGGAAATTGTATCTACAAGTGCACTTTTGAGAGGTATGATTAATTCAATTGCATCTGTTTCTGGCTGTGGTCCTTTTTATCTGGAAACTCCTAAAAACGGGTAACTTTGGAATATTGTTCACTATATTTTAATATTAATGAAATATAGTTAAAATTAAGTATAATGTCAACTTTCCATGCCAGACCAATGGTCTAAAATCATGCCAGTCTATTGTTATTTTCTATTTCTATATACTATTTAATGTATATTTGGTATGTATTCTAAACAAAAGGCTTTCATTTAACACTTACTGAATCCATACCATTTTGCCTGCTAAATGTTTAGAAAAATTATTTTTAATTTATAATGTAAATTATGTTTTTAAATTTATATATAAATTAATCTATAACATATAAATTATATAACATGTTCATGTAAATATATAAATTATGAATATACAGATATATATCAGTATATATAGATATATATGGCAATCTCCTACCTTACTGAATGTGTGTGGTTCTAATGAGGATAAAAACAAAGTTATGTGAAAGCATATTTTAATAGATATTATTTTCATAATAGTCTTGGGTTCACATAAAAAGTAAAAGTTCCATATACCCCCTGCTCCCACATATGCACCGCATCTTTTATCATCAAAATCCCACACTAGAGTGGTACATGTGTTACAAGTGATGAACCTACATTAACACACTACTATGCAGAGTTACATTAGATTCGCTCTTGGTTTTTACATTCTGTGGTTTGGGGCAGATGTATACCAACGCATATACACTTTCATACTGTTATACACTGTGGTTTCACTATTCTAAATAGCCTCTGCGCCCTGTTTATTCGTACATCCCTCCCCTTAACTCCTCGCAACCACTGATCTTTTTATTGTCTCATAATGTTGTCTTTTCTAAAGTAGCATATCGTTGGCAGCATACAGTACGAACCCTTTCTTTCACTTAGTAATATGAATTTAAGAATCCCCTATGTCTTTTCATGGCTTGAGACATATTTATTTCTGTGCTGAAAAATATTCCATTGTCTGGATGTACCACATTTTATTTCTCTATTCATTTTATTTCTCTACTAAGAGACATCTTGCTTGTTTTCCAGTTTTGGCAATTATTGATAAAGCTACTATAAACACCTGCGTGTAGGGTTTTGTGTATGCATAAGTTTTCAACTCCTTTGGGTAAAGTGCTGCATTGCATGGAAAGAATACACTTAATTTTATTAGAAAACAACAAACTGTCTTCCCAAGTGGCTGTATTATTTGCATTTCCATCATCAATGAATGAGAGTTAGTCTTGCTCCTCATCCTTTGCCAGCATTTGCTGTTGTTAGTGTTTTAGAGTTTGGTCATTCTCTTAAGTGTGTCTTGGTATCTCATTGGTGTTGCAATTCCTCCAATAATATATAACATTGACCACCTTTCTAATGCTTATTTATTATCTGTATATCTTCTTTCATGAGTTATCTGTTTATATCTTAGGTCATTTAAAACTGGTTTGTTTCTTTCCCTATTGTTGAATTTTAAGAGTCCTTTATATATTTTGCATATTAGTCCTTTATCATATATGTCTTTCGCAAATATTTTCTCCCAGTCTTTGGCTTATCTTCTCATTTTCTTGACCATATGTTTTTCAGAGTAGAAGTTTTAAATTTCAATGAAGTCAATTATTTATTTCATAGATTGTACCATTAGAGTTGTATCTAAAGAGGCATTGCCATACCCAAGGTCATTCAGATTTTTTTCTCTGTGTTATCTTCTAGGAGTTTTCTAGTTTTACATTTTACATTTATGTCTATGATCCATTTTGAGTAATTTTTGTGATTGTGTGAGGTCTATGTTCAAATTCTTTTTTTTTTCTTTCTTTCTTTCTTTCTTTCTTTCTTTCTTTCTTTTTTTTAATTTTTTTATTTGGGTGCCCAGTTATTCCAACACTATTTGCTAAAAAGACTATTTTGTTCCATTGTATTGCCTTTCCCCCCCCTATGTCAAAGATTAATTTACTGTATTTTTATGGGTCTATTTCTGGGCTGTTTATTATGTTCCATTGATCTATTTGTCTATTCTTTCACTAATACCAACCACACAGTCTTGATTACTGTAGCTTTATACTAAACCTTGAAGTTGAGTAGTGCCAGTCCTCTAATTTGTCCTTCAATCTTATGTTAGCTATTCTGAGTCTTTTGCTTCTCTATATAAACCTTAAAATCAGTTTATCAGTATCTATGCAATAATTTGCTGGAATTTTAATTGGGATTGAATTGAATCTATAGATGTAGTTGGAAAGAACTAGCATCTTCAGTCATCCTACACATGAAAATGAAATATCTCACTATTTATTTAGTTCTTCATTGATATATTTTATCAGAGTTTTATAGTTTTCCTCATATAGATTTTGTACATATTTTGTTAGATTTATACCTATTTTATTTTTTTTTTGGGGGGGGGTACTCATGTAAATGGCATTGTGTTTTTAATTTCAAATTTTGCTTGTTCATTGCTGGTACATAAGAAAGTGATCAACTTTTGCATATTATCCTGTATCCTGCATTTTTGCTACAATTTTATCTTTAGGAGTTTTGTTGTTGTTGATTATTCCAGATTCTCTAGACAGCCAAGTCATCTGAGAATAAAGAGGGATTTATTGCCCTAACCGGTTTGGCTCAGCCTGCGGACTCAAGGGTCCCAGGTTCGATTCCGGTCAAGGACATGTACCTTGGTGTGGGCACATCCCAGTAGGGGACTTGCAGGAGGCAGCTGATTGATGTTTCTCTTTCATCGATGTTTCTAACTCTCTATCCCTCTCCTTTCCTCTCTGTAAAAAAATCAGTAAAATATATTTTTAAAAAAAGAGGGATTTATTTTTTCTGCCTATTATGTATATATTTTTATCTCCTTTTCCTACCTTAGTTCATTAATCAGAACTTCCAGTAGGATGTTTAAAAGCAGTGGTGACAGGGGACATCCTGCCTTGTTCTTAATCTTAGTGGAAAAGCTTGAAATTTCTCTCCATTAAGAATGACGTTAGCTGTATGTATTTTTTAGATGTTCTTTATGAGGTTGAGGAAGTTCTCCTCTAATCTTTGTTGCTGATAATTTTTATCGTGAATTGGTGTTAGATTTTTTAAAAATTGTTTTCTTGTATCTATTGATGTAAATCATGTCATTTCTCTTCTCTAGCCTATTGATGTGATGGATTAAACTAGCTGATTTTCAAATGTTAAATCAGCCTGGAATACCTGGGATAAATCCCACTTGGTCATGGTGTGTAATATTTTTATACATTTTTAAATTTGATTGGCTAATCAAATTGGTGATTTTTGCATATATGTTTATGGGAGATGTTGATCTGTAGTCTTCTTGTAATGTCTCTGGTTTTGGTATTACAGTAATACTGATTTCATGGGATGAGATAGGCACTACCCCTTCTGCTGAGATTGTAGGTAATTGGTATATTTTCTCCCTTAAATATTTAATGGGACTCACAATGAACCCATCTAGGAATGGTGCTTTCTACTTTGGAAGGTTATTAATGGTTAATTACATTTCATTCATAGATATAAGTTTATTTTTCTTGTGTGGGTTTTGGAAAACTCTGTGTTTTGAAGAGTTCATCTATTTCATCCAGAATATCATATTTGTAGGCATGTAGATAATCATAATATTTTATAATTATTTTTAAACCTCACTCGAGGATGTTTTTATTGATTCTAGGGAGAGGGAGAAAGAAACATCCATGCGAAAGAGAAACATTGATCGGATCAGTTGCCTCCTGTAGGCACCCCAACCAAGGATTGAAACTACAACCTGGGTATGTGCCCTGATGGGAATGAAACCTGTAACCCTTTGGTGCAAGGGATGATGCTCCAATCAATTGACGCACACCAGCCATGGTCAACTTCCAACTTATTTTTTAGTGTTCTCTATTTGACTGCTTAAAAAGGTGTAGTTTCACGACAATTGAGGAAATTACTAAATTCAATAAATATTGTTCCCTAATCTTCTATATTTTGTAAAATAGCTATGAATAAAGGCAGACCAAGCACAAAATATGAGAAAAAAGTTAGAACATTAAGTCCCATTCCTTGGTTCCATAAAATGACAACAAGAACAGAGTATTAGACATTAATAATGGTCCTTATATCATTCATCAAAAAATATTTATATTTTCCTATTTGATAGAAGTTTATGGTCAGGTGAATGAAGATGGTGATGGAGTAGGTGGAAGTTGAACCAGCCTCCTCCTAGCCCAAAACTGGAATTATAACTAAACTATAAAACCATCGACCAGAATAACCAATTGAATCCAAGCTGAACAGAAGTCTTATAGCCAAGAAGTCACATCAAGGCTGGTAGAAAAAGCTGAGGTATGAGGAGAGCTTCCCCACTGCCCATGGGTGGCAACTGAGTATCTAGAGGGATATGTCAACTATAAAGGTTCCCCCTGAGGAGAGTGGGGGTCTCAACTCCACACTACGCTCCCCAACCCAGAGCAACAGAGCCAAGAGAAAGTGCCCCCATAACGTCTGGCAGTGGAGATCTTGGGTATTCTGTCCACCAGAAAGAGATGGGAGTCTGCTAGAGATCCAGGTGCCTGTTGAAGGGTTGCTGAACAACCGCTCATCCGAGGATCTGGTGGAGGGAATGCAGGTTGGAGCAGTCTAGACTCTTGTGATAATAGACTGAGCTGTGTGGGTGGGGGAAAATATGAGGCAATGGGCCATTAGTCCCTGTGCTGAATTTCTTTGCCACACCACCCACAGATGCCATTTTTTCTGGGCCGGA
Organism: Myotis myotis; assembly: GCF_014108235.1. Taxonomy (NCBI): domain Eukaryota; kingdom Metazoa; phylum Chordata; class Mammalia; order Chiroptera; family Vespertilionidae; genus Myotis; species Myotis myotis. The sequence goes on along the minus strand of NW_023416324.1, from coordinate 132,769,299 downwards.
CAGTCTCTTCCAATCTACATTGGCCTAAAGGTCCTGCACAAACTCCACTATCCTAGTCCCCTGTCACTGTGCCAAGGCTTATGACTGTGAAGGAGTCTTCGGCTTGAACCTATGGTATAGACTCTCTTGAAGGGATCTTGAGAATGAACCAGTGAGAATCAGAGGCATAGCTGTGTGACTCCGGGGCAGAAACCATTTCCCCTCCCTGCCCATTGCAGGCCAGGGGAACCCAGCCTATAAATATAGTAGCCCAGCCAATCAGCAGCCCTGTCCTATATGGCTATAGCAGCACAGTCACCTGCCTGCCAGAGTGGCCATCCTCCATCACTGCAGCCAGAGTAGTGGTGTCAGAACCCCCAGTGGGGGACCCACTATCCCCATCATGGGAGAATCAGTAGCTTCACCCTTCTGAGTCCTGGTAACCATGCCTGGCTTAACTTGAACCTCTCAGTTTTTCAGTAGTGTTTTCCAATGCAGAAGACTATTCAAGAGGTCTGGGCCGACTCTGGAAAAAACTGAGTTGTTGGCTCTTGGGAGGCACATTTTTTTTCTGTGCACTCCAAATCAGTGCCATTACTGTACAGAGCCCTCCCTTTACATGGCCAAACCTTGGTTGGTGTGTCCCTGATAAACACTGCTGGCCTCATCCTGATGAACCCCTGAGACCTGGTCCCACTACAAAGGTCCACAGGCACACAGAAGGGGGTGGCTGATCTTGGTGTACCCTGAGACTGTAGCTGAGTAGTCTCAAACTCAGAACGGACACCAATTTTGAATCTGTATCAATCTGGTGAACATCATTCACCCCTACCTGATTATTCACTGAGAGCTTCCCTCAAGAAAATCATGTCCTGCCAGAGACTCTTTAAGTAACTGAGCTTAACAGACAACTAACAAGAGAAGACTTGAGGAGCCTTGGCCCTTTTGCTGACCTGCCCCCAGGCTTGGTGTTGGTGGAAACTGGCCTTCGTGTATAGCTGGGCCCCCACTACAAACCCCCAGGACCAGCAGAGACAGCCACAAACTGCAGATCACTTTTTATCTCCAAACAAGTAGCCCAGGGTCCATTACTGGTAGCACTTGACATTGAACAGCATGGGAAACCCTGAACCAATGGGCCCCAGAACCAACACAACCAGGGGTTCAGACTACATCAGAGCACAACCCAATTGCATCCTCAAGTAGTGCACACAAAGGTAGATCTCAACAGACACCAGATCCTGTTGAGGCAAATTCAGCTTTATGGAGCCAGTCCCCACACAGCAACTCGCATATTGATCTCAGGGTTGATCCTCATTGGCAGCAGAAGGGCAACACCACCCATGGATGGGCCAACAGCAATCAAGGCTCAACTATAAGAGGAGTGTTCACATATCCACAACAGGGGACATTCTTGGAGCACCTAGGCCAGGCTATTAGAGAGACTATGCCTCAGAGCCCCACAAGACACCTACTACATAAGGTCACCACACCAAGGCATAGCAGAGCCACCTAATACAGAAACAAACATAGAAAGGCAGTCAAAATGGAGAGGAAAAGAAACATGCCTCAAATGAAAGAACAGAAAGCAGCACTAGAAAAAAAAAAAAACTAAATGAAATGGAAGCAAGCTACCAGACACAGAGTTCAAAACAGTTGTTATAAGGATGCTCAAGGAACTTATAGAGAACTGCAACAGCATGATAAAGGACATAGAAATCATAAAAAAAGAAAATTCTGAACTGGAAAATACATTATAAGGAATCAATAGCAAGCTGGATGAAGCAGAGGACCAAATCAGAGATTCAGAAGGCAATGTAGAAGAAAACACCAAATCAGAACAACAAAAAGAATAAATAATTTTTAAAAATGAGGATAGTCTAAGGAACCTCTGGAACAATAGGAAGCATAACAACATCTGTATCTTAGGAGTACCAGAAGAAGAGAGCGAGCAAGGAATCTAGAACATATTTGAAGGAGTAATGCTGAAACTTCTCTAACCTGGTGAAAGTAAAGTACACACAGTTCCAATAAGTGCAGAGTCCCAAACAAGATGAACCTAAAGAGGCCCATACCAAGACATCATAATTAAAATGCTAAAGGTGAAAAACAAAGAAAGAATTTTAAAGGCAGCAAGAGAAAGATAGTTAGTCACTCAAAAGGGAGCTCCCAGAATACTATCAGCTGATTTCTCCACAGAAACATTTCAGGTCAGAAGGGATTGGCATGAAATATTCAAAGTGATGAAAAACAAGGACCTACCACCAAGACTACTCTACCCAGCAAGGCTATCATTCAAATTGAAGGGGAATAGAGAGCTTCCCATATACAAAAAGCTAAAGTAAAAGCTAAGTTCATTACCACCAAACCAGTTTCACAAGAAATGTTAAAGGATTCCCTTTAAGAAGGGGGGTGGGGAGAAGATAGAAAATAAGGGAGAGAGAGAGGAACATAGTTTTAAAGACTTGAATGGCAATAAATACATACCTAACAATAATCAATTTAAATGAAAATCGCTTAAGTGCTCCAATCAAAAGATGTTGAACAGATAAGAAATAAGATCCATATATATGTTGTCTACAAGAACCCCACCTCAGAATGAAAGAAAAATACAGACTGAAAGTAAAAAGATGGAAAAGGATATGCAAATGGAAACAAACAACAACAAAAATGGGGTAGCAGTACTTATATCAGACAAAATAGACTTTAAAATAAAAACAATAATAAGAGATAAAGAATAACACTACATAATGATAAAGGGAGCAATTCAGCAAGAGGTTAGATAGAACCCATATAAACATTTATGCACTCAATATAGGAGCACCTAAATATATAAAGCAAACCTTCATCTGCATAAAGGGAGATATCTAAGAATGTTTTTTGTTACCATTTTTCTTATATGAGCCATATAATAATATTTCACAGTTTTAGAGCATGGTACACTTAAGGGCCAAATATGAGACTATCACCATTATTCCCACAACACATATATGTTCAAGTGTGCACACCCCCCCACACATACACACATATATCACACACATTTTATGCAGCTTTCTATCCATATTCCCTTTGTCCTCCCTTAGTGAAGACCACTGGCTGTCTTAATAAAATCAAACCTAGAGCCCCTAAGCTTGGCTATAGCCACACAGGGAGAGAACTCTGGACCTTACATATGTTAAGGTACCCTGCGAATCACACAAAGATGCGTCAAGAAGTCGAATTAAGGAGTCACATTTATTTCAAATCCAGGACTACGAGGGGCCATTTTGCTCTCTCAAATCTCGTAGTGATTACATAGCCCCAACACCAGATTTATAAAGGCAAAAGTCACAAAGGTATTGATTATATCTCGAAGTTTGGAATGAGGAACCTGGTTTGCAAAAAAACCCAGTTTGTTACAGAAACTAGATTGAGCCAATTAGTTACCTAGAAAGATTAATTATAGTTTCAGGTCTTGGGACCACTGAGTCAACGGAAACACATTATCTGGAGCCATCGAGGCAATTTAGAGTAATTGTGCAGTCCTGGTCTCCAGGTACAGAGGAATGTGTTTTCTAAAACCAGTATGACCACAACCAATGGGGTATTCAAAGTACAATCAATAGAGTATTCAATTGAATGGGATGATTTATATAATTCCGAAAATCAAAATAACTTTTCTATTATTATAGCAAGCAAATAATGACAGAAGCCAAGTCAACAGGGTTAAAATATTAAATAGCAATTCCCACCAAGCGTGGTTGCCACCATGCTTCAATACCAGCACTGTGTAATGGAATTTTCTGTGATGACAGAAACATTATATATACGTGCTGTTCAAGAATGTAGTCACTAGTTCCAAGTGGCTATTGAGTATGTGGAATATGGCCTGAGTGCCTAAAAAAACGGAATTTTAAATTTTGTTTAATTACCTTAATTTAAACTAAAATCTATATACAACATGTAGTTAGTAGTTACCATATTGACAGAATAATATAGACTCTAGACTTCTGTTCCTTATGATTTCCCCAGATGTGAGTTGAGGCCTCACTGTTCTATCAAAGTTGTACTTAATTCTGACTGAACATTAGATTATCTGAGGGAGTTTTAAAAATACCAACTTCTTAGCATCACTTTGATGATTTTAATGTAAAGCCAAGGTTCAGAATAATTGCTGCAGCCCGAGTGCAGACTCACAAATCTTTTCTTATCTCTATTAGTACAGGTACAACCATTTAAACCAGAAGTTATTCAAAGCTTTGCGATAACAGAATGAGAATAGGCCCACAGGGTACATCCGTCCCAATCAGTGATTCTCATAATGTGTTCAATGGGACACTAGATCCATAGAATTCTAGCAGAAGCTTTATTAACAATAGTCTGAGGTATCTGGGGTAAAAGAAGTAAAGTAATTTTATTTATTGTAGAACTTTCAAGAGAATTTAAATACTAATATATTGGGAATTTCTAAGAAGGATAAATTGTACTAAGTTTGCTTTTCCCCCCATAATTTACTTCTCCAGAGTTTGCTTGTGCATTCTTCTGGAGAAGTGTTTTGCTCATTATACCTTAGAAAACAAAGATATGAATAGGTGACTTATGAAGTAAAGAAATTCTCCTATTGACAATCTGGGAAGAGCCAATTTGATCTTCCTAAGGAAGCTGGCAAGATTACACACTATATATATGCTAGTATCTTTTTATCTGGCTCCCTTGGTAGACATTGTATGACTTCAAATTCATGTTTTAAAGTTAGGGCTCTAGAGTCAGAGTGCCACATTCTGATATTGCTTCTATCATCTTTAAGAACTGGGGAGGATCTGAACGATTACCCTCCTTGCAAGTTGACAAGTTAGCCTGTCATGATGTCATAGACGCTGGCAAGAGACATGAAACTCTTCATTCAGAGACAGGAGATTTATTATGCAAGGCACAGCACCATAATGAATGTCATGTGTCCATCAGCTCTTCTTGACCCCAAATCTCATAGGTGCCATGCAAGGCGGATGCGATGTGCACAACTGGTTTGTGTCACAGTGAGAAATTCAGAGCTTAGGAGACCCCTATCTTGTCAGTTGTTGTCAAATCTGCCCAATTTTTGCCCTATTGGGAGACATTATCCTCACTTTTCTGATCTGAAAATAAATCTGCCCTCCGTCCTGAAAGAAGACACTAGTTCTATCATCCTAGGCTGTTTGCTATACCAACATCCTTGAATAAATACCCTGGGGCAAAATTTACCAATGTCTCTCCACTAAAAGTGCAGAAATTGAGAAGATCCATGAGAATTATTTTCCAACATTTTTCACTAGCTGCATTACCTCTCTAAGCTTTAAGTGAAATCACAATTACAATGAAAATCCCATCTGCTTCATAGTATTCTTCAGTGATTTAAACAAAGTGTTCCAGTGCTAGTGAATAAAACCTAACTCAGAAAAAAATAAAAATAATAATATAAATTTTAAATATATAAATTTTAGTAAAATTTTAGAAAGGAACTCAGCTCTCAGTCTTCCAATATTTCTTAACTGTATTAATTTATTATAAAATAATTATTTATATATTTAGGTTTTATTTATTATCAAAGATAAACTGTTACTTTCCTATTGCATAAAATCTCCCTCAGTGCAGAAAGATTCCTCTCTTTTCTCTTTTCTTCCAATCCTTTCCCAAATAAGATCCAGGGCCCTGGGACCAGACATATAGCTCTGGCATCTAAACAATATATTTGGCTCAGAGTTCCCAGAATTCATCACTGATTTGTGAAATCCCCACTTGTTCTTAGATATCAAAGCCTATTGTGCTTTGATCTGGGATGAGAAACTGTTTTCTCTCTTTGATCTTTGAAATTGATTTTTTGAAAACGTATAGTTAAAAACAACAGGAAAGAAACTGAACAAAACCCTCCTGTCTGAAACACTTTTAGTCACAGCATTTTCACTATGATTTCAAGAACATGCATTGGAACTCAAATCTAATTTTTAACACTTAAATTGTGTTTCATCGCCCTACCACGAAGAGATTTTGGAAACTCCCTAAGGAAATGTGAGAGGGAATCATCATAAAAAAGGTGGGAGTATATCTCAGTTAACAGCTCAAAAGGTTTTCTGTTAAGGATGGCAGGACTTTGAGATGGGAGATCATTTTGGTTAATCTGAGTGAACTCAATTTAATCACAAGGGTCCTTATAAGAAGGAGGCAAGAGGGCCAGTGCTATAAAAAGCAAGATGAGGACAGAAGCAGTGAGAGAGATTGGAAGACACCTATATGCATAGCACGTAGACACAGACAATAGTGTGGTGATAGCCAGAGGGAAAGAGAGGTGGGAGCTAAGTGGAGGGGAGCAAAAGGGGGAGGAGAATGAGGACATCCGTAATAGGGTCAACAATAAAAATAAAATTTAAAAAATAACTTAAAGACATAGAATCATACAAACAAAAAAAACATGATGGAGACATGAGTCGAGGAATGCAGGTGGCCTCTAAAAGCTAAAAAGGCAAAGAGATGGATTTTCCCTGAGAGCTTCCAGAAGAAATATAGTCATCCCTGCTAATACCTTGATTTTAGGATTTCTGATCTCTAGAACTATAAGATAATAAATTCGTATTGTTCTAAAATGCAAAATTTGTGGCAACTTGTTACAGCATTCATGGGAAATTAATAAATCACATTTGCTTACAAACCCCTGTACAGAGACATGGTACTATTATGGTAATTGGACTCTAAAATTTTTTTGCCAACTTTGTCTCCTGTTTTAATCATATGTTCCATAATCTATCAAAGAAGAGAGAGAAGCAAGGACTCCAGGTATTTGCATTTTAAAACTGTATTGTTGCCAATATGAAGATTGGCCACTCGGGCCCTATTTAAGATAGAACTGCTAGTAAGGAATATTCCCCTGACAAAAATGGCAGTCCATACCACTGGTGGTGTGCTGGGTTGGCCTGATGGAGGGGAAGGCCAGTGCCATAGTGATTCAGACATTTAAAAAGTACAAGACTAATAACAGATATAAAGACTGAGGAATTGGATGTTGTTATTAAATTGCTTTGATTTCTTAGATAATAAAAATTTGAAGGCAAGTAACTAAGAATTAGAAACTTAGTGGGGAACCAGAGTCTCTGGAAACCCAAAGGAACTTCATCTCATGCAGCAGGAATTCAGAAGAAGGTAAAAGTCAGCATAAGGTTCAATAGTCAAAGTGGCTGAACACTAAAGATGGTTGAGTGTTGAACTGACTCCAGTTGGAAAAAACTGGAACCTTGACATGTAACATTGGGACATCTCTGTGAACGTCTATGAAGATTTTTGACTCCTCAAATTTGTCCGAAGCACTGGAGCCTTACTGAAGAAGTGGCCCATCATCTCCCATCTCTGTTAAGATTTAACTTGCTTCTGGAAGAAAAGACAGAAATCTTTCCTTTGCTATCTTCCCACTTTCATTCCTGCAGGCCTATAATTAGATCTAAGTGGTTACATATGTCAGCCATGCCATGCTGGGACTAATAGGAGAGCAATGAGATTAAACCCCAAAGTCACTGCTGGAATGAGAAAGCATTTATCCAGACCAATAGTGAGACAGGAATCTGAGGGTGTTTGATCAAAGGAACTGAAATGTAGCCTGGAAAAAAAAAGGCAGTGTATTGACATGGGGACTAGTTCAGTATGTATACAAGATTTCACATTCTGGCAAGACCCCCAGGGCATGGTGCAAACTTGCTGCTAGGACTAAATCCAGAAGTGAGAAAACACAATGGCTACATTGAGTGAGATTAAAATGCCCAAATTGTTGGAGCAGATAATAAAGGGATTAAAGGTCAAGGAAAGTAGGCATATCGGAATGGATATATTCGGAGAGACCTAAAGATCTTGTGAGGTCATGCAGAGAATTATGAGAACATCCAGGGAATTATGCTCCATGACCTTGAAGCCATACCATTTACCCAAGGCTGTCAGAAAAACACTAGTGAGAAGAATGTTTAGTGGCAGGCATCATTAAGAACTTCAGCTGTGGCTTTCATCTGACATTCAGGGCTGGTTGCAGAGAGGCTGTTACAGAACTTGGCTTGCTGAAAACAATGGAAATGACAATATGGCCTCAATAGTAGAAGGCAGGTGGCAGTGTTGAACCACCAGAAGCCATGGGGTTATAGTTATCATAATGACAGACACATTTAAAACAACACCTTTGGCCAAGGGTCCCTGACCCTGACACAGAGTCGTGAAGATGTTTAAAAGACCAGGGTATTCCTAAGAGTTAAATAAGCTAGAGCTAACAAAAGTACCACTAAATTGTATGTGTGTGCAAAGAATTTGTGTAGAGAGTGAGCATAAAGTTGAAAGCAGTTTCTCCAATAGAAATTATTGTGCTGTGCTCAGTTTCCAAATCTGAGCAGATTTTCCAACCCGATCCAGAACCTGCTGCCTGAACAGATGTCCTGATCCCCAGAGGGAGGACCCTGACATGCTACAGCCAATTTATACTGTAATTATTTCCACTGTACTTCTTCAAAGGAACCCATGGTTACTTACTTGAATGATTGTGCACTGGGTTAAGAGGAATACACAAACATTTCAAGGATCACTGGACACAGGGCTCAGTTAACATTGATACTGGGAGACATTATGCATTATCATAACTCCCACCTAGAGTGGGAACATGTGAGTCAAATAAAAAACAGAGGTTGGCCCAATTCTAGCTACAGTAGGTCATATAGATCTATAAATTCAAGCACTGTTTATTTGTATGGTCCAAGATTCATTTTTGGAGATTGATACAGTTGGCAATTTTAGTAATGTCCACATTGGATCATTGAGCAATGGGCTAAGAGCTATCACAGTGGTGAAGGCCAAATGGAACCCTCTGAAACTCCATGACCCTCCAACAGGGAAAGATGGTATTGCCATTTGAGGGTGTGAGAAAAAGTCGAGATGAATGGCACTCCTTAAGATTTAAAGAATGCAAGGGGAGAGTTTTAATATATATATATATGTATATTAATTCATCAGTCTGGCCTCTGCCAGAATTGAATAGACCTTGGAGAATCAGTTTAGACCACCACAAAATCAATTAAACAGTAGACCCAATCACAACCGCCATATCTGACAAAGTATTGTACCTAGGGTTGACTAATATAGCCACAAGTACATAATAACATGCAGCCAATGATTTAGGACTTTTTAGTTTATACAAATCAGGAAAGAAAATCAGAAACAGCTCACTTAAACATAGAATGCACCACAATATTTATTTAGTTTTTCCCCAATGGCTAACCATTCTATCCTCTATTTTAATAAAAACCCAAAGATATTGGCTTTCTGAACATTTCACAGAGTATCATGTTGATTTATTATAATGATGGATCATGCTGATTAGGCAGAATGAGCAAAAGGTTGCTATGTTATCTTATTAAATTGAAAATGATCCAAATGGTGGGAAGTAAACAACATGAAGAATTGGGAATCTGACAGTTCAGCAAAAAATTTAGAGGTTCAATGGCCAGGGGAATGTCAACACTTCCCCTTGAAAGCAAAAAAAACCCAACAAAACAAAACAACAAACAAACAAAATTGCTGTATCCTCTTCCCCTTCCTACAAAAAAAGGAAGCCCAATGTTATGAAAGCCTCTTCAATTCTACAGATAGGATAGGAATGCTATTCTGGCCCAGACATAGGGTGATATGGGAGGCTGCCAGTTTGAATGAGACCTGGAACAGGAAAGGTGCTGGCATGTGATTCCATGCTACAATGCAAGTACTTCTGTCACTCAGATGATCCAGCATATTATACTGTGTTGGAGATTTCAGTGGTGAAAAATATTAAATGTGGGTATTATGGCAGGCACCAGTGGAAAAAATCACAGGTCCCTGGGTTTCAGCAGTAAGGCGATGTCGTCTCTACCAGAAAATTACATATGTTTCAAAAAATAGCTGCTGGCATGCTGCTGGGCCCTGGTCTAGTTTAATTGGCCATAAATAACCAAGGAAACTACCTGACAGTGAAGGACATGTAGAGGGAGCCCCTTGATTATGGAACCCACAGATTATATTCACAATCATCAAGATGGCAGCCTGTTGGTGTATGCAAAGCTGAAGTAACCTCTCAGAGTCAATACCAGAATGAATTGGGTAAACAATTATAACTATTTATGAACAAGTACAGTAATTCTGGCCTGAAAAATCTATCAAGAGCACAGAATTTTAAGGATTGAAAGTTTGAGTCATACCATCAGGTAACTCACCAGAAATGAATGAATTTTTTTACAATGAATTTTTAGTGGAATACAATGAATTTTTTTTTATTGTGGGCATTTTATTAACATGCCTACAGTGGTATTTATCATTTCATGGAATATGGGTTGCAAATTAGAGATGAACTATAGGGAGACATTCCTCTGCTAAGTTTCTCCTCAGGAAGAGGCCCCACCATGCTGGTAATACCTGATCCCTGAACCTGTGTTGTGAAGGGAAGCTACAGGGTCCAAAGAGTAGATTGTGCAGACATGGAGATGAGCCATTTAGATCGCCCTTCAAGAGAGAACTTTCTGCCCACTGTGATGAGTGTGATTAGATGATTGCCTCCAGCTGTTAACTTATCAAAGATGCACCTCAGATTTCAAGGCAAAGCCCTTTCTGTAGCAGGCTGGCCTTCAACCAATTCTTGTGGAAGGTGGTGGGAAACAGCATAGCCATTTTCTTTTCAGGACTCCTCTAATGGGCAATATTCACTGTTTTGCTCCACGTTGGGCTAGCAAAGATGTTGTAGGGTCAGCAACAAGGTCTGGAAATTCCCCCTATTCAATGTTGCTTCCTCCCCTTTCCTTCCACAGGTATTTCTTACCAATAACTCGTTCACACACTTAACTTCACCTTAGCAACTGATTCCCAGAGAACCCAGCCTGTCTCAACTACCTAATCTCTGTACATTCTCTGGGGTAATTAAGGAAATGTCTTTCAGGGAATTATACTGATATTATATTATTTTAATAGGAAGCCATGATATGGGAATGGCATTATCAATATGCAGTTATCTAGTTATGGGGGCCAAGCCTATATTTTAGTATGAAAATTTTTATATATATGAGAGAAAGAGATAACATAAAATATTTTAGTCAATCTCATGATGTACTACCATATTGTCAAAAGAGGATAAAAAAATGTCAAAAGGAAGAATTATGACAGAACCAAAAAAGCAATAGTTTTCAACTTGCTGGATAAAAGAACCATAAACTTATACCTTTTATTAACAGCTATCTCCTAGTACAGAAAACAAAACAAAATATCCATGATTAACACCAACAAATTGAAATTAGGTGTAAATTTAGAGTACAACAAGGACAGAAGAAATAAATTTGAATCTTTAGCTCAATCTCATGAATCATTTTGAACAGAAATTTATAATTTCCAAATAATTGAAACACAAATTAATACAAAAATATTTTCTAAGATAATAAAAGAGCCCTTAATGTTGATTATTAGACAATGTAAAATAGATTTAAAATGTGTTAGGACCAAATACTGATTCTTCATATAAAAGTACTAGAGGCCTGTTACACAAAAAGATTCGTGTAATAGGCCTTCCCTTCCCCTGGCTGCCGGCACCTGTTTTCCTCTGGCACCCGGGACCCAGGCCTTCGCTCTGGCCAGAGCTGACTTCAGTCTTTGCTGCTCCGGCCAGAGCCACCTTCAAGCCTTTGCTGCTCTGGCCAGAGCCGCATTCAGTCTTCGCTCCGCCACTTCGCGCCTACGTATGCAAATTAACCACCATCTTTTTGGTGGTTAATTTGCATATCTCGCTGATTAGCCAATGTGAGGCATAGTAAAGGTACGGTCAATTACCATGTTTGTCTATTATTAGATAGGATAATCTATTTTATCTTCCCATAGTTATGATGAGAGTATAATTTATTACACTCAGAAGGAGCAGATGTTCATAGAAAATATGTCCTTTATAATTTTGCTGGACATTTTATTAACATGCCTACAGAGGTATTTATTATTTCATGGACCATTGACAGTTAAAAAGGTTCAAACATTAACATTTTATTTTATCTGGGAAGTTAGTCTAGAAATAAACTATTCACAATGTGGCATCTCTATTATATCTTCCCTTGAGCAACTATCAACTTCCTCATGTAACTATCTTTTATGGCTTTACTCTTCTTGAGAATGGGATTGGCATTATATTATCCTAATAAAAATCTTTTATTTGAGAAATTAGAGTAGTATAATTGAGATATCAAAGGAGTGAATTAAACTAGGGTTGGAACACAAGGTTAGTCAAATTATTTCTGTGATAGTCAAGAATTTTGTCCCTTACTGCATTAAAAAAAAATGAATTCAAGCAGTGTGAAGCAAAGTTGTAGTAGACAATATAAAAAACTCCTTTCCGAACTCTTACAATTCACAACAGCATGGATGGAACTGGAGAGCATTATGCTAAGTGAAATAAAGCCAGTTGGAAAAAGATAAATATCTCATAATCTCACTCATTTGTGGAATATAATGAACAACATAAATTGATTAACAAAAATAGATCCAGAGACAGAGAAGCATCGAACAGACCGTCAAACTTCAGAGGGAAGTCAGGGGAAGAGAGGTGGTAAGAGATCAACCAAAGGACTTGTATGCATGCATATAAGTATAACCAATGGACACAGACACTGGGGTTGTGAGGATATGTGCTGGGGAGTGGGGTGGCCAGGGAGAGGTCAATGGGGGGAAAAAGAAGACATATGTAATACTAAATGTAATACTTTAAACAATAAATAATTTATTTTAAAAGTAAATTCTAAAAACACTAAAAAAAATAAGAATTTTAATGGACTAATAGATTAAAAAAAATTTCCTTTACTCAAGAGTTTTCTATAACTTTCTAGAACTTGACAATTTCTACCCTAGAAATATAAATCTGAAATGCTAGCTTTCTTATAAATGAACTATTTTGTCCATCAGCTGCCTATTACCTCATTGAAGTTTTCATTTGTGACAAAAGATTGAAGATGTTGGGGGCCTTTAATCAGATCAGAAAAATATAAAATAAAGCAATAATTTAATTAATAAATAAACTCTAGTAGAAAAAGGTAATTTAAGGAAGCCACTGATCAAATCACTCTTCAGAGAACACACAAGTATTAACGTACAGTAGTTTGGTGGACTCAGAAAGTAATTAAATCCTAGAAAGGAAAGTGGTAGAATTTCTCTTTCTAGAAATCTTTAAGGCTAGAATAGACACTTTTCTTTGGGTGTCTTTTCACTCTAAAATTCTTCAATTGGAATGTCTGTGGTATTTATTTCTTGAAGACTACTTCAGCACTTTCCATCTACTGAGTTTAACAGAAATACCACTTTTAAAAATTAACTAATAGACACTATTTTTCAGAGCAGTTTTAGGTTTATAGAAAAAAAAAAAAAACTGAGCAGAAAGAGTTCCATGTATCTCCCTCCTCTCCAACTGTTGCACATGTTTTTTCTCTATTATTAACTTGCTTTAGTGGAACATTAGTTACAATTGGTAAACTAATATTGATACACTAGAGGCCCGGTGCATGAAAATTCATGCACTGGAGGGGGTGTCCCTCAGCCCAGCCTGCCTTGTCACAAAGTCGGGGAGCCCTCAGGCGTGGGAGGCAACCCAGTGATCAGGAGAAAGTGACACCCCCATCACACCTCTGCTGCTGCCATTGCCAGCAGTGCAAGCCTTGGCTGGCCCTGGTTAGCTGAGCCTTGGGCAGGCCTGGGCAGCTGGGCATCTGCCATCCGAGGCTTGCCTGCACCTCAGGCCGGCCCTGGGCAGCTGGGGGGCTAAGGGGACTGGGGGACTTCGGAGGCAGGCGTGGCAAGGATGTAGACCCGATGGGGCTGAAGGGACTGAGCACTGCCATCTTGTGGCTGTGGGTACCGCCATCTTTGAGGGTGGGGCAGCCAATTAGCATATTCCCTCTTTATTAGATAAGATTATTATTAGTTAAAGTCTATAGTTTACATTATGGTTCAGTTCTATGGGTGTTGAAAAGTGTATAATATCATGCATTCAACATACATACAATAATTCATTAACCTAAAAAATCCCCTGTGCTCCACCTATGGATTCCTCCTTGGCACCCATTGATCCTTTTACTGTCTCTATAGGTTTCCCTTTTCCAGAATGTCATACAGTTGGAATCATGCCATACTATCATTTTCAGACTGGTGCTGGATCCTCCATCCCTGCTTTGTACATCAGTGTGTCTCTCAAAATACAGACTCCTAGAGAGCATGTGCTTTATCACATGTGACACTTATATTTAAGATCTCATCTAAATATTTAAGGATACTAATGATATAAATAACACCAAGTTCTACCTAGATGACCAAATATTTTGTATTACAACTTACATCAATATATGCTTAATATGCTAGTATGTATTTTACTTGATATATTTAAGTTGCTAAGGTCTGCTTTTATCTTTTTTTAGTATATAACATCTGTGGGAAAACATGTTTTAATTTATACAGAAACTGAAGCAAAATATTGCTAATATGTATATTTGTTCATGATTTTCTTTCTCAATTTTGTTGATGGTAGAATATGTCATCAAATTATTGTCAAGGTTACTGAGTTTTTTTAAAAAAAATGTTTATCTGTTTTTGTTTTGCAATTATTTAAAATACACTTTAGCCCCTCAATTTTTGAATATGATAGATGTGTGAGACCATGACTATAATGACTACATAAATATATCACTAATTTTATGTTGCGCTCTGTTCATAAGACCAGAAGAAGTTTAAATGATCTTTTTCACTCTATTAAATGTAGACCCATGAGAATAATGATATTTTTATTTAATATTTTAAAAAGAAAATGTAGTCTACAACATATAGAAGGGTTGTGAGTGCTAATTTACATTTTTCTAGATTAAATGGAATAGCTTCAGGAAGACCGAACACTTTTTTTCCTTCAACTTTATTCTTGAAAGCATTTCCAATAAATTTTGGAGATTTTAAACAAAAAGTAAATTAAAGCTCTTTAAAATAAAACATAACATATTTCTCATCCAGTTTCCTCACCCATATTGTTGTAGAACTATAGGACACATTATCTTTGTGTCTATGCTAGGTAGGGTATGCTATGCTTCACAGACAGAAAGATAAGAGCTCACCAGTAATTTCTATTACATAGAAGAATAAAAACTAGTCAATATCTACAGTCACTAGTTATATTTTCAGTACTGTTATAAGTGTTTACATATATTGTCTTATTTTTATTTTTCACATAAACTCTATAGAAAAGGCCCTAATATTATACTTATTAAATAGATTAGGAACCTGACAAACAACAGGTTTAGCTTTTGCAGAGACATTTTGCAATCGAAGCAGTATTCAGACTAAGGCAGTATCAGGCCAGAGGCCACACACACTCAAGCTCTATAATGTTGCCTTCCTGCTCAATTGACTGATTTTCTTCATTAAAAAGATCAATGTATTACAGAAAAATGTATTTAAAACCAATATGAATCTTTAAAAAGATTGTTATATAAGTTATTCCATTTCAAAGCAGATGTAGTAAATTGATAACAAAGCATTAATATAACCTTTTAGAATGCAGGTCTTATTGGTTATGCTACACATTTTTATAGAATCTTTTCTTAGAAAATCAATAAAGTTCTCATTTTAATTATTATAAATTCTTTTCTTATTTAAAAGGGCATGAGTTAGTCATATAATGTTTATAAACTTAGATCATTGTACATTTTGTTAACTGTCTGACCATCTCCAAGATAGTGATTTGTAAAAATCTATTTAATTTATATTTGCCCAAAGATAAAAAAAAAATAATGAAAAATGAGCCTTGTAGGTCTCTTGACATCTCAAACTGGGATTCTTACAAGATGGTTACTTTTCTTCTTCTTCAGAATTTATTATTCTCCATATTTCCTTTTCTGGATCTTACAAATGTTAGGAAGCTTAGTGATCTATTTACATTTTAATAATCACAAATATGAGTCATTTCATGTACTGTGTCAAATGCTTAGAAGAATATACAGATCCATGGTCCAGTCCCTGCCTTCAATGAGTTTGTCATTTATTTAGTGAGACAATCCTATCTAATAAAAGAGAAACATGCAAATTGACCATAACCCTGACACCTTTCCCATTGGCTAATCAGCAGGATATGCAAATTAACTTCCAACCAAGATGGCTGCCGGTCGTCAGGCAGCTGAAGGGAACAGGAGGCTTGCTTGCTCCAGTGATGGAGGGAGCCAAGGTTCCCCGCCTGCGGCAGCCCAGCTCTGAGTTTTGGATGCAACAAAGTTGCAATTATAGAACCTAAACAAACTCCAGATAGCTGCTTTCAGCTGTCAGCAGGATCAGAGCTTAGAGCGGCAGTGATGGCAACAGTGTTTCAATTATAGAACCTAAACAAAGCCCAGATATCTGCTTTCAGCAGCCGAGGCCTCAAGCTGGAGCTGGCCTCAGAGCTAAAGCCGGCTCTCAGCTCCAGTGACAGCCATAGAAAATAAATAAATTCCAGAATAAAAAAAAAGGAAAAAAAAAGGAGAGGCTGGGAGCTTCAGTCACCCGCCAGCCTGAAAACAGCCCTCAACCTCTCACCCAGACTGGCCAGGCACCCCAGTGGGGACCCCCACCCTGAACGGGGTGCGGGCAGCCTAAAAACAGCCATCAGCCCATCATCCAGGCTGGCCAGGCATCCAAGCGGGACCCCCACCCTGATCCGGGACACTTTCAGGGCAAACCAGCCGGCCCCCACCCATGCACCAGGCCTTTATACTATACTACCGGCAGGGCGGGATAGTGCGAGTTGCCATCCGGGCCCCATGTGCAGCCCTGGGCAGTGGAAGCTCCGCTCCCAGCTGGGACCCCTGTGTGCCACCTGAGCCCCCAGCCGGACCCCCGTGCCGCCTGAGCCCTGCACTGCTAAGCCCCGCCCCCAGCCGGGACCCTATGACTATTGGAGAGCAGGAAAGTGCCGCTGGGCCCTGGGTCGCTGTGGTGATATGGCCATTGGTAAGTAGAAAAGTGCGGCCTGTAGGCAGCCCCCAGCTGTGCCTGATCCGGGAGCAGGAAAGCAAGCCCAGCCTGCGGGCAGCCCCAAACTTTGCCTGCTTCCCAGTTGCCATGGTGATCTGGGAGCAGGAAAGCAAGCCTGGCCTGAGGGCAGCCCCCAGCTGGGCCTGATCCAGGAGCAGGAAAGTCCGGCCTGCAGGCAGCTCTAAGCTGGGCCTGCTCCCCAGTCACCATGGCGATCCTGGAGCAGGAAAGCCCAGCTTGCAAGCAGCACCCCCATCCTGGCCATAGCTCAAGAAAGAGTACAACATGCAGTGGAGGCCAGGAGTCTGAGAGATCAACACAGAGGGGCTTCTGCTCCAAGCCTCCATGGTGTGGATGGGGGCAGGCCCCCAGCAGACACACACACACACACACACACACAGTGCCTGCTCTGAGCCTCCAGTGTGGCTGGGGGCAGACCCCCAGTGGGGACACACACACACACACACACACACACAGGACGCCTGCTCCGAGCCTCTGCTGCCAGACTGTGGCCATCAGTAAGACATCCACTGAGGGCTCCCGGACTGTGAGAGGGGCAGGCTGGGCTGAGGGAACCCCCACCCCCAGTGCACGAATTTTGTGCACCGGGCCTCTAGTGTACATATAAACAGAAATAAAAGTGACAACAAAAGGCCATACAATAATAAGCCTTTATGAATAGCTAGAGTGCAGTTTTTTTTCTGCAAATTTCCAGGTATTAAATATTTTAGGATTTGTGGGCTTTATATGATCTCTTTTTTATCCTGAACTTTTTGTTTTCATGTCTCTTAAAATTATAAAAAGGACCCAGCCAGCATGGCTCAGTGGTTGAGCATCAATGTATGAACCAGGAGGTCATGGTTCAATTCCCAGTCAGGACACATGCCAAGGTTGTGGCCTTGATCCCCAGTGTGGGGCATGTAGGAGGTAGCCAATCAATTATTCTCTCTCATCATTGATTATAATTATTGATTATATGTTCAATATATATGGCCAGATTATTGATTATATGTTCAATATATATGGCCAGATTATATGTTCAACTGACTAATAATATTTTGTTTTCACTTAATTATAACACATGACCTGTATGTTAATATCTTCTCTACCTGGAATTACCCTGCAGTCAATCTGAATTATATAATATACTCTCTTGAGATAAAAATCCAGTGAATAAAGTTTCTGAATGTACACACACACACACACACACACACACACACACACACACACATCCTGTTTACAAAACCCAACCCAAAACTTCAGGACAAAAAGCTTTATCTTTACCTCACAGGAAACACTCCATTACTCTTGCTTATAAATTTTCCACTCACTAGGATTCCTCCTTTTTTATTTTGTTCTGATTTCCCAATATACCCTTCATTAGAAGCAATAAATTAGAATATGGGGAATCTCTAATAAATAGGCCTTCTTACAATGGCCAAAGAAGAGGAGACTAAAAATAGGAAACAAATTTAATCTCATGAATGTAAATAAAACTGGATTATAAATTACAATAAAAGAAAATAGTGACTGTTCATATTAGTAAAGCTCTCTAAAGCAAAATTATTCTAGATTCTAGTCGCCATCTTATACTTTTGAAAACTTCTTGGAAATCCAAGGTAGAAACTATTACTACCTCTTTTTTTGTGGCTATAAGAGTTCATATAATTAGTGCAACACACATGTCAAATTGTGCTTTATTTATTTGGATAAGCATCCCTCCTACCAGATTATGAGGTCTTTTATGAAATTATTTGTTTTCTTTTCCTTGAGATTTCTAGCATAGTCTCAGCACAAAATAGGCACTTAATTAATGATATTGAATGCAATTAACTGGCATGAAAGAGCTACAATGTCTGGATGCTTTTAACCAGGACAAACTTGGTGACCATGTGGAACAGAAAACTGATTATGTTACATTTATTAACCAAGAGAAAGGTCATTACTCAAAATAATCATGCTCTATTGATAAATAAAATTGAAACTACATATTGGATTTAATCATTTTGGGTTAGAAACTTTTTATCATTTAAATACAAATCCCCTTAAGAATAGAGTGAAATGTTAAGCTCTTATTAGGAACTTAGTCCTGAGATTCAACCATAGAACTGGGAGATTAAAGGCCAAAGATTTAAAAGAGAGAGAGGGAGAGGAAGAGAGAGAGATTGAGAAAGTTCTAGGCTCCGTTATAAGTTGTTATGATACTATTATGTGTCAACTTGGTTAGGCCAAAGTAGCTAGACATTTGGTCAAAAACCAGTCTCAGTGCTTCTGTGCAGGCATTTAAAAAATGAGATTAATATTTCAATCAGTGGATTTTGAGTAAAGCCTAATGTGGGTGATCCTCATCTAATCAGTTGAAGGTATTCAGAGAAAAAAGACTGGGGTCTCTCTAAGCAGTAGGAATTCTGCCTCCATATTGCCTTTGGTCTGGCGCTTAAACACCAAATCCACCCTGGTATCTAGTCTGCAGGCCAACTCTGCAGATTTTGACTTGCCAGCTTCCACAATTGTATGTCTAATTCCTTAGAAAACCTCTCACTTTATTTTTTATTTTTTTACTTTATATTAATCCTTACCCGAGGATGTTTTTTCGTTGATTTCCAGAGAAAGTGGAAGGGAGAGGTAGAAACAGAGATAGAGAAACTCTATGTGAGAGGGACACATCTATTGGTTGCTTCCCATACACACCCCGACCAGGGCCAGGGATTGAGCCTTAAACAAAAAGCACATGCCCATGACCGGAGTCAAACCCAGGACCTTTCATTCCACAGGCTAACACTCTATTCACTGAGCCAAACTAGCTAGGGCTCTCTCTTTACACACACACACTCACACACATCCTATTGCTCCGTTTTTCTGGAAAATCCTAACTACTACATAATAAAAAGAAAAAAAGGGGCAGAAAGAAGTAGGTTAATGGATACTCAAAAGATTAAAAACTAACATTTACTACTAACACTGGTCATGCACAAGCCTAGTTTCCAATATAAGGTTATGGAAGCAAATGTAAATGTGGAACTTCAAAACAAAGCAACTGTGAAGTGTGAAAATATAAATCTCAAATAACACATTTTACCTGGTTTTACAGTTTCTCTTCTCAGCAATTGACCTGCATATGTTATCTAATTTTTCCCACAAGTTAAATCTTTCATGTTATTATGTGGTCAATTTACAGCACATAAGAGAACATTGCACATTTTATCATCTGTATCCTCAAACAGGATTAGCTGGCATCCTGTTATTATTATCATCCACACTTAGTACCTTCTTCCCAATATGTTACAAGTCTCTTAGGTTTCAAAGTTGTTTATTTTTTTAGTAACTGTTTTTGTAGAAACTAGTTTCTAAGTAGTTTTTTAAAACCCATGATTATCTAAAACAAAATGGTTTCTCAGAACGAGTATTTTCAGAACCAGTATTTTCCAAAGTAGGAATCTAATGAACAAAATAAACTGATGAAAAAAAATTGAAATGGAAGCAGGGATACATGGAACAGATGGACAACTGTCAGAGGGGAGGAGAGAGGAGGACTGGATGAAAGAAAGTAAAGGGATTAGCTAAAAATCATCTCTCTATATATAAAAGCCTAAGAGACCAGACGGTAGATATGACCCACACTGACCACTAGGGAGCAGAGGCTCAATGTAGAGGCTGCCCCCTGATGGTTAGTGCACTCCCACAGTGGGAGTGCTGCTCAGCTGACAGATGGGCACCAGATGCCAGGCTAAAGGCTGGCAAGCGCAGTAACAGCAGCACGAGCCTCTCCCTCTGACACTCCCCCTGGCGCCCAAGCAGTGGCAGGTGCAGTGAGGCTGGGATGAGTGGGAGTGGCGCAGTGCCAAGCCCAGTCTCGGGCTCCTCCCTGGCCACCTGCCACTTTGCACACACTTCCTGCTGTGCTGGATAGGGATCGACACTGACAGAGGGCTGGAGCCCGATGAGCTGGCAGGTAAGGCTGGGCTGCAGTGGCTCAGAGGTCCATTGATTCCCACAGGCCAGGCCGAGGGCCTCTAGTGTATGCATAATCTATAAACACAGACAACAGTGTGGTGATGGCCAGAGGGAAGGGGGTACAGGGGCTGAGTGAAAGCAGGCAACGGGGAGGTAGGGGACAATGGGGACATCTCATTATATTTTAACTAGAGGCTCGGTACACAAAATTCATGCATGGGAGGGGGGGGTGGAGGTGTCCCTCTGCCCGGCTGTACCCTCTCTAATCCAGAATCCCTGTGAGATCAGGCCTAAACTGGCAGTCGGCCATCCCTCTCACAATCTGGGACTGCTGACCTGCCGGCCTGCCTGATCACCCCTAACCACCTCTACCTGACAGCCTGATCACCCCTAACTGCTCCCCTGCTGGCCTGATCATTCCCAACTACTCCCCTGCCAGTGTGATCACCCCAACTGCTCCCCTTCCAGACTGATCACCCCTAACTTAACCCCTGTTGGCCTGATCGCCCCTAACTTTTTCTGCCTCAGCCCCTGCACCGGGACCCAGGCTTCCTCTTCTGGCCGGTCACAGGCACCTGGGACACAGGCTTCCCTCCCTCTGGCTAGCCACAGGCACCTGGGACCTGGGTCAGCTTCACCCTGGCCAACCGTGGGTGCCCGGGACCGCAGGTGGCTTCACCCATGCTGGCTGTGGGTGCCCGGGACTGTGGGTGGATTCTCCCATGCCCAGCTTTGTCAGGAAGGACATCCGGAAGGTTGTCCAGAAGACGTCTGGTCTAATTACCATATTACCCTTTTATTAGTATAGATGAGAGCATCAAGTTAGTTTCACCTTCAAAAGAAAATTAAATTAAGAAAATTAATTAATTAATTTAAATAATCTACTTAAACATTAGATTAATCAGAGGGCTATAGTACTTTTACTGTTTTCTTTGTATCTACTTCTTCTAAAAGACTTGTACTCTCCCTATCTATATATATAAAAGAAAGACTAAGTGACCATTATGACCGCATGACTGGCTGGTAACTATGATGTGCACTGACCACAAGGGGGCATACACACAACATAGGAGCTGCCCCCCCCTGTGGTAAGTGCTCTCCCACAGCCAACCTCTTATGGCTGGCCAACCTCCTGCGGTCTCTCCACTCTGCCGGCCAGCCCAATCAGCTCAGATAGAGACTGGGCGAGATGGCCCAGATCTCCGGCCAGGCTGAGGGACCCCACCCATGCACTAATTCATGCACTGGGCCTCCAGTATTATATAATTCTCTGTAGCTTTATTAGAGCTAAAATACTTTTATTACTGAAATAACTTGTATTTTCTTTATCGGTCTATTTCCATCATTCACAGTTTAAAAGCAAAATATTTCTTAGCATTATTCAGTTTATTCTCCAAGTTCTCACTCTGTGACAATAAAATCATCCAAAACTCTGTCTGACAGCTCATGTCATTTTAGAATCATCCAAGAATTTACCAAGCTAATTATGATTTTAAACTTTCAACCTAATAGCCCTATAAATTTCTAGAACATGAGATAGCATCCCTGTGTATGGATATGTATGCATAGAGACACATATAGGTAAGTTTATTAACTTATTACAGAGTTAACAGATTAAAATGGAAGTAACTTTTAATCATTTTGGGGGGCATTTTTAATCCAAAACTCATTGCCTCATAGTAAAGTTATGGATGCTGAACAGTTTTTAGAGTTTAAGAAAGTTGTTTCATATACTAAGAATAGCAGTTTAATTGTATGCCCACCATTGGACTACCCAAAATTATGTCAATAACCAGTGTAGTTTTCTTGAATTAATTCACCATACCACATAAGTTTATATAGTAATCACTTTATTTATTTATTTATTTATTTATTTATTTATTTTATTTTTTCCATCACCATTTATCCCCTATATAATTTTAAAATCCTCAGAAAATTATCTGCTTATATAAAAACGATGGGTGGTATTCATCACATAGAGACAAACAGCCATGACCAAGCAGAAGCCAGTCAGTCCTACAGGGGTTGTCTTGGCAAAGGCTGCACCCTCCTCCAAGCTGTTTCCCAGAGCTGTTTCCTGTAAGGGCCGAGTTTGAGGCAGGAACCCACCCTGGGAGCATGGAGGCAGATCTTTCTAAAGTGTGCCACGCCAGCACGGGGTGAACCTGAGTGAGGTGGCTAAAAGGCTTAGAAAAGACAGACAAGAGAATGAAAGCCCAGTCTCCGTGGCGCTGCTTCTCTGAGAGACAGCGACCACGCCCACAGCCATGCCTTTAGTTTATAGCAGATGCTACGAGGCAAAGTAAGGCGTGACCAAGATGTTTATAAACATTCTCCTGGGTTTCAATCCTACTCAACTACATGCACCTGAACTCTATCAAGCCCACATCACTCAGGCACGTGGGGCCACGTGTTCCGACCATAGGTTCAAGCTTACAACTACAGCTGTTGGCTATAATTGTGCTGGGAGGGCCCTGCCCTCCAAGCTGGGACTTGCACGTGGCAATGAGAGGACTGTGCCCTCTTATCAGTCCAAGGCTTGAACCTGTCCAAAACACTGTAGCGGCTCCCCACAATAAAGTTTTAATCCTGTTTCTTTGTTACTAATGTGGCCCCACCCCATAACAAAGAAACAAAGGAAAGTTTCCCCATCGAATTTCTGCATAGTATTACTCCTTCGGGAATGCCATGTCATAAATTAAAATTGAAAGTGGATGCAATCATCATGCTATTGAGAAATCTCAATAGTAAATGGGGTCTTTGTAATGGTACCAGATTTATTATCAAAAGATTACTACCTAAGATTATCAAAGCTGAAGTATTAACAGGATCTGCAGAGGGAGAGGCTGTTCTGATTCCAAGAATTAATTTGTCCCTATCTGACACTGGCCATCCATTTAAATTGATTTGACGACGGTTTCCCGTGATGCCAGCATTTGTTATGACTATTAATAAATCACAAGGACAAACTCTAGACAGAGTAGGCATGTTCCTACCTGAACCCGTTTTTGTACATGGTCAGTTATATGTTGCTTTCTCTCGAGTTTGAAGAGCATGTGATGTTACAGTTAAAGTTCTAAGTCCTTCATCACAAGGGAAATTAGTCAAGCACTCTGAAAGTGTTTTCACTCTTAATGTGGTGTACAGGGAGATATTAGAATAAGTTTAATCACTCTAT
The DNA here is from genome assembly GCF_014108235.1 of Myotis myotis. Taxonomy (NCBI): domain Eukaryota; kingdom Metazoa; phylum Chordata; class Mammalia; order Chiroptera; family Vespertilionidae; genus Myotis; species Myotis myotis. The sequence continues at coordinate 132,745,178 of NW_023416324.1, read as the reverse complement.
CAGTCATTGTTTGCATCACTGTTGTTTTTATGTCATGTTTTTGTTTTCATATCATGTTTTTGTCATTTTTATATCATGCCTCTGTTGTTGTTATATCCTTTTGTTACTATTTATTTATTAATAAAATTATATATTATTTTCATATACATTGTACTAATTTCCTTTCATCTCTCACACTTCTATTATAGAGCAAGGGCAAATAGCAATATTAAAATATCTCTGCTAATTAATTCCCTTTTTAAAAAATATATTTTATTGATTTTCTTACAAAGAGGAAGGGAGAGGGATAGAGAGCTAGAAACATTGATGAGAAAGAAACATCGATCAGCTGCCTCCTGCACACTCCCCACTGGGGATGTGCCGGCAACCAAGGTACATGCCCTTGACCAGAATCAAACCTGAAACCCTTGAGTCCGCAGGCCGATGCTCTATCCACCGAGCCAAACCGGTTAGGGCAATTAATTCCTATTTATTTATTATTATTTTTTAAACAACAGACATTTATTTTCTCACAGTTCTGGAGGCTGGGAAGTTCAAGATCAAATTACTGGCCGATTCAGTTTCTCATGGGAGCTCTCTTCCTGGCTTGCTGACTCCCCGACACTGCGTCCTCACATAGCCTTTCCTCAGTGCATGCACTTGGAGAGGGAGCTAATTCCCTTTTAATGTGCATGAATTTCATGCACCGGGCTACTAGTTTTTAAAATAAGTACAAATTAGTCTTAGATTTCCATGCCATAATTGAAGTCACTTATCAATTTTTATAGTCTTCATAACTGGATTTCAAGATTTTTATTTTTTACCTTTACTGACAATTTATGTCAGATGATCTCCAAAGTATAGACTTTCTGTCCTAGGCCTTGATCTATAGTGTTCTGTCTTGATTGGCATATTAGTCCAGATTGAGATTAAAAATACACTGTATGTATTTTTAAAACAAAGGGATTTAATAGAGTATTGGGTACTTTCAAAATTATTGGAAGAGCTGTAGCATAGAATTTTAGGCTAGCCGTAGTTTTTCAGCTGCAATTTGTGTCATAATCAGGGAGATGGGAAATCAAGTAATCATACTGGAACTTGGCCTCAGGACCAAAACCCCACGTGTGTTGTATTACTCAGTTTGGCTAGGTCATGTTGCAATAAAAAACAAACAAACAAACAAAAACTTAAGATTCCAAAATAGTGGCAGAGTATGTAGAAGTGACACTAATATGCTCCAAGGACCAAACTGTAAAATTACAACTAAATACAGAAAACCATCCTGAATAATCAACTGAAGACTATCTGAAGAGAACCCTGGTAAGCAAGGACAGAAGGGGTTAGGAAGTCAGAGGCATGGGAGCTGGCTGGGCTCCCACAGACAGCAGCTGACTTCCGGAGGAGTATCTCAGCTGTGGGAGGCTTCCCACTAAGAACTCTGGAGTCTAAACTGCAAACTGGGCCCTCAAGTCCAGAACTCCAAAACTGAGAAAAGTGCCCGCACAAGATCTGGCTGTGAGAAGCATCAGGGTTGCTGTGTGCCCGCCAGAGACAGTTAGAAATGCAGGCAATCTTTTAAAGGGCCAACGCACAAAATTTCATGTGTAGCCACTCACTTTGGGCTCTGGCAGAGGGAGGGCAATGTGAACTCAAGTTGTATGAGGAGAATCTGGGGTTGGTAGCTCTGAGGTTAGAGCTCAGAAATCAGCCAACTAGTTCCCTGTGCCAAGTCATTCCCTCAAACTGCAGAGGATATCTTTCTAACTCAGATCATTAACATTCAGGAAGCTTTGGCCTGGGGGTGGAGGCAAGTATACCACCCTGTTGGAAAACGTCTCACCCCATCCTGTGGTAAACAAGACTGAATAACAATCAGACTGCAGGGAGAGGTGGCTCTCTGGAGGCTTTGAGTCTTTCCCTAATCTGATTCTTGGACCATGGCTAGGAGAAGCAGACCTTATTGCACATGCATATCTTGGTCCTTTCCAAACACAACTAGCCCCAGCAAACGTGCCACAAGCTGGGGACTGCTGACAGCTCCAAACGGGGCACACAGTGCCAGTCATAAAGAACATCTCACAAGATTGGGAGTCGTAGCAGATCTACATATTACAGAGTAAAAAGACCCAAACAGGTAGCCAAAATAGGGAAAACCACAGCAAATGGAAAAAAAAAAGAGAATTCTCCAGAAGAAGACCTAAGCAAAATGGAGATAACAAATTTATCAGATATAGAGTTCAGAATAATGATGGCAAGGATGCGTAACAGCATGAGAAGAGATATAGTAACTATGAAAAAAGACCTGACGAAAATGAAAAATAACATAAAACTTATTAAGAATACATTGCAAGGAATATACATTTGCTTAGGGGAAGCCAAGAATCAGATCAGTAAATTAGAAGACAAGGCAGAAAAAAAAAGTCACTCAATCAGAGAACCAAAAAGAATAAAACTGGAGGACAGCTTAAGGGAGCTATGGGACAATGTGAAACATAACAATATTCACATAGTTGCTGTGCCAGAAGATGCAGAAACTGAGCAAGGGATAGACAAAGTGTTTGAAGAAATAATGGCAGAAAACTTCCCTAACCTGATGAAGGAAAAAGGCACACGAGTTCAGGAGGTACAGAGAGTCCCAAGCAAGAAGAACCTAAACAGATCCATCATAATTAAAATGCCAAAAGTTAAAGACCTGGAGAGAATCTTAAAGGCAGCAAGAGAAAAGCAATTTGTTACCTATAAAGGAGCTCCCATAAGCCTGTCAGCTGCTTCTTCATCAGAAACTCTACAAGCCAGAGGGAATGGCATGAAGCATTCAAGGTAATGAAAAGCAAGGATCTAAAACCAAGATTACTATATCCAAGGAGGCTAGCTTTCAAAATAGATGGTGAAATAAAGAGCTTCCCAGACAAAAAAAAAAAAAAAAAAAAAAAAAAAAAAAAAGGCTAAAGGAATTTATCATCTCTACACCAACACTTCAAGAAATTCTAAAGGGACTGCTGTAATGAGAAGAAAAAATATATAGAGAGAAACATAGGCATAAAGAATTAAAATGACAATAAATAAAGAATTAAAATTGCAATAAAGAAGTAACTATCAATAATAAACTTAAATATAAATGAATTAAAATTTTCCAATCAAAAGACATAGGATAGCTGAATGGATACAAAAACATGACCCAAATATATGCTGTCTACAAGAGACCCACCTCAGAACAAAAAACTCACAAAGGATGAGAGTGAAGGAAAGGAAAGAAAATTTCCAGGCAAATGGAAACAAACACACAAACAAAAAGCTGGGGTAGCCATACTCATATCTGACAAAATAGACTTCAAAGTTAAGGCCATCACAAAAGACAATAAAGGTCACTCCATAATATTAAAGGGATTGACCCAACAAGAGGATACAACCCTGGTAAACATATATGTACCCAATAAAGGGGCACCTAAATATATATATACAAAAAATCTTTGGAGGACGTTAAGGGAGAGATCAACACAAATACAGTCATAGTAGGAGATTTTAACACACTGTTGACTTCATTGGATAGATCTTCCAGAAAAAAAATTAACAAGGAAACAGTGACTCTAAATGACACACTGGATCAGATGGATTTAATTGACATTTATAGAACATTTCACCCCAACGCGACAGAATATACATTCTTCTCAAGTTCACATGGGTCATTTTTAAAGATAGACCACATATTAGGGCACAAAACAAGTCTCTACAAGTTCAAGAAAATTGAAATCATAACAAGTATCTTCTCAGTTCAAATGGAATGAAATTAGATATCAACTACAGTAAAAACACTCAAAATCATTCAAACACATGGTGCCTAAATAGCATGTTATTAAATAAAGAATGGGCTACCATTGAGATCTAGAAGGAAATGAAAAACCTCCTGGAAACAAATGAAATGATCACAAAATAAAACAAATTGTATGGGACACAGTGAAAACAGTATTGAGAGTGAAGTTCATAGCACTCTAGCCTACCTCAAAAAACAAGAAAAATTAATAATAAGTTATTTAACCCTACAACTTAAAGAATTAGGAGTACAACCAGAAAAGCTCAGAGGAAATAGAAGGATGGAAATAATAAAGATTAAAAGAGAAATTAGTGACAAAAAGATTAAAAAAATACAAAAGATCAATGAAACCAAGAGCTGGTACTTTGAAAAGATAAACAAGATTTATAGCCAAACTATAGCCAAACTCATCCAGAAATAAAGATATTGGGCCCAAATAAATAAAATAAGAAATGAAAGTGGTAAAGTAACAACTTCTACCACAAAAATACAAAGGATTTTTTAAAAATACTATGAACAACTATATGCCACCAAACTGCAAAAAGTGCATGAAATTGGAAATTTTCTAGAAAAAATATAATCTTCCAAAACTCAATCAGGAAGAATAGAAGACTTGAATAGGCAAATAAACATTAATGATATTGAAGCATTAAAAAACAAACAAACAAAAAACAAACAAACAAACAAACAAAAACAACTCCCAGCAAACAAAAGCCCTGGTCCAGATGGCTTCATAAGGGATGAAGGAAAATTCCAAGATCTTTTTATGAGGCCAACTTTATCTTAATTCCAAAACAAGATAATGGCACTACACAGAAAGAGAATTACAGGCCAATAACCCTGATGCTCATAGATGCTAAAATCCTCAACAAAATATTAGCAAATTGGATCCAACCATATATTAAAAAGATCATACCATGACAAAGTTGGATTTATTCCAGGGACACAAGGCTGGTATCATATTTGGAAATCAATTGATGTGATACATCACATAAACAAATTGAGAGATAAAAATCACATGGTCCTATCAATAGACATAGAAAAAAAATATTCGATAAAATCCAACACTCATTTTTGATAAAAATTCTCAACAAAGTGGGAATAGAGGGATCATATCTCAACATAATAAAGGCCATATATGACAAACCTACAGCTAACATCATACTCAATGGGCAAAAACTAAAATCATTTTCCCTAAGAACAGAAATAAGACAGGGATGTCTGTCTTCACCGCTCTTATTCAACATAGTATTGGAAGTACTAGCCAAGGAGATCTGACAAGAAGAAAACATAAAAGGCACCCAAATTGGAAAGGAGGAAGTAAAACTATCATTACCCTCAGATGACATGCTATTGTACATAGAAAACCCTAAAGACTCCATCAAAAAACTACTAGATTTAATAAATAAATTCAGCAATGTAACAGGATACAAAATTAACACCCAAAAATCTATGCCAATAATGAATTATCAGAAAGAGAAACTAAACAAACAATTCCATTTAACATTTCAATAAAAAATTAAGATACCAAGGAGGTAAAGACTTGTAATTGGAAAACTGCAGGATTTTGGGAAAAGAGATAGGGAAGACATAAACAAGTGGAAGAATATACTGTGTTCATAGATTGGTAGAGTTAACATCATTAAAATGTCCATATTACCAAAAACAATCTATAGATTCAATGCAATCACTATTAAAATGCCAATGGAATATTTAACAGATCTAGAACAAAGACTCCAAAAATTTATATTGAACCAAATTATACACCAGATAGCTGCAGCAATCTTGAGAAAGAACAAAGTTGGAGGGATCACAATATCAGATATCAAGTTATACCACAAAGCCATTGCAATCAATACAGCTTGGTACTGGCACATGAACAGGCATATAGACTAATGGAACAGAAAAGAGATCCCAGAAATTGACAAAAGCCATTATACCCAATTAATATTTGACAAAGGAGGCAAGAGCCATACAATGGAGTCTAGATAGTCTCTTCAATAAATGGTGTTGGGAAAATTGGACAGATACATGCAAAACAAAATAAAAGAAAACAACAAAACTGGATCATCAACTTACACCATAGGCAATAATAACCTCAAAATGGATAAAAGTCTTAAATTTAAGTTGCAAAACATAAGAATCCTAGAAGAAAACATAGGCAGTAAAATCTCAGACATCTCTCACAGCAATATGTTTACAGATACATCTCCTAGAGCAAGGGCACTTAAGGAGAAAATAAACAAGTGGGACAACATCAAAATAAAAAGCTTCTGCACAGCAAAATAAATCATCAACAAAACAAAATGGTAGCCCACTGTATGGGAGAACATATTTAGCATTGATACATCTGATAAAAGGTAAATCTCCAAAATATATAAGAAACTCATACAACTTAACAAAAGGAAGAAAAACTGAAATTAAAAATGGGCAAAGGATCTAAATAGACACTTCTCCAAATTGGACATACAGATGGCCAAGACACATATGGAAATATTTGCAGTCACTAATCATCAGAGAGATGCAAATTAAAATTAAAGTGAGGTGTTTCCTAACACCTGGAAGATTGGCTACCATCAACAAACCAACCAATGACAAGTGACGGCAAGGATGTGGAGAAAAAGGAACCCTAGTACACTGCTGGTAGGAATATAGACTGGAGCAGCCATTATGGGAAACAGTATGGAGTTTTCTTAAAAAATTAAATATGGGCCCTAACCAGTTTGGCTCTGTGGATAGAGCGTTGGCCTGCAGACTGAAAGGTCCCAGGTTTGTTTCCGGTCAAAGGCATATACCTTGGTTGCGGGCACATCCCCAATAGGAGGTGTGCAGGAGGCAGCTGATCAATGTTTCTCTCTCATTAATGTTTATAACTATCTCTCTGTAAAAAATCAATAAAATATATTTTTAAAAAAAATTAAATATGGAACTGACATTTAACCCAATGATACCACTTCTAGGAATATATCTTAAGAAACTCAAAACACCAATCATAAAAAATGTATGCACCCCTATGTTCATAGTAGCACAATTTATAATAGCTAAAATCTGGAATCAGTTAAAGTACCTATCAATAGATGAGTGGATAAAGAAGCTGGAGTACATTTATATCATTGAATACTATACAGCAGTAACAAAGATGGATTTCTTACCCTTTAAGACAGCCTGGAGGGGCCTGCAGAGTATTATGCTGAGTGAAATAAGCAAAGCAGACACAGACAAGTATCACATGATCTCACTCATGTGGAATCTAATGAATAAAATAAGCTGATGAACAAAATACATCCAGAGACATAGAAGCATGGAACAGACTGTCCAATCTCTGTGGAAAGGATGACGTGATTGGTTCAGTGGGTGGGAAGAGATCAACCAAAGACTTTGTACGAATATATGTATAACCCATGGTCACACACAACAGGGTGATGAAGCCCTGGGGCAGATGGTGGGGGTGAGCTAAAAAGGATCAATGCGGGGGAAAGAGGACATACGTAATACTTTCAACAATAAAGATTTAAAAAGAAAGAGAAATTAAAAAAAGAACACCTCCAAATCTCATTGGGTTAAAAAAATAAAACCTTATTTCTTGTTCATAAAATGTCCTGTGTATGCCATAAAGATTCTCCTTGTGGTGGTCTTCTGTGAGCTGTGTCATATTTGCACTTCTATGTAAATATAGCTTGTGTGAGTTCCATGGAAGGGGGAAAACAGATAGAAAATATTTCAAATATTCTTAAATATTTTCTCCAAAAAGTTACATGTGCCATTTTTTCTTTATTTTCATAAGCCAAAGCAAGTCATCAGGGAAGTTTATCCATACCTCCTGTAAGGATAATAATCAACAGTATTGTTGATCAATACTAATAACTACCATAGTCCTTTTAATGTCTCCAAGTTCCATCTAATTTTGGCAATTAGCTCAGTCAAAGAATTCTTGGTTTTTATGGTAGACTCTATACTAGGTCCAAATGTTGTTGTTCCTGACTCAGATACCTATAACTAAAAAGACAGATTATTTGCTCCAACATCCATTTTTGAGGAGTAAATAGGATTATTGCAATGAGCACTTTCATTTTTTGAGTAGATGAATGGGAGTCACATAGAAGACATCAGTCTGTAGAAATTCAGAAGTCCCAAGGGCTTCCGACTTGGTGGGGAGGGGAATATTCCTTCATTATACCCTGTTACTGCTCAGGAAAAGTACTTCCTAACTGACCATGGTCCCTGAGAAGAAATCTTTCTTTACCATTTTCTTCCTTGTTACATGAGAATGGGGAGTTGGGGAACTATAACTTTCTTTGTGGCCGAGCAATTTTCTCAGACCAATTCCTGCTTCTATAAGCTTGCAAGCCAAATGTTCACATTAAGTCTTCAGTCAAAGATGACTTTTAGTTTAATGTAATTTTGTAAACTCTTTATTTGATTCCAATCAATAACACATGCTAATAGCCCAATGCAGTGCCCTCAGGACATTGTTTTTAAATGTTCAGTATTTAGTTTTTCTTTCACCACTTTCTCTCTTTTTTGACCTAGTGGTGATTCTGTGTACTTGATTATGGTAGCTTTGGGATTGATATGTACCTCAATCTCTTTTCCATGAGGCATTTTAACTAATTAAAAGGTTGACTCAGCCTGGCTGGCATAGCTTAATGGTTAAGCATTGACCTATGAACTGGGAGGTCATTGCTAGATTTCTGGTCAGAGCACAGGCTTGGGTTGTGGGCCCCCCAATGGGGGTGTGCAAGAGGCAGCTGATCAATGATTCTCTCTCATCATTGATGCTTCTATCTCTCTCTCCCTCTCTTTTCCTCTCTAAAATCAATAAAAATATATTAAAAATTAAAATTAAAAAAGGTTGACTCAGCCACACTCTTAGCTGGATCTTAAATCTGAGTTACTTTAATGCATTCAGAAATTATAGTAACAGAGATGATGCTTATCTTCTTATTTAATTCTTGCCATTCAAGGCCTTTAAGTTTTACATGTACAGTGAGGAGCAGAGAAATAGCTGCCTCTTCCAACTTCAGAAATCTCCAAGTTTCTAATTTGTTTCTCTTTCTTTTTATTTTTGTTTGTTAAATGGTCTAATTGTTTTCTGAACTCACTTCTTTCATGTAATGCTTTCCAACAACAATCAGTACTATTCATGTTCACTTTGCTTGCTATCTTCTTTCTCTCTACCAGTGATGGCGAATCTATGACACGCGTGTCAGAGGTGACACATGAACTCATTTTTTTGGTTGATTTTTCTTTCTTAAATGGCATTTAAATATATAAAATAAATATCAAAAATATAAATCTTTGATTTACCATGGTTTCAAATATCAAAAAATTTCTGTATGTGACACAGCACCAGAGTTAAGTTAGGGTTTTTCAAAATGCTGACACACCGAGCTCAAAAGGTTCGCCATCACTGGTCTAGACATACAAGGCTATTAAGTACATGATCATCCTTCCATGTTCCTTCAGAAGTCCATTTCGTAAGTTGTCAATGAACAGCCTGGATTCTCCATCTTCAGACTCAGTTTCCTCATCACTTCTGCCAAGACAATTCTTCATATATTAGGTTTTGTTTTCACAACATCCCAAACCTAGAATCATTGTCTGTAGTATTTATATTAATCTAGGTTATTTTATGATAATAAATAATTGCAAAATTTTGGTGATTTAAAACAACAATGGGGAAAATACAAAACTAAGCCAGCAGTTGGATATCCCCTAGGGGTCCTTAGTGCTGCTGGGGAGGCTGGAGAGGCTCCGGCCACCGCAGCTGCATTTGCCAGCTGTGAGCCTGGCTTCTGGCTGAGCAGTGCTCCCCTATGGGAGTGCACTGACCACAAGGGGGCAATTCCTGCATTGAGCATCTGCCCCCTGGTGATCAGTGCGTGTCATAGCGACGGGTTGTTCCTCCATTCAGTCAATTTGCATATTAGGGTATTATTATATAGGATATGCCAACAATTATTGAAAATAAAAAATTTATTTAAAAAATGAATACAAATAAACAAACCCCTGGTATATTTTTTGCTCAGACAAAATTATGGCATATCTGGAAGATTTCTTTTAAATATCTTTTTTAATGATTTCAGAGAGGAAGGGAGAGGGAGAGAGAGAGAGAGAAACATCAATGATGAGAGAGAATCATTGATTGGCTGCCTCCTGCATGCCCCCCACTGAGGACAGAACCTGAAACCTGGGCATGTGCTCTTGACTGGGATTGAACCCGGTAGCAAAGTCTTAGACATCTCTTGCAGCAATATGTTTACAGATACATCTCTTAGAGTTAAGAAAGCCAAGGAAAAAACAAACAAATGCATTACATCAAAATAAAAGCTCTGCACGGCAAAAGAAACCATCAACAAAAGGAAAAGAAAGCCCACTCGATGGGAGAACATATTTGACAGTGATACATCAGATAAAAGGTTAATATACAAAATATATAAGAAACTCATACAACTTAACAAAAGGAAGGGAAACAATCCAATTTTAAAAAATGTTCAAAGGACTTAAATAGACACTTCTCCAAAGAGGACATACAAATGGCCAAGGGACATATGAAAAAAAAATGCTCAAAATCACTAATCATCAGAGAGATACAAATTAAAATGACAATAAGTTATCACCTTACAGGTGTTAGAATGGCTACCATCAACAAATCAACAAATGACAAGTCTTGGTGAGGATGTGGAGAAAAGGGGACCCTAGTACATTGTGGTAGGAATGCAGACTGGTGCAGCCACTATGTTAGGCATTTATGAAATTTCCTCAAAAAATGTAAAATGAAACTGCCATTTGACCCAGTTATCCCACTTCTAAAAATATATCCTAAGAAATCTGAAACACCAATCATGAAGAATATCTGCACCCCTATGTTCACAGAAGCACAATTTACAATAGCTAAGATCTGGAAACAGCCCAAGTGTCCATGAGTAGGTGAGTGGATAAAAAAAGCTGTTGTACATTTATACCATGGAATACTAGACAGCAGTAAAAATGAAGCATCTGTTAGCCTTTGAGAAAGCATGGAGGGACCAGGAGAATATTTTGCTAAGCAAAATAAGCCAGTTAGAGAAAGAAAAGTATTGCATGATCTCATATGTGGAATATAATGAACAAAATAAACTGATGAATAAAATAGATCCAGAGACACAGAAGCATGGAACAGACTGTGGAATTTTAGAGGGAAGGCAGGGGTGGGTGTGTCTGTGGGAAGAAATCAACCAAAGAACTTGTATGCACATATGCATAACCCATGGACACAGACAGTAGTGTGGTGAAAGCCTTGGGTAGGGGGCGCGGGCAGGCTAAAAGGGGTCAATGGGGAGAAAAGGGGACTTATTTAATAACTTTCAACAATAAAGATTTTTAAAAATAAAAAATAAATTTTAAAATATTTTTAAAAATTTTAAAAATTTCATTTACATAATGAAATACCACTCAGTCATATAAACGAAGAAAATCTTTTGTGACAATATGGATGGATCTGGACATTATGCTAAGTGAAAGAAGTCCATCAGAAAATGACAGTGCTATATGATCTCCCTTATATGTGGAATCTAATAAAATAATTTAACAAACAAAAAAATTCCAGAAGAATACATATCATAGAACAGACTGACAGCTGTCAGTGGGGAGGGTGGTAAGGGGGCTGTGTAAAGAAGGAGGTGAACTGATTTACTAGTAAATAATGCGGATTTCTTTTCAAAAGATGTAGTTACACATATGTTGATATATATGCTATTTGATATGCATGCTATTTTGTTGTATTGACAGCAAGCTTCAAAACGTCATATGCCAAATTTGCTGAAGGTGTTAACATTATAGATATTTGTACACTTAAAAATGTTGAATTTTGTGCCAAAAAAGAGCATTTGCAGGAAGTTTTAATTAATTTATTTTGAAGAAAAAGTTACCATATACTTCAGGAAGCTTATGGTGAATGCTGGTTTAAATGCTTTAAAAGTGATTATTTTGATTTAAAAGACAAAGAAAGTCCAGGTCAACTGAAAGAGTTTGAAGACCAACAATTACAAGTATTATTGGATAAAGATCCGTGTCAAACTCAAAAAAAAAAAAAAAAACTTGCAGAGAGATTAAACATTGCTCAGCAAACAATTTCCTATCATTTACAAGCAACGGGAAAGATTTTAAAGGAAGGAAAATGGGTGCCACATTAACTGAAGGAAAGACAAATGAAAAACTGAAAAGTCATCAGTAAAATGTTGCTTCAATGGCATGAAAGAAAGTCTTTTTTTGCATCGAATTGTGACTGGTGATGAAAAGTGGATTTATTTTGAGAATCCCAAATGCACAAAATCATGTGTTGATCCAGGTCAACCATCAACATCAACATCAACTGCAAGGCCAAATTGCTTCAGAAAGGAAAGAAAACAATGCTCTGTGTTTGGTGGGATCAGGAAGGTGTGGTGTATTATGAGCTTCTAAAACCAGGTGAAACCATTGATACTGATCGCTACCGACAACCAATAATCAATTTGAACCACACTTTGATCGTGAAATGACCAGAATGGGCCAGAAGACACAGCAAAGTAATTTTGCTTCATGATAATGCACCATCACACACTTCAAAACCAGTTAAAGACATGTTAAAAGATCTTGCCTGGGAAGTATTAACCCACCTGCCATATTCACCAGTCCTTGCTCCTTCAGATTGCCACTTGTTCTGATAGATGTCACACACACTTTTTGAGCAGCACTTCAAAACATATGAAGAAGTGGAAATTGAGTCTCTGAATGGTTTGCCTCAAAACAAGAAAAGTTCTATTGGGACTGTACCTAGAAATTACCTGAAATATGGGGGTGATGTGTAGCTAGTGATGGACATTACTTTGAATAAAGCACTTTTGGTGTTTCACTTGAAATTATTATTTCTTCCTTGATTACAAAATCTGCCCTTATTAACCGGTACACCTAGTGCAGTGGTCGGCAAACTGGGGTTTGGCAAACCACGGCTCATGAACCACTTGTGGCTCTTTGGCCCCGTGAGTGTGGCTCTTCCACAAAATACCGACTTCTGCGCATGGGCCACCAAGTTTCAATCTCACTGTACATGCCCACCCACACATGGTATTTTGTGGAAGAGTCACACTCAAGGGGCCAAAGAGCCACATGTGGCTCACGAGTCATGGTTTGCCAACCACAAACCTAGTGTATAGACACAGACAATAGTATGGTACTTTGGGCAATGAGTGCATACTGCACTGTGTAGATGTTGTTTCACTGTGCTTTACACTTTAAACTTGTATGATTTTAATAACCAACTACAGGCCCAGTGCACAGATTCGTGCACTGGTGGGATCTCTCGGGCTGACCTGCGCCCTCTCACAATCCGGGACCCCTTGGGGGATTTCTGAGAGCCAGTTTAAGCCTGATCTACAGGCCAGGTTGAGGGACCCCACCGGTGTGCACCGGGCCTCTAGTATGCATATATGCATATAAGTTCTTTGGTTAATTTCTTCCCGTCCTCCCCACTTCCCTCTGAGATACATCAGTCTGTTCCATGTTTCCATGCCCATGTGTTGAGTGTCTTCCCCCTAGTGGTCATTGAATTTCATAGCTACTGGCTGGTCAGTCAGCCAGTCACTTAGGCTTTTATATATATAGATGTCACCTCAATAAATCCAATAAAAATAATAAAAATTAACTCATTTCTTTTTATCATTGATGAATCCTTTGACTTTTAGGAATGAAAAATAGCAAACTCTAAGTCATTCTCTCTGTAAGAGAACACCTCCAAAACACTGCTATGCTAAGAATAAATAAAAATCATACAATATAAAAATTACTATGAATTTAAAAGAAAAGCACAACACAGTAATATGGGAGAATGATTTGAAGGGACTCAATTTTCTGCTTGTAGAAAATTAAAGCTACCCATACTACATAAAACATAATTTTAGATACTTTAATCACTCTCTGGTAGCTGCTGTAGAAAATACTAGACTTTATAAAAAAGTATTTTGGAGTATAATTAATGTTAGGTATACTGGAATGAGGAAGAAAATGAAGACAAGCATATGGAGGATTTTGATTCTCAAAAGAATATATATGTGCATTTTTTACACAAATAACAATATATACAGATATTATAAATATTTGCTATCAAATAGGAAATAAGAATAAATAGTAAATTCAAAAAAAAAAAGGAATTGGTACCATGTAAGAAATTTTATTCCCTTTTCCCATTTAACAATATTCTTAGTGGAACAGATAAATACATATTAATTTGCAATTGCATGCTATGCTCTAATAGATTCTATCTTAACAAAGACCACTTTTATAGAAATGTGAGAAGTGAATGCAGGGGAGGGGTATTACAATCTGTATTATCAAAATTGTGTATGTGGAATTCTGGATGCAGAATTCTCAATGCAAAACTCTTTGCATTAAGTATGAATTCATGGATGGTCTATATGGGAGGTGAAATAAAGTTGGATAGTGTGTAAGGAAGTATCTGGGGATGGTGTGGTCTGCTTTCTTCTTCCGCAGAAAAGTGGTAAATGGTATTAAAAAGAATTACCTGCTAATATTGCTGGTATGGTTTAGAGATGATGGTGGTAGAAATGCATGAAAAGATTGGGTACTATGCCTACTTAATATACTTTCTAATTAGTCAAGTATACATACTGACTATATGCATATCCCTTATTTATTCAATATAAATCAGCAGAATATAATGTTACTCCTTTCTCAATTATACAATTTCAACTATTACAATGGAAGAATGATCATATTGAAGCTAATTTGCATCAATTAAGGAGCATTAGGCCACAAACAATAGTAAAGGGCTTAGGCTAATTGAGGAAAAAAGTCAAGAACTTATTGAAAAGTTAGTGTGAAGGCTTAGTGGCAGGTTAAAACAGCCCGGTCTTTCAAAATAGAGGAATTTTTAAAACAGCCCAGTCTTTCAAAATAGAGGAATTGTTAAAACAGCCCGGTCTTTCAAAATAGAGGAATTTTTAAAACAGCCTGGTCTTTCAAAATAGAGGAATTATTAAAACAGCCCGGTCTTTCAAAAGAGAGGAATTGAAGCAAGTCTAGCGGTGGAAAAACCTTAATTGGAGTTGCAGACAAAAGATAACTCACCACCACCATCACCATCACCCCTCAAACTCCGTCTCTTCTGATTTAATTTTCCAAGTTATCGGTACAGATTGGTCAAGCATGGATGGATGTTTACCCCTATGTCCACTGATGCAAGGCAGGTAGACAAGTAATGACCTGGCTGGTCTGGCAGACATGCCAACATATTTTGAGAGAAAATAGAGCCTCTTTTCAAAGGAAGAAGAAAAAAAATACTAGTAAGATGAAACCAACAGCAACTATAATCTATATCTTAGCTCCTTTGAACTTGTAGACAGACAGGTGCATATGCAGTTCTTATACATGCATTTGCAGAGAGAAAGATGGAGCACAAACTGAACAGTTTCAAGATAATACGTGTATATACAGTTGTGCAAAATGCCACAGTGCAGTTTTAAGCTTTAATAATTTCGGAAGGATAAATGCTACAAATTATAAAGATCATCATGTAAAATGGGAACTATTTGAATTTCCCGTCTCCTGTATAGTTCTGTGAATGTTAAATAACTCCTTTAATTTTATTTTTTTGTTTGTGTCTGAGCCTCTGAAGACACAAAAATTAAAAATGATCTTTGAAAATGTGTAAAGTTAAACAAGTATAAAAACATGCAAATAATTAAACATGCAAAATTTTATTTTCACAAGTTGGTAGCTTTTACCCCTCTAAAGTTATTAAGCTTAAATCCTCACTGTGACATTTTGGACACATATATTTATATTCATATCAGAATATTTGGAAACTGCTCATTTTGTGCTCCATCCTTCCCCATGGATATGTATGCATAAGAAGTGTATATGCACTTGTGTGCCCACAAGTACACAGAAAGGGGTGGTTTATAGTTGCTTTTGATTCCATTCTTGCAATACCTTATTTTCTGTCAATAATATCTGTCTTCCAGCCAAATAATCATGCAAGTGAATATATTATAGGGAGATGTTTGTAAAAGGCATATCTTCATTTAAAGAAGTATTTAGAAAAATATCTAAAGTTGTTTAAAAAGACCAATATCATGGAAATGCAGGAGTCAGTGCAGGGAGGGGTACTAGAATCTGTACTATTAAATCCTGTAGTGTCTACACTCTTGCATCAAGCAGGTTTACGGATGGTATATGTGTGGGTATAATAAAAAAAAGTAGGAGAGAGGGTAAGGCAGTATTTGGGATGATGTGTTCTGCCTTCTGGTCCCTCGGTCTTAGCATTAAAAGGGGCTGTCTGCTCAGGTCGGTGGTGTGGTCGCAGAGATGGTGGTGCTAGAAATGGCAAATAGGTTGGATACTGTGTCTGTTGAAGGGAATGAAGCCTCCTCGGTGGAGTCTAACCTGCTTCCCTTCCTCTCTTTTAGGGGCTGAAAAACAGTCTGTTCAGTTGTTCAAGTTGGTCTTCGTGTCAAAATGTTTTTCCTCCTGGCAACGTAATGTTGCTTTCATAAGTTTCTTGTTCTTCCTCTTAAGCCTTTTGTATTTCATACGAGCTATGGCGCGATGAAACACATGGCAGCTGAAGCCCTCCCTGACGCCGTTCTCCACGTGCTCCTGAAGGAGCTCCAAGGTAGGGAATACGTGGCAGCAAGCCATGCACCTGAACCCGCTCTCCAGGGCCTTCCGCAATGAGACCCTGCGATGCACCACCAGGTTTGGAGGTTTTGTGGGACAGTCAGCCTTCTCCCTCTTCTCTTGGGCTCGACTGTCTACGCTGGGCTCAGGGTCAATTAGGAGATTCTTCCCAGGCATGTGAGAGAGGGGGACATTTTTATCAGCCTCTTCAATATAGGTCATTTCTTCCATTTTGATCTTTTTTGAGGGAGGCTCCCATCCTTCCTCTGTCTGGCACAAGACAGCCACACCCCTTTTCATTTGTACATGCGTATAGTAAATTTTCATGACCCTTAGATCTGTCCCTTGTACTGAGACCATAAAGGGGTCCTTATTACTAGCTGAAGGTGAAGAACTGTAGGTATATGAATAGTCAGAGGAACTCTTTGTTTCCACCAAGTCCTTGGGTACAGGTCTCTCCTTGATTCCTGGGAAAGAAAATTTCAAACATAAAAAAAAATTAGAATGGTTTGTGTGACAGCTGTAGGAGTTATGATTGCCATGATGTACGTGAACAGGTGAAGTAACGTACATCTGTATGTGATATTTCAGAATTCTGTGTGTAGTGTGGTTTATCTGAGGTATTTCCATGGTTATAACTATGTGGGAATGAGGATGTAGGATTATATGTATGTACTTGTGGAGTTGTATTATATTCTGGGACATATTTGGGAATGTTTTTTGATGTTGCTAAAAGGCAATGGCTAAGGAGTGTGTGCATGTTTGTTATGTGTTATGACAGCACATGTGAGTAGTGCAGGAAAGGTACTGGGTATTACTATGAGATTGTGAGACTGAGAATGTTAGTGAAGGTGTATTTGAGTTCGCAGATTGTTCAGCTCATGAAGGTCTGAAAGGTTGGTGGCTGAAGTGCCATATGGTTAGATACACAGCAGATGGAAATTCATTTCCTTCAGGACATGAAAGTCAGCTAGAGTTTGATCTGAACAGGTTATCTGTGTGATGGGGATGTGAATTATTTATGGAATTAGTGTGTACATGGGTGAGTCTGAAAATGATTGTATGAAGAAATGAAGGTAAGGGTATAGCTAGGTAATGCTATTAGAGATGGGGGATAAAGACCTGTGTATTTGAGAGAACAAATGAAAAAAGGAGAAATCAGGCAATTCTATATAATAAAGAGCTAATATCAAATGGTCATTACACCCTCGCACCCTCATACCCTCGCGCCCTCGAGGCCAGGCTGGGGTACCTGAGGCCAGATCAGGGGACCTGAGGCTGCACCCCCTGCCTGAGTACCGGGTCGGGGGACCTGAGGCTGTGCCAGGGGACTTAAGGCTGCTCCCCCTGCCCTTGGGGCTTGATGGGGGTGGGGCCAGCCAGGTCTGGGTCTCACGTGATTTCAAGGTTCGCATGGGTAGGTGGGAACTTGACTCTGGGTCTCTCAGCATGCCCCAGGTTCTGACAGGAGGGAGATTTTCATATACATTTTACTAATTTTCTTTAATCTCTGACACTTCTATTATAGAGAAAGAGCAAATAGCAATATTAAAATATTTCCTCTAATTAATTCCCCTTTAATTTGCAGGAATTTCATGCACTGCGCAACTAGTAGCTTATATGAAGGAGTACAGATGTATAACTGTTTGAGGGTTCGAGTTTGTGCTCATTGAAGGGAAGGTTCTGAGTTAACTCCCATAGACATGTCAGCACTGCCCACTACCCCAACGACAGCTGTCCTACTGCTGCTATATTGGAAATTTGTGCTGAGGGGCCTTGCCCTGTTCTGGAAGGCACACTCACTACTGGTCCCTCTGCAGAAGCTTTAGTACTAGTCATCTGCCTGAGCACTTTCCAGGTTTTGAGGGGAAAGTGAACTAAGTAGAGAGTAGGCAGAGCAGCTGAGCTGCATCTCTTGACCAAACGCAAGTCCCACCTTTGTTTGTTCCTTACCATCTTCATTAAGACGGGGAAGCTTTGATGGTGAGGAAACACAGGTGAAATATTCAGAGGAGGATGCATTTTCTCCTGCTGCCTGATTATAGCCTGGGGCCTCGATGAATGACTGAGTCTGAGGTACATCCCCTTGAATGTTGCCGGGTCCTGGGCAATGGAATAAAAAAGAACACTGAGATGAGGCATTTTTGTGGGGTCTGTGCCAATTAAAAGACTACATGTTGTGCAGGCATTATATGCCGAGCATCAGCACTTCACATGGCAATTACTCTCACAAAAATTAAGGAGACTTTCCCATTTAAATTCCATTTACTCCAAACTATAAGTAAACACATTAAATGGTGTGTTTGGTGAATGTCAGTGGGAGTGAGTCTTGTACGTGATTTTTCTGGTGATCTATATGGATCATCAAACACTCAGAACCATGTTTGAAGGAGAGTACGTAGGAACTAGACATGGATATCAACTCTATTTTCTCATCAAAAATTGTACCAATAGTGGATATATGGTACGAGTTTTAAGAAGCATTCTGTATGCATATTATCTATATTGAGATATAAATAGAGAGATGTAAAAAGATAAATATTTATTTTTGAAGAAATTAACTGCTAATTGTTATTATGTCACTGTTCCTGTTTCATTGTTAACAAAGATCAATGCTCATTATTTAACTGTTTAAAATTATCATCATGTCTCATAAACGTGTCTGGTAAATGTAGTATTCCCATTTTTAGCAGTATGATATAGTGAGTGTAACATGCTTGGTGTTTAAGTTCATAATTTGTTGGTTAAAGCTGGGTTTAAAAACAGTATAAAAAAAGAAGAAAAGTATAAATGAATAAATAAAAATAAATAAAAAAGGGTTAAAATTTAATGATGTATGAGTGATTATTTGTTTGCAAATCTGAATATGGGATAGGTTCTGTCTGAATGAGGATGGTATGTATGCTTTGTGCTTGTGTGTTACTTCAACACATATTTCTGTGTGTAGATTGCTTTCCTATTGTTATGCATCTGTCTGCATGTTTAATACATCATGCAGTGTAGGTATGGTATGTTATTACTGAGAATATTCTCTGTAAGATTGGTGGAATTAATGCATCTACAAAGGATGAGGAAACGATTAAAGAATGTGAGGATGTGAAAACCAAGCTGTATAAGAGAGAGAATCCTGGGCTTTGAGAAAGATGTCGGAGAGCGCAGAGAAGAGTGTGTACGTTCACTGTGCAGTAACACGAGATTGCATTAGAAAATAAGTTGTGAAACATTGAGTTTTGGAGGGATTAGACTGAATGTGCAAGCTAAAGCCTAGCAGTCTAACCCTTAAGCATTCAGCAAACAGAAATGCAATGTTCAGAATATCAACTTTTTAAGTAATCCCAGATTCAAAGCAACCCAAATACTCAGAAAAGTGTAATCAATACAGAAATTACATTTATGCATGGTATACAGAATGAACAGACTAACATCACATGCAACGTGAATAAATCACACAAATATAAGGATGAGAAAAAGGAACCAGATACAAAGTATATATTGTGCCCTTCTATTTGCATGAAATTTGAAAACAGAAATACTCATCTAGTGTGTTAGAAGTCAGAGAAATTATAACTCCTTGTATGGTACAGGCAAAATAAGATCATAGAGAATGCAGATGCATGTGGAAGACTATAAGGAAATGAATGGTGGGGAGAGTGACTGCAGATAAGACTGATAAGGGATGACTGTGAATGTAAAACTTTGCCTATGAAAATATACGGATGTGAAGGGATCAACTGGGTGTCTCTGTGCTCTACGTCAAGTTCAGTCTTGAGGATCTACCACTTGTGTCTGTTTTAACTTATTAGAGCTTCGCACTGTCACTGTAATATAACATGCCCTTGTCTGACTCATAGGAACATACTCTTCCATTTTTCTCTGATAAAACTCTCATCCCTTTAGGTCCTCTCCTATTATTTCCTCAAATGCTGTTCGGCACTAACCTTGCACGCGCTCTAGTCCTTTTCAGTGTTTCCCGTGGAATGCATTACATCCACTGCTGATCACATTGAAGATGATGCAGAAGGGTTTGAGTTTTTGTTCTGAGAGGCCTTTTGTTGACTAATGGGCAGAACCACTCAGCTCAACTCTGGGCTCTGTCTACATCCCCACCCCCTTTGTGTACTATTCAATAGTCCCTCCCTACCAGCACCAGTTAGCCTGTCTTTACAAGAGATGGAGGATAAATTGTCCGAAGAAGAGGCCTTCCATGATTTCCGGCCTTGAGTTAGGGCCACTGTCTTATGTCTGTGCCTCAACGTATCTTCTTTTAAACTCAACTTTGCTGAGAAATTAAATAAAAATAATAGAGATGCGGTCCATGCTTGTTATCTGTGTATTTTTCTGTCTATTAAACAAACAATAAGAGTCTGCTACGTGACATGTTCAGTGAACACACACAGCCTCCTCTTCATGGAATGTGTAAAATGGTTGCCATGAAAATATTAAATGTACAGAAATACGCATTGTGTCAGTATGTGTCATGGGTGACTGGGTTTGCACAAAGAAGGTTATTTTTAAATGGAACAGAGACAGCTGTCTCCTTTCTACCTGGACATACAGCTATGTTGAGTTATCAGTTTTCCTTGCAGGTAGTTCTCATTATGAAATTACATTCGTACAATGAAAAATGAATGGAAATTACATGTGCCACTAACAGGCATCGCATACAAACCTCCTATGTGCCCCTCCATGATCTTCCGTTTCCGCCCTGACTGGGACACGGGCATATTAAGGGCTCCAAGATAGGAATCATTATGTTGTAATTGATGGAATCCTAGGAAAGAAAGTTGCAAACATATGAAAACTCAAATGTGTGTGGGGGGAGGGTGGGGGCTGTGGGAGGTATGAGCATGTGAGGCTGTAGAGTGAGAGTACATCTGTGTGTGACATTTCAGAATTCTGTGTGTGGTATGCCTCACTTGAGCTGTTTACATGGTATAACTATGTGTGAGGTATGCTTTATTTGAAGTATTTACGTGGCATAATTATGAGGATATAGTATTGTATGTATGTTTGTGTGAGTTGTATGGATGTTCTGGGATATATCCCATGAGTGTTTTTGATGTTGGTAAAAGGGAATGGTAAAAGTCTTGGTGGCTGAAGTGGCTTGTGGATTAGAAAGAGAGCAGATCAATGTTCATTTCCTTTAAGACACATGAATTTTCCAGTGTTTGATCTAGAATGAAGGATTTAAAACAGATTATTTGTGTTATTGCATGTAAATTATTTTTAGATTTAGTGTGGAATTGAGTGAGTGTGAAGGAATGAAGGTAAGTGTGTACCTAGGTAATGCTACTAGAGAGTGGGAAGACAAGTGTGGAATGAAGTCCTGTGTATTTAAGAGAAAAAGTTAAAAGAAGAAATAAGGACTTACCTGGTATGAAGGAGTACAGATGTGTGAGTGTGTGAGGAGAATATCAGTTTGTGCTCACCTGAGGGGCAGGTTCTGAGTAAAACTGCATAAACATATCAGCACTGACCACTACCTCAGCCACAGCGGCCCCAGTGCTGTTACGCTGGGAATGTGGGCTGAGCGGCCTTGCCCTGTCTTTGAAGGCACACTGCCTACTTGTCCCTCTGCAGAAGCCTTAGTACTAGTCTGTGTGCCCTCAATCCCTTTCCTGTTTTTGATGGGAAAGTGAAATTAGTAGAGACTGGGCTGAGCAGCTCAGCTGCATCTCTTGACCAGGCTCAGATCCCGCCTTTGTATATTCCTTACCATCCTCCTCATGATGGGCAAGCTTGTACGGTGAAGACACACAGGTGAAATATTCAGAGGAGGATGTATTTTCTCCTGCTGCCTGACTACTGTCTGGGGCCTCCACAAATGACTGAGGCGCATCCTGTTGGGCTTTGCAGGGTCCTGGAATAAAAGAGAACATTGAGATGTGGCGTTTTGTGGGGTCTGTGCCATTTCAAAAACTACATGTTGGGTGGACATTACATGTCAGACATTATTACCACACATGATTATTGTTTTCATAAAAATTAAGATGGCTTTCCCATATAAAATGTCATTAACTGTAAAGTCTAAATAAACACTTATTAAAACTGTGTTTGGTGGATGCCACTGGGATTGGGTATCTTGTATGTGATATTTCTGGTGATGTGTATGGATTATCATATACTCAGAAGTGTGCCTGGAAAACAGTATGCATGAACTAAAATGTGGATATAAACTCAATTTTCTAATGAAAAATTGCACAATTAAAGAATATGCGGTGGGAGTTTTATGAAGCATTCTGCATGTATATCTATTTATATTGACATCTATATTGAGCTACATATCTAGAGAGATATGAAAAGATAATTTTTGAATAAATTAACCATTCACTGTTCTCATGTCACTGTTTCTGTTTCATTGTTCACAAAGCTCAGTGCTCATTATTTTACCGTTTAAGATTATCTTCATCTCTCATGAACATTTCCGGTAAATGCATTTTTCACATTTTTAGCAGTATGGTATAGTGAACGTAATGTGATTGGTGTTTAGTTCATAATTTGTTGGTTAAAACTGGGTTAAGATTTTATACTGTGATTGATTTGTTGTTTGCAAATGTGAATATGAGATAAGTTTTGTGTGACGTGGATGGTCTGTGTGCTTTGTATCTGTATGTTAGGTAAGCACATATATGTGTATACATTACTTTTCCTCTACTGATGGATTTTTGTGTGTGTTTTACATATCATGTTGTTTAGATATGGAGTGTTATTACTGAGAATATTATCTTTGAAGCTAGTGGAATTAGTGTACTTGCCAAAATGTGAGGAAATAATTAAAGAATTTGGGGATGTGAAAACCAAGTTGCATAAGAGAAAGAATCCTGGGCTTTGAAAAAATGGCAGAGAGTGCAGAGAAGAGTGTGTAAATTAGGTGTGCAGTAACACGAGATTGCATTAGAAAGCAGATGGTGAAAAACTGAGTTCTGAAAGGGCCAATATAGAATAAGCAAGCTAAGGCCTAGCAGTCTAAATGTTAAGTATTCACCAGACAGAAATGTCTATATTGAAAAGTACGTGTAATATAATGCCCAAAACATCACCTTTTCAAGTAATTCAGACAGAAAGCAACCAACTGCCAGAAAAGTATGATGAATAAAGAAATTACATTCGCGCAATGGTATACATTGAGTGAACAAACTGAAGTCACATGCAGCATGAATAAATTATACAAATACAATGATGAGAGAAAGAAACCAGACACAAAGCATATATTGTGCCCTTCAGTTTCCATAAAATTTAAAAACAAGGATACTCATCTAGTGTGTTAGGAGTCAGAGACATTTCATCTTTCTGTGGTACAGACAAAATGGAGCATGGGGAATTTAGGTGCCTTGTGGAAGACTATAAGGAAATGAATGATAGGAGAGTGAGTGCAAATGGGTCTGATAAGAGATCACGGTGAATGTAAAATATTAGCTATGAACATATGTGAATGTGATGGGGTCTTCGACTCGTGTATGTCTGTACTCTATC
Organism: Myotis myotis; assembly: GCF_014108235.1. Lineage (NCBI taxonomy): Eukaryota > Metazoa > Chordata > Mammalia > Chiroptera > Vespertilionidae > Myotis > Myotis myotis. The sequence goes on along the minus strand of NW_023416324.1, from coordinate 132,721,261 downwards.
TTAAGTTCAGTTCTTGAGTATCCTACCACTTTTGTCCTGTTTTAAATTATTAGTGCTTTCACACGTTCCTGATAATATAACTTGCCATTTTCCAGGTCATAGGAACATATTCTTCTATGTTTCTCTGGTAAAACTCTAATTCACTTAGTCCCTCTCCTATTATTTCCTCAAACGGAATACTGTTCTCCACTGCTCTCTTTAGGTTTGCGCCAGTCCTTGTAAGTGCTTTTCTCTTAGAATGTTTCCACTGCTGATCACATTAAAGATGAGGCAGATGCATTTGAGATTTTTATGTAATGGTAAGTTGTTGTTTTTTAAATAATTCTTTATTGTTGAAAGTATTATATATATCCCACTTTTCCCCCGTAGTCCTCCCCATCCCACTCCTTGTGTCAACTAATGGGCAGCAACACGCAGCTCAGCTCTGGGTTCTGTCTAGATCCCAACCTCACTTTGCATCCTATTCAATTGTCCATCCTTACCAGCACCAGTTACCTTGTCTTTATTTTTTTTAAGATTTTATTTTATTTTTAAAATATATTTTATTGGGTTTTTTTTTGGGGGGGTGGTTTTTTTTTTTTTTTCAGAGAGGAAGGGAGAGGGATAGAGAGTTAAAAACATTGATGAGAGAGAAACATTGATCATTTACGTCCTGCACACCCCCTACTGGGAATATGCCCGCAACTAAGGTACATGCCATTGACCAGAATTGAACTTGGGACCCTTCAGTCCACAGGCCAAAGCTCTATCCACTGAGCAAAACTGGTTAGGGCAGTTAGTCTGTCTTTAAAAGAGATGCAGGATAAGTCATCTGAAGAAGAAGCTGCCCATGCTTTCCAGCCTGGATTTAGGGCCACTGCTTTGTGTCTGTGCTGAGAAATTAGACATATAGAGATGTGGTCCATGTTTGTTATTTGTGTATTTATCTGTCCTTTAAACAAACAAAAAGCTTCTGCACAGCAAAAAAAAAAAAAAATCAACAAAATGAAGAGAGAACCTATTATTTTGGAGAATATATTAACCAATGTTACATCACATAAAGGGATAGTTTCCAAAATATATAAATAAATTATAAAACAAAACAGGAAGAATAAACCCCAATTTAAAAATGGCAAAAACCTGAATAGACACATTTCCAAACAGGACACACAGATGGCCCATAACATATGAAAAAATGCTCAACATCACTAATCATCAGATAAATGCACAGAGAAACCACAATGAGTCCTGGTTAGTGTGGCTGAGTTGGTTGGATTTGATTCCCAGTCAGGGCACATACCCACCCAGGTTGGGGGTTTGATACCAATTTGGGGAGTGTGCAGGTGGTAGCCTATAGAAGTTTTTCACAACAATCTCTCTCTCTCTCTCTCTCTCTCTCTCTCTCTCTCTCTCTCTCTCTCCCTCTCTCTCTCTCTCTCTCTCTCTCTCTCTCTCTCTCTCTCTCTCTCCCATTATCTAAAAAAAATTATTTTTTTAAATCACAAAAAACAATGAGATATGACCTCATACCTGCCAGAATAACTACCATCAATAAATCAATAACAACAAGTGTCAGTGAGGATGTGGAAAAGAAAAAAGGGCACCCTAGTGCACTGCTGGTGGGAATGCAGACTGGTGCAGCCACTGTGGAAAACAGTATGGAGTTTCATCAAAAAATTTAAAATGCAACTGCCTTTTGACCCAACTATTTTACTTTTGGGAATATATCCTAAGAAAATTGAACCCCCAGTTTGAAAGGATATATGTACCCTTATGTTCATTGCAGCATTATTTACAATAGCCAAGATATGGAAACATCCAAAGTGTACATCAGGAGATAAGTTTTAAAAAAATCTGTGGTACATTTAATCAATGAAATACTATGCAGTCATAAAAAAGAAGGAAATCATACCGTTTGCAACAGCATGGATGGCCCTGGAGATTATTGTGCTAAGTGAAATAAGCCAGTCAGAGAAAGACAAATAGCATATGATCTCACAGGTGGCATCTATTGAATAAAATAAACTGACAAAATAGAAACAGAGGCATGGATACATGGAACAGACTAAAAGATATCAGAGGGGAGGAGGGGGGAGATGGGATGAAAGGTCAAAAGATTAGCCAAAGAACATGTATGCATGAGCCACAGACGCAGACAGCAGTGTTGTGATGGCCAGAAGAAAGGACGTCAGTGGGGGAGGTGCTAAAGGTGACGGGGGGCGGGGAGGGGAGGGAGAATGGGAACATCTGTAATAGTGCAAACAATAAATATAAAGTAAAAATGATATAAAGCAATAAAATTATGTAATAATAATACTAATAAAAAGGGTCTACTATGTGAAAAGTTCAGTGAACACACACATGGGCTCAACCTTCCTGGACAGGGTAACATGGCTTCTATGAAAAGTATTGTATGTGCAGTCAAATTTACTGTGACAATAAATATCATGGGTTTGCACAAAGAAGGCTATTTAAATGGAACAGAGTATTCTGTCTCCTTTCTATCTGGACATAGAACTATATTCTACTTATCAGCTTTTCTTGCAGGTAAGTTTGACCATGTGATTATGTTTCTACAAAGGAAATGACATGTGCCCCTTCCAGACACTGTCTCACACACCTCCTATGTGCACCTCCATGGTCCTCCCTTTCCTAGCTGACTGGGATGTTGATATCATGGGGTCTATTTGAACGCTGCATGTTAATGATAACAAAGTTTACCTCAGCTCAGGCCCGTAAATTATCGCATGGAAGAGACTTGCCTTGAGGCCAGCACATATGTGCTGATTTGTCATATAAGCAAGAAATAGATCCATTTGTATATGAGTCACTAAAGCAGTGGTTCTCAACCTTCCTAATGCCACGACCCTTTAATACAGTTCCTTATGTTGTGGTGACCCCCAATTTCATTGTTACAAATTGAACATAATTAAAGCATAGTGATTAATCACAAAAACAATATGTAATTATATATGTGTTTTCCGATGGTCTTAGGCGACCCCTGTGAAAGGGCCATTAGACCCCCAAAGGAGTCACGACCCACAGGTTGAGAACCACTGCACTAAAGGCTTATCTACTCTAATGAAGTAGAGATATATGTTTTTGAGAGAGAAAAAATTGTAACGGGTACATAACTTATGAGTAATTATGTTAGATTAATTTCTATTTTTCTCTGACTTATTTATGTTCTGCTAATATATGTGTGTATGTGTGAATAAGTTTGAATGTCTCATAGTTTATGTTTAATAACCTCTCTAAGCATGCACTAATAGTTTTTGAAAGTGAAATGAAGACAGCCTTTTCTGAAGGTCCACTGGAGGATGCCGAAATCCCAAACAAGTTAGAAATATCAGTCCTCTTTAGATGTGAGCAACCATTGGAACTTTGGGGTTGGCTCCAATCTGTCACCCTCCCACCACTTAACAATGGTTCTTCTGCCTAGTGGTTACTGTTTACTTTTACTCTCCATAGTAACCAAATTATTTGAATTGTCCATTTTTCCCAGAAAGAGCCAAATTATTTCTTTGCTTTAATCATTATTGTTAAAGAGTGTTTTGTTTGTGTTTTTTGTGTGTTTGTGCATCCCATTTTTTCTTACATTTCACATAGGAGTCCCACATTTACATCTTAATAGTCTACATTTCTGAAATTATTCTCTTGTTACACAACCAGTTTTAAGTGTTCAAACTTCTTTCCTGCTTCTCCCTTTCCCCTCTCTCTTTCTGTTTCCCCTTATCTTTTCTCATTTCCTCTCTTTCTGTCTCCCTCTCAGACTTTCTCTCCTATTTCCCCTCCCTGCCTTCGTCTCTCCGCTTTTCCCTTCCTTCTTCTCCCTCTACAGCTCTCTCCCCATCTATCCATCTCTTCCTCTCTCCTTCCCTTCCTCATCACAACGAGGAATTCTCTCTCCCCCTTTCTTTAGAAAACATTACCTGATTACCCTATGCCTTGAGAATGTGCTTAACACATACCTCTTGACATACTTGCAGTTTTGATGAAATACTTGCTTTCCAGATGTTTCTTTTTTTCTTTATGTTTCATGGTTCAACTCTGTAAAGAGTCACTCAAATCAAGTACCTTTCTCCCCAAACTCTACTCTCAGATTGAAAGTTGATGACAAAAAATCAAATTAAAACAAGTACAATTAATATAAACAAATTACAATTAATAACAAGTCACTTGAGAGACTTCTCCCTCACCAATCACTATTCTGACTAGTGCCTAGGACACTAACAGGACAGTTACGATGCCAATCATCGCTATGGTTTCAGCAGTGTTCTATGACCTGTGCATGACATCAGTGCACTCCAGGCTCCAGCTAGTATTCATAGGACTGCAGGACTGCCACATCCACAGACCACAGTGATCCCTTTTACCCAATGGAAACTCTGCCATGAACTTGAAAGTCTTTTAATCTTTTACTCCATATCAAAACTAGAGGATAGATGACTTGAACTAAACACAGGCAATTATTTTCTGTGTCTAGGGTAATCACATTACTAAATCTGCCCAATGGTGAAGCTAACCAGTACCAGAGAAAACTAGGCTTACCATCATGCTTGTCTCACAGAAAATAGTGTTTTTCTTTATATCCTATTTAACTATTTAACTATTGTACAAACATAATTATATGTGAGGTGTATATTGGTATATATGTGTGGATTTGAAAACATCTCATAATTCCTTACAATCCTAACATTTATCGAATATCCTCCACTATTATTAATAGTCTCATATATTTTTATAACAAGCCATTGTCACTTTTGCTACTCTTTTCCTTATTATTTACCCAGAGGTTTGGCAAAAGACGAAGCCTCTGGCCCTTGTCAAGAATCCTGTTCTTGTCAAGCCCAAAGGTCTTATTTTTCAGGCTTCTGTTCTAGGCCCGAGGCTATATCTTCTAGAAACAGGTGGGCTTTATACAGGGTTTGAACTCTATACAGGTGTTCCATTCTATATCCCACCCACCACAGAATATGCCTTCTCCCTTACAAGAATTATGTGTTTATTTCCAAACCATATGTTACATTAGAGCCAAGCCATGACTTAGCCTTCTTCAGTCTTCTTTACCCCTAATAGGCCCTGCCTCTGGGTCTTACCCCACCTAACCTAGGGCAGTATTTTTCAGTGCTTGAAAACACACCAACACACTATTAGACAAATGCATAAAGTCAATTTTGTGCTTACAAATGCTCATAATAATGGTGTCAATATTTCTGGATCCCTAATGCCACTGCTATTCTTGAAAAATAGGGAACTTTGCCTTACTACTTTCAACCATGAATCTTGAAGAATGAAAAATAGAAAGCCTTTGACCCTAAAATAAGATTCCATCTATATTCTTGGTTTCACGTCCCTGGCTAAAAGTGAATTTAAAGTAAAAAATTTACACAAGAAAAAACCCTTTCGGTGGCCAGTATGTTATATACACATTATTGGATAATCAATGCTATTGTCTTAATAGACTAAGATTACGACTGCATATTTCTCTATAGTAAGTAATCAATAAAATTACAATAATTTTCAAACTAGGTGTCAAATATAATAATGAAGAAATGAAAACTATGCTTTTGGCAAGTTGTGGAGTCTCAAGATTTACTGTGAAATGTGGGGAAATCATGAGCTGTTTGATTTACATAAAAATGCTAAAAGCTTTGTTTTCTTATAAAACACAATGTAAGAGGGTTGACCAATTTGACATCTAAACCTGGGTCAAATTCTAACCTCCGAAATGACACTGGTAGAGAATATTACACATATTAGAGATACACGTAAGCTCTTAGAACAATTTAATATTATAGAGGTTAATTTATTGTATTGTTTTTAAAAATATGTTTTATTGACTTAAGGGAGAGAGGAAGAGAGAGGGAGAGAGAGAAACATCAATTAGCTGCCTCATGCATGTCCCACATTGGGGACCAAGCCTGCAATCTGATCACTTGCCTTGGCTAGGAATCGAACAAAAAACTTTTGGTTACATTGGATGATGCCCAACCAACTGAGCCACACTGGCCAGGGTATATATTGAGGTTTATATTTTAAAAGACTATTTAGCTTAATGGTACAACCAATGCATAATATGACTTCCTTTCCAGCATTAAAAGAAACTATCAAGCCCTGGCAGATTTGGCTCAGTGGTTGGAACATTGGCCTTGGGACCAAAAGGTCATGGTTTGATTCCAGGTGTAGGGCATGTCCCTGGGTTACAGGCTGGAATTTGGGCGCTGGTAGGCATGTGTGCGGGACACAACTAATCAATCTTTCTCTCTTTCTCTCTCCCACTCCACTCTCTCTCTAAAAATAAAATAAGTTGGATCACTGGGTCAAATGGGATCTCCATTTTTAGTTTTTTGAGGAAACTCCATACTGTTCCCTCACCAGTCTGCATTACCACCAGCAGTGCATGAGGGTTCCTTTTTCTCTGCATCCTTGCCAGCACTTGTCCTTTGTTGATTTGTTGATGATAGCCATTCTGACAGGTGTGAGATGGTACTTCATTGTTTTTGTGATTTGCATCTCTCAGATGATTAGTGACTTTGAACATGTTTTCATATGTTTGTTGGCCTTCCTTCTGTCTTCTTTTGAAAAGTATTTACTTAGGTCCATTGCCCATTTTTTGATTGGGTCGATTATCTTCCTTTTGTTAAGTTGTATGAGTTCCCTGTAAATGTTGGAAATTAAACCCTTATTGGTGATAACATTGTCAAATATGTTCTCTGATGCAGTGGGGTTTCTTGTTGTTTTGTTGATGGTCTCTTTTGCTGTGCAAAAGCTTTTTATTTTGATGTAGTCCCATTTGTTTATTTTCTCTTTAGTTTCCATTGGCCTAGGAGCAGTATCAGTAAAGAAATTGCTTCAGCATATGTCTGAGATTTTGCTGCCTGTGGATTCCTCTAGTATTTTTATGGTTTCCTATCTTAATTTTAAGTTCTTTATCCATTTTGAGTTTATTTTTATGCATGGTGTAAGTTGGTGGTCTAGTTTCAAGTTTTTGTATGTATCTATCCAATTTTCCCAACACCATTTTTGAAGAGACTGTCTTGACTCCATTTTATGTTCATTCCTCCTTTGTCATTTGACCCAGTGATCTCACTTCTGGGAATATATCCCAAGAAACTAGAAACACCAATTAAAAAGGATATATGCACCCCTATGTTCATAGCAGCACAATTTACCATAGCTAAGATTTGGAAACAGCCTAAGTGCCCATCAGCAGATGAGTGGATTAAAAAACAGTGATACATCTATACAAGGGAATACTACACTGAAGTAAAAAAGGGAGTTCTTACCATTTGCAACAGCATGGGTGGAGCTGGAGAGCATTATGCTAAGTGAAATAAGCCAGTCAGAGAAAGATAAATATCACATGACCCCACTCATTTGTGGATTATAATGAACCTAAAGTGAGGAATAAAAACAGATCCAGAGACAGAGAAACATTGATCAGACCATCAAACCTTAAAGGGAAGGTAGGGAAGGGTGAGGGTAAGGGGGAGAGATCAACCAAAGGACTCGTATGCATGCATATAAGCCTATCCAATGGACACAGACAACAGGGGGTGACGGCATGAGTGGGAGGATGGGGGGGGGGGAGTAATGGGAGGATAAGGACACATATGTAATACCTTAATCAATAAAGAAATTTTTAAAAAAGTAAAAAAAATAAATAAATAAAATAAAATCCTTGGGTGAGAATTTAAAAAAAGGAAAAAAAAAGAGAAAAAACAAAACAAAACAAACTGTTTAGAGCAGTGGTTCTCAATCTTCCTAATGCTGCTACCTTTAATACAGTTTCTCATGTTGTGGTGACCCCAAACCATAAAATTATTTTCATTGCTACTTCATAACTGTAATTTTGTTACTGTTATGAATCGTAATGTAAATATCTGATAATGCAGGATATATTTTCATTGCTACAAATTGAACATAATTAAAGCATAGTGATTAATCACAAAAACAGTATGTAATTATATATGTGTTTTCCGATGGTCTTAGGCGACCCCAAAGGGGTCGCGACCCACAGGTTGAGAACCGCTGGTTTAGAGCATGAGAAAGTTCTGAGTTTTACTCTACTTGCAAGCTAAATCCTTAGCTGCCACACTTTCATGATTGCTGGCAGAAGATACAAGTACCTTGGGACAAAAGATGCTATTTCTCATGTCCCAGAAGCCAGAAGAATCATGATATTCATATTTGCTCAACTGCTGGATGTTATACTTGCTGAAGGTCTACATGAGAGCTGACTCATCCCCTAAGTCCCACATCCTTTTATTAGTCATAGCACCCATTCATTGAAGATGATAATGCCCTTAGTGAACACCCAATACATTCAGAGCTTCCTGTGGGCCAAGCTCTCATTAAATGGTTTTCATTTTTCATCTGATGAAATTTTCACAATAAGATCAAGACATAGGAGCTATTGATATTTCCAGAGGAGATGATAGAACTTAAGCAGATGGGGCTTACTTACCTTAAGTCCACAGATAAGGAATCCTAGATCCCTGGTTCTAGAGCTCATAGTTGTAATCTCACTGCTCAAGCCCTTTTCCCATGATGAAGTTACTCCTACTCTGAGAAACAATTCATCAAATTTCTTCTGAAGAGCCCTAAAAAACACTCAAAAAGATAATGGTCTATGATTGGAATTACATTAGATTGGCAAATTTTGCTATTGTATTTAATTATACTGAGAATTATGTGCAAAGATAAAATATACATATTTCAATGAAAGAATATGTAATGTTCCCAAACCTTTTGTAACACTATAGTTCTTGGACCAGCAACATCACCAGGCAAGTTGCTTGCAAATTTCAGGCACCACCACCACCAAGGAATCACAAATTCTGAAAATGTGTGCAGGCAAAGTGCATTAAGGATTCAGATTTGAATAAATAAAATGTTGAGGAAATATGGCTCTGAGCTAATAGCAGAGAGCTACAGGATGATGGGTCAGCGGAGGGCGGGGCAGTGGGCAGAGAGCTACCGGAGGACAGGTCAGCGGAAGGAGAGCTACAGGAGGCGGGGCAGCGGAAGGAGAGCTACAGGAGGGCGGGGCAGTGGGCAGAGAGCTCCAGGAGGGCAGGGCAGCAAGTGTTGAGCAGTGGAGAGCTACCAGCGGTGTCGGGCAGGGTGGCCGGCTGATGCAAGCAGCAGCAAGCTATTCGCACCCAGATTCATGCACTGGGCTACTAGCTGAGACTATAACAGGCTTAAACTATTATAAAATTTTATAATTTTTATAGGCTCCTCAGTCTAGAAATAAATAAAAACTTTTGAAACTCTCTTAACATGCCCTGAGTCTATTTAAAGGCACACTCTATAAAGACTAATGTAAGCAATTATGAGGAAAAGACAACAAAATAGTGAGGCTAGATAATTGAAATAGGCCTCTGCTATTATGCCACCAGTCACTGTAATTTTCTTTGCATTAAAGGTTAAAATGTATAGAAGTGAACTAATTTTTCCCCAAGAGTGAGCTAAAATTTCTGCTTCTTAGATTAATTCTCTAAAGGAAAACCAGTATCAATTGTGATTTTTTTTTTTCTCTTTGGCAGCCGAAAGCCAAAATCATTCAGTACAGAAACACAGTAGTAGAAACTGAGAAATTTCCAGGTATAACACTCAAAGTGCCTTTTCAACTGAGTCAAAAAGACCATAGAAAATGCAGAATGAGAAAAGCTTTTAGATGCATAAAACAAACAAAACTTTTAAAATTTGTTATGTGAGTCTTGGTATATAGATAATATTTACCCTTTAAATTTGTACTATATTTATTATCAGTAAATTTGAAAAAAATCATTTTAAAAAAGAGATTAAATAATTATCCAGAGAGAAGAAATAAAGATGATATACAATAATTTATCTGATGTGGTAATAATAATTTATTGTTGTAAAATTATTATCTAGTTAGTTAAAACCTATTATAACATCTAATATTTAACAACAATTTAAAAGAGAATAAGAGTCAGAAGCAAAACTTATTTAAACAAACTTATTTTTCATGTTCTTGCAAACAATGTACAAGCATTTCAAAATGTGCACTTTTGTCAAAATTGTCAAAATTTCAAATAACAATTTGCCATAAAAGTTACAATTTTTTATTGGTCAATGCAACAGTTTTAAATTTATTGTGCATGTAACCCCAAGTTAATAATATATGTATCTTTCTTTTTAACTTTAAAAATGTATTTCACAGATTTGAAATAAACAGAAAAAATGAAAATAAAGCATTTTCAGTTTCTTTATATTATTAGGGCTTCTTGACATTTTTGTTTAAGGTTTGTTTTAATTGTGCCATAAACTTTAACCAAGAAATAGAAAAATAAATTTATACTTAGTACTAGATATTTCTCTATTTCCACAATGACCTCAGGAAGCTGGGATTCTGAAAGATTTACATGGAATATCAAAACATCTCAATGAGAAATTTATAATAAAGTTATTTACAACCTTGAAAACAAGTACATACCTTGTGTATACATTTTGTATCTTTTGTGGCACAAACTGATTCTTCTAACAAAAAGAAACTTTATAAAAGCCTACTTAACTGTTGCTAAAACTTTATCTTTAATTTAAATTATCTTTTTAATTAGACATCTCATATATTCAACAGTATGATAAAAAATAAAACCAGAGTAATGAAGTTCTTTTATTGTTGGCAATTAAGATTTTATTTATAATTTTCCATGCATTATCTTACAGTATTGGTTCAAAATTACTTCGGATTAGTATATTTTGGGTAAGACATTTATATCTAATAAGAAGTAGCCTTAATGTAAACTATAAAATTAATTTTTATTCATTAGTACATGTATGAATTTAGTTCTTTTCTAGCAATAGACTTCAATAATAAAATTTTAAATAATTTTTGGAGACATACTGTTGTCAAACTCAAAGTGTTTTATCCCTTGCAGTGCTTCATTCAAAAACAAGACATGGTTGTCACACAGTAGTTTTATTTACTTGCATCAAGTAAAGGAGACAGGAGATTCATCCCCAAATCTGTCTCCCTGAAGGGATGCTTGGCATTGCTTAGAGACACTATTTGGTCAATTACGCATTTATTCTTCTTTGTAGTTGACTACATTTATTCAGCTAAGTTGCTGTGAAGCTCATCCTATTTACAGCTGGTCTGCAAAATACTGTGCTAAGTTTTAATATTTAGCAAGATTAGCATTTAATAAGAATGGCCCAGGCCTTAAGACCCTTGCCCACCTAACAATAATGGTAGTATATGTCTGAAATGTAACTTGACAAACTGTTTGTAAAAATGTCATCACCTGAAATTAGTATTTAAAGTGAGTCATAATTATTTTGAAAAATGTTTAGATATAATCATATATTCACATATATTTATTTATACATGAATTTTATTATAGATTCTTAAACATTATATACCTTTTCATGTGCATAAATGATTTCCCATCGAGACTTCTGGTTTCTCACTTGAGGAAAAGTATAGAAGAAAGGGTTGGCTTTTGTTAGGCAATAGAAACTTGATATTTGCCACAAAAATAATGAAGTTAGAAGAAAAATGGAAAGAACTTTTTGGTTTTGCCTCAGTTTTAACTCTCTGTATTATTTTTTTCTGCAGAAAGCAATGTTATAAGTGTGATTAGATTAGTCATCAAAGGAATTTTAATTATTCCGCTATAATACTGTATGTTCATAAACCATGTTGTTTTCAATTTGTAGTGTAATACATTAAATTAAATAACTATATATAGATTATCAGAAAAATAGATCTACTTTCTCTTTAGCTATCTATGAGATAATTGGTGTAAAATAATTATATTCCAGTGATCACTGTCATGTGTAAATATTTGAAGATAGTTATTTATGTATTTTTGTATATTTGATAAGGCATATTTTATTTGATTCTTTTTCATTCCATGAATTTTTCAGTTTGTACAATTTACCATGCTCTCTACAATGTGGGTGCCAAATGGGAGCAAAGCCCAAAGATTACTTATCTTCCCCAAGTTTCAGAAAGATTAGAATAAGTACAATATATTAAAGGAAGGTAAAACGAAAAGCCTTGCATTGTCGATAGGGAAAATCGCTGGTAAACATGTGGAAGAGAAGGCAAGCTAATTGACATAGCATGAGATGCAGACACAAGTTACTATACTAGTCCATAGTAACTGACTCACTGGATACAGATGAGATGAATGATGGCAAGAAATTAGATGGTATCCTTAGTAACTGCTGAGCAAAGAAAAGGGAGAAAACAAAGTTGATTGTGACACCCTAAATCTATCTGTCTAAATTTATGAAAGTACTTATTATGAAAAGGAAGGTCTTAATGAAAATTACATTTAGACTTGCTATAAAAAGATTGATTGGGATATTTCAGCTAGCCTTTTTATTTTCCATCTAAAATTTTAGAGAATGTTGATAGTAGAAAGAATTTCTCTGTATGCTCTTGTCCTGAAATAGTATGACCTTTCGGTCAGTTTCCTTGCCTGTTATTTTGTACATGCTGCATGTAATTGTTCTATTTTTATATAAATTGACCTTTGGAATCTACTCATTATTGCTGTCATTTTTTGACCTCCTGTAAATATACTTGGTTACATTTATTTACCAACTACTATGTATCAACCATTTTGTATTTATGTAATTTACATAATCTTGGTACATATATCTCTCCAAAATTATTTTACTTGTATTATTATTGGGTAAAAATAGACATATTATTTTATTTTATACTCTAATCAGAATGAACTCCCATCCAAGACTCATTGAAAAGAATCCAGGTGAGTGTGTTTTGTAAGAGACCCAGCAGATAATATTAAGAAAAACTCTCTAGATGATCACTATGATGTATGCATGCAATATGATTATTGCCAGTATGAGAGATCTAAATAAAATAAACGCTATGATGGAATAATTGTTTAGAGTGTAATTTGAAAACTAATCAAAGCACTACTTCTAATGTCAAAGTGAATGCAAAGATAATTGATTTTAAAGTAGACAGCACATTCTTTCTCTTTTGTATGTTAGAAAAATGTTTGCATCTCAAATCTTAAAATAGTAATTATATATATAATTTTACACAACAGAATAAATTATGTAAACGATGTAATATTCTGTGGCCTCGTACCATAGTGCATGAAAAAGAGACTGTGTTGTGCTTTTGTGAATCCCAAATAACTTTTATTTCAGAGAATCTTAGGAGTGTCATAACTGCCTCATAAAGCAAACTGTTCACCAGCTGATTGTCATTGCTCTAGGCTTCTACTTGGAATTAATACATACTACTTTCTTCACATTGTCTTGATAAAAGCAAATAACATGTCCCTATAGGTGGAAAAAGGTCAAAGTAGTCAAAAAGAAGTTTGGAAGAAAAATGCTTGAAATATTGGTGTGCAGCGCTTAAATTAAACACAGCTGTTACACAGGAGTAAGGAAGCTAGTCCTAATGTCTCTGTCTCTTTAGCTACTACAAGTCTCTCAATTATACCCTGAAATCTTGTGTCTAGCTGCCCAGTGATGACCCATTTGTTTCTGAGCATTTACAGTTTTAAGGAATAAACAAAAAAATCCAATGTCTGTAGCAGGAAGATGGAATCTAGTTCAATTCTGCCTACAAAATTTTACATGAACAACATTCTTTTGGGGTAGATTCTCATGTGCATTTAGAAACTTACCTAGAAAGGAATCTGAGAAAGGTGGATTTTAGCTTTCCAAGAGAACACGCTAGAATCTTGGACTGGAATCTGACTGCCAACTTACCAAATAAATATATCATGTTTCATGATAACTGTCTTCTTTCTTCAAAGATCCATAGATCTGTCTAATCTTATCTTAGTGTGATAAGGAAGAGTATGTGACAAACACGTCTAATTGCTCCTTTTAAGCTCCTACTGCCATGCATTGGTGAGGAGTAATAAAAGCAAGCAAGAAGCAAGAGCAGGCCAAGCAATGATGGATTCATCAGTGGGAAAAGCAGAATCCTCATTCTCAGAGAGCTTGGAGTAGACATCCCATGCTTTGGTACCTTGAATCTCACTTATATAAAGTCCCCTCTAGATTCTTTGACTGTAAGATTCCACATATTCTTTCTTTGCTTAAAAAAATAGTCTATTTCAAATTTTTATTTATATTTTTGGTGACTGTTTACAGAATTTTTCAAGAAAAATTCATACTTTTTCACTTTACTTCCAAGTTATCAATCAAATATTCTTTGCTGAATAAACTGGAATAAACAATATTCTTTCCTAATATTGCTCCCTCAACATTCCAACAGGAAAATTTCAGTGTGGTTAAAAAGAATATACTACAACAAATGATATGTTTTAAACAGAGTAAAACTTCTAGATAAAGACAGAAAATTTGGAACTTTCTCCTACATCCTTATTTTATGATCTGTGAAAATACTTATAGAAGAAAACATCTTTTATATATGCAATATGACCAGACTATCTACATCAGGGCTACTCAAAGTAATAATCCATGATGAAATAAGGAGTTTGTGCCAGAATGTAATTCAATTTGATGCTTCCTTCATTGATAAAGTCTTATTATAAAAAAAAAAAAAACAAAAAAAAAAAACCACAAATGTCAGCTGACCTAAACAATGTGCTCAATTATTTAGGTGATTTTTGTAAGAATAGAAAAAGGGCCTTTTTTTAATTTACTGTGACCTTCTTATGAGAAGAATCTGGTAATTAAACCCCAGGATTCTTAGCTCCTCTGATTAAAACAGGGCCTCTGTTCCAATTTCAAAACAAGATAAACTAATCTCAAGGCTACTTTTTTGCACCCCCTCTCCTCCCTGCTGTTTTCAGAGCTCGGCGATACTTATACCAAGGAGTCTCTAGTTAGTAGAAAGTTCCCTTCCATCTCCCCTTAAAACAAGCCTCTTTTGACCTCCTCATAACTTTTTCTCTAAGCGTGTTTTACAGGCTTGGGAAAATTCTGATAAGACACCTCCCTTCTGATAAGACATCTACCAGGCTGTATTCTGAAAAGCAAACAAACTAACTTTTCAAGACAACGCCACTGATGTCTGCTCAACTTCAACACAAACACAATCCCCTACCATTTATTTCTTCCCCCATATTGACTAGCAGTACTTGGCCCTTCCCCTTCATGGAAAATAAAATATACTGGTAAACTTCCTCTCTGCATCTCTTCTCTTAATTGTGAATTCTTTCACAGCCTATGTCTCCAGCCAAACCCTAACAATTTTCATTCTGGAATAAGCTTCTATCTCATTGTGCACAGGTAACAATAGTTTATGGATTATTTGGTACAGTGTGCCAAATCACACCATGAGAAACACTGGTTGAGGGCATAGGTCAATGATTCAATATAACTTTCATTTAATTTTTCTGTAACCTCACCCACAGGGTAAAATTAATGGATTCCTAGAGTCAATCATGCATAAAACCATTAAGATGTTCCCAATAACCTTATAGAACATTATATAGGAATTTTAGGAACTTTTAGAGTTACTTACTTCCTGGGGAAAATAAATTTTTAGATCATTCAGATCATTAATGTCCTAAGCAATTGTTATCCTATCTAACAAAAGAGAAACATGGTAATTAGCCATACCTCCACTACCCTTCCCATTGGCTAATCAGGGCAATATGCAAATTAACTGCCAACCAAGATGGCGCCGGCAGCCAGGCAACTAACGTGAACAGGAGGCTTGCTTGCTCCAGTGACGGAGGAAACTAATGTTCCCCGCCTGCCGCTGCTGGCCTCTGAGCTCCTGAAGCAACAGCTCCAAAAGATACAATGTTTCAATTATAGAAGCTAAAAGATGGTGGTTAATTTGCATATACTAGCTGCGAGCGACTGACGACAACATGGAGGCCAAGAGGCCGTTAGGACAGAAACGGAGCCTCAGCCGCTGTGAGCGGGAGGAGCAGCGGCTTGGAGGAGAAGGGGCAGCAGCTGGAAGTGGGAGGGAAACCCCAGCCATAGCGGCTGGGAGCGGGAGGGGCAGCGACTAGGAGCAGGAGGGGCAGCAGCTTGGAGAGGAAGGGGCAGCGGCTGGGAGTGGGAGGGCAAGCCCAACCACTGTGGCTGGGAGCCTAAGGGGCAGCAGCTGGGGGTGGAAGGGGCAGAGGCTTGGAGCGGGAGGGCAAGCCCAGCCCCAGGGGATGGGTGCAGGAGGGCAAGTCTAGCCCCAGCCACTGGGATCAGAAGGGCAAGCCTAGCCCCAGTGGCTGGGATCGGGAGGGCAAGCCAACCGCTGTGGCTGGGAGCATAAGGGGCAGTGGCTTGGAGTGGGAGGGCAAGACCAGCTGCAGGGGCTTGAAGCGGGAGCGAAGCCCACCTCAGCGAGTTTCACTCCCTTCTCTGCTTTGCTCCAGCCACAGGAAGCTCTATTCTTGCAGGAATATTCCTGCAATGGGCCTCTAGTACTAATATAATGGAAAGAAACTTTTATGAAGATCAAGACATATCTTGGTTTGAATTCATTCCTACCTGCCTTTGGATTTAAAACAACTTTTAAAATAAATTGATTTTAAAAAGAAGGAAGCTAAGCTATATTATAATTTATTTTTAAGCAGGAAGATTTGTTTAAATTTTATTTTCAAACACATGCTCATAAAAAAGCTTAGATGCAGGTTTAATGAGCTAAAAATGAATCTAAAAGTCTGTCAGTCTTCAAAATATTTGTTCAAAGTACCTTATGAGGAAAAGAAAATAATAGTTACCTCAAATTATTTTTATTTTTAAAAAGTTTAAATAGCAGTAAGAAAAATATCAATGAATCACCTAATTCTTAGAAATATTCATTTATTTTACCTTTAAAATACCATGCAGTTTTGAGAAAACAGAAGTAAAAAAATTACATGTGAAAACTGTTATTTCTTTTATAATGTTAACATGTTATCTTCATGAAACTCTGAGTCTAGCCACAGCCCCTGCTCCGCCTGACTTTGGTTTCTTCAGAGGCTGACCTGTGTCTCACTGTTAGCCTTAACTCTGAGCCAGCCTTTAGGATTATGGGGATATGATCTGATACATTCCTTGAAGGAAAAGCTTGACAGACGGATGTTTTCTCTGACAAGTGATAAAGCCCTTCTCTTTTCAAGTTACACCAAAGACCAAAGTGTAGTTAAAATAAATTGAGAATGAGAACACAATATTATTTAAGAGACCAGTTCAGTAGAAGACTGTGTGTAAGAAATCAAGAGAAGACAAAGGATAAAAGAACTTAGGTTGCCTGGAAGCAATCAATTCTTATTTTTATAAAGCTAAGAGTCTAGGAGAGTGATTAGCATCAAGGCCAGATCAATTTTTCTAGACACAGTATTTTATTAGATTGCTACATGACAGGATACTAATTAGAACCAATTATTCTAATTAGAATCCCATTAATAGCAAGAAAGGCAATGATATATGTGTTACCACATCCACAATGCCTTGATTGATCAAATGTTCTAACATTTAAGCAGTTACCAATGTAGTTTGTAGTTGCTATTTTTGTTTGTTTGTTTTTCTTTTTAATTTAAGAAAGAAGAAATCTGGTCGTGTGGCATGGTGGGGGTGGGGTGGGCAAGTGGTGAAGGACAGGAAGTTCCATAGTACACTGTTAGTGAAGACTTTAAAAAAACAATTAATAAAAATCAAATATTAGAAAAAGCTTCAATAAATTATCATTTCAAAAACTCAAGCTAAAGTAAAGAAATATATTCTTTAAAGATTTATAGAACAATAATAAATGTTCAATGTGGTTCTGTAATAAGCCATCTGATTTCCATTCTTACATAAATATCCTGGTAAAAAAGCAAAGATAAAATTGATGTAGTTTTCCCTCTAATTATAATAAATACTAGAGGCCCAGTGCTAAAATGCACTGGGAATGACTGGTCAAATACAAATTTGTGCATGGGTGGGATCCCTAGGAATGGCCCGCAACCGGAGCCTATCGGTGCCATCTCACCCAGTCCCAATCGGGGCCAGGCCAATTGGGGCCAGGCTGATCAGGGGCTGATGGTTGTGGGGAAGACTGCAGGAGGTTGGACAGCCCTGATTGGGGCAAGTCAGAGACGGCTGGCCAGCGGGGACAGGGGGGATCGGCTGGGGGGAGGGACTGGGGGAGGTTGGCTGGCCATGGGAGGTTGGCTGTAGGAATGCATTGACCACCAGGAGGCAGCTCCTGGATTGAGTGTCTGCCCTCTGGTGGTCAGTGCACATCATAGGGACTGGTTGACTAGTTGTTCCAGTCATTCTAGTCATTCGGTCATATCGGTCGCTTAGGCTTTTATTTACACTAATAAAAGACAAACATGCAAATTTACCATACCTTCACTATGCCTTAAGCCACACCCACCAGCAAATCAGAGCAACTATATGCAAATTAACCCAACCAAGATGGTGGCAGGCAGCCATAGAGTTGGAGCAAGCAGAAGGCTTGGTTGCCCCAATGATGGAGGAAGCCAAGCTTCCTGTCTGCTGCAGCCGACTCTGAGCTCCACTCAAAGCAACAAAGTTTCAATTATAGAAGATAAATAAACCCCAGATACCTGCTTTCAGCCAGCCATGGCCAGGAGCTGGAGTGAGCAGGAGGCTTGGTTGCCCCTGGCAATGGAAGAAGCCAAGCTTCCCTCCCGCCCTCCCTGGCCGGCTCTGAGCTCCTCTCAAGGCTACAAAGTTTCAATTATAGAAGGTAAATAAATCCCAGAATAAAAAATTAAAAAAAAGTAGAGGCTGGGAGCTTCTGTTGCCGGGGTGGGGGCTTGGCCAGCCTGAAAACGGCCCTCATCCCCTCACCCAGAATGGCCAGGCACCCCAGTGGGGACCCACCACCCTAAATGGGTGTGGCCAGCCTGAAAACAGCCATCAGCCCCTCACCCAGGCTGGCCAAACCTCCATGGGGTGAGGGTCCCCACTGGGGGGGGGGGGGGCTTGACCAGCCTGCAAACATCCATCAGCTCCTCACCCAGGCTGGCCAGGCACCCCAGTGGGGACCTCCACCCTGAAAGGGGTGTGACCAGCTGCAAACAGCCATCAGCCCCTCACCTAGGCTGGCCAGGCACCCCAGTGGCAATTCCCACCCTGATCCGAACACCCTTCAGGGCAAACCAGCTGGCCCCCACCCATGCACCAGGCCTCTATCCTATATAGTAAAAGGGTAATATGCAAACTGACCCTAACAGCAGAGAGACTGGGAATGACTGGTCACTATGACACACACTGACCACCAGGGGACAGACACTCAATGCAGGAGCTGCCCCCTGGTGGTCAGTGTGCTCCCACAGAAGGAGCTCTGCTCAGCCACAAGCCAGGCTGCCGGCTGCCAGTACAGTGGTGGTGGTGGGAGCCTCTTCTGCCTCCTCAGCAGCGCTAAGGATGTCCGACTGCAGCTTAGGCCTGCTCCCCGCTGGCAAGTGGACATCCCTGGAGGGCTCCCGGTCTGCCAGAGGGATGTCTGATTACCATCTTAGGCCCAATCCCCCAGGGAGCGGGCCTAAGCCAGCAGGTGGTCATTCCCTGAGGGGTCCAAACTGGGAGAGGGCACAGGCCAGGCTGAGGGACCCCCCCCCCCGAGTGCACAGATTTTTAGCACTGAGCCTCTAGTATATATATATATATATATATATATATATATATATATATATATATATATATGTATATATATATATATATATATATATAGAGAGAGAGAGAGAGTGTTTTGTATAGATTATATCAGATTCTATTACTGAAAAAAAATTAGTTCTTGTTGTTTTGTTTGTTTTTTTTAACATTGAGATACCTCTCCATCCCCCAAAAAACAAAAAAAATAAAACAAAAAACAACTACACATATTAAAATACAGCCTGAGGCATGACACAATATATTTATTGTTTCTTGAATAAATACTTATTGAGTAGCTTCCCTGTGCCAACCACTATTCCGGGTGACAGAAACGTGATCTCTATCAAACTGATATTCATAGGAGAAACAACATTAAACAACAAAAAAAATCAGTGACCAGTCCAAAAACCTGTCTATACATGTAAATCCTATTCTAGACTAGATTCTACTACAGAAGTTCCCAAAGAGCACTTGCATTTCTCTGAGCTCTCCTACCCCCTAAACTCCCACTTTTCAGTCTACCATATGAACTATCATGGTGGAACATCATTATATATTGGCTATTCCCCATGACCTAGGCATTTCCACAACCTCGTTGACAAGTAGCCTTCCACATTTCTCTAGCATTCATATTACTTCCTGGCTGGGTCTTCCCATTTCTCTTGAGTACCGAGAATTCTTAGCACTAGATTTCAGAGACTTGCTAATTTTTACAATAGCCTTATAATAGATTTGGCCTACATGACATACCGTGTTTCTGCCTTCCTTTTATTTTTTATTCAGAAAGAATTCCTTGATATAGAGAATTTAGCTGGGTTCTAACCTATCATTGAATGTGCTAGATAATTCTATCAATATCAAAAGCTCAACCTGGACCTTCTCTGTATTTTTTGTCTTTTCCTAAAGGAAAGCCCTTTATGATCTTAAAAGGAGGAAAACCATTGGCTTTCTCTGCCACATTCTATCTTCACATATGCTTTTGCTCCTATTTCACATGGAGAATACTCTTTTTCTTCTCCCCAAGTAAGATGACCCCAAATTCCATCTAGTCTTTGCATCCCGCTAAAAGACCAGAAATTTTAGATGTTGTATTGCTCAGTCATCTCTACTAGGATAGGATGTGGCTCCTCTTGGTCCAGTATAAAAGCTAACTATCTGCTTACTCCACAACCCCACACTAAAAAATTAATAATTACTCAGGAATAAGATAACCTTGGACATATCTGAAAAGTAGATGAGGAGCATACCTTGTTTGGAATCTGTACAAATGTTTGCAACTAATTTCTTATGGGAGTGAGTCTGCGAGTCTCACTCTTTTATAACTAGTAAATTCAAACACATTTAAAATCTGATATCAGAGAATCTTTATCAATATAGTTTCATTAAAATATCCATTGAATTTTAAGTTATTTGGCTCCAATTATTACATATACCAGAAATATACTGAGAATTCTTTTTATACACAAGTCTCAAGTATTCTTGACATTTACTTCCTTGTCTCCATGCTCTCTCTCTCTCATCTCACCACAAGCAACATTGAGATTATCAAGTGTGAACAAGAGAAAGCCTCCTTTTATCTGATCTTTGACCCAAGGCTGTGTCTTAATGGTAAAAACAGTTCTCTATCCTATATCCTACTAGATGATATTTAGAAGCAGTGGATTTTTAAATCTATTGAGGCCCTAAATTTGTAAACTATTTTCTTTTACTTTTGCTTTCAAACCACTCAATTGCTAATTCTCTTCTATGCTCATCATGTTGAAATACTGTGATAAATACAGTCAATGTCAATATTCACTAACACTTTCTCACCAGACCATTCCCTTAGAGACACTGGCTCAACAGGTATATAGATTGTCTTCAAAGTTAACATAGGTAAATTTTTACTAAGGGTTCTGGTATTTCATTAACTTATATCACCAAATGTCTACTCTCCAATATCTGTTTATTGCCCACTTTTATTATAAATTACAGTTGACACACAATAGTATATTAGTTTCAAGTGTACAACCCTGTGATTAGATATTTATGTCATTTACAAAGTAATTGTCGGGGCTCCTCACACGGAGCACCACCTTGCCTGGGTTGACCAGCAGCCCCTTATGAACAGATTACTCCAACACAGTTTCACTGTGAAAGAGAGGGCCAAGGGATGGCCTGGCCAAAGGGACCAGACAGCCTCGATTGCTTTCCTCATTAGGCTTTTATTGGAATTTTTTATCTTTAGATACAATCAATAGGGTGAGTAATCTTGGGAGGACACATGTGTTTACATTGTCCTCTAGGAAAGGGAACCAGGGATTAAACATAAGGATTCCAGTAAACACTGGGGGTCTGCATGTGCACAGACTTGCTTAGAAAGGTCAAGGAATAATTAGGGGCGCCACCTTCAACACTCCCCTAAGTCTCCCCTACGTCAGAATTCCAATAAACAAAGCAGGCGGCCTTCCGCATGCTTCCCTTTTCTCAAAATGTCCTCACAGCTTTTCAACCAAGTCTCTTGTGCTCACCAATAAGTAATCACCTTGATAAATATATTACCTATTATAATATTATTGGCTATATAAACAATTATGCCAATATCATATATTTTGAGGGTTTTTTACAGTAGCACCCTATTTCAAGATTCTGCTTTTAGTATTGTTTATATTCTGATTTATCAACCAACACCAAAACTTCAGTTGCTTAATTTATCGATGGTTTACTTAATGACCACATCTTGTTTTTGCTTCTTTATTTCCACACATAAAACACCCTTTCCAAAGGAGATAACTTCAATTTCACCTCATCTTTGTTCCCAGGTGAAAGACTAGAAATCGAAGGTGTTGTGTTTCTCAGTCATAATTTTCAGTGAATTACTTAATTCTGTAATTTATTCTCTATAAAATTTTAGTCCAATACCTGGGCTACTTTGTAAAAGTACACCCATATCTATGAGTTCATATCTCTTTCTTTAGCCCAAGACATCTTTATGCTTAGTGGAGATCAATGGGCCTTCTCAAGGCAGATATGTTTTATTCAAACTAATGGCAAGTCTCTGTAGTTTGCATACCCTGTCTTCTCAGGGTCAGCCAGCTAAATTCATATTCTGAAACTAGTAATGCAGTAAGTAGCTGCCAAATAAAACAGTTAAGCACAGCAGTTTCATGTGACATTCAGGCAATATTATTAGTAGAAATTTTAAGAACTTTATGGAGCAATACCATCCAAAGGTTGTTTGTGCAAATAAGATTGAATCTATCCACATAACTTTTCTAAGATTCATGTAAGTATGATATGCATTTATATAGATTAAAATATTTCAACTGCCCTTGCACTTTTTTCTTCTCTATTCTTGAATGCTATAGTCACAGAAAGTTTTTTAAAAGTTTACTTTTTAGTGTTTATCCCTAATAAATATGACTTCATTTGATGATAAATTCTGGTCTACCATTAGGAGACCTGACACACTAAATCATATTACTGACAATTATTTCTGCACATAAAATTTCTTTCATAAAGTTTATTTCTATATTATATTAATTACATAGAATACATGTAATTTTTTAAGGAATATAAGGACAACATGAAACAATAAATATTAGAAAAGCTATCTGTACCTTTCTCATTCCACTTAACATCATCAATATTGTGTTATATATAACAAGGGCGATGTTTTATATCCTCTAATAAGCTTTCAGTTATTTAAATTCATCTGAAACTTATTTATGTTTGTATCTTTTAAAATGCCTATTTTAGTGCCTAAAATATAGTGAATATTCAATTAAATAAAATATAATTGGCCTGGCCGGTGTTGCTCAGAGATTGAGTGTTGTTGCATGCACCAAGAGGTCACTGGTTACATTTCAAGCCAGGGTATATACCTGGGTTATGGGCTTAATCTCCACTAGGGGGCAGGCAGGAGACAGTGATCAATGATGTTTCTCACATTAATGTTTCTCTCATCGATGTTTCTATCTCTTTCTCCTACTCCCTTTCTCTATGAAATCAGTAAAACATATTTTTAAAAATAAAAATGGAAAAACTATAATATGAATGAAAAGGAAGAAAGTACAGAGGAAAAGGGAAGGAGAATGTTAAAAGGAAAATAAAGAAAAACTTCTATAAATAGAAAACATATTCATTATTTACTTTATTTTCACCACATTATTGGTCATTTCTTTTTTTAAAAAATATATTTTATTGATTTTTTACAGAGAGGAAGGGAGAGGAATAGTGAGTTAGAAACATCGATGAGAGAGAAACATCAATCAGCTGCCTCCTGCACACCTCCTCCAGGGGATGTGCCTGCAACCAAGGTACATGCCCTTGACCGGAATCAAACCTGGGACCCCTCAGTCCGCGGGCCAACACTCTATCCTCTGAGCCAAACTGGTTAGGGCTATTGGTCATTTCTGAACACTACAAATATGCTGTTATTGTAACATGGGTCTAGTTTAAAAAGAGGAAATTCTGTGGTACTGTAATATTTTGTAGATGCTGAATTTGTAACAAAGAAATTCTTTAAAAAGGAATTGAATTGTGACTTCATAAGCTTTCCAAATGCAACTTTTTGCTGAGAGATTCTTGAAAATACCAAATGTAACCGTAAATAACTTTCACTGCCAGATTTTTCAACAGCACAAAGGTATGCAATTAGAAGGTATGTAATTACAACTAAAATGTATGTAATTTTTGAAGAAAATCAGTGATTCAAAACTCATGGTTTGCTAGCTAAAAAACATACATTTGTTTAATAGATATTTGAAACTTACCTTTCTATTTTTATATAGTTGGGGAGGAGCTTGCAACCAAGGTGCATGGCCTTGACTGGAATGGAAACTGGTACCCTTCAGTCTGCAGGCTGACCACTCTATCCACTGACCCAAACTGGCTAGGGCTCAAACTTACATCTAATCTAACAAAAGAGAAACATGCAAATTGACTGCAATTCCACTATGCCCCAAGCCATGCCCACCAGCCAATCAGAGCAACTATATCTCAACCAAGATGGCGGCCAGCAGCCACTGAGCTGTAGCAAGCAGGAGGCTTGGTTTCCCCGGCGATGGAGGAAGCCAAGCTTCCTGCCTACCCTGGCCGGCTGTGGCCTCCGCTCAAAGCAACAAAGTTTCAATTATATAAGATAAATAAATCCCAGATACCTGCTTCCAGCCAGCCTCCACTGGGAGCTTGGGTGGCTGGGGGCCATGGCCAGCCTGCAAACAGCCATCAGTCCCTCACCCAGGCTGGCCAGGCACCCAGTGGGGACCCCCACCCTGAAGGGGTTGTGACCAGCCTGCAAACAGCCATCAGCCCCTCACCCAAGCTGGACAGGCACCCCACTGGGAACCCAATCCTGATCTGGGATGCCCTTCAGGGCAAACCAGCTGGCCCCCACCCATGCACCAGGCCTCTATCCTATATAATAAAAGGGTAATATGCAAATTGACCCTAACAGCAGAATGATTAGGAATGACTGGTCACTATGACACACACTGACCACCAGGGGACAGACGCTAGATGCAGGAGCTGCCCCCTGGTGGTCAGTGTGCTCCCACAGAGGGAGCTCTGCTCAGCCACAAGCCAGGCTGATGGCTGCCAGTACAGAAGTGGTGGTGGGAGCTTTTCCCGCCTCCTCAGCAGCGCTAAGGATGTCCGATTGCAGCTGGGATGCCTGGACAGCCTGGCAACTGGACATCCCCCAAGGGCTCGTGGGCTGCCAGAGGGATTTATGACTGCCAGCTTATGCCCAATCCCCTGGGTGCTGGGCCTAAGCCAGCAGGTGGTCATCCCCCGAGGGGTCTCAGACTGTGAGAGGGCACAGGCCAGGCTGAGGGACCCCCCCCCCCCGAGTGCACAAATTTTTGTGCACCAGGCCTCTAGTCTATATAATAAAGAGTCAGGGTCCTAAGGATGGATTAGGACTGATGTCTGACCAGACTGGAAGTCAGTGTTGGGTTGTCGTGGTGACCCAGCACTTACTGGGCCACTGCCTAAGTCCTGACCCAGCACTGACTGCTGAGGGGTTGCAGATCAGTCCCGGAGAGAGGCCTGAAGAAAGAGAGGCAGGGTCTGATCCATAGCCTCTGTGGCAGCTGTTGATCAGAACTTGCCTTTCTTTCTCTCCCGGCCTGGCCAAGAGCCCTGCCTCCATTTCTCTCCAGGCCTCCACTGGGGCTGCTGACCAGCCCCGCCTTTCTGATCAGGCCCTGTTGGTAGGCCCAGAGATGCTGACTGGCATAGAAACTGACCAATCAGAACCAAATTGGCCAACAGAGGGGGGCAGTTGAGTGCAAGATCAGGCAGGCAGGGTGGACACTTAGGGGTGATCAGGCAGTCAGAGTCAGTTAGGTGTGATCAGGCCAGCAAGGGAGATCAGTTAGGGGCGAGATCAGGGCAGCAGGGGAGGGCAGTTAGGGGTGATCATGCAGGCAGAGGCAGTTGGGAGTGAAATCAGGCAGGCAGAGGCAGTTAGGGGCAATCAGGCAGTAGGCAGAGAGGTTAGGGGCAAACAGGCAGGCAGGCAGGTGAGTGGTTAGGAGCCAGAAATTCCAGATTGTGAGAGGGGTGTCCGACCACCGGTGTGGGATTGTTCCTAAACCGGAGGTCGGACATCCCCCGATGGGTCCCTGATTGGAGTGGGTGCAGGCTGGGCTGAGAAAACATCCCCCTTTGTGCACAAATTTTGTGCACCAGGCCTCTAGTTTCTAAATAAAACTGCATCTTCTCCCCAAATTCTGATTTTTCTCAGTATATTCCAAATCACAATTTATGTCAACTTCATCCTCCCCAAAATTTGGAGCCATTTTGGGGTGTTCCCTTTTCACATGACCCATATTCAGTGTATCAAGGAATCTGTTTTGTTCTACTTTATGAATATACCCAGAATCAGACCATTTTTTGCCAATTTCCACAGCAACTATCACCAAGCCAAAATTATTTTTTTCTGGATTATAGCCAAAGCTTTTGGGGGGTTGTTTATTTTTTATTGAGGTATAATTCACATGTAACACCATGTTTAGCTTCAGGTGTACAATATAATGATTCAATATTTGCATATATTGCAGAATAATAACCACAATAAGTCTAATTAACATCTGTCACTATATATAGTTACACATTTTTTTTCTTGTGCTGGAAACTTTAAAATCTACTCTCTTAGCAACTTTCAAATATGTAATAGGATATTACTAAATCTAGTCACCAAGATCTACATTACCTTCCCATGACTTATTTATTTTATAGCTGGAAGTTTGTACCTTTGGACTCCTTTCACCTATTTTGCACACCCTCACCCCTTACCTCTGGCAACCTCCAATCTGTTCTCTTATCTATGAGCTTGGTGTTTCGAGATCGGATTTTTTAAATTTTATTTTTTTTAGATTCCACATATAAGTGAGATCATATGTTATTGCATATTTTTTTAAAAAACTGGTCTCTCTTTGTTTTCACTTCTTTCTTACCATAATCTATTTTCAAGCTTGAGTGGTCTTTTAAAAACATAAGCTAGATTGCTCAATTTTACTTTAAAACTATGATGAATGGAGTAGATCCAGAGACATGGAAACATGGAACAGAGTATGGAATCTCAGAGGGAAGGTTGGGGGAGGGTGGTTGGGTGGGAGGTAATCAACCAAAGACCTTGTATGCATATATGCATGGCCCATGGATACAGACAATAGGGTGCTGAAAACCTTGGGTGGGCGGGGAGGAGGAGGTTAATGAGGGGAAAAAGGGGACATATGTAATAGTTTTAACAATAAGGAATTATTTTCCAAAAAAAGTATCCATTAGTGGCACATCTCACTCAGAGTAAAAATTATAGTCCTCCCAAAGGCTTTCAGGGTGCTACTGAACCTGCAACCCACCCACCCAGAGTCCTCCCCTTACCTCTTAGATTTATCTTCTTCTCAGCCACAGCCATGATCATTTTATACTAGCTACACTACCTCCATATTACCCCTGAATATTTCTAGATATTGTTCTATTTGAGGAATCCTATTTAGGGACTCTAAATAATTCAAAAGTGATTCAATAGTGTCTACTATTTAGGAAATAGTAAGAATCCATTAAATATTTGATGGATATATGGATGAATAAATAAGTTAATGAAAATGATATCTATATATATAAAAGGTAATATGCAAAGTGTTCCTTCAGGAGTTTGACGGAGAGACCAGGAGTTTGATCGATCTCTATGATGTGCGCTGACCACCAGGGGGCAGCACGGAATGAAGGAAGGCCCCGATTGGCCCTGATCACTGGCCAGGCCTAGGGGCCCTACCCATGCAAGATTTTCGTGAACCATGCCTCTAGTTAGATATATTTTACATTGTTTTTGAATTATTCCAACTTGAGTATCTTTATATTTTAAGTAAAAATATAAGCTATACTACATATTTTGCCTATGTTGGGAGATTTTGTTTGATATTTTAATTATCTACACTAATAAAAGAGAAAAATGGTAATTGGCGTAAGGCGCTACCCTTTTCATTGGCTAATCAGGGCTATATGCAAATTAACTGCCAACAAAGATGGCGGCTAATTTGCATATGTAGGCACAATGCAGGGAGGCAAAAGGGAAAGCAGGAAGAAGCCCCCTGCCACTGACAGTGATTGGAAACCCAGGGGTGGAGCTAAGAGGTGGGGGGCAGGGCCCCCCAGCCATGATTGGAGAATCCGGTGCCTTTGCCGCCCTGGCCAGTGATAGTGGGAAGTAGGGGTGGAGCCAGCTATGGGAGCTGGGCACGGTCGAAGCTGGCAGTCCCGGGAGCTAGGGGTCCCTTGCCTGGGCCTAAAGCGGAGCCCAGGATCGCTGGGCCGCTGCAGCTGCGGGTCCCCGCTGCCTGAGCCAGACGCCTCAGCCAGAGGCGTCCTGCAGGGGCAGGGGCAGAGCCTGCAACCACGGGGAGCTGGGGGTCCCCTGCCCAGGCCTGATGCCTGGGCCAGAGGCATCAGGCCTGGGTGGGGGGCGGAGCCGGGGATTGGAGGGATATGATGGTCCCCTTGCCCAGGCCTGAAGCCTGGGTCAGAGGCATCAGGCTTGGGCGGGGGGTGGAGCAAGTGATCAGAGGGAGATGGGGGTCCCCTGCCTAGGCATGATTCCTGGGCCAGAGGCCTCAGGCCTGGGTGGGGGTCAGAGCCAGTGATCAGGGGGAGATGGGGGTCCCCTGTCCAAGCTTGACACCTCTGGCGGAGGCGTCAGGCCTGGGAAAGGGGCAGATCAGGCAATCGGAGGGTGATGGGGGTCCATGCTTCTGGCCGAGGCATCAGGCCTGGGCAAGGGGCAGAGCCAGCAATTAGAGGGGTCTGGGGGTCCCCTGCCCAGGCCTGACGCCTGGGCCAGAGGCATCAGGCCTGGGCTGGGGGCAGAATCAGTGATGGGGGAAATGAGGGTCCCCTGCCCAGGCCTGACGCCTCTGTCAGAGGCGTCAGGCCTGGGCAAGGGGCCGATCCTGCGATTGGAAGGTGATGGGGGTCAACGCCTGAGGGCTCCCAGTATGTGAGAGGGGACAGGCTGGGCTGAGGGACACTCCCCCCCACACACACCCAGTGCACGAATTTCGTGCACTGGGCCCCTAGTTAATAATATAATTGATGGTGCTTCAATAAATGTATTCAAAATAGGGATGGAAATTATTTTTAATTAAAATAAATATTGGATTGACTCACACAGTTTTTTAAAATATATTTTTATTGATTTCAGAAAGGAAGGGAGAGGGAGAGAGAGATAGAAACATTAATGATGAGAGCGAATCATTGACTGGCTGCCTCCTGCATACCCCACACTGGGGATCAAGCCTGCAACCCTGGCATGTGCCCAGGCTGGTAATAGAACCATGACTTCCTGGTTCCTAGGTGAACACTCAACCACTGAGCCACACCAGCTGGGCAGGATTTGGGATTTAGAATACATAACTTTTCCAAGAAAAGCCAGGAAGAGGTTCTTGCATGAATACTACATCCAGACACTGATAAATACTATTTAAATATGTAACATGGCATTTTATGGAAGGTATTGGAGATGAAACAGTGAATAAGTTAAATATTGTGTAGTCCTGATGGAGCTTATATTCTAGCTAAAAAGACTAACAGTTAATCAACAAAGTGCAATGAGGTATGACAGGAATACAACTGGGGAGGTTCTGAATGTTATAAGAGCTCCTATTAAGAGTTTGGTATCACCTCATATTAAAGTAAAATATAAATGATTAGTATTTACATAGGCAGATGATAATATTAGGTATTCATATGGTTAAGAATATTTGAACTTACAGCAAGTGCAGTAGAGGAACACTTCTGTGTTATTATCGTATTAAATAATTCTCAAACAGCATGTCTTTCACTTTTCCATGAGAACCAAGTACAATTGATTGTAATGATGCCATTCACAGACGATTTATTTACAGTTTATTACTAGACAACTATTCAGTAAAGGAGCTGAGTGGATTACCCATAAACAGAGCATGGTAATGATGCTCAGGGCAATCAAAATCAATATTAAGTCTCCTTTTTAAAAAATCTGAAAGTTACTCTGAACTAGAGAGTAATACCATAGCTTTAAGAGTAAAAACAGAAATCAAATTAATCAGTGTGAATTATTTACAACCTAATGAATTATATGCCTTTTATTGAAATATAACATGCATCCAGATAAATATAAAGTTATTTGTTCAAGATCTGTGCACAAGGTGAACACCTCCATGAAAATAGCACTCACATAAAAATACATTACTGATAACTGAAACCTTCTTATATTACCTTTCAATCACTATCCCTCATCTAATGGTAACCAATATTACTACTTCTAATAGCATAGATCTACTTTTGTCTATTTTATACTTTAAAATAGAAATCCCTCAGCAATTACACTTTGTGCCTTGATTCTATGGTTCAAAACATTTTTGTTATTCATTTACTAGGGGCCCAGTGCATGAATTCGTACACCTTGAAAGGAAGTGTGGGCCTCGAGGTTGCGGTGCGCACAGGGGTGGGTCTTGGCCCATCCTCTGCACCCCCACTCGGCCCCTCCCACTGTGGCCCCTGGTCCCCTGTCTGCTGGCAGCCCCACTCTCACGTCCACAGCTCCCATGCACAGACAGTGCCAGCCCCGCTCATACCCACTGACACCATGGAGTGATTGGGGCCGGCATCAGCAGCAGGTGAGAGTGGGGCTGGCGCCGTCAGTGGGTGCAAGTGGTGGCTACTGCCCCGGTTGCCCCTCAGGACCTGCACAGGGTACTGGCAATGGGTGCAAGCAGTGGCTCCAGTGCCGGCAGCGGATGCAAGTGGGGCTGTCACCGGCAGCAGGTGCCAGAAACGGCTATGAGCCCTGATTGCCCCTCAGGAGCAGGGGGAGGTGGAGAAACCCTGAGGTGCGATCGGGGCCAACAGCCGCCACTTGCACCTGCTGACAGCGCCGAGCGATCGGGGCCAGCACCAAGCGATCAGGGCCAGTGCCGGGCGCTGGCAGTGGGTGTGAGCAGTGGCTCCAGCGCTGGCAGTGGGTGCAAGCAGGACTGGAGCTGGCAGCAAGTGTGAGCACTAGGTGGGACTGCAGTGCACAGGAGCAAAGAATTTTCAGTAACCACCAGAAGCTCGCCCCAATGACAGCACACAGCACCCCTGCTCACCTGCTCCACCATCCCACCACAGCCAACACCCGCCACGTTCCACGCATGTCCCCTGGTGGTCAGTGCAGGTCATAGTGACCGGTTGTTTGGTTGTTTGGTTGTTCCGCAGTTCGGTCTATTTGCATATTAGGGGTTTATATATATAACTTTGTAGTTCTAGTAATAGTTCATTTATCATCACTGCTGTTTAGTGTTCACTTTACCAACTATGGAATAACTTAATTTATTTGTTGTATTGCTGATGAACTTTTGGAGTCTTTCCAGTTCTGGTTATTATGAGAAGTATTTCTATGAACATTCTAATGCATTCATTTTGTGAATAAATACAAACATTTTTTCTCAGTATGTATCCTTAAGGGTGAAAATATTGGTAATAGACTATGATAGTGACACTGAATTCTCCCAGACAACAATGAACAACATTGCAGGCCTTTATCTCTGACTGAATTCTCGATTCCATTTTCAAAACTTTCTGAGGCTTTTGAGTGTACACAGTGTGAATATGACCCAAGGCCAAATAGGAGCTTTTCCAAATTCGGGTAGGAGTCTGGATTTGAACCAGAACCAGAATCACTTCCAGGTGGCAAGGCACAAAGGCAATATTAATAACCCTTCTCCCTAAGCTATTTGACATTTTGTCAGAAATTGGAGTTCAGGAAGCAACACAGAGTATATAAAAGCCAAATCAAAGACATTTTGTGTTCTTCAACTTTAGGAAAAGAAAATCAAATAAGTTACTAAATCACTTGAGCCCTCAGGCCAACCTCAGGATAGAAACTTGAAAAGGTTAGTGCATTTTCTTCACAGTTGTTACAGGCACATTGATTGATGATTAATCTTTTACAAAGTAATTACTTCATGAATAGACAACCTTCATTGGGGAAGAGGTTCCTATATCTCCTAAAAAGAAGACAAAAGAGACACAGAAATTCAGGTTCTGAAAATGATTACAGTATTCTCTTTTGACTACACACACACACACACACACACACACACACACACACACACAGAAATAGTTTGAAATACTGAAGGTAATTATTTGTGCATTTTTAGGTTTTAAATGGTAAACAAGGAGTAGTAGCTTTTGCTAATTTTTTAAAAATCCTTACCCAAGAATATGTTTGTTTATTTTTTTTATTGATTTTTAGAGTAGTAAGGGAGAGAGAGAAAGAGAAACATCGATGTAAGAGAGAAACATTGATCAGTTGCCTCTTGTATTTGCCCCCACTAGGGATCAAACCTGCAACCTGGTTATGTGCCCTGACTAAGAATTGAACCTGAAACCCTTCAGTGCATGGGATGACACTCCAACCAATTGAGCTATACCTGCCAGGGCATTCGGTTTGTCAATATCTGTAGAATCTACAACAATAAAACACAAAAGGGAAAAAAAAACCTGTTTATAAAATTATCTGGCAGAACAATTATTTAAAAATTGAATGGGACATTTTTCCTTTTCATTTTTCCAGTATCTAAACCTCCTCTCTAGTATTGTGGGACTTTATAAGTCTCCATGAGAGGCAAAGCTTGTATCAATGATAAAAACTGAAAATTCCAAATATTCACATTCCCATAATCCTTTGCAGCCTATGGCCTAGATTTTCCAATAAGATACAGAAGCCTGCCCCCCACTGTGAATTATGAATAATGACCAGTGCTTCCTAGATGCCCCGTGGTGGAAAGAGCAGTTTCGAAAGGAAGCTTTGGCAGCTCCGCAGCTGCAGCATCCAGAGTCCAGTGTGGATGATGGACTTGTTTTAAGTTAGGGTGGGTGTGAATCGTAGAGATCGGTGCCCTCACTAAACTCAATCTACAGTTTAATTTTGGATACAATTGGACTGCTTGGTCTCTTAGAATTTTAGCACTTCTATGTGCTGCCTAATATCCTTTTGAATTCATTTCTGAGTTACAGCCAACTCATTTCTGTGTCTTATAACTTGAAACCATGGCCATGAGCTGAGGGCAGTCAACAATCAAGTGCTGATTATTTTCTTTAAAAATATATAAATTATTTGGGGGGGATCTTAATTTTGTAATTCAAAGCAATTATTTTTGTTCAAGAGAATAGCATATTATGTTATTTCTACTTGTTCCTATCCCTTTATCTAATACTCAATTAAAATTGATCATATGCATAATATGACTAATCACTGGAAGTTCTATTAGAAGGCTTGGTAATAAAAGAAGTCATGCTTTAAGTAAAATGAAGCTTTTTTTATTACCTGGGGATTTGGTCTTTATGTCCTTGTTTTCCTCATTAACTAGAACAGGAACAGGTGGACATTTCTAATATGAAACTCAAATAATGATAACAATGATTGTATTAAATAACATAATAGGCATTTTGCCATTTCTATGTAGCCACATATGCATTTACAAACTATGTGTGTAGATACACTGTTTATAAAGAAATGTAAACATGATACAATCACATTTTTTAAAAAGTGTTTTAAAGGATAATAAACAGATATTCATCCACATGAAAGCATTTTGCAACAAAACAAAATTCCATTTTGGTAGTAAACCCATGCAATAGTTTAAGCAACACAGTCTACTGAATTCTCCCATTCTAACTCGAGGGCCAACCAAACTTTGTGCCAGCCAAGAAATAAGCTTCATCCATCCATAGAGGGCATAGAGGAGACAAGAGGTGATGGAAAGAATAAAGTAAAATAAGATAAATAAATTTCTTCTAAAACAAAAATTATTTTGACTTTAGAATAATATTTTTCTAATTAATAAATAATGAATAGAGTGAAGCCCTGAGCATATCTCAATGCACTTTTAAGAGCTCAAGAGAGGTCAGAGATGACCAGGTATTTAAAATATCCTGACTTCTGAACAAAAGAGCAGCTAAACTCCATCAGTTATATAAGACTGCTCTGGAGCCAGCGGAGAACTGGGTGTTAATAAGTTTATTTTTATGAAGTTTAGAATGGTTACTAGAAGAGCGTTCTATAAAAACTGTTCTCTGGTGAAGTTAAAGAATGCCAGGAACAAAAACCATCTTCCTGAGTAAATAGAAATACCTACAGCAGTGAAGACAAATTATGATGACATTTTATAACACACAGAAGGAGCTTCTTTTAAAATGTAAGATTTGCACAAACCTTTTAGAAAAGCCATTGAAAAGGTCAACTTGCTGTAATGCAGTGGTTTGCAGCTACAGCACAATGACAAATTGGTGTGTTGTAATCAGTCACAGAGATGTGTTGCAGGTAATTTGTTACAAATAATATTTAAGGAACTACAGTTTGGGAATAATTTACTTTCTATGAATTACAGTATGGTCAAGGTTATCCCCATAAACAGCATCACTCTCGCTTACATCTCAGACACCAACTAGAGAAGGACTGTGTATGCCATGGGTAGTTTATTCTTCATATGTGATATTGAGAAAGAAATGCTGAGGACTGTAGAATATCAGCTTTAGCAGATAAACGATATCAAGGGAGTAAGCAATCTCGTTTAAATGTTTTCCTTTATTGAAGTATTGAAAATAAACATTGATAAGGTATAAAAAAATCTTGCTTTATATAATGAAAAGGAATAAAAATGGCCTAAAGTTATTTATGTTAAACTCTAAATTGAAAGCAAAATAAAAACAAAACAAGATTAATTCTTTACAGAGTTGATTTAATTTAGTTTTGTTAAGATAAGCCATAAAGAACAGTAAAAAAAAAATTGGTAATATGATAGAAACTGATGAGTTATTAATTTAATTATAAGCATAAAAAAAAGAAAGGTGTTACAAGCCAAAAATTAATTAAAATCTTTTAAAATTTGATTGTATATTTTTCTGTATTGAGAATTTATTAACTTTATGGCTATAACTACCTACAATTATATCTATAATGCATTCAATTACTTTACCTTAAGTACTATTTTGCCCTCTCATCAAAAAATAACTGGATTTTGGAAATATGGAAGTGACAGCACAGTTTTTTAGTGTCTCAGAATCCACACTAAACAAATGATAACAACAACAGAAGGAAACTAGAAAGCCAACCAAAAACCTGCACCATCTGCAACAAACGTTGACCATAAATTATATCCATGAATCTCAAAATATAAGCAGGTGGGAATAAACAATACTGAAGTCATGTACACATTCACTATTTGTGTAGGAGGAAGCAGGGGACAGCAAAGGAGCTTCTAACAGACTCTAAAACAGAACTTGCCAGTAGCCACATGTATTCACTGGAAAGCACCTCACACCAAATCAAGAAAGGCAGCTAAAACAAAACAAAACAAAACAATCAGCAGCCTTTGCTCAACCTAAAATCTAGTATCAGATGATTACAAACTGGCCTATGGTTAGGTCTGAAGGAGCTGGGGCCACACAGCAGCCCTTCTAAACACTTGAAACTCACCCACCTAGGAACCCTCCCCAGACAGGGCCCCAAACCAAGAGGAAATTTTGGGGAATGGAATCAAATTGATCAAGAAGGGAGCAGTATACACAAAGAAGAGAAAGTTCAGATAAAGCTGAGGAATGGAAATGGAGCAGAAAACTCAAAGAGTAAGCTACCATATTTTTGTATATATATATTATTGACTTTTTACAGAGAGGAAGGGAGAGGGATAGAGAGTTGGAAACACCCATCAGCTGCCTCCTACGCACCCCCTACTGGGGATGTGCCCCCAACCAAGGTACATGCCCTTGACTGGAATCGAACCTGGGACCCTTCAGTCAGGAGGCCGACACTCTATCCACTGAGCCAAACCTGTTAGGGCTAAGCTACCTTATTTTTGGACACTTTTTGAAACCAAGAGAAGAGAGAGCTCAATGAAAATACAAAAGCTATCCTCAACTCCACCAAGAGGAGTAAAAGCAGAAGAACATGGGGTCTTTTTATGAGAAGATTAAAATCTAAAATTGATTCTGAAGTGATGGTTTGAAATATCTGAAAATATATTAAAAGCCAATGGGTGAAATGTGTGGTAATATAATTATTTATCAATGAAGCTATTTAAAAAAAAATTTTTTAAGGCAAGCATATTTAAAAAATGATCCATAGCTGATTTTATATCATAGCAATTTTTGATAAAGAAAATAAAAAACAAGATAGCCAAACAAATATAAAAATTAATTAAGGGAAACTTTACTGAAATAAAACAATTAGAAAAATACTTGAACCTACATATTGAAGAAGCACATTTATCTGAAAATATTGACAAAAAATAAATATTTATTGTCAAAATAAATGGGTGGAGGAAACATTCATAGAGGTTGAGGATGTGAGAGGTTTTGCTTGTGGACTGTGAGGGCCAGAAAACACAGTGGAGGCACTCAGAATTTGAGGTGGGCATAGACAGGATAAATGGTTTTGGAAACTAATAAAATAAAATAAGATAGTCATGGAAAGATGCCATTACTATCTCTTTGCATCAATCAATTGAATGAGCCATGCTTGTTGCACTTGAAATGTCATTTTAGGCTGACTTTGCTCTTGAGTTTCTGTGTATATTTAATCCGTACTGTATGATTGTTATAAGTTAAATTATACCTCCAAAAATGATATGCTGAATCCTAAACTCCAGTATCTCAGATTATGACATTTTTAAAAAATGGGAAGTAAGAGAAAGTAAGACAGGAAGAGAACTCTGTGAATCATTTTTCATATATAATAGAATTCTTCTAAAAAGATCAAGCTTCTCTTGAAATTATTCTTGAAGCTCATTTAAAAGTGGTGATTCAGAGGTCTCTATTTCCTTTATTTAATATTTGAATTCTATTTTTAATTTGTTTATTCACTGAATTACATTAACACACATTATATATATATATATATATATATATATATATATATATATATATATATCCTATCTAATAAAAGAGAAACATGGTAATTAGTGTACGACCGACCACTACCCTTCCCATTGGCTAATCAGGATGATATGCAAATTAACTGCCAGCCAAGATGGCGGCCTGCAGCCAGCCAACTGGAAGCTAACATGAGGCTTGCTTGCTTCAGTGACGGAAGACTCCAACGTCCCCCTCCTGCCTTGCCGGCATCTGAGCTTGCAGTTTAAGAAACGTTGTAACAAATATAGAAGCTAAACAAAACCCCAGAAACCAGCTTTCAGCCCTCTGGGATCTCAGAGCTGGAGTTATACATTGTTTCGATGATAGAACCCAAACAAACCAGATACCTGCTTTCAGCAGCAGAGGCCTCAGAGCTGGAGCCAGAACTAAAGCTGGCCCAGAATAAAAAAAGAAAAAAGAAAAAAAGGAGCAGTTGGGAGCTTCAGTCAC
The DNA here is from genome assembly GCF_014108235.1 of Myotis myotis. Classification (NCBI taxonomy): domain Eukaryota; kingdom Metazoa; phylum Chordata; class Mammalia; order Chiroptera; family Vespertilionidae; genus Myotis; species Myotis myotis. The sequence goes on along the minus strand of NW_023416324.1, from coordinate 132,683,863 downwards.
CCGCCAGCCTGAAAAAAGCCCCAGACTGGCCAGGCACCCCAGTGGGGACCCCCACCCTGAAGGGTGTGTGACCAGCTGCAAACAGCCATCATCCCCTCATCCAGGCTGGCCAGGCACCCCAGTGGGGACCCCCACCCTGATCCAGGACACCCTTCAGGGCAAACCAGCCACCCCCACCCATGCACTAGGCCTCTATCCTATATAGTAAAAGGGTAATATGCCTCCCAGCACTGGGATCAGCAGAGCCTAGAGGCTTCCCAGCACCGGGATCAGCATGACAGGGAGCAGCGCCCAAACCTCCTGATTGCCCTGCAGCTCTGTGTGTGACAGGGGGCGGGGCCACAACCTCCCTATCTGCCCTGCTCTGTTCGTGACAGGGGAAGGCGCCCCAACCTCCTCATCAGCCCTGCTCTGTGCCTGATACAGGGGAGCTCCCCAACCCCCTGATCACCCTGTGGCTCTGTGTGTGACAGGGTGCGGTGCCCCAAACCGCCCCCACAGGCCCTGCTCTGTGTGTGACAGGTAGAGCCATAACCTCCCCATCAGCCCTGTCCTGAGTGTGAGAGTGGCGGTGCCCCAACCCCCTGATAGGCCCTGCTCTGTGTGTGACAGGAGGCGGTGCCCCAACACCCCTATCGGCCCTACTCTGTGAGTGACAGGGGGGAGCTCCTCAACCCCCTGATGCCTGATGGGCCCTGCTCTGTACATGACAGGGGGGAGCTCCCCAACCCCCTGATGGGCCCTGCTCTGTGCGTGACAGGGTACAGAGCCCCAACCCCCCTGATGGGCCCTGCTCTGTGCGTGACAGGGGGGAGCTCCCCAACCCCCTGATTGACCCTGCTCTGTGCATGACAGGGGGTGGCACCACAACCTCCCCATCGACCCTGCCTTGAGTGTGACGGGGCGGTGCCCTAACCCCCCAATCGGCCCTACCCTGAGCGTGACTGAGGGTGGCATCGCAACCTCCCAATCCGCCCTGCTCTGTGCATGATGGGGGCTGCACCCCAACTCCCCAATCGGCCCTGCTCTGAGCCCGACCAGGGGCTGCGCCTAGGGATTGGGCCTGCCCTCTGCCACCCGGGAGGAGGCCTAAGCCAGCAGGTCATTATCTCCCGAGGGGTCCCAGACTACGAGAGGGCAAAGGCCGGGCTGAAGGATTCCCCCTTTCCCCCTGAGTGCACAAATTTTTGTGCACAGGGCCTCTAGTATATATATAAAACCCTAATACACAAATAGAGCAAACAGCAGAACAACCAAAAAACTTAACAACTGAACAACCGGTTACTATGATGTGTGCTGACCACCAGGGGGCATGCGTGAAACATGGCAGGCATCAGCCGCAGTGGGATGGTGGAGCAGGTGAGCAGGGGGTGCCAGACCAAGGCGGGACATGGGTCGTTGTCTTCAGGGCAAGTCTCTGGTGGTTACTGTAAATTCTTTGCTCCCATGCACTGTGGTCCTGCAGGGCACTCGCAACTACTGCTGGGGCCGGCCCCACTTGCACCCACTGCTGGTGCCAGAGCTGCCATTAGCACCGGTTGCCAGCCCTCAGCACCAGCCCAGATCTCTTGGCGCCATCAGCGGGTGCAAGCAGTGGCTGCCAGCCCTGATCGCCCCTCAGAGCTTCTTCATGTCCCCTGCTCCTGAGGGTCAATTGGGGCCTGCAGCCACCTCTTGCACCTGATGCCAGTACCAGCCCCACTCACACCCGCTGCTGGTGCTGGAGCCGCCGCTTGCACCCACTGCTGGCGCCGACCCTGCTCACACCCGCGACCAGCACCAGAGCTACCACTCACACCTGCTGTTGGTGCCTAGCCCCAGCCCTGATCACTCTGCACTGTCAGCAGGTGTGAGCGGGGCTGGTGCAATCAGTGCGTGGAGTGGTGGCAGCAGTAGCGGGGCTGCCAGAAAACAGGGGGGCAGACAGGGGACAGGGGGCCTCAGCAGGAGGGAATGGGTGGGGGTGTGGAGGATGGGCAGCGACCTGCCCTTGTGCCCACCACAACCTCGCAGCCCACAGTTCCTTTCAAGGTGCACGAATTTGTGCACTGGGCCCCTAGTATAATATCCTCCTATATAATAAAAGGTTAATATGCAAATTGAACAGCAGAACAACTGGACAACCGGTTGCTATGATGTGCAATGTCCACCAGGGGGTGAACACAGAACATGGTGGGTGTCAGCAGCAGGCGGCAGGCAGCAGATCGCGGAATGTGGCGGGCATTGCTGGTCGTTGTCATTGGGGTGAGCCTCTGGTGGTTACTGAAAATTCTTTGCTCCTGCTGGAGCTGCTGCTTGCACCCATGGCTGGTGCCCAGTGCAGGCCCTGATTGCTCGGCACAGTCAGTAGGTGCAAGCTGCAGCTGCTGGCCCCAATCACCCCTCAGAGCTTCTCCACCTCCCCCTGCTCCTGAGGGGCGATTAGGACGGCAGCTGCCTTCGCTCACATCTGCTGACAGTGCTGGCCCTGCTCACCCCACTGCTGGCACCAGTCCCAATCACTCTGCACTGTCAGCAGCTGGGAGTGGTGGCAGCGCAAGTGGGGCTGCTGGCAGACAGGGAACTGGGGGCCATGGAGGAACAGGCCAGGTGGGGTGCAGAGGATGGGCCGAGACAAGCCCCTGTGCCCACAGCAGCCTTTTGGCCCACAGTTCCTTTCAAGATGCATGAATTTATGCACTGGGTCCCTAGTAATATAATAACAAAGCCTTGTTTTTATACACAAAACATACTATGGTGAAAATGCCATTAGATTAGAGAAGAATGCTTAAAGACAGTGAAAAGAAAAAACTCTAAAAGTTTGGAAAATAAAAAGCACTCAGATATTTAGGGGTTAAAAAAAATCATAACAAATATTACTAAATATTGTAAAATAGATGAAAATCTAGTACATCAACACAGCCTAGATACAAAATGAAGATAAAATGGGGCTGAGGGGAAAATATGTTAAAAGTCAAGACTGAAAATTAGTGAACCATGCCTAAAACACTAAAAAAATAATTTTTAAGGAAACAAAATTAATACTAGAGAGGAATAAATAATACAGATAAAAGTTATATTTAATGACGCCAAAAAATACTTTTAAAGAAAGCTGTTCCACAAATCTAAATCAGAAAATTAATAAATTTAACAACCCTCTAGCAAGATGAATTAAGAGGGGAGGGAATCTGAGTTTGCTCTACCTTCTTAAACAGGAGATAGATATCTACATAAATTTTGGTTTAAGAAATTTGTCTATTCTTCCCTTTTTTATATATTCAAACATTTCTTTCTATCAAATGCACTCATGGATATTTATTTTATACTTATTCATTTTATACTTTCTATTTTAATCCAACGCTTTTTCATTTATATTGTTGCTCAAATTGTTTCAACTTTGGCCACTGGGAGCTCTTTCTGTTGGCTTCTGAGTCCCATTGACATACTAGTATTGGTATGTGTCTGTGTTTCTATTTTCCAGTAGCTTTTGTGGCATTGCAAGATGCTGAAGGCATATCTTTATTTTTAATTTTTTAAAAAATATGTTATTGATTTTTTACAAAGAAGGAGGAAGAGAGAGAGAGAGGGATAGAGAGTTAGAAACATCAATGAGAGAGAAACATCAATTCAGCTGCCTCCTGCACACTCCCTACTGGGGGTGTGCCCGCAACCAAGGTACATGCCTTGACCAGAATTGAACCAGGGAACCTTCAGTCCACAGGCAGACACTCTATCCACTGAGCCAAACCAGTTACTGCTGAAGGCACATCTTATATATTACCTGCTCCTATCTCAGAATCAATAATTTTTCCCAATGATTTTACTAGAGTCTACAATATATATATTAAAAACAATCTAAGTTTACCTTCAAAGAACAATATACCAAGTTATGTGTAGTGGAGGTACTCATGAAATTTTATACTTACTTTCCTTTGATTATTCTGTTTTCCTTTGCATGAAATACTTCCTTCACCTGCACCCTGAACTCAGACTAGAAATGTACTACTAAGTCATTATTTAATGCCTACCTTGAATGCCATTTTCCTCTATCACCCTTCTAAACTGCCTTTTCTTCCAAAAATTAGCTATATATGTTCTTATGGTTCTTTTTTATATCTATCTTATATTATTTATGTTACAATATAATAGTATTTCTCTTGAAGTTATTAGAGAACAGGGATTTATTTTTGGACCCAAAGCACTTGGACTGAGATATTGTATATGTTCAGTAAAATACATTTGATGAATTGTGACAGAAGAAACCAATAAGAAACCATCACATACAGTACTAGGAGGATAGGCACAATATTGACATCTTATATAATAAAAGGATAATATGCAAATTGACCTAACAGTGGAACAACTGGTTGCTATGACATGCACTGACCACCAGGGGGCAGACGCTCCACACAGGAGCTGCCCCCTGGTGGTCAGTGCACTCCCACAGGGGGAGCGCTGCTCAACCAGAAGCTGGACTCATGGCTGGAGAGTGCAACGGCAGTGGCAGGAGCCTCTCCCACCTCCACCACCACAGCAGCACTAAGGATGTCCGACTGCCCAAGGGAGCAGGCCTAAGATGGCAGTTGGACATCCCCCAAAGGCTCCTAGTCTGTAACAGGACACAGGCCAGGCTGAGGGAACTCCCCCCACCCCCGAGTGCACAAATGTCATGCACCAGGCCTCTGGTTACATATAATAGAATAAAAGAGAAATCCTAACTCATCCTGGAAGGGAAACAAAGTAGAGAAAGCTTTAAAAATGCTTAACATAAGTTCTGAAACATATGAAAATGTCAGTACAGCCCAGCTGGTGTGACTCAGTGGTTGAGCATTATCTGTGAACCAGGAAGTAGCAGTTTGATTCCTAGTCAGTGTTGCTTGCTTAATCCCCAGTAGGGGGCATACAGAAGGCAGCCAATCAATGATTCTTTCTCACCATTGATGTTTCTATCTCTCTCTCCTCTCCCTTCCTCTCTGAAATCAATAAAAGTATATATATTTTTTAAATGTCAGTGCAGTGACTAAGAAAAGTAAAAATTTAAAAATACATATTATACATAATAAATAATAAATATATAACATATATTATATGTTTCTGTATATATATGTGTGTATATGTATATATGTGTGTGTGTGTATATATATATAATACACACACATATATATACACTAGAGGCCCGGTGCACAAAAATTTGTGCACTTGGGGAGAGGAGGGGTTCCCTCAGCCCGGCCTGTGCCCTCTCACAGTCTGGGACCCCTCGGGAGATAACGACCTGCTAGCTTAGGCCTGCTCCCGGGTGGCAGAGGGCAGGCCTAATCCCTAGGTGCAGCCTTTGGTCGAACTCAGAGCAGGGCCGATTGGGGAGTTGGGGCTCCACCCCCTGTCATGCACAGAGCAGGGCAGATTGGGAGGTTGCGATGCCACCCTCAGTCACTCTCAGGGTAGGGCCGATAGGGGGGTTGGGTCACCGCCCCCTGTCACACACAAGGCAGGGTCAATAGGGAGGTTGCGGCGCCACCCCCTGTCATGCACAGAGCAGGGCCCATCAGGGGTTTGGGGAGCTCCCCCCTGTCAAGCACAGAGCAGGGCCGATCAGGGGGTTGGGGCGCCGCCACTGTCACACTCAGGGCAGGGCCAATGGGGAGGTTATGACTCTACCCCGTCACACACAGAGCAGGGCCCATGGGGGTTGGCGGGTTGGGGTGCCGCACCCTGTCACACAGAGCTGCAGGGCAATCAGGGAATTGGGGAGCTCCCCCCTATCAGGCATAGAGCAGGGCTGATCAGGGGTTTGGGGCACCTTCCCCAGTCATGAACAGAGCAAGGCCGATAGGGAGGTTGTGGCCCCGCCACCTGTTGCACACAGAGCCGCAAGGCGATCAAGAGGTTTGGGCACTGCCCCCTGTCACATTGATCCTGGTGCCCGGAGGCCTCTCAGCTCCGCTGATCGCGGTGCTGGGAGGCCTCGCGGATCCGCTGATCCCAGTGCTGGGAGGCATATTGCCCTTTTACTATATAGGATAGAGGTCTGGTGCACGGGTGGGGGCAGGCTGCTTTGCCCTGAAGGGTGTCCTGGATCAGGGTGGGGGGTCCCCACTGGGGTGCCTGGCCATCTTGGGTGAGGGGATCATGGTTGTTTGCAGCTGGTCACACACCCTTCAGGGTGGGGTCCCCCACTGGGGTGCCTGGCCGGTCTGGGTGAGGGGCTGAGGGCTGTTTTCAGGCTGGCAGGTGACGAAGCTCCCAATTGCTCCTTTTTTTCTTTTTTCTTTTTTTATTCTGGGCCAGCTTTAGCTCTGGATCCAGCTCTGAGGCCTCTGCTACTGAAAGCAGGTATCTGTTTTGTTTGGGTTCTATAATCGAAACACTGTTTCACCTCCAGCTCTGAGATACCGGTGGGCTGAAAGCAGGTTTCTAGAGTTTTATTTAGCTTCTATATTTGTAACAATGTTTCAAACTGCAAGCTCAGAGGCCAGCATGGCAGGTGGGGAACGTTGGTTTCCTCCATCACTGAAGCAAGCAAGCCTCAGGTTAGCTTCCAGCTGCCTGGCTCCCTGCCGCCATCTTGGCTGGCAGTTAATTTGCATTTCTCGCTGATTAGCCAGTGGGAAGGGTAGCGGATGTACGCTAATTACCATGTTTCTCTTTTATTAGATAAGATACAGATGTATATATAGTATAGCTGAAGTTTGGCCCACATAGGGAAAGGTACAAAAAGAAGGTTAAGAAACAGGCAAAGCCTAGGTGGTAAAAGACCTGTTTATGTCATAGAAGAAGGTCATCATTTTTCCTGGAAACAATGAAAAGCTATTGAAGACTTTAATTGGAAAAGTTGTATGTTAAGAAAGAAACACACATGCAGACTAAATGAATATGTATGCATTCAGTGCATGGATGTCTTGTTTAAAAAATGTGGATTAGTTATTAATTTGTTAAATAACCATTACATGATATGGGTGAAAAGTGGTAAATGATTCTTTGAAAGGACCAGGTATACGGTTTCAGGTTGGTCAAAAGGCTTTAAAAGGAAGCAATATTACCATTATCTTGAATCCCATCCCACCTTTGAGGCTCAAAGGACCTTTAGAACTAGAAAAGAAAGAGAAGATTGATCTAATTTGACTTAAAAATTAATTTAAAATTTTATTTATGTCCTGATGTTTGCTATTTAATGGAAAGAAGGCTATGAATTCTCCCACCTGATTGAAATAACTTCCTTGTGTCTAAAATGTATATAAATCACGTGTGCAATCACACACACACATACACACACCTCTTTTTCTCATTTAGGCATTTCTCTGCCTTATATTAATTTCCATTCTATTCCTTGTAGTATAATAAGAGACATCCCAAGTCAAACAGAAGAGGTATTAGCAAGAGATACAGAAGAAATCAGCCTATGATTGCAAAATTCTCACTTAATTAGAGTTGATTCTTAAAGATTTAATCCTTTGTAAGCTCTTCGCGTCTTATTTCACATAAAAGCTAAAATGTTTCCAAATAGTTCAGACCTTTACTTGACATTTTGACACCTAAAATAGCTGATGGATGTTCTTCAAATGCCAAAATTAGTAAGTAAAATTGATATAAAATAAGAAACCAGTTGGAGGGAAAGGGAGACATATGTAATACTTATAAGAATAAAGATTTTTATAAAATAGTATTAATTTTCTACATCATCTTGGAATAAAAGTAAAAATTAAACCATGTTAAGCAAAAGGAGAAACCATCACCCTCTTCTATAGGAAAATATGGAGATAATTGAATATTCTAATACTCCCAAATACCAGAGAGTAAACAAACAAACAAAACAAGAGAAGAAAAAGAGGTAGGTGGGGTACAAACTATCATTTTATAAGTGAATAGTCCCACACCACTCCTGTAGCTGACACTGTTGGTATGCAGTCCAGATTCCCTCCTATACCCTGACTCTTTCAATGTGCTCCTCTCCTTTTTGGGTACACCATTGTTTCTCCTGGCCCACATCTTTGAATTTCATGAATGTACTCCACAGAGTTTGATGGACCTGTTGGCTCTCATAACAAAAAGCTGTAAGACAGGGACTGTAGGGTGTGGAACTTTCCAAGTGCAATTCCAACACAGGAGGTATAATTTACACCACAATCATTCTCCAGGATTAGCAGACACCACCCTCTGAGGAACTCTGCCTGAACCACAGCCTTGCTGAGATTCTTACCTTTTCCATCTTATGTCCTCTATTTCCTCACTTATTCCTTTCAGAAGCAGTTTCTTTTAAGAATAGTCAGAAGTTTGGATATTTAAAAGATGGAATTACTGAAACCTTTATATGTGTTTACAGTATGCACAGAACTTTCAAAAGAAAACAGAAATAAATAAAAATATAAAATGTAGACTGTGAAATTTATTCATCTTGAGCCTATAAATTTTCTAAAAAGTGATTAGTTAGGAGCTGCATGTGGCAAAGTATTTGGTGCACCACCCAAATCTCTCCCTCAGGATTCAGAAACTCATTCTGCTAGCTGGCATAGCTGAGTCACTCCTCAAGATGCCTTTGTCTAAGCTTAAAGCCCCTCTTTAGGAGAAGTCAGCTTCCAATAATGAGTCATTGCATGGGCACAAAGACGAGAGCTCTGGCTTAATTTGGAATATTGCTGAAAGGCCAGCTCAGTCTCAGAGTTCCCTGAGAGTTTAGCTGAAGTCAATATTGAACTTCATCGCATTTTAATTTCTTTCTCTACCCAATCTTGCTTTGTGCATTATTTTACAAATACTATTTCCAAGAGTAATTCACATTAAGTTACCTGCATGACCATCAATTTTTCAGCAGGAAATATACCAAATAGTAGGTCTTAAATACGGGTATTGGTAGAGAAGGAATGCCTGATTATGAGATATATAGGGACCAGGTAGTTAGAATTATTCTTTACAATCTCTTAGATACTAAGTGGTAAAATGTGCCAGCCCAATAGCAATCCTATCTAATAATAGACAAACATGGTAATTAACCGTACCTCTGACATGCTTCCCATTGGCTAATCAGGGAGATATGCAAATTAACTGCCAACCAAGATGGCGGCCGGCAGCCAGGCAGCTGAAGAGAACAGGAGGCTTGCTTGCTCCAGTGAAGGAGGAAGCCAAGGTTCCCCACCTGCCACTTCTGGGCTCTGAGCTGCACTCTAAGAAACAATGTTGCAATTATAGAAGCTAAACAAACCCCATGCTTTCAGCCAGCTGGCTGAGCTGGAGTTGCAACAGTGTTTCAATTATAGAAGCCAAACAAACCCAGATACCTGCTTTCAGCAGCCGAGGTCTCAGAGCTGGAGCCGAGCCTCAGAGCGAAAGCTGGCTCTCAGTTCCAGTGACAGCCATAGAAGGTAAATAAATCCCAGAATAAAAAAAAAAAGAAAAGAAAAAAAGGAGGAGGTTTGGAGCTTCAGTAACCCACCAGCCTGAAAACAGCCCTCAGCCCCTCATCCAGGCTGGCCAGGCACCCCAGTGGGGACCTCCATCCTGAAGGGGGTGTGACCAGCTGAAAACAACCATCATCCCCTCATCCAGGCTGGCCAGGCACCCAAGCGGGGCCCCCACCCTGATCCAGGACACCCTTCATGGCAAACCAGCCAGCCCCCACCCATGCACCAGGCCTCTATTCTATATAGTAAAAGGGTAATATGCCTCCCAGCACCAGGAACAGTGGAGCCTCCCAGCACCGGGATCAGCGGAGCAGCCAGGCCTCCTAGCACCTGGATCAGTGGAGCCGCGAGGCCTCCTGGCCCCTGGAGCAGCGTGACAGGGGGCAGCGCCCAAACCCCCTGATCGCCCTGCAGATCTGTGTTTGACAGGGGTCAGGGCTGCAACCTCCCTATCCGCCCTGCTCTGTTCATGACAGGGGAAGGCGCCCCAACCCCATGATTGGCCCTGCTCTTTGCCTGATAGGGGGGAGCTCCCCAACCCCCTGATCAGCCCTGTTTTGTGTGTGACAGGGTGCAGTGCCCCAACACCCCCATGGGCCCTGCTCTGTGTGTGACGGGGTAGAGCTGCAATCTCCCCATTGGCCCTGCCTTGAGTGTGAAAGGGGGGAGTGCCCACCCCCCTAATCAGCCCTGCTCTATGGGTGACAGGGGGCGGCGCCCCAACCCCCTGATCTGCCCTGCTCTGTGTGTGACAGGGTATGGAGCCCCAACCCCCCTGATGGGCCCTGCTCTGTGCGTGACAGGGGGCAGCACCCCACCCCCTGATCGGCCCTTCTCTGTGAGTGACAGGGGGTGGTGTTGCAACCTCCCCATCAACCCTGCCTTGAGTGTGACAGGGGGTGGTGCCCCAACCCCCCAATTGGCCCTACCCTGAGCGCGACTTGGTGTGGCATCGCAGCCTCCCAATCCGCCCTGCTCTGTGCATGACAGGCGGCGCCCCAACTCCCCAATTGGCCCTGCTCTGAGCCCTACCAGGGGCTGTACCTAGGGATTGGGCCTGCCCTCTGCCAGCCGGAAGCGGGCCTAAGCCAGCAGGTCGTTATCTCCCGAAGGGTCCCAGACTGTGAGAGGGCACAAGTGCGGCTGAGGGACACCCCCCCCCCCTCCACCAGTGCACAAATTTTTGTGCACTGGGCTCTTAGTTTATCATAATATAAAATAGCACATTTGGGATCAGACAAGAGCAGAGTCAGAAGGCAAAGGTAAGATGTATGAATAGATAGCCCAGAGGCCATAACACCATCTCTCTTGCATTTATCCTCCACTCATGCTTATGCATATATGTAAGAAGGGAGTATTGCTAATGACCAACTGATACAGGAGAAAAAAGACTGACTTTGTTCACAGAATAGTCGGCTCATATGTGGGTACAACAGAACATTTCTTCAGCACTACAGCACCTGAATAGCAACAGTGAGGAAAAAGCACCCCTAGAGTTTTGGGAGGTGTACCTGGTCATTCACTTTGTGTGGAAAGAAAAGTGGCAAGAAAGCAGTTAGTTACCTACAAGGGAGCACCCATATGACTGTCAGATAATTTCTCAACATAAACTTTTCAGGCCAGAAGTTAGTGGCAAGAAATATTCAAAGTGATGAATGGCAAGGATCAACAACCAAAATTACTCTACCCAGCAAAGCCATAACTTAGTATTGAAGGTCAGATAAAGAACTTCACAGATAAGAAAAAGCAAAGGAGTTCATGACCACCAAACCAGTATTACATGAAATATTCAAGGATATTCTTTAAGAAGAGAAAAAAGGAGAAAAAAAAGATAAAAAATATGAGCAATAAAATGGCAATAAATATATGTCTATTAACAATGGAATATAAAAGTCAAAATAAGCAAACTAGAAATCTAATGAACAAATTAAACTGATGAATAAAATAGAATGGGAGAAGTGAAACATGGAGCAGACTGATGAATATCAGAGGGAAGGGGGTGGGAAGAGATTAAACAAAAATCATATATAAGCATAGGTAATGCACATATATTATATATATATATATATAATATATGTGCATTACCTATGAACACAGACAATAGGGTAGTAAAGGACTGGGGTGGGGCAGGAATCATGTGGAGGGGGGCAATGGGGGAAAAGGGGGAACATCTGTAATACTCTCAACAATAAAGATGAAAAATTATCCTAATATACAAAAAGCCAGGATCTGTCATGACCGAAACATCCAGACAGATGACCTAACACCAGACTAGGGTCCCGGCCGGCATGGTGGAAGTCAGTCCTAGGTCCAGGTGGTGCAGCGGAAGTCAGTTCTGGATCCTGGCAGCCCATGGTGGAACTTGGTCCTGGGTCCCGGGTGCCCACGGTGGGAATTGGTACTGGGTCCCAGAGGCCTGTGGCGTGGTGGCAGGAGGGAACTGTGGGGCCCAGCTGCTCACAGCATGGTGGCGGAAGGAAGGTGTGGGAATGGAGCCATGCTGCCATCGGACTGGCCTCTGGGTCCCTTCCCCCACCCGCAGGCTCCAGGAACTGGAGCCATGCTGCAATTAGACTGGCCTCTTGGTCCTTCCCCCCTGACCTTCAGGCCCGGGGAACCAGAGTTATGCTGCAATGGGACTGGACCAGCTGTGGGCAAACTACCGCCTGCGGGCCGAATCCGGCCCGTTTGAAATGAATAAAACTGAAAAAAAAAAAAAAAAAAAGACCGTACCCTTTTATGTAATGATTTTTACTTTGAATTTATATTAGTTCACACAAACACTCCATCCATGCTTTTGTTCCGGCCCTCCGGTCCAGTTTAAGAACCCATTGTGGCCCTCAAGTCAAAAAGTTTGCCCACCCCTGGACTGGACCCTACCTGAGGGGTCCCGGATTGTGAGAGTGTGCAGGCTGGGCTGAGAGACCCCTCTGAGTACACGAATTTTTGTGCACCGAGCCTCTAGTTAATAATAAAAAGAAAGTGGCATGAGACAAGTATATACAGTGATTAATGGGCAGGGGCAAATAGCTTGTTTGATTGGTCAGCTGTCTGGAAGAAAAAATAATTGGAAAATTGATTACAAGAAATTCTGGGGAAGCGGCATATAAACAGATCCATTATACTGAGTACAAAGTGTGAAGATCTTTGTATTATATAATAACAGCCTTTAGAAAGCAACCAACATTGAAGATTTATCAAACAGCCAAGTAGATACAATAATGAGAATTTAATATCAGCTAAACATTGTCATGATTGCCCATGGTGGCAGAAATGGAATCTATGAATAGATTCAACAGTATAAGGCAGTGATGGCGAACCTATGACACATGAACCTATGTCACCTCTGACACGCGAACTCATTTTTTTTGGTTGATTTTTCTTTGTTAAATGGCATTTAAATATATAAAATAAATATCAAAAATATAAATCTTTTTTTACTATGGTTGCAAATATCAAAAATTATGAATATTTCTATATGTGACACGGCACCAGAGTTAAGTTAGGGTTTTTCAAAATTTTGACACGCCGAGCTCAAAAGGTTCACCATCACTGGTCTAGATGGTGTAGATTACATAGTGGACATGGTCCTACTAAAGGAAATAGCAAGAATTCCATTTAAAATATTATATATCCATACAATGGGATGATATTTGGAAATAAAAAGAAAAGAAGTACCACTACCTTCTAAAACATGCATGAACCTTGAAAACATTATGCTAAATGGAAAAAGCCAGTCATAAAAAAATAAAGAACACATATTATATGATTCTTTTACAGGAAATTACCAGAATAGTTACTCTGATAGTTTCCTTCATAACATGTATAATGATTATGAATAAATATTTGTTTAACAACCATGTTATATGCCAGACTCTAAGTTCCATGAAGATAGGTACCATATCTGCCTTATTCACTCTTATAATCTCAGTACCTAATACATAAAGGAAATGTAATGTGTGAACAACGTACATTTTTTTTAAAAATGACCAGTGATATGCACAACATATACCTGGTAGAAAACTTCAGTCACTGAGTCAAATCATTTGTATTTTTGCTATATAACATTTCATTTTCTGTCATAATTTTACTAACTTTAATATTTATATCAATATCTATGTACTCATTATGAAGAAAGCCTAAGTTATGGAAATTGTGGCTTAAAGCTATAAAGTTTAATTAAAACTATATTCAGTCATATTGAAAATTTTGCACAATCTAGTTTTTAGAGTCCTCAGATCAATGCAATGTGTGGATGTGTATTGTGGAATTTTAAATTAAATCCTCAGTGAAATGTCTGCTAAGAATGTGTTTATAATAATGCTGAGATTAGAGTGAAGCCTTCAGGGACACAAGAAACTGCTTTTCCTACATCAGGGGGACAATCATATCTATTTACATGCATTTTTACAAATAAATATGCACGCATACATTGTACTGCAGACATTAAAACCAGCATATTTCATCTAATGAAATAACTGTTTCCTAACACAGCTAACCAACGGAATCTTATAATGAGATTATAAAAGTAAAAATGCCCAAAGTCTACTATCTAGATATTACCTTCATTAACTAAAGGGAGAAAAGGAAGAAACAAATTTGTCGTTCTTTAAGTGTGTTGATTTTCATAAATTCTTTAATCACATCATTATTTGCTTAATAAAAGTATCCAAGAATGGAAAGCAGGCATCTGGGTCTTTCTAAAACTCCCATGTGATCTTGAATCACAGGTCATTTCAGATCTACTGATCTATAGTTACCTTTCTATTATTATCAACAATGGCTATCTCTTTTAATCGATTTATTCAGCAACTACTTATTTTGTATATGCATTAGTCAGTTCAAGTGCAAAGATTAGCATCCTTTCCAGCTCCCTGGAAGTATTAAGCATGCTGTCTCTGAGGATGGAATCATAATTTCAACACATTTAAAGAAAGAAATCTGTCAGCCAGAAGGTGATTTTGTCAATAACTGAGTAGCAAATGTATATGAGACAGAATTACAGAAGTAAACTTTCCCTTGTTTCCTCCCCTTTTTTTCTTGTCTATGGATCATCTTTTCCTGTTTCTTTGTATAATTAGTGGTTTTTTTTTTAATTGAGTGGTACATAATATATTATTGAGACTTTGGATTCTGGTTTTCTGAACAGTGTTGATTCTTGTTCTAGGAGGCAGTTCAACTACTGGCTGATCACCATGAATTTGTGAAGGTTTGGCTTTATTACTGTGCTAATGAAAATCTATGAAAAAATATTCATTAAACCTCTCTAACTACAACTTCTAAACTCTATATCCCCTTAACATCTTACTGGGCTTGTGTTTAGGTTTTGTTAAGGCAAGCCAGCCCTTTTACATACTACTGAGGGAAGAGAACACCTTAGTCAATGGTCTGACATGTTCAGTACCTGTTGTGGTGGTGAAGTCATAGTCAGATAGATGCATCAGGTTATCTTATCTGGATTTCTTTAAAGATACCTCCACCTCCTTGACGTGTTTACTGTCCAATTTATAGATTCTGATTCTTTTTCTTTTAGAGAGAGAGAGAAAAAAGGGAGAGGGGGAGAGAGAGATAAACATTGTGAAACATCAAATGGTTGCCTCCCCACTTGCCCCGACCAGGGTTGGATCCTGAAACCTGGGTGTGTGCACTGACTGGGAATCGAACCTGCGACCTTTTATCGTATGAGACAATGCTCCAACTGAGCCACACCAGCCAGGATGAGATTCTAATTTGAATCACCATGGAAGTTCAATTATTATAGAGAAAACATGTGGTTCTCATGATAAAATTCAGATTCTCTCTCTTTATAGTCATAAAATAACTTTGAGAGTGATTCTTTTTTCACTCAGCAATATTTTAAGAGCCTTCTCTAATGCTTAAAATTATGATGGTTGATAAGAAAAAAAAAGACAGGTATTATCCCCACCCTCACTGGGCTTATACCTACTAAGGGACATAGACCATTAAGCAAGCATTTGCCAAAAAGCATAATGAGTGCATGAATGCTCTGACAGGAGAATTCAGGATTTTATGGTAAATGAATATCGAGGACATGTAATATATTTATATTTAAAAATGAACAAAAACACTGAATTGAGAAAAAGCACAACATTTTTAAAAAAAACTAAAAGAAAGTCAATGTTTTGAAGTAGAGAGTATCAGCAGGTAGGCACTTCTGAAAGATAAGGCTAGGGAAGCAAGGAGAAGCCAAATCATTCTAGTCTATGGAAAACTAAGTTAAGGAACAGAGATGTTATCCTGGCTATAATCTGAATGTATTAAAGGCTTTTAATTTTAAGTGGGAGAGTTAGCCTATCTAATAAAAGAGAAACATGGTAATTGGCGTACGACCGCTACCCTTCCCATTGGCTAATCAGCAAGATATGCAAATTAACTGCCAGCAAAGATGGCAGCCGACAGCCAGGCAGCTTGAAACTAACATGAGGCTTGCTTGCTTCAGTGACAGAGGACTCCAACGTTCCCCGCCTGCCTTGCCGGCCTCTGAGCCTGAAGTTTCAAACATTGTAACAAATATAGACACTAAACAAAACCCCAGAAACCAGCTTTCAGCCAGCTGGGATCTCAGAGCTGGAGCTGATACAGAGTTTCGATTATAGAAACCAAACAAACCAGATACCTGCTTTCAGGAGCGGAGGCCTAAGAGCTGGAGGCTCAGAGCTAAAGCTGGCCCAGAATAAAAAAAAAGAAAAGAAAAAAAGAACCAGTTGGGAGCTTCTGTCACCTGCCAGCCTGAAAACAGCCCTCAGCCCCTCATCCAGGCTGGCCAGGCACCCCAGTGGGGACCCCCACCCTGATCCAGGACACCCTTCAGGGAAAACCAGCCAGCCCCCACCCGTGCACCAGGCTTCTATCCTATATAGTAAAAGGGTAATGTGCCTCCCAGCACCGGGACCAGCGGAGCTGAGAGGCCTCCGGGCACCGGGATCAGTGTGACAGGGGGCAGCGCCCAAACCCCCTGATCGCCCTGCGGATCTGTGTGAGACAGGTGGTGGGGCCACAACCTCCCTATAGGCCCTGCTCTGTTTGTGACAGGTGAAGGTGCCCCAACCCCCTGATCGGCCCTGCTCTGTGCCTGATAAGGAGGAGCTCCCCAACTCCCTGATCACCCTGCCACTCTGTGTGTGACAGGGTGCGGCACCCAACCCCCCCCCCCCCATGGGCCCTTCTCTGTGTGTGATGAGGTAGAGCCATAACCTCCCCATCGGCCCTGCCCTGAGTGTGACAGTGGCGGCGCCCCAAGCCCCTGATCGGCCCTGCTCTGTGGGTGATAGAGGGCGGTGCCCCAACCCCCTGATGGGCCCTGCTCTGTGCGTGACAGGGGGTGGCACCACAACCTCCCCATCGACCCTGCCTTGAGTGTGACAGGGGGCAGTGCCCCAACCCCCCAATCGGCCCTACCCTGAGAGTGACTGAGGGTGGCATCGCAACCTCCCAATCCACCCTGCTCTGTGCATGACAGGGGGCGTCGCCCCTACTCCCCAATCAGCCCTGCTCTGAGCCCAACCAGGGGCTGCACCTAGGGATTGGGCCTGCCCTCTGCCACCTGGGAGCAGGCCTAAGCCAGCAGGTCGTTATCTCCCAAGGGGTCCCAGATTGCGAGAGGGCACAGGCCGGGCTAAGGAACGCCCCCTCCCCCCCGAGTGCACAAATTTTTGTGCACTGGGCCTCTAGTCTATAATAATAAAAGCATAATAAGCTAATTAGACTAGATGTCCTTCCAGACGAAGCCAGGGATTCAAGGGAAGCCTGGGTCCCGGGTGCCAGAGGGAAGCTGGTGCCAACAGCTAGGGGAAGGAAGGCCTACACTTACTTGAATTTCATGCATCGGGCCTCTAGTACGATTATAATTTAATTTAGATAGCTTCCTTTAAAGAATATTCTGTGTGGAGAAAGACTCAGGAACTCAAGTTTAAAAGGTATGGCAGTCTGGAGAGATGGTATATTTAGACATTATAGGACTGTATCTAAATGTAAAAGGTATATATAAACTTGGGCACTTAAATCTGTGGGTGGTGCTATATCTTATTTTAATGGATCATTCTGGTTTTACAGAGTGATATTATGAACTTGTCCCCTGCAGCTGAATGACATATTGACTTTTGGTATACTGACATAATGAAGTTTCTTAAGAGGAAGATTGATCTCTTTAGCTTAGTAAATTCATCAAGGGAATTAATGGGTATGTTAAACCCCTTAGAAAGAGCCTGCTGATCTTGTTCCAGGTAAATATTAATATATACATACACACATATATGTACAGATAGGTGAAATATATCATATATATACATATATGTGTATATATATTCAGATCAAACTTCTAAATAGTTTGTTAAAGAAAATATAGTGTTATATAGATGGTTAGGGCTAAATAAATAAATACTATTTAATGTCTAGAAACAGACAAAAAGACAAATAGCTTACAAAGATTTTTAAAATAGAATAAATTTCATTTTAGTCTTGCACTATATCTTTTGTTTATTGTAGAAGAAATATAAAAGTAGATCATAGCTCAATTTTTCTGAATAAATTGTTATTCCTTGCAAACATTTACAAGAACTTCAAATGATATAATGCTACAGAGAGACCTTTCCTTTAACTACAGTGGAACTGTGGGTTTTTAACATTTATTTAATAATTTTTACTGGTAAACAAAGACAAGAAACTTTCATAGGAAAAGATCTCACCAAATAACTTTATCCAACACAAGCCCAAAGCTTTCCATTTTACTAGTAAAGTGGACACTGGAACCTCATTCAATCTGTTTCTCTCTCCAGCCATATTCCCCTCACTCTTGCTTTCTACCTAGAGACTGCACTCCAATCACTTCGCATTGTATTCATTCAACTCTTATCTCAGTGACTTTTGTTCCCTCAAGTATAAGATTCTAGGGAAACCAAAATCAAATCTTCACTAAAGAAAACTTCAGAGTGTTTTATCCAAAAAGCAAAGTATGTGATACAAAACAAAGAGCTGCTTCTACAAAATGTATATCAGGCTGACACACTTCAGTCTCTCTTATACCAGAGCCAAACATTCTCAAGAGAAAGGTAAAAATGTTTATACTTCAGAAGATAGAACGTGGGCTCATATTAAATATACCTGGGCAACATAATTCTTCTCTATAAAAAAAATAAACCTGTAAATTCTTGTCTAAAAGGGAAAAAAAGACACTGATCTGTCACATGTATAAAGTGCTCAGTTTAATTTAAACAACAGGACCACACATTTTCAAATACTCAGAAGCAGAGTAATCATACCAAGGGAATTTTTGGTATCTAATATATGTGTCATTCTCTCTCTCTCTCTCTCTCTCTCTCTCTCTCTCTCTCTCTCTCTCTCTCTCTCTCTCTCTCTCTCTCTCTCTCTCTCTCTCTCAACATGTTTGACCTTGAAGATACAACTGATCAAAAAACATAATTCCCCTTTGATGATAATGTATTTCTGAGATGTACCCTTCTCTGAGCAGGGTAACACGTCCACTTCAAACAAAGCAGCTTTGACCCTGACTACTAGAAAAAAGACAAAACTGTGTTTCTCTTACTGACCAAGCCTGGGGAAAACTGTCTTTCAAAGACGAAGGCATTACCAAGGCAATGAAACTTGTAGCCATTATGAGCTTCAAGCTGTGTCTTGTTTTCAGCTGCTGAATGGATACTACATGAAAGCGTTAGATAGATTTGTTGGTGACAGCTGCCACCTCATCTATCAGCCATTACAGGAATAACGTTAGAGAATCCATTTAGCATCCCAGATGAAGCTTTAAATCCTTATTAGTTTTGATTTTCCCAGAAAAAGGTAAGTTTTGGCAACACTGCAGAACAGCACTAAAAAAAATGCGTAGAAATAAAATTTCTTTGCTTTTCCTAATGAATCATACCTAAACAGTGAGGAGCATGTTTGGTGTCCCAAGTTCTTTCTGTGACACTACACATACTTTTTGACAATTATAGCTTTATTTGGAGAGAGATATTTCAAGCTGTTAGTACTTGTTCTGACTCTGATATTCATGCTGAGGAGAGAATAAATCTCAGAGAAGTCAATATATTTGAAAAGCAAGAAAAGTGATGAAATTCAGTAAGTAGTTTAAGGTTGAGCTTTGCTACATGTTAGAACCTGAAGAATCAATTTTTCTGCCATTAATTATATATGTCAATATTGTGTTTGTGTGTACTTTTTGTATCATTAAGCACTTTTTTTCTTCATTTTAATTTGTTATTCATTTCAGAATTATTTTATTCAAATGCTTGATAAAAATAATAGTAGCAGCATATGTAGGTACTTTCATTGTGAAAATAATATTTAGTACTGTAAATCATTGAGATTAAACTATCCTCTCACCTATCTATAGCAATAGAGTTCAAGTGTCAGTCATTGCTTTTTGAAATGTCTTTTAAGAAGTAAACATTTAACAGCTTTTCAACAAAGAGCACATTTTATCCAAGAAAGGGTTACAGAGTAGGATTTACTTCTATACAGAAAAAAAATTCAAAGTAAAAACAATAATATCTGGAAGAGTATTTTGAAACCAATCTTACTCACCACAGCTGTGCTTATACACGCACACAAAATTAATCTTGGTCACTCAGTGGTTCAATCAAATGTTACTCATTTGTTCACTGCTTCAAAAATTCATCCATGTCTTGTTCATATTTTTTACATAAACAATTATGTCATTAGCAAGCAAGGACAGTTTTATTTCTTCCTCCCCAATCTGAATGCCTTTTATTTACTTTCTTGCTTATTACATTAGCTAGGACTTCAAGTACAGTGTTGTAAAGGAGTGGTGACAGAGGACATCTTTGCCTTTTTCCTGATCTTACTGGGAATCCCTTTTATATTTTCAATTTACTCTCCAACTATATTTCTGCTCTGCACTCTTTTAATAGAGAAACTAGAAACGAAATTACGAAATTTGTTCATGCGGGGGAGCCCTCAGTCTGGTCTGCACCCTCTCCAATCCAGGAACCCTCAGGGGATGTTTGACTGCTGATTTAGGCTTACAGGGATCGGACCTAAACCAGCAGTCGGACATCCCTTTCACAATCAGGATCGCTGGCTCCTAATCAAGATCGCTGCTCACCTGCCTTCCAGCCTGATCGCCCCTAACTGCCCTCCCCTGCTGGCCTGGTCACCCCTAATTGCCCTCCCCTGCTGGCCTGGTCACTCCTAAATGCCTTGGCCCCCGCCACCGTGGCTTTGTGCGGAAGACGTCGGTCTAATTAGCATATTACCCTTTTATTAGAACAGATTATACAACATAAACTTTAAGGTAGAATTGTATTAGTAGAAATGAGACATTTCATTAAAAAATGTATATTGATTTGGTATGATTCAAATCCACTTGTTTATGACAAAAATGAAGTCTTTAAGAATAGGATTGCTTGCTCTAGCTGGTTTGGCTCAGTGGCTTGAGCTTCATCCTGAGGACTGAAGGATCCCTGGTTCGATTCCGGTCAAGGGCACATGCCTGGGTTGCGGGCTTGATTCCCAGCAGGGCGCATGCAGGAGGCAGCTGATCAGTGATTCTCTCTCATCATTGATGTTTCTATCTCTCTCCTTCTCCCTTCCTCTCTGAAATCAATAAAAATATATTTAAAAAGAATAAAAGAATAAGATTGTTTTGCTGTCAAAGTGAATGAGGTGTGTCATTTGTTGTCCCTGATGAAGTCTGAGCAGCTCAGTTGCTAGGGACTTTGCTGGGTTCTTATCAAATAAAATCCGATGAGAAGCAGCTATGCCCACCATGCATTTAGGCTATAAAGACCAAAAATTGGGGAGGACAGAGTGCTTCTGGAACAGGAGACAGTGTGGGTCAGTGGCTGGGAGGCAGGGAAGATGTGGGAATGCCCAGTGCCTAGAAGCACCAGAGGGTCTGGGATATGCAAATCTGCTGGGGGTGGGGTCAGGCCCTGCACTCAGAGAGGTCAGGTCCAGAGGGAGGACAGGGGTGTGGTTCCGGGGATCCCCTTCCTGCTACGATCCTCTTCCTCCCCTTAACCCCCTAACCTGTCCATTTGGATGAAGGGGATGGGAAGCAGTTATGCAATGCCTGGGTGGGACACCCCTCAGTCCCGGGTCTCTCCCAAGGTGGGGGAGGGGTGTTTGTATTGGTTTATTTGATTCTTCTTACATGTTGAATGGGGTGGCAGGGGAGTTTCTGCCAGATATGGTTTCCTTCTGCTTGCTCGTCAGAGCTACCCCACGTGATGCCTTTACCCTTCCTTCCCTGCTGCCCCGAGCCAACACGCATGAGATCGCCAGGGACGAAACTGAGATCCCCCATTGTATTGTGTGGAGATTGTACTCCACAGGAGCCTGCCTGATTCAGGGAGGGTTGGGGTCATTAACTGCGGGAAAGGTTCAATTTAAACGAACCTGCAGCTTAGACAGGTTCCGGCTGAGCTGTTTGTGGAGGGTTTCTCATCCCTTCTGGCTGTTTCCTTGGACACCACAAAGTCAAGATAGCAGAGCAAGGGGCCCTCCCCGGGCTGGGTAGCCTCTGGGCTGGGCTGCGTGGTGGGCCTGAGCGTGCCTCCACCAGGGGGCTGCCCCCGGGCTGCAGGGATGCCCTGCTGGTGATGGTAGTCTCTGTCTACCGGCTCCTGCTGTGCATGCCTCCTGCTGACCAGTTGTGACATTATGGCATCTGGGCTAATTTGCATATTACTTTATTATTATTATACTAGAGGCCCGATGCACAATAATTTGTGTACTTGGGGGGAAGGGGTGGGTACCTCAGCCTGGCCTGTGCCCTCTCGCAGTCTGGGACCCCTCGGGAGATAACGAACTGCTGGCTTAGGCCTGCTCCCAGGTGGCAGAGGGAAGGCCCAATCCCTAGGTGCAGCCCCTGGTCAGGCTCAGAGCAGGGCTGATTGGGGAGTTGGGGAGCCGCCCCTGTCATGCACAGAGCAGGGCGGATCCGGAGGTTGCAATGCCACCCTCCATCACGCTCAGGGTAGGGCTGATTGAGGGGTTGGAGCACTGCCTCCTGTCATACTCAAGGCAGGGTTGATGGGCAGGTTGCAGCGCCACCGCCTGTCATGCACAGAGCAGGGCCAATCAGGGGGTTGGGGTGCTGCCCCCTGTCACTCATCAGGGGTTGGGGAGCTCCTCCCTGTCACTCACAGAGTAGGGCTGATAGGGGAGTTGGGGCACCGCCCCCTGTCACACACAGAGCAGGGCGGATCAGGGGGTTGGGGCACCGCACCCTGTCACACTCAGGACAGGGCCGATAGGGAGGTTATGGCTCTACCCCATCACACACAGAGCAGGGCCTCTGAGGGGGCGGGGGGTTGGGGCGCTGCACCCTGTCACACACAGAGCAGGGCTGATCAGGGGGTTGGGGCACTGCACACTGTCACACACAGAGCCACAGGGCGATCAGGGGGTTTGGGCGCTATCCCCTGTCACGCTGATCCTGGTGCCAGGAGGCCTCGTCGCTCTGCTGATCCTGGTGCTGGGAGGCATATTAACCTTTTACTAAATAGGATAGAAGCCTGGTGCATGGGTGGGGGCAGGCTGGTTTGCCCTGAAGGGTGTCCTGGATCATGGTGGGTGTCCCCACTGGGGTGCCTGGCCAGCCTGGATGAGGGGATGATGGCTGTTTGCAGCTGGTCACACACCCTTCAGGGTGGGGGTCCCCACTGAGGTGCCTGGCCTGTCTGGGTGAGGGGCTGAGGGCTGTTTTCAGGCTGGCGGGTGACTGAAGCTCCCAACTGCTCCTTTTTTCTTTTTCTTTTTTATTCTGGGCCAGCTTTAGCTCTGAGGCTTGGCTCCAGCTCTGAGGCCTCTGCTGCTGAAAGCAGGTATCTGGTTTGTTTGGGTTCTATAATCGAAACACTGTTTCAACTCGAGCTCTGAGATCCTGGCTAGCTGAAAGCAGGTTTCTGGGGGGTTTTTTAGCTTCTATATTTGTAACAATGTTTCAAACTTCAAGCTCAGAGGCCGGCAAGGCAGGCAGGGAACATTGGATTCCTCCGTCACTGAAGCAAGCAAGCCTCATGTTAGCTTCCAGCTGCCTGGCTGCCGGCCGCCATCTTGGCTAGCAGTTAATTTGCATATCGCCCTGATTAGCCAATGGGAAGGGTAGCGGAGGTACGGCTAATTACCATGTTTCTCTTTTATTAGATAGGACTAGAGGCCGGTGCACGAAATTCATGCACAGAGGTGTGTGTGTCCCTCCGCCCAGCCTGCACCCTCTCCAATCTGGGACCCCTCGAGGGATGTCCGACTGCCTGTTTAGGCCTGATCCCACTGGCCTGATTGCTCCCAACTGCTCTCCCCTGCAGCCCTGGTCCCCCACTACTGCTCTCCCCTGCAGGCCTGGTTGCTCCCAACTGCCCTCCCCTGCTGGCCATCTTGTGTCCACATGAAGGGGGCCATCTTTAACCACATGGGGCGGCCATCTTGTGTGTTGGAATGATGGTCAATTTGCATATTACCCTTTTATTAGATAGGATAGGATGGGCAAAATAATTAATTGTTGACAATAAAAAGCTGGATATAAATTGTACCAGGTGCCCTGGCCAGTGTGATTCAGTTGGTTGAGTGTGCTATGTACCAGGAGGTTGCCAGTTGAATTCCTGGTCAGGGCACATGCCAAGGTTGTGGACTCAATCCCCAGAAGGGGGCATGCAAGAAGCAGCTGACTGATGTTTTTGTCATCTAAGTTTCTCTCTCTCTTCCTCTCCCTTCCTCTCTCTAAAACCAAAAAAACCCCACAAAAACATGTTTTAAGAAATGGAACCAGGTTGCAAAAATAGTTGCTATAATATGGAAACAAAGTTCCAAACTAAAATATTAATTAAAATTTACCACTTAGATTACTTTTACATTTTAAAACATTGACAGGTAGATCAGAATAAGTTGCTGAACATAACTTAGATAGGTTAAAAACTCCCTAAAATTCTAGATCTTTTTCTTTACTTCAAATTATTTTAAAAAATGTATATTTATAATTAAATTTATTTAAATTTAAATTTGTCATAGAAAATAAAAACAAATAAGAGAAGACAGTAAAAAAGAAAAAAAGCACCTATTAACCAAAAGACAATTTCTCTCTAATTACCTTATTTCATTTTGATTGAAGATTTTCTGTATATCTCTTATACAGACTTATTTCAAAGGCATATTGTTTTATAAGCAAAATTTGTATTCTAGTAATCTCTTATTATCAATCAAATAAGTTTTATATAACTTTTTAAATATTTTAGTATCTTTATATTGTTTTTGAATTTAACAGTTATATACAGTGTCAAACAAAAATAATTTATTTAAAACAAAAATGCTCCAATTATATAAATAACTTAAAAACAGCCCTATAATACATCATTGGGTGTAATACTTGCAACACTTAACCAAATTTTAGTTTAAATAACATTATGTAATCAACCAACTTGTTTTTACCAGTTGGTTAATCATGTTTGGGGGGGTCCAGTTACTTAAGGCTTCGTGCAGTAAGCATGGACACAGTAAAACCAGATTTACATTTGAAAAATTTACTCTGTTGATCATTTGTAAAATTACTAAAAGGAAATGAAATAACTGGGTCTGGAATACAAATGTGGATGTTGTCATACTAATCAGAATGAAAATTAAAACCTGAATTAAAATTCTGTGAAGAGACATAAAAGGAAGATAAAAATTCATGACACATTGACAATATTAGATTTGCAGGGTATGAAAGAGTGAATAGAAATGGACAATGTTTGAGTTTCTAAAATGGTTGATATATGCATTTTAGTGCTGTTAACTGTGGAAGTAATTCCAAGGGAAAGATGACGAGTTCAAAAATAGACACAGTTTTTGAAATCTTTATCAGACATCCCAAAAACACTTTGATAGATGGTTTAATTTATGGATTTTAGGGCCTGAAAAGATATCTGGGCTAAGTGGATTATTCTAGCATCAAAAGCACAAAAGTGGAATATAACTGACAAATAGGTTTAAAATGTCCCCAAAACATCATGTGTATGTAAAGAGAAAATGAAGAATAAAACCTTAAAGAACAACTCATTTAAAGAGTTGAATATAAAAACTCATGAAGAAGTTGGACAAGAAAGAGCCATGTATATATATATATATACACATATATGCTGGAAATTAGAATGAAATGGCCAGCACAGAGGCCGAGGGAGAAGACAAGTTTAATAATTTAATGGTAAGCATATGATAATTCTGTCATATATACAAAGAGCTCAAGTAGAAAACATATTACTGTGGCACCTCCTTTATCCCTGATCTCATAATTCCATTTAAGAAATTGCTCTTAAGGCAACTTTCCTGGTTGAAAAGTGAAAAGTGACCCCTCAGAATGGTGAGTTGGAAGAAGAGCATGCAGCTAGCATGCTTTCCCTTTTAGCTCTTGCCCTGGCAAAGGGCTTGGTTCCGTGGGGGAGCTTACATCTTGGGATACGTTTGATTCATGAAAGTGTTAGAAAGCCTATTTGACTGCACACAGAATCCATATCCTTCAACTTAGGTGTTATAAGTGATAATGCTGACATTTTTAATTTCCTTTTCCATGATCCCTGTTTTATTTCTCACCTGTTTCAATACTCAGGCATGAGAGGGAATAATGTTATGCATTGACTGATTCAAACATCAGTAATAAGCATTGAGTTGTGTTAACTCATCTAATGTAGGCAGAGTGTGGTTACAAATAACCATGCAATCATAATTACAGTGGTTGTTTTGGACTGGTTGTGGAGGAAGTCAGACTATAATCTGTTAGAAAATTAATGTATTAGAAGTGGTGAGAGAAGAATAGATCATTTTTATGAGTGTTGGCTTTGAAAGAAAAGAAACACTGTGCTTGCTAAGGAGGACGTCGTGCTGAGGGAGGTCTATGGCTTGGCTGTTGGTGCTTTTTAATATGAACAGAGCACAACATGTTTCAAGCTTTAGGGTAGAACCAGATGAAGGTACACGAGAGAGAATTTGATGGAGTGCAGTGCTTGAAGTTGTGAGAGGGATAAATTTCAGGACAGAGGTGGGCAGGGCAGTTTATGACTGAAATTAGATCAAGGCATGTAAGGACAAAGCACTAGGGATGCAAAGACAAATAAGATACGCTCTTTGCTTTTAGGGGACTCATCCTGGGGATTGTGGAAGACAAACTTAATCAAGCTAATCATAATACATGTTGCAGAATAAAATTTAAAAATCTGACTCGTGTCCTGTAAAATGACTCTTCTCTAATCTCAGAGTCCTCCTTTATTCCTGTAGGAAATTTAGAAAACTAGAGATCAAGGTCTTGATGCAGCCTCTCTCTGAAGGTAATTTAATACCTAAGAAGAGTTTGACAAGAAGCAGCAACATCGTTCAAATCATTCTTTTGTAGCTTTATGTCAGTCTTTTAAGCTTTCTTCAGTATATTGGCCTAGATATGCTGCATAAATACTTGAGAAATAGCGTGTTACTGCCAAGGAGAGTGTGCATTTAGCTTTAAGAGCTTTGGAGAGTGGCCCAGCCAGTGTGGCTCAGTAGTTGAGTGTCGACCTATGAAACAGGGAGGTCACGGTTTCATTGCCGGTCAGGGCACATGCCCAGGTTGTGGGCTCAATCCCCAGTGTGGGGCGTATAGGAGGCAGCTGATCAGTGATTCTCTCTCATCATTGATGTTTCAATCTCTTTGTCCCTCTCCCTTCCTCTGTGAAATCAATAAAAACACATTTAAAAATACTTGGAAGATTTCTGTCCAGGGCATATCAGATATGAGAAGAAATTTGATTTTGAAAATGTTCTGAATCTAGGCTATCTTCAGAAAAAAATTACAGCGTATATAATCAAGGCATCTGTCTGCCAACACCTGGGTATTTATTTCCATTACATATGGATGTACATAGGGCAGCGCTGATGAAGGGGAGGGAGTAAAACATGACACTAAGCTTGAATATCAGGCTGGTTTAATTCAGATTCAGGTCCCTTAGTGTGATTTCTTTCAGTTTCTTTACTTGTAAACTGAGGAGAGAAGGGGGAGAGAAAAGTAGCTTTTATTGATCAATACGTTTGTTTATTGTGCTCTGCTGGGAGATTTATTTACTCGAGAGCAGGAAACACAATGGTGAAGAAGAGTCTGGAGCCAAGCTTCGTCAGTCTCAGGTTTGGCTTCATCTCCTAATAGCCATGTGACCTCTGCTAGTTTTATAAATTCTTTGTGCCAATGGTGACTTATCTGTACAGTGACAATGACAACAAAAGGTAATGACTCATTTGCAATATCTTGTGAGTATTAAGTGAGTCAATATATAGAAGCACTGAGAACCATACCTAGAACATGATAAGCAGAACATAAACATTAGGTGTTTTATAATTTACCTCACATGGTGGTTGCAACAATCAAATGAGATAGAAAAAAAGCATGTCTTAACACAGTGCTTGATACCTAATAAGTTCATGACAAATGGCACTTATATACTTTGTAATAAAATTTGTTTCACAATCTTGTCATTGGGTGGTATTTATTTGCATTTTCAAGACAAAGAAACTGAAACAATAAAATTCCAAGAAACTTTTAAACATTGAGAAGTAAAATCCAGAATCCAAACCCTATTCTAAGAATTAAAAAAAAAATCTATGCTGCTTCCATTAATTCATTCTATAGAAACAATGAGCTAAAATTTAATAACATCTATTTCACAGTGTTATTGTAATGATTAAATGAGTTAGTATTTATAAAATGCTGTGAACGGTAGGAGGTAAGTTAACCTAAGCTGTTATTACATCCCATGAGTGAGTTTATATTCTCAAACTTAATGTCCCATCATATTCCAACGGAATACGTAGTCCAGATATTTACCACAATCTGTGATATCAAAATATGAAGTATCTCAAAGTCTCTCCTAATTTGGAAGAATATTCAGAGGAAGAATGGAATAAAGTGACTCACCTGAATGTATTTAATGAGTAGCTTCATAGGCACCAAAAACTTATGTAAACATGAATATTATAGTTTCTATGAGATGCAGACATATGAGTATTTTTTTTCCCCAAAACCAAAGCAGACATGTTCTTTTCAATAAATGATAATGCACTGATGTGTATGAAAAAGAGCTTTATACCAAGATGTCAAAAATATCTGACAAAATAAATCAATAATAATGATACTGGAGGGAAAACTGACATTAAACTTCAGAGCAATACAAAAGGATAAGTCACATAAAAGAATACATTCCTTCATAAATTAAAACTCAACTAATTACAAATATACATAATTCATTAACACGTAAAAAAGAATTTATTTTAGCTAGCTTATGAGCCTGAAAATCTGGTGGGATTTTTATTTCAATACACATTTCATTTCCTATAAATATGATGATATGTATCTACAAAATTAACAATAGCCAAGAAAAGCGATGCCTAATAAACCTAGTATCAAGAATTATTAAGTGCAAATTAACTACACAGAACTTGTAAGTGGTGTTATTAGTTTTTAATTAATAATCCACTTGACCTTTTAGGAAGAAGATGATACTTCTTTATTGCTGAATCACCCTTGAGACAAGTAGGAGCTGTTCTCCAATATTTGCAATATAGCCTGAATGATTAGTTGTCACATCTAGTTTGCTTGAAAAGTAAATATTTTTTACTACCAGTGTTCTTATAAAAACTTGACATTTATCTAAAATGAATGAACGAATGTTTGATAGTTAAAGAAGGCTAAACTATTTCTATACCCATGAGATCATGTGATCCAAATGATAAAAATTAATTATTGTGAAAAATAAGAATATATCAATTGATCAATAAATTAAAACTTTATCAATATTTCAGAAATGAACCATATATAATTCAAAATAATAATATGTTCAGCATCACAATTCCTTATAAAGGGTTTCCCAGTGTTAATGCAAGAAGTAATTTTGATAGAAAACACAGGTTTATAATTTAAAATTGTAAATTTTTATTGATTCATAAAGTATACAGTATAAGGTTATGTATGGAATAGCACATCGGGTAAATGGCCTCCACGGCTTTGCTGGCACATACGCAAAGCCATGGTGTTCATTGATCTTCATTGTCCCTGCTCCTGGACCATAATTGGTACTTGGTAATGCTTATCAAATTGAAGGGATTGAAATCAAAGGGCAACAGATATTAGAATCTGATTCAATAAACCAAGTAAAATTAGGCTTTTATTTTATTTTTGTTGTTGTTGTTGTTGTTGTTAATGCTAATGCAAAATTCAAATCTTGCATGAATTTTGGGACACACTTTAGTTGTGGGTTTCCCCTGAAATAACTGTGAAGCTTGCTCAGACTGTGTTTTTTAGTATTTAAGGAATTCTGTTTATTAACTGTCTTAGAACCCATAAGCATTTATAATTGTCTGTTCCTTAGAAAACCATGTGGAAGGTGACAGAATTATATATAGTGTCATCACAGAAGAATAAAACGTCAGGCATAGAAAACAACCCAAGATCCTTGATAAAATCATTCTTTCTCCTCCACTTCAATGTTTTAATCAACATTTTCTAGTCTGAATTATTTAAAAATTATATCTAGAATAGTTTTGCCACTCTGTCATCTATGTATCTATCACCTATCTATCCCTCTATCTATATTAATTTAATTATAGAATGGATTTAATTTTCTCCTATTTCTAAGTAAAGGTATTCATGTATGAAGCAAGATCTACCCACAGATTCTTCCATTAGATGAGTCAACAACCCTTTTAGATAATAAATGTCAATGCAGAAAAATATATTTTCTGTGGTTTACAGCAAAAATAATACTAATATAATATTGAAATAGATATTTGAGGTTAATGATAGAGTACTGACTTTCTAACATTGAGACTTGTGAAAGACATTACACTGATCAAGACAAACAAAATTTTCAGGAGTTTCAAAGTATGTATTATGAAAATCCTGATTGAAATGTTTAGCTTTTTGTTATCAATAGAAATAGTTCTTTCCAGTTCTGCCTTTTCCGAATGTATTTTTCATGCCTTCCAAAGATCTTTTGTGTGTCTGACTTCAGATGTTTTGTAAACTATTATGCATCCTGTGCCGAGAGCTAAAATATCCATGGTGTTCATGTATTTTAGAGGTGCAAGGTCTTCAGTTACTCTTTCTGGCTAAAGAATTATATAATGCTTCACATTATTTAAAAATAAATATAGCTTCTGATATTAAAATGACCAGTCAAGGTAATTAGGAAATGTCTCTCCATCCTTTTAATTCACACAGAATAATAAAGTGCAAAAGTAAAGGAAAGTGTGCTGAGTTGGCATTCCTATTCTTTTTTTTTTTTTTTTTTAATATATTTTATTGACTTTTTTACAGAGAGGAAGGGAGAGGGAGAGAGATCCAGAAACATCGATGAGAGAGAAACATCGATCAGCTGCCTCCTGCACACTCCCTACTGGGGATGTGCCCGCAACCAAGGTACATGCCCTTAACCAGAATCAAACCTGAGACCCTTGAGTCCGCAGGCCGATGCTCTATCCACTGAGCCAAACCGGTGAGGGTGGCATTCCTATTCTTATCCAGAAGCTTAGAACTCCTGAAAAAAAAAAAATAGTAGAAAGGAAAAAGTTTTGGTTTCAGTAGTTGGTGTAGGAATTCATCTTTGAAATGGCTAGATCAATTAGGAAAAATAACTTAACCAAACCTTAAGAAACAATTTAGATCCAAGAAGGGCAGGGGCCTCACAAAAGCTTCAGAGATGGCCAAACTGCCCTGTTTAATATAAAGAGAGAAAATATCTTCATTGTTGCAAAGAGGGAGAAGCAAGATGAAAGACCATATCAGTGAGAAGGAAAGACAAAGTGAGATGAAGCAGGGGTGAAAAAGTGTGTACAGGCTGCTGTAGACTAGCCACATCTCCCCAAATTCATCTGCTGAAATCTGGTTGGGAGGTGGAGCCTTTGAGGAGTGATGAGGTTATGAGGTCTAAGTACCCTTATGGAAGATTCCAGAGAACTCCTCTGCCCCTTACACCTTGTAAAAACCAGCAAGAAGTCTGCAGTCTGTGGATGAGGAAGTGGCCCTTACCAGACACTGAATCTGTTGTCACCTTGATCTTGGACTTCCTAGCCTCCTAAACTGTGAAAAATAAATTTCTGTTGTTTATGAGCCACACAATCTAAGTTATTCTGTTATAGCAGCCCAGACCCAAACATCCATTGATGGATAAATGGATATGGTATATGCATGCAATGGAATATTATTTAGCCCATGAAATGACCAAAATGCTGACACATGCTACACATGCTAGAACATTAAAGACATGTTAAATAAAATAAACCAAATATAAAAGTAAAACTACTGTATGATTTCACTTTTATGAGGCACCTAGAACAGTAAAATTCATGGAGAGAATAGAGTGGTGTTTGCCAGGGATTGGAGGGAGAGGGGAATTGGGAGTTATTGTTTAATGGTACAAAGTTTATAAAAATGAAAAGGTTCTGGAGGTTGATGGTAGTAATGGTTGTACACACAATACTGTGAATGTACTTAATATCACTGAACTGCACACTTAAAATGGTTTAAATGGTAAATTTTGTGTAATGTGTATTTTACCACACTTGTCATTTGTTGATTTGTTGATGTTAGCCATTCTGACAGGTGAGAGATGGTAACTCATTGTCATTTTGATTTGCATCTCTCAGATGATTAGTAATTTTGAGCATTATTTTATACTAGAGGCCCGGTGCACAAAAATTTGTGCACTCGGGGGGAAGGGAGGCGTCCCTCAGCCGGGCCTGTGCCCTCTCGCAGTCTGGGACCCCTCGGGAGATAACGACCTGCTGGCTTAGGCCTGCTCCCGGGTGGCAGAGGGCAGGCCCAATCCCTAGGTGCAGCCCCTGGTCAGGCTCAGAGCAGGGCCGATTGGGGTGTTGGGGCGCCGCCCCCTGTCATGCACAGAGCAGGGTGGATCGGGAGGTTTCAATGCCACCCTCAGTCATGCTCAGGGTAGGGCTGATTGGGGGGTTGGGGCACCACCCCCTGTCACACTCAAGGCAGGGTCGATGGGGAGGTTGCGGTGCCACCCCCTGTCACGCACAGAGCAGGGCCAATCAGGGGTTTGGGGCGCTGACCCCTGTCACACACAGAGCAGGGCCCATCAGGGGGGTTGGGGCTCCTTACCCTGTCACGCACAGAGCAGGGCCCGTCAGGGGGTTGAGGAGCTCCCTGCATCACTCAGAGAGTAGGGCCATAGGGGAGTTGGGGCGCCGCCCACTGTCACACACAGAGCAAGGCGGATCAGGGGGTTGGGACGCCGCCACTGTCACACTCAGGGCAGGGCCGATGGGGAGGTTATGGCTCTACTACATCACACACAGAGCAGGGCCCGTGGGGCGAGGGGTTGGGGGAGGGTTGTGGCGCTGCCCTCTATCACCCACAGAGCAGGGCAGATCAGGGGGTTGGGGTGCCGCCACTCTCACACTCAGGGCAGGGCCGATAGAGAGGTTATTGCTCTACCCTGTCACACACAGAGCAGGGCCGATCAGGGGGTTGGGGCACCGCACCCTGTCACACACAGAGCTGCAGGGCAATCAGGGGGGTTGGGCGCTCCACCCTGTCACACTGATCCTGGTGCCGGAGGCTTCTTGGCTCTGCTGATCCCGGTGCTGGGAGGCATATTACCCTTTTACTATATAGGGTAGAGGCCTTTGCATGGGTGGGGGTGGCTGGTTTGCCCTGAAGGGTGTCCTGGATCAGGGTGGGGGTCCCCACTGGGGTGCCTGGCTAGCTTGGGTGAGGGGATGATGGCTGTTTGCAGCTGGTCACACACCCTTCAGGGTGGGGGTCCCCACTGGGGTGCCTGGCCTGCCTGGGTAAGGGGATGATGGCTGTTTGCAGCTGGTCACACACCCTTCAGGGTGGGGGTCCCCACTGAGGTGCCTGGCCAGCCTGGGTGAAGGGCTGAGGGCTGTTTGCAGCTGGTCACACACCCTTCAGGGTGGGGATCCCCACTGGGGTGCCTGGCCATTCTGGGTGAGGGCCTGAGGGCTGTTTTCAGGCTGGCGGATAACAGAAGCTCCCAACCGCTCCTTTTTTTTTCTTTTTTTCTTTTTGATTCTGGGCCAGCTTTAGCTCTGAGGCTCCAGCTCTTAGGCCTCCGCTCCTGAAAGTAGGTATCTGGTTTGTTTCGGTTCGAAACAATGTATAACTCCAGCTCTGACTCCAGCTCTGAGATCCCAGCTCGCTGAAAGCTGGTTTCTGGTTTTTTTTTAAGCTTCTATATTTGTTAAAATGTTTCAAACTGCAGGCTCAGAGGCCTGCAAGGCAGGCGGGGAACGTTGGTTTCCTCCGTCACTGAAGCAAGCAAGCCTCATGTTAGTTTCAAGCTGCCTGGCTGCCAGCCGCCATCTTGGCTGACAGTTAATTTGCATATCTTGCTGATTAGCCAATGGGAAGGGTAGCGGTCGTACGCCAATTACCATGTTTCTCTTTTATTAGATAGGATGTCTCTTGGCCTTCTGTATGTCCAGTTTCAAAAGTGTCTATTTAGGTCCTTTACCCATTTTTAATTGGATTGTTTATATTCCTTTTGTTAAGTTGTATGAGTTCCCCATAAGTTTTGAAGATTAAACCCCTAATAATATTGGCAAATATGTTCTCCCATGAAGTGGGCTTTCTTGTTGTTTTGTTGATGGTTTCTTTTGCTGTGCAAAAGCTTTTCATTTTTATGTTTATTTTCTCCTTTGTTTCTGTTGTTCTAGGAGATGTATTGGTAAAAATATTGCTACGACATATGTCTACTATTTTGCTGCCTATGGATTCTACTAAGATTTTTATGGTTTCCCATCTTACATTGAAATACTTTATCCATCTTGAGTATATTTTCGTGTATGGTATCAGTTGGTGATCTAGGTTCATTTTTTGCATGTCTGTCAAATTTTCCCAACACCACTTATTGAAGAGACTGTTTGACTCCATTGTATACTCTTGCCTCCTTTGTCAAATATTAATTGAGCATAATGGCTTGGGTCAGTTTCTGGGGTCTCTGTTCTGTTCCATTGGTCTATATGTCTGTTCTTGTACCAGTACCAGGCAGTTTTGAGAACAGTGTTTTTGTAGTATATCTTGATATCTGGTATTGTGATCCCTCCAATTTTGTTATTCTTTCTCAAGATTGCTGGGGATATTTGGGGTCTCTTTTTATTCCATATACATTTTTGGAGAATTTGTTCTAAGTCTGTGAAATATGCCGTTTATATTTTAATGGGGATTGCATTGAATCTATAAATTGCTTTGGGTAGTATAACATTTTAATGATGTTGATTCTACCAATCCATGGAAACGCTATATTCTTCCAGTTGTTTATATCTTCCTCTATCTCTTTTTCCTAATGTACTGTAGTTTTCCTAATATAGGTCTTTAATCTTCTTAGTTAAGTTTATTTCTAGTTATATTAATTATTTTTGTTTCTTTGGTAAATGGGATTTTTTTGCTTTCTCTTTCTGTGAGTTCATTGTTGGTGTATAAAAATGCCTTAGATTTCTAGGTGTTAATTTTGTATCCTGCTACATTGCCAAATTTATTTATTAAATCCAGTAGTTTTTTGACGGAGTCTTTAGGGTTTTTGATGTACAATATCATGCCATGTATGAATAATCACAGTTTTATTTTTTTTTCTTTTCCAATTGGGATGCATCATATTTCTTCTTATTGTCTGATCACTATGGCTAGCACTTCCAATACTATGTTGAACAGGAATGGTGAAAGTGGGCATCTCTGTCTTGTACCTGCTCTTAGGGGAAATGGTTTTAGTATTTGTCCATTGAGTATGATGTTGGTTGTAGGTTTGTCATAAGGCTTTTTTATGTGGAGGTATGGTCCCTTTATTCCCACTTTGCTGAGAATTTTTATCAAAAAAGAGTCTTGGATTTTGTCAAATGTTTGTTCTGCATCGATCGATATGATCATGTGGTTTTTGTCTTTCAGTTTGTTTATGTTATGTATCACGTTTATTGAATTGTGGATATTGTACCAGCCTTGCATCCCCAGAATCAATCCCACTTGGTCATGCTGCATGATCTTTTTAATGTGAAGCCAGATGCGAATTGTTAATATTTTGTTGAGGATTTTAGCATCTATGTTATAAGGTGTATTGACCTGTATTTCTCTTTCTTTGTAGTGTCTTTATCTGGTTTTGTGATTAGTGTAATGCTGGCTTCATCAAAAGAGCTTGGAAGTGTTCCTTCCTCTTGACTATTTTGGAATAGTCTGAGGATTGGTATTAGTTTTTCTTTGATGTTTGGTAAAACTCCCCTGTGAATTGTCCTAACCAGAGCTTTTGTTTGCTGGAAGTTTTTTGTTTTTGTTTGTTTGTTTTTTTGGTTTTTTATTACTGCTTCAATTCCATCTGTAGTTATCAACCTATTCAGGTTTTCTGATTCTTCCTGATTCAGTTTTGGAAGATTGAATTTTTCTGAGAATATGCCCATTTTGTCTAGGTTGTCCAGTTTGTTGGAGTAGAGTTGTTTATAGTATTTTGTTTTTACAATCTTTTGTATTTCTGTGAAATCTGTTGTTATAATGTCTTTCGTTTCTGATTTTGTTTATGTGGGTCCTCTCTCTTTGCTTCTTGGTAAGCCTGGATAGGGGTTCATCAATCTTGTTTATCTTTTCAAAGAACCAGCTCTTTGTTCTACTGATCTTCTGTACTTTTATTTTTGTCTCTATGCCATTTATTTTCATTCTTAATTTTATTATTTCCTTCCTTTTATTCACTCTGGGCATTTCTTGTTGCTCTCTTCCTAGTTCTTTCAGATGTTGGGTTAGATAACTTACTACCAGTTTTTCTTTTCTTTTTTCTTTTGAGGTAGTCTTGTAGTGCTATGAACTTTCTTCTCAGGGCTGCGTTCATTGTGTCCCATAGGTTTGGATTGTTGTGTTTTCATTTTCATTTATTTCCAGAATGTTATTTTTTTAATTTCTTCTTTGATATGTTTGGTAACTCATTCATTGTTTAATATCATTCTATTTGGTTTCCATGTGTTCAATTGTTCTTTATTGTTTTTTATGGTAGTTGATATCTAATTTTATGCCATTGTGATCTGAGAAGATGCTTGATTTGATTTCAATCTTCTTGAATTTGTAGAGACTTAGGCTGTGTTTTAATATGTGATTTATCTTTGAAAATGTCCCCTGTGCACTTGAGAAGAATATATATTCTTTAGTTTGGGGATGAAATGACATTTAAGATGTCAATTAATTCCATCTGATCTAGTAAGTTGTTTAGGATAGTTATTTCTTTGCTGATTTTTTTGTCTAGAGGATTTAACAGTGGTGTCAATAGGGTATTTAAGTCCCCTACTATGATTGTATTGCTGTCGATTTCTCCCTTGATATATTCTAGAAGTTTTTTGTTTTGTTTTTTTTTTTCCCCATGTATTAGGTGCTCCTGTATTGGTTGCATATATGTTTATCAGAGTTACTAGTATATCCTCTTGTTGAATCACTCCCTTTAGTATTATGAAGTGGCCTTCCTTATCTCTTGTTATGGCCTTCACTTTGAGGTCTCAGAGATAAGTATTGCTACCCCAATTTGTTTTCATTTCCATTTGCCTGAAGAATTTTTTTCCATCCATTCACTTTCAGTCTGTGTGAGTCCTTGGTTCTAAGGCGGGTCTCTTGTAGACAGCATATATACAGGTCATGTTTTATTTATCCATTCAGCTACCCTATTTCTTTTGATTGGAGCATTTAATGCATTTATGTTTAAGGTTATTATTGTTAGGTACTTGTTTGTTGCCATTTTTATTCTTTATGCTAGTGTTCCTTCTTCCCTTTCCATTTCTTCTTTGTATAGCAGTCCCTTTCGAATTTCTTGCATCGCTGAATTAGTGGTAATTAACTCCCTTAATCTTTTTTTTTTTTTTTTGTCTGTGAAGCTCCTGATTTCCCCTTCAATTTTGAATTACAGCCTTGCTAGATAGAGTATTGGATTCAGCTCTTGCTTTGCATCACTTTGTATACTTCATTCCCTCCTCTTCTGGTCTGATGTGTTTCTCTTGAGAAAGCAGTTGATAGTCTAATGAGAGATCCCTTGAAGGTAACTTTCTGATTCTCTCTGGTAGCCTTTAAGATATTTACTTTGTCATTGCTTGACAGTTTGATTATGATGTGTCTTGGTGTTGGTCTTTTTGGGTTCATCTTGTTTGAGACTCTGTGTGCTTCTTGGACTTGTGTGACTTTTTTCTTCCCAAACTTTGGGTTGTTTTCTGTCATAATTTCTTCATATAGGTGTTCTATTCCTTGCTCAGTCCACTTTCCTTCTGAAACCCCTAGTATGCAGATGTTGTTGTTTTGTTTCCTGTTGCCCCAAAGCTCCCTTAGTCTCTCCTCCTGCTTTTTAAGTTCTTTTCCAGTTGCTGCTGTGCTTGAGCATTTTTCCATCTTGTCTTCTAACTCGCTGATTTTGTCTTTAGCTTCTTCTAGTCTACTGTTGAACCTTCCATTGTATAGTTTACTGCAACTATGTCATTCTTCATTTCTTCTTGATTCTTACACATGTTGAATCTGTCTTCCAGCCTTTTCAGCATCTTTATAATCATTACTCTGAATACTTTCTCTGACATATTTCTTGCCTCCATTTCATTTGTTTCCTTTTCTGGTGAGTCCTTTTCTTTCATATAGGGGTTGTTTCTTTGTTTCCCTATATTTGCCGTTCAATTGTGATTGTTTTTATGTATTATATCAAACTGTTATGCCACCCAGATTTTTTGAATTTGTCTTAAGTAGTAGATGTTTTGTGGAACCCAATGGTTTAGGTTCTCAAGTCTCCGGTGCTGGATGTCCTAGGGAGGCCCCTACTTGAGATATTTGGGTTCTCTTGATGTAGTTTGGTCTTACATGTTTTTGTCCTATTTGTGGATGGAGTCTCCTTGCAGGTTTTTTGGTTATGTGGCTTGCTCTCTATCCCATTGTGGAGGTGCTGACCGAACAGCACAAAATACAACACAAAACACAAAAGGAACAGAACATGAATGTACTCAAGACACCTATAACCCAAATAGAAGTGACCACCAGAAAAAAAAGATAATTAGGAGATAGAAGGAGAGCAAAAATGATAGTGAGAAAAGAATAAAAGAAAAGAAAAATAGGAAAAGAAAGCAAGAAAGAATGAAAGAAAGAAAGAATATAGAGAAACAACACAACAAAACAAAAACATAAACCAAAAAGTGAAAACAAAAAACACCCAGAAGAAGGGGGTTGGGGATGGCAAGGTCTGTAAAGGCAGAGCTTAAATAGAGAAAATAAGGTTAAGGAATTGGATAAATTATGTATGTATGTATGTATGTATTTAAAAGGAGAATAGAGGAGAGAGCAGAGAGGCTTGAATTTAGGAAGTGAAACTAATTAAAAAATTAAGAGCAGAAAAGAGCAAGAGAGGAGAGGAATAAAAGAAAAAATAAATTTTAGAAAATTGAGTAGCAAAGAAAGAGAAAAGAGAAGGGGAATTGGAGTAGGAGCAGGGAAGAGGGAATTGGATATGTGAATAAGCCAACAGAGACTACAAAATAATAACACATCAATAAAGCAGATAAAAAAAGATTAGTTTTTAACATGGGGTAAAAAGAAAGAAAAGGGAAAAGCTAAAGTGGAGAATGGAGAAGAAAAACAAGATGAAAAAGGGAGAATTGTGAAAGAAAAAGGTGAAAAAAAGGAAAGAAAATAGAGTAACAATAAAGAAATTAAAAATATAATACTAAAAAAATATTTTAAAGAAAAATTTAAAAATAAAAAAGTGAGGTGTCCTTCGCTTCAGCCTCATTTTAATGCCCCATGTGGGCTTGTTTAGGAACCCACTCTTCTGTTCTGTCTGCCAATTATGTGCTCCCTGTTAGGTATTTAGTTGCTGACCACTGTCCAGCACTCTCTGGCAATCCACCACTCCTCTGCTTGTGTCTCACTCCGCAGCCTTGGCTGTCAGCAGGTGGGAACAGTCTGCCTGCTCTGCCTGTCTGCCATCTGTCAATCTTAATCACTCAAGCATCTGTTTCTGTCAGGATTCTGATAGGTGGGGTTGATGCTGTTTCTCTATCTGGGGATCAGATGGATGTATTTTCCCAGACCCAGGGACACTCCTCTGAGAGTGGCCCAAAATATACCTCTGGCCTTGGTTGGTCAGAGATCCTTGTATGGAGACTAGAGGGGTTGGCTGGCAATCTGGAGCTTTTATCAGTCTGACTCCCAGAATAGTGGATCAGACTGGCTCCTCTTCCTAGCCAGCCACTGAGGGTTCTTTGGGGCTATTCAGAGCCTTTGTTTTCTTTGTATAGCTCAAAATGCAGGCAGGGTGTGACAGGCTATATTCCCTTCCTTGAGGCCACTGGGAGCAGTAGCTCTTCTGGGGAGAAATGGCTGCTTGGGTTTGGATGGTTAGGAAGAGTCTTGGCCAAATCTCGTTGCCCTGCCTCCTGCTCCAGCCTTTCCTCAGGCTCCACAAACCCATGCCTCTCCCTGCACTAAAACTTCTGGTGAGTTTTTGCAGCTGAAAAGTCCTATATTCTGGGTTTAGTGAATAAAAGCAAAGACAAAATGAAAGCAAAACAACCATGAAATTGCGGGTTTCTCTCCCCCCCTCCCACTCCCCTCTTCCCGCACCATGCTGCTCAGGCTGCTTTTCAGGCCTTCTTTTGGGGCACAGTCCCCATGGCTGTAGTCCTGGGCCTCATTCTTTCTCTCTCTCTCTCTCTCTCTCTCTCTCTCTTTCACACACACACACACACACACACACACACACACACACACAGACATACACACACCCATTCACAAGGCCCTCTTGCCTCTCCTGTGATATGGGGATCTGCTCCCCTGAGCCCACATGGTACACGGCCATGTTGGGCTTCACACCTGGACTAATGGATTTTAATGTGGCCTAAATTCTGAACTTCACCTGGATGCAACATTGAATGGAAACTCTGGACACCGACCTTGTTTCTAGTTTTGCTGAACTCTCAACTGCCCCTGTTTCAGAACTGGCTTAAGAGACAAGAGACTTTGGAACCCAAGAAATGTAACTCCACACCAATAAAACCTTCTTCCACATCACATTCTCCTATGCAAATCTTAGAAAATTCATTTCTGAAGATATCACAAGGACCTCATTCCCTCTTGTCTGAGAAATCTGGTCCTTTAATTTTTCCTGCAGCACTGTGATCTATAAACCTCAATA
This sequence comes from Myotis myotis, assembly GCF_014108235.1. Lineage (NCBI taxonomy): Eukaryota > Metazoa > Chordata > Mammalia > Chiroptera > Vespertilionidae > Myotis > Myotis myotis. Next base: position 132,643,332 of record NW_023416324.1, on the reverse strand, counting down.
AGCCTTACGAATATCAGCAAAGTCTCATTATCCGTAGCCTCCAAAATACTAATTTCATCATGCCAATGCTCATGTTAAAAAATCTTGAACACTCCCAAACTTTCAACAAGCCCCAGATGAGCTTCCCATTTGCAAGCAGAAGTGTAACCTTAGAAGCTATAAAGAAGTAATTAAATAAGAAGGATTACATATTTTGGTGTATTAGTTTGCTGGGGCTGCTGTGACAAAATACTGCAAATTGGTGACGTAGAACAACAGAAATTTATTATCTCACTGTTTTAGATCCTCAAAGTCTGAGATCAAGGTGTCAGCAAGGATAATTCCTTCTGGGGGCTGTGAGAAAGAATCTGCTTGATAGATCAGCTAACTTCTGTCAATCTTTGGTGTAGATACATCACATAATCTCTACCTTTATCCTCACAGGACAGTCTCTATCCATGCATGTCTAGCTCCAAATTTCCCCCTTTTTATAAGGACACCACTTGTATTGGATTAGAACTCATCTTAATAACTTCATTTTAATTTGATTACCTGTAAAGATCATATTTCCAAATAAGGTGACATTCTAAGATATCAGGGGGTTAGCATTTCAACAGAAGAATTGGGCAGAGCACAATTCAACCCATAGCACTTGCTGTTAGACATTGATTTTTATAGATAGATGCCTGTGGGCATCATTACTTTGGCACAATGTCTGAGGTACAGAAGTAGAATTTCACCATGTAAGTTGAAACCCTCATATAGCAAAATGAGCTTGCAAAACACAACATAGGAAAAATAACAGCATGAAGCCACAATTCTTCATCCCCAGAGTTTTATTTTGTGGATGTACTATCAGTATTCAAGTACTTGAAACTTGCAAAATGCATGTTAGGAACTCTGAGCAGTAGGTCACTTCACTTGTTTCACTTAGAACTGAGCAGAAGCTGCTGCTGTCTGCCTGGTGTACAGCATATGAAATCCCTATACACAGTGTAGTGTGCAGTTTGACTCATGACAGCAGTCAACACCAACTACATCATATTTTTCATGTCACAGGCAATAAACAAAGCACAAAGCAAATAGCAGTGAAACCGGGAAGCACTACTTTTTAAGTTATTGACAGCAAAATTTCTTATCACTTCCCTGCCAAGAACAAAGCAACTGATACACAAAAAATTTAAACTATCTATCCATGAGATGATAAGTATGGCTTAAGGTCAGATTCTTATCTAACACAGTGTTCTTTTTTTCTGGCTCTGCTAAAACAGTTGAAAAAAAGACCTCATCATCTGTTAAGCATTACATAAACTTCAAAAATAATTTTAAGTATCTTTATATTCAATTCATAACTTAATCATCCATTTATTTAAATATTCAACAAATACTTATTTAACATCTAACACAATACCATTCTTCTAAAAGTTCCAGTAGGCATCTAATGATAAATAAAATAAAATCCCTCTTGATAAAAAGTTTGGTCCTTTAAATTATTCTAAATTAAATTACTTTCCAGCTTCTAGGAACACACTCCTATCAACAGATTGAATTATTTTTCTATTGCTTTGTATTTTTGTCATACTTCTTATATTCTATATTTAATTATTTATTGTAAATATTAAAAATATTTTTCTGCCCTGACCGGTTTGGCTCAATGGCTGGAGCGTCAGCCTGCAGACTGAAGGGTCCCAGGTTCGATTCCAGTCAAGGGCATGTACCTCAGTTGAGGGCACATCCCCAGTAGAGGGTGTGCAGGAGGCAGCTGATAGATGTTTCTCTCTCATTGATGTTTCTAACTCTCTATCCCTCTCCCTTCCTCTCTGTAAAAAATCAATAAAATATATTTAAAAAAAATAAAAATATTTTTCTTCATTTATTACTTACATTTTAGTTTTTTTTTAAGTTGAGTGTTTTTATACAGGATGATTTAAATATTAATGTATTTACAGAAGAAGTGTATTTTATAGAATAGTTCTATGTATGATTTCCCTAAATATTGGGGGAAAAAGCAAAATTTAGTGAACCAATATTTTACAAATTACCAATCTATGGCAATAAAAATCTTGTCTGATTAAAATACTATCTTACATGCAAGCAAGACCATTGGATTTCAGTGTAACAGAATATACGTTTATTGATATAGTTTCAGATTACACTTTGCAACATGCTGTGAAAATAATATAAAGAAAGCCACTTCAAAATGGGATCCAGTTACCATCTCAGAGGAATTGTCCTATAAGTCTTATTTCTCAAACCTTTGGAATGTGAAAACTGGGCAAAATAATCTTTGGGATGGGCTGAGAGCAATATTATATTCCAAATGACTATTTCCAAAGCTAACAGAAAAGTATACAGTATTACTACAGACTGAAAAATAAAGACACTCTAGAATAAGCATCGCTATGTTAGCTTATTTGCACCTGCGGAAATTCCTTTCTTAACTTACTAACAACCTCAGAAATTCCTTGCTTCTATATATATAATTATTCCCCTTTCTTATAAACGACCATTGCTTTCATGTCCTAATAAAAACACTATTTGGGTTTCTGCCTGAATCAGTGCTTCCTACAGAGCTGTCCTGTTGGATCTTAAATAAACTCTCATGTTGGCCTTTTAATTTTAGGCTCACAATACTTTTAAGAAATTAGAACTTTCCCAATTTTGTGTAGGAGCAAATATCCACAACTATCTGAAAAGACTTTTAAAGCACTCCTTCTTTTGCAACTACACATTTGTGTGAGGCCAGGTTCTTTCTTCATATACTTCAAACAGAACTATATATTGCAAGAGACTGAATATAAACCATACATGAGAATTTCTCTGTCTTCTGTTTAGCGAAACAGAAAAGAGAGTTGCAAAAATATAAAGCAGTGCCATTTATAAAATAGCTATTTTTTCATAAAAAAAGTTATTTACATTAATATTCAATGGTTTATCACTTATTTTAAATAAATAAATAAATAAATAAATAAATAAATAAATAAATAAATAAATGAAACTTCCCTTTTTATTTCTAATACAGTAATATTGATAGGTATAACCCATATAAAACAAGACCTCTTTGGGGTCCACAATAAGTATAATGGAATGCAGGGACCGAAAAGCTTAAGAACTACTGTATGGATATATATTCACTAGAGGTCCAGTGCACAAAAATTTGTGCACTTGGGGGGTGCCCCAGCCTGGCCTATGCCCTCTTGCAGTGTGGGACCCCTCGGAGGATGTCCACACTGGTGGGGACCCTCACCCCATGGAGGTTTGGCCAGCCTGGGTGAGGGGCTGATGGCTGTTTTCAGGCTGGCCACACCCCCCTTAGGGTGGGGGGTCCCCACTGGGGTGCCTGGCCAGTCTGGGTGAGGGGCTGAGGGCTGTTTTCAGGCTGGCCAAGCACCCTGGCAACGTAAGCTCCCAGCCTCTCCTTTTTTACTTTTTATTTTTATTCTGGGATTTATTTACCTTCTATAACTGAAACTTTGTTGCCTGTAGTGGAGGCCTGCGGAAAGCTTGGCTTCCTCCATCGCCAGGGGCAACTCACTCCTGCTCGCTCCAGCTCCATGGCCACGGCTGGCTGAAAGCAGGTATCTGGGGGTTGTTTACCTTCTATAATTGAAACTTTGTTGCCTTCAGTGGAGCTCAGAGCCTGGCCGCGCCAGGCGGGGAAGCTTGGCTTCCTCCATCACTGGAGCAAGCAAGCCTCCTGCTCACTCCAGCTCTGTGGCCACTGGCCGCCATCTTGGTCGGGTTAATTTGCATATCGTCTCTCTGATTGGCTGGTGGGCATGGCTTAAGGTGTAGCAAAAGTACGATCAATTTGCATGTTTGTCTTTTATTAGTTTAGGATTAGCACAGTGTAATCAATAATGGCAATAAAAAGATCCAGCTATTGCCTACCTGGGCTCCTCCAAGCCTGGCCGAGAGTGGGAGCAGTCCTTTAGAGACAGGTTAGTAAGAAATTAGGAAAATTTCCTGGCAAGTTGAATGAAGAAAATGAGACAAATGGCTGGAATAGCTGAGCAATTAATAGCCAGTTTATAAATCTCAAGACTGTATCCTCCCTAACCAAAGATATCTAAGAGCAGGTGGTATAAATCACCTTCATAAGGAAGAGAGATACCAAACCAAACCAACCAAACAAACAAAAACAACAGCTAAAGCCAGACTAATCCAAGATAGAGGTGAAACTAATCAGAGAATGACCCCAACTCCACTGTACGCTCATTTTAATAGATGAGCATACTAAATGACACACCCTGAAAGCTAGTGAATATCCTGTTGAGATCCTCCCTAGAACCTTCCCTCAAAGTTCTGCCTATAGAAATAGATAAAACCCTCGGGACAAAGAACACCAGTAGGGCTCTTCTTTGAGCAGATGCCTGCCCTTTGCTCAGTGTACTTTGCTTCTCCTATCCCAGTGATGGAGAACCTATGACACGCATGACAGAGATGACATGAAAACTCATTTTTTTGGTTGATTTTTCTTTGTTAAATGGCATTTAAATATATAAAATAAATATCAAAATTATAAGTCTTTGTTTTACTATGGTGGCAAATATCAAAAAATTTCTATATGTGACACAGCACCAGAGTTAAGTTAGGGTTTTTCAAAATGCTGACACGCCGAGCTCAAAAGGTTCGCCATCACTGTCCTATCCTAAGTGCTAAGGGTCCTCACTGGTCCTGCACACAGGGGAGCAATGGGCAGCAGCAGCTCATCTCAGTCTTACCCCTGATCCTGTCTCCAGGGGCCCTTCTTTTGCCTCACTAGTCCAAGCTCTCACTTTCACCTGGACTCCTGTGTTGAACTTTTCCCTGCACGAGTCAAGAGCCTGGAGGTTGTCTGACACATGAAAGGTCCCTGTGGTGCTGGGGTAGGGCCAGACCTTGAGTGGCAGCTGTCCAGTAACACTCTCAGAGCAATGGGAACAGGGAGCATATGTAGCAGTTCTCTGCATCCAACGCTATTAAATATTGGAGTCATATGTGCTTCATGCCTGTTTCCATACTCACCAAGAAAATGTCTGCTGATGAATTTCTAGTTTATTTACAAAAAAAGCATTTCATGGTTTTATAGAGAGTTTTATTTATTAAGAAATTATATTTTTCATAAATAAGTAAGTTGGGATTCTGATTGTAACCAGTGCAGCTATTTTAACCACTAAGGAGATGATTCTTCCAGAAGGCCCTGGGGCCTCCTTGCAAAAATTTCCCTTCCATTCACAACACTCTGAATTACAAGGGGTCTCAAAAGAGCAGCCAGCCTATGCCCCCAAAACATGTAATCCTATCCCCAGAACCAACAGAACTCCTGCCTTAAGAAAATGTTTTGAGAGACCTTCCTGTCCTTAATTGTAAAGAGCAAAACTGAATTCTTGATTTGTAAGAGGAAAGAAATTAAGTTCTGTCTCACCTATGATTAGGTATGTGTTTTTATACATCATAGTTTAATGATTGGTAGAACTGGAATTGCCTGGATTCGGGTATGCTGACTCAGCAAAGTGGAAAAACAAGAATTTCAGAGCATTAAATACACCAAAATGGCACCAACTTGTGAAGACCTTAATTCAAAAAAAGATACCACCTTTGTAGACACTTGTGATTTGACCAAGATATACTAGCTTGTTTTATTAGCAATTTCTGGCACTTCCCAATAAAAGTAGTGGTAATAAATCATTAATGTGTCTAAAGGAGTTTCTATAATCTGATCTCTTTGTGATTTTTCTTTTTTTAAATCTCTGTTCTAGTCTTTAAAACTCTATCCTGTAATGTTATATTGCTCAATAGTTAGTCTACTTTGAAATTATAGCTTTCTAGAAAAATAATAGAAAATCTTTATTTTATTATAATTTTATTGTTCTATTTTTCTATTTTATTTTTTCTCTTTATTTTTTTCCATCACTTTCTATTCCCCCAATTAGCCCCTTCCCACAAAATCAGCCTGCTATCATTCAGTTATTAAAACTATCTACTTTGCTTTTTAACAAGGATTAGCAGAGTGATACTACAGTTTTGCCTCTAATCTAAATGTTCTGTTTAGACTGTATTCTGTTTCTTTGTCACAGTACTCTATACTCTTTTGCTGTAGAAAGCGTATACTATACTCCACTGTAAAGAATGGACTATATTTTGAGGTGTTTTAATTCAAAATAGGTGACCAATTAAATAAAAATATGGCCATTAGGGTATCTCTTCCAATATCATTAACCCCTTATTCCTCAGTTTGCATTCAAAGGGTGTTCACTTTTTTTTTTTTTGTAGATGTGTTTTTTTTTGTTTTTGTTTTTTTATTGCTTAAAGTATTACAAAGAGTATTACATATGTCTCCTTTTTTTTCCCCCCGGGGTGTTCACTTTTAACAATTATATGTTTAATATGCATCTTCAAAGAATATTGTATCTATTATCTCCCACCTCTGGGATTTGAAGATTCATTGGTTGTCTGCATTCACTCTTTCATTCAACTTCCAATGAATCCAAGTGTTGTGATAGATTCTGAGAATATGAAGATAAATAAGCTTTATGTTTGTTCACTAATAATCTTAAGTTCTAACAGGAGAGAGTGACTAACTATAAGTAAATAAAATAATGTGATATAACATAATATGTTTACTTTATATAAAGAGCTATGAAAGAATTGAGAAGAAACAATTCATTATGCCTGGAAAGTCACAAGGGAATTCTTCATAGAGAAGAGCATAATTAGTCTGTGTTTTGAAAGAATGAGGAGTAAAGTTACACTGAGGAAATGGGGGAAATACAAGGTGATTGTGAGGGTGAACAAACTAACAGAGCAGTGCAGTATATGTGTGCTTGGGGAGTTAAGAGAAATGCAGGTTGCCTGCAGGGTTACATGTATCACAGAAATGAAAGGCATAAAGAAGTGAAATGAAACTGTGCCCAACTGTGAATGCCATGCTAAGCAATATGTTTTTTTGTCATATAGGCAATATGTGTGAGACATTTAGTATTATACTTTAGAAATGTGAGTCTGACAGGAATATGGAGAATGGATTATAGTACAGAGAATAGAAGGAATGAGTCAGTTTGACAAAGCAATGAAAACACAATGTTACAGGAGGAAAATTAGGAGAATATATATATATATATATATATATATATATATATATGTATTCTGAATTGTTTTATTTTTCCAAAGAAAATTGGGAATGTCGCTCACACTACAGATTGACAAAGTCAGCTTTTTCATGTTATATTTTGTATTCTTTTTCTAGAAATTGTACTGAATTGTTTGATATCTATATTGATACACTTAAAGAATTATCCCTAATTAAAACTTCAATAGCATTTGAAAGGTGTCTGTTTGTATTCTTTGTCATGCACTTAATTGCTGTTTTTGCATAAGTTAATGCATTATTGGGTTTCTTTTGGGGCATCTACCTTTGGTGTAATTTTTAACTTTTGAAAATTGCTCTTTTCCCCAATGATGGCTATCTTTTAATTTTATTTAACCATTATAATTTTTTTCTTTTGTTTACATTGTCTTTACAGTCAATAATAATAATAATAAAATTCTGAAACATTTGATGAGGTGTCTTTAAACAATCTTTAAATTTCTGGTATGTTATTGAGTCTATAAGCCATTTTCTTATATTTTTCTCTTAATGGTCACATTTTATCTATTTTTACACAGCCAAAGCAAGTTAGCCATGATTCAAATTAGATAAGAATAATAACACAACAGAGAAAATATATTTGTACAGAGGATTTTTAATTATAAACTTACCTCACTTGGCTCAAAGGATAAAATATATACTTATAAAACACACATGTATTAAGTTAAAGTAAGCTTGCCTGGGCTTTTTAACAACACCCAGAACCAGGAAGAAGCAGATGCAAATTTCCCTGGAAAAAAGTATCTTTAATTTAATCCCTGTCTCTGGAGCCCTACAGATCAAGTGCAGCCAAATATGAGTTAATTACCAAGAACTACTCAGAACTAAAGGACAACAATTGAACATAATTGGGAGTCAGCAGAAAAAATAAAAAATTAGAAGTTCCCAAAACTTCAGTTATTAGATGCATCATATGCAGAATATAAAACACCAGTGCATGAAACCTTAAAGACATAAGAATGCACTTGATGAAAGTATACAACTGATCAGGCTTTTAAAATTAACTAAATTTGTTTTAAGAATATGAAATATGATTATTGAAATTAAACATTTAGTAGATGAGACATAAACAACATATATTTCTGAAGAAATGTATAGTGATTTGGAAAACTTGTATTTAAAAATGACACAGAGTGCAACACAGAAAGACAAGAAGGGGATAGGAAAAATCCATGTGATTCTGAGACCTGAAGCACAAAATACGAATGACAAACAGAAGCTAAATTAGAGTTTCAGCATGTAACATCAGAGAAAAAAAGAGAAAGAAATGTTTAAAATAATACCAACTGAGAATTCTACATTTGTGAAAGACAAGAATCATGATATTCAGAAATCATAACGTATTTTAAGAAGTATAAAAACTAAATTAATTTAGACCACTTGTAATGAAATATTTAAAAGCAAAGATAAAGATCTCTAATATTTAAGGCAGGTCACAAAATCATGCTTTCTAAAAGCATGTAGAAAATAATAAATGCTAGCATGTATTAGTGTTTAAAATATATAAGGTATTTTACAAGTAATAAGGTTCATTCAGTTAATCTTATGAGATAGGTATTATCGATATAATACTCATTTTCTAGATGAAGAAATTGAGTGATGAAAAGTTTACCTAATTTATGCAAGGTTTCTCAGGTCCTAAGAAGTGAAATTTAGATTTGAGCCCTCAAAATTTGGCACCAATATCTAAGCTCTTAATCACTGTGATCATCTCATGGTGCTCCAGGTGACAACAGAAAATAACTGCCATCCCAATCTAAGTAAATGGCTAAGCTTCAAGAACAAGGCAAATAAAAACCAAAAAAAAAAAAAAAATGTTAACCAGAGAACCTAAAGGAATCTTATTGTCTGCAGATAAACAAGTAAAGCTAAATGAGTTATTTTATGTTGAACATGAATCTAGTGAAAATAGGATATTTTCAAAAGTGTTCAAAAATATGGTGGTACATTTAAACATTTTTTATATAAAGTCATAATAAAATAAATATCTAATTTGATAGAGTTTAAAAATAGAACTATAATAGGTTCATCAACTGTAGCAAATGTTCCACTCTCGTGGGGATATTAATAAGGAGGCCAACTATGCATGAGTGTGGGCAAGGGGTTAAGAAGAATCTCTACAACTTCCTCTCAATTTTGCTGTGAGCCTAAAACTGCTCTACAAAAATGAAAGAAAACATTTTTTGAGTTAAACTAAAGCACTGGAGAGTGATAGCTTTTAATCCTGAAGAAGAGAAGAGAGAGATTGTGATCTGAATTAAAACCTTACAAGGACCTTTTGTTGCTTAAGATATATAATATTGATTTTTGTTGTTGTTTACTTCTTAAATTTAAAAAATCTTGGTAAAAATCAAAAGAACATTTTACTTCAATAGCCATACAGAAAAATGAAATTAGAAGTATTGAATTAATCCAAATAATATAACAAATGAAAATAATAAAGCAGGGTAAGTATAAAGTTTAAAATATGACAGTGAAAACACACCCAAAATTACAATAAATAGAAATAGTTCATGGAGGATTAAAAATGTCCACAGATTCTTTCCATTTCTTTTTAGAGAGAGTGGATGGGAGGAGGAGAGACATAGAGAAAAACATCAAAATGAGAGAGACACATTGATTGGTTGCCTCCCACATGCACCTGAGGCATGCACCCTTGACTGGAATCAAACCCGGACCCTACAGTCTGAGATCCAACACTCTATCCACTGAGCCAAACCAGCTAGATTCTTTCCATTTCTAACCATCAAGAGATAGAGTCTATTTCTTGCCCTGGGCAGTGTGTCTCAGTTAGCTGAGCATTGTCCTGTGCACCCAGAGGTCTCTGGTTTGATTCCCAGTCAGGGCACATACCTGGGATTCAGGCTGGATCCCCAGTAGCAGTGTGCAGGAGAGACCTGATTGATGGTTCTCTCTCACCAGTGTTTCTCTCTCTCTCTACCTTTCTCTCTCTCTCTCTAAAGTCAATAAAAACTTTAAAAAAAAAAAAAAAAGAGATAGAGCCTATTTCTCTACTTTTTTGTTCTGGCTGACCTTGTAACTCGCAGGTAAATTGACACTGTGCTATTTCTAAGCAAATAAACAGGAGTTTTTGTAATTTACATTCTCACACTCTTGCTGCCCTGAGATGTGCATGTAAAGATGCTCCAGATACCCAACCTGAGGATAAAAACAAACACATGGACAGAGAGGTCCACTATTAAAGATTAAATGAATCACTGAGTCATGATATTTTTAAAAAATTAATCTCTGGGAAGTTATCACATTTCTAAATGCATATACAACTAACATGAGAGAATATATTCTAAGAATTCAAAAAATTACCATGAAATCAATGATAATATTAAGACTATTAACACACGTACCTTAAAGGGCCAAGCAGACAATACATTACTTATCAAGTGTGACCATATGCCTGTGTGCACCAGTTCTTTATAGCTTATACCTATTCTTATTGGTCATATGTGCCATAAGGTTTATAAATACTTTGCCATTACTCCCATTGGCAAAGTATTACATTTTTTGAACATTGCACTAAACAAGCTTTATTGAATGGACATATATAGAACCCTGTTCCCTAAAAGTGAATAATGCATATTCTTCCCCAGCATCAATAGAGCTTTTCAATAAACATTTCCCAGGTATTTTTCATAAAGCAAGTCTCAACAAGTTTAAAAATATAGTGTCTTATAGATTACTAGAGGCCCAGTGCACAAATTCATGCACCAGTGGGGTCCCTCAGCCTGGCATGCAGGATCAGGCTGAAACTGGATCTCTGACATCCCCCAAGGGGTCCCGAATTGCGAGAGGGTGCAGGCAGGCCAAAGGATCACACTGGTACATGATCGCGGCCAAGGAGGGACACGGGAGGTTGGTCAGCCAGGGAGAGATCGCAGGAGGGCTCCAGGGCATGTCTGGCCATCTTGCTCATTCCTGAACAGTCAGACCCCAGCAGCAAGCTAACCTACTGGTTAGAGCATCTGCTCCTTGGTGGTCAGTGCACCTCATAGTGAGCAGTTGAGTGGCCTTAGCATATCATTAGCATATTATACTTTGATTGGTTGAACGGATGACTGGACGACCAAACACTTAGCATATTAGGCTTTTATTATATAGGACATTTCTGATCATTATAGAATTAAGTTAGAAATCTATATTAAAAGCATAATCAAACAATAAAACATTTGGACATACTATAAGCAATGTATGAGTCAAAGAAGAAGCCATAGTAAAAATTTAAATATTTTAGATGCAATAATAACCCTAAAAATATTTTAAAAAAACCATTTTATTGAAGCCTAAATAATAATTATAAAAAATAATATATATTGGCCATATTGTTTTTTAAATAAAAGTTTATTTTAATATTATAAGAACATTTAATGTAATTTATCATATTCTCAGGTTAAGAAGGACAGCATATTTGATCATCTCAATATGAACATAAAGTTTAGGTGAAATAGATGTAGTGATAAAACTACAAGAAAACCAAGAATACAAAGTCTTAATAAAAGACATCTAACAAAATTTTGTAAGGAACATTGTACTGTATGATAAAGTTTTTTCAAAGTATGTTTTTATTAATTTCAAAGAGGAAGGGAAAGGGAGAGAGAGAGAGAGAGAGAGAGAGAGAGATCAATGATAAGAGAGAACCATTGATTGGCTTCCTCCTGCACACCCCACACTGGGGATTGAGCCCGCAACCTGAGCATATGCCCTGACTGGGAATCTAACTGTGACCTCCTGGTTCAAAAATCGACACTCAGTAACTGAGCCACGTTGGCTGGGCTGGATGATAAAATTTTTAAGTATTTCATTTGAAAAAGGGTCACATATGGTAATTCAGATTGTCCACCTCAAAACACCAAGGAGAGAAGCAAGTAAAATAATGGAAGAGAGCTCCAAAAGAAATATACACCTATAGGAAAATGATCCAGGACTTAAGTGGTCTTATAAGATGAATGATAAAACAGATATTGCTTGTCCAGTCTTTTATAATTTGGGGGGAAAATTTAAATGGACGTCTACCTTATATCACATCAAAGTTGAATTATAAGTGGAATAAATTATTATATATGAAAAATATAAATATAACACATTTAAGTGAAATATATTTGTGACCTCGGAATACAGAAGGATTTTTTATATACAAAAAGCACAGAAAAATAACTATATATTCAACTATATTATACTTAAGAAGTTATACAGTAGAGGTCATCAAATAAGAATTAAGAGTGAGAAAAGATAGCTGCAACAAATTCAGAATATGTAAACAAAATTCTTTAAGAAGAGATGAATCTCCAAGTAATAATCAGAAAAAAAAAATAAAACTTTCACAGAAAAAAAGAACAAATTGAAAGGGTGGGAAAGCTCAATTTATTTTGGAAATTAAGATCATGTAAGTTAAACCTTCAAGGTGATACAATTTCATTCTCATCAGATTACCAAAATTGTTTTATAACCTGTAAACTCCAAATAAATGTGAAGATGCAGTGTGATAACCCAGTCATACTCTGCTATTGTGAATATAAATAGCAGGATCATTTTGGAGATAAATTTGGTTTATCTAATATTTCTGAAGAGATGTCAACCACAAAACTCAGCATTTTCATTTCTAGGATGTTTGAGATGTACTTAATCATAGTACTGTCTATATTAATATATCTTCTACAAAGTATGGAGGAAAGTTTTCTGTAACATCTCATTTTACTTTTTATCACAACATACATATTGGCTAAGATTTAAGAGATAACCTGTATATGATCCAATATATTCATATAAATATTATCTATTACATAAAATAATGAAAAAAACCAAAGTGTCCATATTAGAGAATGGAGAGAGAAGTTGAATGCAATCAGATAATGAAATCTATACAGCAATGAAAATGAATAACTAGAGCTATGTGAATCAATATGAATAAATTAAAAAGCATAATTTTAAAATGAGCTTCAGGAAAATACATACAATATTGAAAACATTGCACATAATTGCAAACACATAAAAATGAACAATTTATCTTTAAGAATAAAAAAAAATCATAATAGAAAGCAAAAGCAAGAAAAACTTTCCAGTTCAAAATATGAAATATGCCTTTACAAAAGAACATGCAAAAATTCAATTTACTTCCTAAAGAGTCTTCTAGGAGCTGACTCTGTAGATATTTAACTTACTATATTTTTACCTTTACTACATAATACATGCTCTTTCACATACATAAAATATTTAATAAAATGTTCTTGATTATAAATAAAAAGGATTATAAAATCTTAAGAATTTAAGAATTATCAATAAATAATCAGTTTAATAAATTAAACATATCCATAAAATGTAATTTTGTACTCCCATTATAAAACAGTTATGCAAACTTATGCAAAAGAAAGGTAGTCATAATATATTTTTTGTGGTTGCAGAAAAGAATGTGTAGTGTAAGCCTGCATTTGTAAGATTATACATCAATATTTATATGTGTGAAGTGCATTTAAAATCTATAAAGTTGTCCATCAAAATGTCAGCAGTATTTTTGTCTGGGTAGCAAATTTTACTTTTCTTTTTAACACTTTTGTAAATTGTTTGAACTTTATACAAAAAACCATACATGATATTTATAGCCAAGAAAAAATCTTTGTGAATGTTGAAACTATTCACACATGTCTATTCATTTACACACACACACACACACACACACACCCCAAATGTGTGACTAAACAGGAAGATGAAGGCCTTTGTCAAAACTCATCTACATTACTTGTTAAAATGCCACAATTTTAGTTGAACAGAACAGGATAAGAATTCCATCTCTATCATGTACTAGTTGTATGACCCCGCGTAATGGATTTAATCTATTTTATTTTCATAGTTTAGCTTAATCACTATTATTTTATTTTAATATATGTAAATAAAGAATAGCCATTCCAAAAAAAGAAAAAAAGAATAGCCATTCCTCAGCTGTCATCTAGGTAGGTAAAAATAAAAACTTTGGGGCTTAAACCTAATTTATAACATTGTATAACCATAGTCATATCTTGCTTGGTTTTATGGAAAAGAAAACACAGCCTTATAAAATTTAAAGGGACTGACAGGTATGACTATAATAAATTTTGGAGACTGACTCTTGCCTTAACCATAAATATTGTGTATGTTGCCAAGATACTCATTTAAATATTGAGACATACATAAGACATCTTTGTCAAATATATGAAAAATCTTACATAGGAAAAACATTATTTGAACATCATCAAAATCCCCTGTCAAATCAGTTGATTCAGTAGAATATCTTACCATGAATATGTCTAAATGTAGCATCAAAATATTTAACCAACTTAGTTTCAATCTTTCTGGGTATTTGTAATCACATGCACTAAGCACAGAGGTGATTAAAGACAAGTTTGAGTAAATTCACTGAACAGGCCAGATATGTTTTTAAAATACATCATACATAGCCTTATATAGTTCTACACTAGAGGCCTGGTGCATGAAAATTCATGCACTGGCGGGGGGTCCCTCAGCCCAGCCTGCTCAGGGGTGGGAGGCAACCAGCAATCAAGGGAAGGTGACACCCCATTCCACCTCTGCTGCTGCCACTGCCAGCAGCGCAAGCCTTTGCTGGCCTTGGTTACCTGAGCCTCAGGTGGCCCTGGGCGGCTGGGCAGCTACAATCCAATGCTTGCCTGCGCCTCAGGCCAGCCCTTGGCAGCTGGGTGGCTGAGGGTGGGTCTGGCTGCACCGTGCACCTGCCATGTCCAGAGGGGCTGAAAGGACTGTGGGACTCCGGTGGGGCTGAGGAGACTGGGCACCGCCATCGTGGCTATGGGTGCTCCATCTTTATGATGGTGTGACAGTCAATTTGCATAGTCCATCTTTTTTATATAGGATTATTAATTGCCTCTCTCCCTTTTCCATTTTTAGAAAGCAATGAAAATCAGCCCAGATATGCTTATTCCCATGAAGGGTACTGCTACATTTCTACAAATGCTAATTTCATACTACAGATCAAATGGAGAATGAAAAGTGAAATCAAGGCATAAAAGAGAAAAGAGCAACCAGGAAGAAAAAGAGAGAGAAACAGGGAAAGGGGAGCTGGGTGGGAGGGAAGAGAGAGGTGGGGAGATAAGAAGGGAAGGGACTGAAGGGGAAGGGAGGAGAGGGAAGGAGAATAAAGGGAAGGAAAGGGGAGGCAGGGGAAGGTGAGGAGAGGAGAGGAGAGGAGAGGGGAGGAGAGAAGAGGAAGGAATGAAGAAAAAAAATATGTAAGGCCTTGGCAGTCAGTTAGCTTGGACATTACATCTTATCTGTTAAACTGGACCTTTGCATATGCTTTTAATGTATAGTTCAATGATTGTTTTCATACATCAAGGTCCATTTTTAAGTCTACTTTCAGATGCTTTATTTATTTATTTTTTAAGTCAGTAGAAAAGGATTACATTTGGGCTTAAATAGAAATTCTATGCTGGATTGGAAACATCCACATTGCAAATGTATATCAACATGAGTGGATTCTTAATTTTCTTAACTCAAGCCTCTCTCAAATATAATTGTTTTGGGCATAAAGTGCAGAAAGGTAGAAACATATCTTAGTTTAGCTGTGATTTTAGCATCAACAGTTGAACTGTTAATAACAGAGGGACTTTCTGTAGAATTTCAGTCAGTTTGCTCAAAGAGAAGAATATATATAAATCAATCTGATACAAAAGAGGATATTTCCCACATCTGTGACCTGATATTAAAAGTCAAAATGTATAGCATTTTAGAAAGTCTCCAACCCTTTCTATAAGATCTTGTTCAGATTTTTTTCAAAGTTCCAAAATTGGTATGTTCTTTAGATCCATTGGGAATGAAAGAGAGTTGAATGGAGTAAAGTGGTGAATAAATTCTGTATAACATAAATGCAGTCAGAGTTATATATAAGCTACTAATTAAATCCTTCTAAATAAAAAACAATCTTTTATCATATTCTTTTCCTCTATCTCTTTTCTTTCCTTCCTTATCAACTCAGTTCTAAAGCCATTAAGGGGACAGGGCATGGTAGGCATTCAAACAGATAGGAATGGGGAGTAGAAGCCACAGTGACATGGAGAGGTGTGTTACAATCTGAGTGGTGTAGCAAGGCTGCCTGGGTCAGGTTGTCAGAGCCTGAGTAGAGAGAAGAGGGTGTCTATCCAAGGCTTAGCCCGACATAGGGTGTGAGAGCACAAGTGAGTTAGGAAAGTCACGAATGAGAGAGTGTAATTCATGAGTTGTCAGAGCGAGAGTGGGGTGAAAAGGGCACTCATGGCACCCTGGCATAAAATATTGGGGTGCAAGTGGAAGAAGGCCATTCCTATTTAGGACTATCTACTATATAATGTCAGCACATGAGCAGGGTGGGAAATGCATCCATGTGGGAGGTGGAGGACACCCTGGCCTCAGGAATCATAGCCCAAGCAGAATGAGGGGACAACACCTGGAATGGGGTGTCAATGCCTGAGCAGAAAAACATCCACATGGCAGAGGTCAGAGGTCAGCCCAAGGCAAAGTGTTGGAGCCCAAGTGAGATAGTGAGGAGAATAGCTCCATGAAAAGGCGACATGGTATAGGATTTTATAGCCTGGACATTCTGAGGAGGGTGTGCACACAGCCCAGCACAGAGTGTCAGAGTCTGAGTGGGAAGAGAACAGCTTCCAGGGGGTGTACATCTGAGCATGGAGTTGTGGAGCCCAAATAGAGTAAGGATCCTGTCTGCATGGGGGAGGCACAGAATGGAGGCTCAGAGCCCTAGTGAGTGAAAGGGGCACCAGCTTGGAGGACAGCGTGGGAGTAGAGATGGGAGATGGGTTTCATGCAGAAGGAATAATTAAATTATTAATATTTTAAGAGTAATGGAAATCATGTTTGTCACTGTTGGAGAAGGGAGATAGAAGTAAGGAAAGGAAAAAAGCTGGAATGAACCCTGAATTGCTGGATTAGAATTGGAAATAAATACCAATGTTTCTGATGGCTAGAGAGATTTAAAAAATAAACATAAAGGTGTATACATTATGTGCATCTGTATGCATTATATTATATACATAGTATATGTCCACACATATGTATGGATATAAGTATGTATATGCATGCATTTATTCCCTAACCCTGTCCACTGAGAAGATGTGGAAGAAGCACAACTTCCAAAACAATGAGCACATCTGGTGCTGAGTGTTGGCTCTAAACACAATTCTCCACAAAAAGGAATAAGAGCTGCTCAGAGAAATGCCTGATTCTAGGGCTAAAGCACAGAAAATACAAAGTGAGCCAGGAATATCCGCTTGTGCCAAAAAACAAGAAAATGCTCAAAATAAGATGGTGGGAACATATTAAAAGGAAATAGATCATGGCTTAAAAGGGCTCCTATTGGTCATACCAGGGACAATTTGAAAATCAAACTAAATGCTAATATTAACAGATCAAACCCCACTGGAAAAACAGGAAATTTTTAAATCTGTGATATTAATTAGTTTGTTGATTAATTAAATATGTAATAAATAGAATATTTTACATAGAGTCAAAGTAACTATCTCCCAAATATATATCCTATCTAATAAAAGAGAAACATGGTAATTAGCTGTACATCCGCTACCCTTCCCATTGGCTAATCAAGGCGATATGCAAATTAACTGCCAACTAAGATGGTGGTTAACCACTAACAAAGATGGCGGCTAATTTGCATACTGAAGGCAGGGTAGGACACAGCAAGCCACCATCCAGGCCCCCGTGTGCCATCGGGGCGGGCAGGGGGCTGGGGCTAAGGCAAGCGGTGCTGATCACTACACGGGAGCCCTCCCCGCCCGCTGGAGACAGGGGGCCCACTCCAGTGTGTGATCCGGGGGTGGGCGGGGGCTGGGGCCATGGCAAGCGGTGGCAATGGCTTTGCCCACCTACTAGAGACACGGGGGCCCACTCCCGTGTGCGATCGGTGGGCAGGCGGGGGCTGGGGCCAAGGCAAACTGTGCGGATTGATTTGCCCCCCTACCAGAGACAGGGGGCCCACTCCTGTGTGTGATCTGGGGGCGGGCAGGGGATCCGTGGCATTGCTTGCTTTAGCATGAGCCCCACCTGCCCGCCGGGAGCCATCCAGCCCAGGGCCAGGAAAGCAGGCGGCGACCCTGGAGCGCTGGAGCCACCCGGCTCTCCCAGCTGTCCGCACTTCATGAATCCCAATTTTCCGCAGAGGCGAAGGCTGCAGGACCCAGAGCGGGAGACGGGGGAGTGGGCCAAGGGCCTCTGGCTCGGGCTTGATGGAGGGCACCAGCTGCGCAGAGGAGATCTCCCCAAGGGGCAGAAACTCCCCCTGCCGCCGGGGAGATCTCCTCTGCCCCGGTACCCTCTGTCCAGCCCAAGCCACACTCAGCCTGCTCCCCTGACTCCTGCTCTGTGTCCTGCAGCCACTGCCTCTGGGGAAACTTGCGATTCATGAAGCGAGGGCGGTGGGGTGGAGGGGGCACCTAAGAAGTCCCCAGCCGCTGGTGCAGTGAGCTGGGAACTTTGTGCCGGGGCGCTTCTGGCAGGGCCATGGCAGAGAGGAGCTGGGACTCTGGCCACCACCACCGCTGCCCCCCCAGCTGGCTCCAGGCACTTGGCGCACTGGCTACTGCTGCTGCTTTGACTGCTGGAAGCTCCGCTGCTGCTTGGGGTCCAGGCGCAGGAGACTGGCCAGGGCCCTGGGCCAGGTCAGCAGCCCCTCCACCACCTCAGCAGCAACAGAGCGGGCAGCAATACAATGGTGAGCGGGGCCTGAGTGGGGCCCTCTGAGAGAGAGAGGGGGGGGGGGGAGAAAGAGAGAGGGAGTGAGAAAGAGAGGTGGAATTTGGCACCCTGCATCCCTCCCTGATCAACCACTGTGATTCAGGCCAGTGAGGGCTGCCTTCAGGCTGCAGCTCCAGGTCCCTCATCCCCACCCCAGGCCCTAGAGCACAGTGCTGGACACAGGCACCCAGTGGTTCAGGAATGCAGCGCATCGAGGGGCTGGCACGAGATGGGGGGGTGGGGGGCTGTGTTTACACCACCAAGTTCCCCACTTCTGCCCTGGCCGACATCCCTCCTCCTTCCTCTCAGAGGCCCAGCTCCTGCCTACATGCTTGCTGGGCAGGCCCAACTGCACCGGGGAGTGAGCTATGGCAATCAGGATGGCCACTTCCTGGGATGGGATGGCCAGACCACAGGGATTCATGAGGGTGATGAGGCCCATGGGGCATACACAGCCCTCCGGCAGTGGGGGTGGCCAGACAAGCCAAGTCTGGCTACAGTGGGGCCAGTGGGAGCCCGAGGCCACCCCAACCCCCACAGGTCCTGGGCAGACGGTGGCTCAGTGGAGAGTGGTATCTCCATGCATGGTGCCCAGGGGCGGCTGTGAGCTGCTGCAACCCCACCCCATGCTTCAGGGAGGGGGAGAAGGCTCGCAGCCACCAGCACTCTAGGCTGCACCGCCTGGCCTGTGCCTCAGCCTGCCAGGTTGGCAGGGTCCAGAGAAGGTGAGCTGCTCCCTTCCCCCAGTGGTAGAACAGGGAGGAGAGCACTGGGTGCAGGGAGGGGACCTCAGCTGGTATCCTCCTGGTGTGGGCTCGGGCAGGGGCCAGTGCAGAAGTACCAGGGCATAGTTGCTTCGGTGTCTTGGTGAAGTTTGCAACTGACCCAAGGAGGAAACCCAAGAGGGGAAAGGCTGGGAGGCATGAATTGCCAGCACTTTAGCCACTTGAAAACAGCTCCACTTGGAATGTGAGGTGGTTGTATGTTCAGCTGAGAAGTGAGGGGGCTGAACTCCACCGTCTAGACTTTCCCCAGCCCTCTCCTTTCTGCTGCCTACAAGAGCCCCAGGCCCAGCCACAGTTCTGTCTCCACCTTTTAGTCCCCTATTCTCCAACCACAGAGGAAAGAAATAAGGAACGAGTCTGTGCTGCCTTCAGAAAGTATCTATATACCTGATCGGCCAGTTGCCTTCCACAGAGGGAGGCCAGACTTCGGCTTAGGCCCGCTCCCCACAGGGACATCAGTAGGACATCCTGGGAGGGTTCCCAGACTGTTAGAGGGGGAAGGCTGGGCTGAGGGATGCCCCCCGAGTGCACAAATTTTTGTGCACCGGGCCTCTAGTTAATCATAAAGGGGGAAAGGGTAACTTTACATTGGATAAGTTTGACACACACCATCTTAATCCAGTAATTAAACTGAACATTATATATAATGAGCCAAATAAAAATTGTGTTGCACCTTATAGATGCAGATGAGAAGAGTGAAGCATCATTTCTATGATTATTCTAGCAAGGGAGGCATAACCTGAATCTAGTCACAAGGAAACAGCAGACCTAAGCTAGGGGACACTCTGTAATAACTTTAAATCTACCAACATGAGGAAATCTAAGGAGAGGTGAGAAATATTTCCAGACTGAGACATACATACTAAATGCATGGACCTGGGTCATTTGCCATAAATTGCTTTATGGAGACTATTGGTGCAACTTGTGTAAGCCTGATGATTAGATGGTAAGAATTTAATAATATTAATATTCAAATTTTGATAGTTGCAAAGTAATTATAAAAGAGAATGTCATTGTTTGTAGTAAAGTATTTTTGAAGTTGATAGACATCAAGTTAAGTCAGATGAGCAATCTAAACTTGACATTCATTAACCTTTCTTTTACCAGTGATAGTGACAATTGCTATCCATTCTCAGAAGATTTGGAGTACACATTCACGTCTGTTTTGCCATAATGGGACTTCTTTAAAAATCCAAAATGGAGACACATTCAATGGAAGCTGTCTCTTCCTGCTCTAGATGTCATTGGCGCATACATTCAAGATGAGTTCTCTTAGGTCTCACTGTTCAAGTGGAACATGTTGAGGAGTATGTCCTATGTGAGGTGTACTTGGGTTTTTCTCCATGTTTATTTTGCATTACAAAATATGACTCTTCTAAAACTTTCTTTGAAGAGTCTACTCATTAGAAAAAAATAAATACCCTCCTATCCTTCTCTCCCATGAACATGTCATGAGGCAAAGCTGTTGAGAAAGGAACTGAAGGGAATAGCTGTATTCACATAATAAGAATATATTATATGATATTATAGTACCCACAACATAATGAAAAGTATGTCCACTACATAAAATATTGGTCCACAAAACCCCAAGAAGCCAGATATGAAACTACATGGTAACATAAATTCTTCTTTAATCAAATTATCTGTGGGCTCAAAAGCAAAATACAACAAAACCTCCAAAAGAGAATAATAAAAATATCAAGGTATCTCAAAACAATATATTCACTCATTCAATAAAATATTAAGAAGAGTTGGAGAACTCAAGATCTTAATTTTAGAAAGAGATTACTTATTGCAGCATAATAACATAGCAACAATCTTTAAATATCTTAAATAGTATCATGTTGAAGAGGGAAGAATTAGGAATAATAAATGAAAATTATAGAAAGGCAGATTTCCACTCAGTTAAAAAGAAAATCAAACCTTGAAATATTCAAAAATTAAAGTGGTTGCCTAGGCAAGATATTAATTTATTAGGATATTCAGAGCACAGATAATTGCTTGATAAAAGGGGTCAAGTAGCAGGCTGGTCACAAGGAACCTGTGATTTGTAAGTTCACTTCCGATCTTTTAGCTCTATAGTTTTATATCTTCAAACCCATAAAAATAAGCTAGTAACTCTAAAGTTCATAAATCAATGTGACCTTAGAAGGCATATACCACACATTTGATTTCTAAAGGTTATTATACAAGCATGGTTATTCTTTTCTAAAAATATTCTGTGTCACCTAGACAGGCTATGGCTAAATTTCATAAGTCCCCTGAAATAGCTCTGTAAATGATAAACTCCAAAGGAATTATACACTGGAGTACAAACATTGATTAAAAGGAAATATATTGGCTTTTGGTACATTGTGTGCAATAGTGACTCCACTGTTGAATAACATTCATTGACTTGCATCTAGTTAATTTTTCATTGCTGTAACATGAGCAAAAAACCACATTTTTTTCAATATATTCATAGTGTAGAAGTGCGTGTTTGTTTCCTTAATCATCATTTAGAAAGTGACATTCAAGGACAAGTGTGTTTGGGAAATCAGAGCATGACAAATTTTATATATTATATCTCCAAATCATGCTACAGGGTTCAAAGAACAGATAGCAGTTGTCTTTATGCAATTTGCATTTAAGAACTAATTTTCTTTGGTGAAGTATTATTTAGAATGTGTATAATTTATCATTAGTACACTAAATACTACCCAAATTGTGTCAAGATAAAATTCTAGGTACCTATGACAACAAATGTTCCATCAAAATCAAATTATTCCATTCTTTGAATATTTTAATGACATAATACTTAATATCTGTATATATGGAAATACATGAGTGACTAAATGGATTTCTCACTTTTCACCTGAATCTATATGTATAAAAGACCGATATGCTAAGTGTCCCTTCCTCCATCTGCCTGGTCGCTATGATGTGCACTGACCACCAGGGGCCAGAAGCTCAATGCAGGAGCTGGCGAGCTGCAGTGACTTGGCAGCAGTGGTGCTCAGGTGACGCACCCTAAAACCAGAGAGGAGGGAACCGGATTCCTCACAGAGCTGCGTGATTCCACCTTTGGCTGTGAATTATGTTGTTGCTGAGGCATGTTGGCCCTGAATCTGGTTTACTGCACACCTGTATTTGCATTCCACACCCTGGAGGAGAGCAACTTTGCAGAGTGCCCTCTTGCACTCCGGGACCCTTCGGAGGATGTCGGAGAGCTGGCTTCAGCCCAATCCCTGCAGGCCAGGCCAAGGGACCCCACCACCTGGAGGGACCCACTCATTCTGCAGATGCCTTTCAAGCCACAGCACCACACCAGGTGTGATTGGACGGGAGAGAGGCCTTCCTTTAAAATCTTTCCCATTGCTTGTAAATGTTCAGAAATTGTTTGCTGAGCAATGTTTAATCTTTCTGCAAGTTGTTTTTGAGTTTGAAAAGCATCTTCATCCAATAATGCTTGTAATTATTGTTGTTCAAACTTTTTTGGTTCATCTGGACGTTCTTTGTCTTTCACATCGAAATCATCACTTGTAAAGCATTTAAACCAGCGTTCACAAGTACCTTGAGATGGAGCATGTTCACCATAAGCTTCCCAAAGTATATGATAACTTTCAGCAGCACTTTTCTTCAAAATAAAGTAATGAATTAAAACTTCCCGCAAATGCTCTTTTTTTTGGCACTAAAGTTGACATTTTTAAGCATAAAAATATCTATGATGTTAACACCTTCAGCAAATTTGACATATGAAGTCTTGAAGCTTGCTGTCAATACAACAAAATAGCATGCATATCAAGTCGCATATATATCAACATATGTGTAATTCCAGCTTTTAGAAAAAATCCACATTATTAACCGGTACACTTGGTATGTGGTCAAAATTGAAGACTCATAAATCCACAGGTAGTAAAGTTGAAATAAAGATGATAAGGAGGTAAATCCAACCCAAATCCAGAACAATAATGTATGACTATCCATGTCATGAAAACACCACCAAGAAGCTAACTAGTCTCCACCATACATGAGTCATTCCAGGCACTCTTAGTTTCTCGCAAATGGGCACTCAGCAATGGCAATAGCCAAGCTAGAAATGCACACTATTTTAACAAGGTGTCATTTCAAGCCTCATTGTTCATTAAGCCATGGAGCAAACAGGTTTACAGAAGAAGGAAGATGGATGATCTCTGCAGAATAGACCATCCTGTCCACTTTACTTGAGACTCTTAATAGAGGTAATGTATTCTTGGTACATATTCACATGGGATAAAAAAAAAATTTTCAATTCTGAGTCTATTCTAAAATGCCCATCTCCATTATCCTTTCAAAAATTTTTTCCCAAAATTATTAATTCCAAGACCTATAAGAGTCTGCATTCCCTATATAAGACCTGACATCAGCGTGAATGTCTGTATACTTCAGAATTTTTGAAATCCTAGTCCCATATATAATACTTAATTTTGACATGCTGAAAGAAACACAAATTTTATATTGGGTAAATAAAGTAACAATTAGTTCATGATGGACATTTGGCCAGACATGAACATCTTTGGGTATTTGATCACTTGTTGGCACAGGCATTTGATCTTTACTGAAGTTCTGGGGTGGGGCAGGAGCTGGGAGGGGGGGGTAAAGGAGAGTTTTCTTCAAATGAATTTCCTGAAATTACAGAGGACTCCTTAGTAAAGTTCTTATTTACCCTCGGATCCAAGCAGTATGTGGATTTGGTTTATACATCTAATATCTAGCCAGATTCAAGTGAACAAACAGCAGTATTACATTCTAAAACAACTCTAAGGGTGTATTTTGCCTTGGGATCAAATCAAACCTTAAAGCTTTGCTGATTAAATTAATCAGAGGAAGATATCGAAAATGGGTATATGCTTTTTAAAAAAATTAAAATTTTTTACTAGTATTGTTAACTATTACAGATGTCCTTCATTTTCCCCTTCTTTTGCTCCCCTCCACCCCACCCCAGGCCTTCAGTACACTATTGTTTGTGCCCATGGACTATGCATATGGGTTCTTTGGATAATCTCTTCCCACCTCCCCACCCACCCCTCTCCTTTCTGAGATCTGTCAATCTGTTCCATGCATCCATCTCTCTGGACTATTTTGTTGGCCAGCTTTTTGTTCGTTTGTTTTTTTTAAGTTTTATTTATTTTTTTCATTTCATTTTATTTTATTTTATTGCCAATAATATTACAGATGTCCCCCAATTTTCCCCTGTCCCCCATTCCTCGGCCCTGATCCAACCCAGGCCTTCACTACACTCTTGTCCATATCCATTGGTTAATCTCTTCCTGTCCCCCTCTTCCCTCTGAGATATGTCAGTCTGTTCCATGCCTCTGTTCCTATTTTGTTTATCAGTTTATTGTGTTCATAAGTGAAATCATGTGATATTTGTCTTTCTCTGACTGGTTTATTTCACTTAACATAATAATCTCCAGATCCATCCATGCTGTCTCAAAAGGTAAGAGAACCTTCTTTTTTAAAGCTGCGTAATATTCCATTGTGTAAATGTACTTCAGCTTTTTCATCCACTCATCTACTGATGAGCATTGGGTTGTTTCAAGATTTTAGCTATTATAAATAACACTGCTATGAACACAGGGGTGCGTATATCCTTTCTGATTGGTGTTTCAGGATTCTTAGAATATATTCCCAGAAGTGGGATCACTGGGTCAAAAGGCAATTCTATATTTAATTTCTTAGGAAACGCCATACTGTTTTCCACAGTGGCTGTACAAGCCTGAATTCCCACCAGCAGTGCACTAGAGTTCCCTTTTTTCCACATCCTCGCTAGCACTGGTTTGTTTGTTGTTTTGATTTATTGATGCCGGCCATTCTGGTAGGTGTGAGATGATACCCCATTGTAGTTTTAATTTGTATCTCTCTGATGATTAGTGATGTTGAGCACTATTGGCCATTTGTGTATCCTCCTTGGAGAAGGGTCTGCTCAGGTCCTTTGCTCATTTTTTAATTGGACTGTTTGTCTTCCTGGTGTTGAGTTGTGTAACTTCCTTATATATACTCTGGAAATTAACTCCTTATCAGATGTATCATTGGCAAATATGTTCTCCCAAACAGTCGGTTCCCTTTTCATTTTGTTGATTATTTCTTTTGCTGCGCAGAGGCTTTTTATTTTGATGTAGCCCCTTTTTCATTTTCTCCTTACTTTCCTTTGACCTAGGAGATGTATGTGCAAACATATTGCTATGAGAGATGTCTGAGATTTTGCTGCCTATGGTTTCTTCTAGGATTTTTAAAAGACTTAAATATAAGTTTCACGACTTATATTTAAGTCTTTTTCCCATTTTGAGTTTATTCTTGCATATGGTGTAAGTTGGTGATCTAGATGCATTTTTTGGCATGTACCTGTACAATTTTCCCAACACAACTTATTAAAGAGACTGTCTTGACTCCATTCTATGCTCTTGCCTCTTTTGTCAAATAATAATTGAGCGTAATATCATGGATTGACTTCTGGGCTCTCTGTTTTGTTCCACTGATCTAAATGCCTGTTCTTGTGCCAATGCCAGTTTGTTTTGATTACAATGGCTTTGTAGTACAGTTTGATATCCAGTATTGCAAAACCTCCAATTTTGTTCTTTTTTCTCAAGATTACTGATACTATTCAGGGGTTTGTTTTGTTTTTGTTTTGTTTTGTTTTGGTTCCATATAAATTTGTAGAATATTTGTTCTAGATCTATGAAACATGCTGTTGGTATTTTGATAGGGATTGCATTGAATCTATAGACTGCTTTGGGTTGTATGGGCATTTTAATGATGTTAATTATTCTTCTCCATGAACACAATATGTGCCTCCACTTGTTTGTATCTTCCTCTATTTTTTTAAAATATTCTATAGTTTTCTGAATACAGGTCTTTTAACTCCTTGGTTAAGTTTATTCCTAGGTATACACTATCTCCAGCAAATGTCTCTTTCTACTAGAAAGCAAAAGTTCCTTTATTTTGAAGAGGTTAACAAGAACATCCTAGAATACTGAAAGTTTACTTGTATTACAGGTGCCGTATGCTATTGCTACCTTGTTTCTCAAATCCTGTTAGGCTTTCTAATAAAATCATAATAATTAAAATTAGCATTCATTTTCTTTTAATATGTGATAGTTACTCTTTTTTAAAGGTCTAAGCACTTTAAATATAATAACTAATTAATATTCAAAATAAGTTCATATGATAGCCAATATTATTAATCACATATTATGGACAAGTGAAATAAAATATAAAGATGTGTCCCAAGTCATAATACCAGGAATTGTGGAGGTCAATTTGACCCATATATTTTTCACAAGTTCATGTACTTATTATTTTCCGTTTACTTTATTTCCCTTTTCATTTTTTACAAAAGGCTAATGACTGTAAGAGTGAACTTTTAGCCTGAGTTGTTATTCTTTACTCTCTATTAGCTTCATTTTAATTTAAATATCATAGATTCACCAAGAAGAGTAAGCCTATTAGTCCTACAGGTATTATTAATATAAAAAAATATCAATGATTTTTTCCTAGTTTAAAAAGACATGATATATTTACTCTTTAATGCACTGAGATGATTTTAATATAACGACCAAATATAATAATTTTTTATTCACTGAAAGCTCCCAGAATGTAACCTTAAGACATAACTTTATTGGTACATGCTCATTTATACTTTGCATAATCTTAAATTCGCCTTATACCCTCATTTATAGCTTTTAGGTATCCCAGCATCATTCCCTAAGAGTATCACAAGATATAAAACTCAGGTCATTTTTTTTTTCAGTAGACAGCATGAATTTCTCCCCATGTTTCCACCTTCCCCTAAATTAAACTGTTGATCTCTGGAATAGAGAGCAATTTTTTTTTTCCCCAAATAGTTTGTCAAGAAATCTTGTGATGGATCAGGGATCAGTGCTAGTAACAAGTTGACAAGAACATGGTCCTTGTCCAGAAATGTCATGTTGAGTGCCTGAGTGAGTCATAATAAATTGAAAATTTCCCTCTGCTCTCGACCATCATATGCCAAATGTTCCTGTAGGCATAATCACTCACTCACCCATTGCTTAGGCAGTGACATGTAATTAAAATGGCATCATATAAATAGGATGAGAAAGTGTGAATTCCTGTCAAAGAACAACAGCTTGCAAAATATTGCACAGCACATCTTATTTTGTTTGTTTTTAATTTTAATCCACCTTGAAAAAGCAAATGTTTACAAAAGAGCTAAGCTATTCATGTTAAAAGATGAATGTCAGCATATTTTATAAGTGAGTTTATATCCTATTTATATTTAATCAGCATTCAAATACATAGATCATTTTTTAAGAACTAAATACCGAATACATCGTATGGCTGTAAAAAATGTCAGTAATGATTATCTTTAAATGGTGAGCTTTCAGGTGATTTTTAAATATAAACATTTTACTTTCAAATATTTACAATGATTGTTTTCACAAATATTAAAAACCTAATTTTAAAAACTACAATCTGAAATACATTATATATATATATTTATAAACATATATATATATATATATATATATATATATATATATATATATATGGAGTCTTTCATTTCTCATAGCTTATAGCTGTTGAAGACTCCAACGGGAACAAAAAAAAAAGAATTAATGATTATTAGCTAATTTATATTTTAATGTCTACCCCAAAATACGCACAATATTGTATATGTCCCTAAATAATAGTGCAGTAAAAATAGGTTTCAAGCAGGATTAAAATTCTGGCCTTTTTGAAAAATGGTACATGGGAAAATGACCCAAATGCCATCTCTGATTCAGAACTCTTGAGTCTTTTATCCTCACTGGAATTCTCATCACTTTTAACTGAGTGGAAATTGACCTTTAATTCTTCCATCTACAAGAAACACTCAGGAATATTGTACCTGTACAAGAAGGTAGACAGTCAATTTTTCGATTACTTGCAAGAGCCAAGGGAGCATGTAAAGCCATGTGAGAAAGGGAAAGGGAAATGTCTGAGAAACCTGATGGTGTCTTCACCCCTGTCAGGTGGTATCATTGGCAGACATAGCACCTTGCTGGGAGCTAAAGGCAAAGGAATCTTTTCAAATTGCAAGAAGCATTACTGTGTTTTCTGCTTTATGCACCTGTCTCAGTGAGGTGTGTATGTGTGTGTGTGTGTGTGTGTGTGTGTTTTATCCTTTCATAATTTAAGTAAATATATGTCTTTGGCTGTGAATATTGGTTTCTTTCCATCAATTAATCACTATTCCTTTAGCACAACAGCCCTTGAAATTGAATTCTATGTATTTTTTTTTCTTTATGTTATCTACATTAGAATCAAGAATAAAAAACTTAAAGCCTGCCCTGGCTGGTTTTGATCAGGGATTAGAGCATCAGCCCATGGACTGAAGGGTTCTGGGTTTGATTCCTGGTCAAGGGCACATGCCTCTGCATGCAGGAAGCAACCAATCGATGTGTCTCCCTCAATCAATGTTTCTTTCTCTCTCCTTTCTACTTTCTCTAGAAAATCAATGGAAAAATATCCACAGGTGAGGATTAACAAACAACAACAACAAAATTCAAGCCTTTTAAATGAATTCAAGCCTACTCTTTATACAGATTTTTTTTCATGTGTTATGGATGATTATTAATTGCCTCTTCAGCAGCAACCCCACATTCCACTTTTAACAATTTTATTTTCATTTTTGGAAGTTAAATTTATGCAAAATCCTGAAATGCCGTGTACAACTTAGGCAAAGCCAATTGGGCATTCCATTTCCCTGGCCATCATGATTGGTTCAAGGGTAAGCAAGACACTTGATCCTGTCCACTCAAAGTGTGGTTCATGAAGTTACCTGAGAATATAGGGAAAGAAGATTCCCTCTCATTTATAGAAATAAATACTGGGGAGCCAGTTAAAGTTTTCTGGAAGCCATTTAGGCCCACAAAGAGACTCAATCTTAGTATAAAGTAGAGTAATTGAGAATTAGAAAATAATGAGAGAATAGAAAAAGACAGAACAAGAAAGAAACTAGATTCCGTGTTAAATAATTAAATATATTAATTTTCTTTTCTTTGAACACAAAAGTGCCTGTCCTACATAATAAAGAAGTAATATGCAAATTGACCATCACTCCAACACACAAGATGGCTGCCCCCATGTGTACAAAAGATGGCCACCACAAAATGGCTAGCAGGGGAGGGCAGTACTGAGCGATCAGGCCAGCAGGGGGGCGGGCAGTTGGGAGGGACCAGGCCTGCAGGGGAGGGCAGTTTGGGGTGACCAAACCTGCAGGGGAGGGCAGTTGGGGGTAACCAGGCTGGCAGGGGAGGGCAGTTAGGAGTGACCAGGCCTGTAGTCGGACATCCCTTAAGGGGTCCCAGATTGGGGAAGGTGCAGGCTGGGCTGAAGGACACCTCCCCCTCTCATGCATGAATTTTGTGCACTGGGCCTCTAGTACTTTATATAAATTAATAACCTTATATAAGTTTCTTTGGAAATTAAAAATATCAAATAAACTTTATAAAGCATGAAAATTAACTCTAAATCAGTACTGATTGAACATTCTTTAATCAGAGCTAGATATTTATTTTGTGTACTTATTAAGTACACATATATCTGACCTTGATCACACTTAACTTGATTACTAAAATTTTATTTATTTTAGTATATGGAAAGCATTAATGAGCTATTAGGATCTATTCTTGTTATATTTCTCACATGTTTCATTTCTATTTTTGAGATAGCACTATTCTTTTAGATAATAATAGAAACTCTATTTTAGAATGAGGCTACTATTAGTATTTTAAAACTTCAAACTTGATATAAAAAAAAAAACTTTAACCCTGTTTAGATTAGAAACAACTTCTCTGTTTGCTCAAGCATTTAGGTTTGTCCCCCTGACCATAAAAATTCAGGTCACGATGTCACCTTTCTGTAACTTCTCATTTCCCATAAGCAGCTAAAGAAATGACCCCTCATGTAGCACCCTACAGCATTTGATAAGAACCTAATGCAATATACCCTATTTATTTGTCTATATGCCTGCCTCTCCTGTGGAGAACAAGCTTTTTGATGGCAAGAATTATGTCATATTTATCTTAATATTTCCTGGATTTAATATAGTTCCTGACACATAATAGGCAATAAATGTGTTAAATTGTGTTAAGAATGTATCTATGCAATGAGGCCTGATTCATCTGTTTTAGTTTGGTTCATATACTGAAGAAACTACCGTGGCAATTTTTCTTTCACATTATAAAATGCCTTTAGGGTGTGCAAACATAGTCTGAGCTTAAATTTGTTTTGATTTTTCAGGAAAACAACAAATAAAATACTGACAGGCTAAAGAAGAAGTCTTTTTTTTCCCCTAAAATGACCTGTACTTATGCATGTTTTAACAATAAGATTTAGCATTTATACATCTGAAGAGGATGTTATAATAAATTTATTTTTGTTTGTAACTTGTTGGTCTCACTCAGGAATTATTTTTGGTAAACAAATAAATAGAAGAGACATGTTTTAAATCTTTTCTTTTTTTCTAAAACTCAGTAGGAATATACAAAAGAAAAAATGCCGGGGTCCAGCCCCAGCAGGTCCAGGGGTTCCCAAAGGCGTAGACGGAGTCGGCGAAGAAGGAAGGACACGGAGACAGTGTTCAGTTGATCAGCAGCCTAGCCAGGATCTCCAGCCAGGATCTCCAGCCAAGTTCTGGTCAGGATCTCCAGAGAGGTTCTGCCTAGGATCTCCTGCCAGGTTCTGTGTCCATGTTCTCTTGCTATGTTCTCCAGGTTCTCCAGCCAGGTTCTGTAGCCATGTTCCCTCGCTAGGTTCTCCAGCCA
This sequence comes from Myotis myotis, assembly GCF_014108235.1. Lineage (NCBI taxonomy): Eukaryota > Metazoa > Chordata > Mammalia > Chiroptera > Vespertilionidae > Myotis > Myotis myotis. The sequence continues at coordinate 132,611,872 of NW_023416324.1, read as the reverse complement.
GGTTCAGTCACCAGGTTCTAGTCAGGTTCTCTTGCCAATTTCTGTAGTCAGGTTCAGTCCAGGATCTTTTGCCATATTCTGTCTCTAGTGAAGTTCTTCTGTCTCTAGGTTCTGTGTAGGTTCTGTCTTCTTAGTTCTGTCTTCTAAGTTCTGTCTTGTTACATCTGTATTTATACCAGTTGATTCAATCCTATCAATCTCTATTCCAAAGGTTAGGGCGTTTCTTATCTCCATTCCAGGGAGTAAAGATTATGTAGCTTAAGCATGATTGTTCATAGCTAAAGTGATTAATTACCCGACTGGCAGTTAAGAGGTTTTATTCCCTCCCTAACTTCAGGGGAAAATCCCTACCTGGGGAAACAACCTTTCTCAGAGACCTTGGTTAAAACACATAGTGCCAAGAAGGTGAGCAAACATATTAAGAACAGTATGCCATATATGCCAGGTCCCTTGAAACAGCAAGCATGGACCGGCTCCCGACAAAAAAAGATTTGGGGAAATACACTCCACTTGCCTATGTTCAACAGTAGAATATTGCTTACAGACTTCAATATCATTTAAGAATTTTATTGCAGCTTTCCTGACTTAGTAACAATGCTAAAGTTAAAAATAACAATGTCATACCCTATACAATAAAGAGGTAATATTCAAATTGATCTTCACACCATAGCACCATCAGAAGATGGCAGCACGCACAGCAGGGTTGGTGCCAGCGGCCGCTTCATGCAGCTTCTGCCAGGGTTTCCACGTCCCTGCGTGCATGCCACAGGGGTGGGGCCTGGCGGCTGCTGCACACAGCCCAGAGGCGAGGCATTGGGGCAGCCTTTCAGGACTGGGGGCCATCCCGTGGTGTGCCAGCCATGTGGAGCGGGACTCCAGGACTTAGGGTGGTCCCATGGTGTGAGGAGGGGTTGGGGGGAGAGGTCCCGGGTCTCGCCTGATTTCATGTAATGCTTCACTAGTATAAAATATGCCTGTTTTTCCTTTCAGGCTATTTAATATTTAAATATAAGGGACAAATTGTATAGCTGTAAAGAGAGTGAATAAACATATATAGTTGGTTTTGGTCCCAAGTACTTCACAATCTAATGTGACTTTATCCAAACAAGCACCTTAAATTCATTGATTGTTCAAGTAATAAAAATCAAGATAGCAGTCCTTTTTTTCTTTGTATCTTAAGCAATATAATAATTATTAATATCCATGGAAAGACATATATAGAGAAAATTAGTGATTCAAAGGCACTAATGTGGTAGCCAGATCCTAAAAAGCAACCCATTTTAAACCACACCTCCTGGTGTTCAGACTTTTCCCACAGTGAATATGGGCTGTCCCTGTGTATCCATAGAATGAGAGTGAAGTGACATGTGTGATTTGCAAGGTCATAAGAAGCCTGAGGCTTCTACTTTGGTCTCTTGGAATACTTCCTCAAGGAAAAACCAGGGGCCTATAGCACGTCTAATTTTATGACATGGCCCCAAACAAGCCAATGGAGAGCATACAGGAAGAAAGATATACCTGGCCAGACCCAGCTGAATCCTCTCACTTGGGGTATCAGGCTTGATCAAGAATAAGGAAAACATTTTAGACATTCTAGCCCCCATAGTCTGATGTGAAGAATCAAGGGGCCCATTTGACAGTCAGAACCAAGAGTTAAGAGAGATCTGCAACTAACTCCAGCAGTTTAAAAAACAGCAATCAATTCCCCAGTCATTATGGATCAGAGACATGCTGCTCTGCTAGGCTCTGCCCCATTTCCCAGCTCCCAGAATTGTGAGTAGTGCTGTTGCTTCATGCCACTATGGGGTAGTTTGTTAGGCACAAATAGAAAACTAAAATCAATGAGAGAAAACAAGAAGCAAGAAAGAATAATAATTTTTATTCAGATAATATTTTAGTGCACTGATTATTCTCCAATACGGTATTCGCCAATTATTTCCTTCTAGTCATTTGAAAAGGAAAGTAATTTCTTGAAAGTATAGCACATATGCTGATCTATTAACCCACCTAAACAGGAACTAAGGCTTCTAGGACACCTGAGATATAACAGATGGCCTGCCAGATCCAATCAAGGCTTGTCCTTGCCTACACAACAGGACTTGTGAACCCTGAAACTCAGCTGGTTGCAGCAGGGTTCAGTTATATGTGTTCAACAGTGTCTATATTCCATATTCTAGAAAACAAAGCAATTAGTTGAGAAGTAACAAAGAATATTTGGTAAACAACATGGAATGTTTGTGAATATGCACATAAACATCCCAAATATCTATATTCTAGATATTTCTAAATCCTCCACATTTTAATATTAAATTATAGAGACAATAGCTAGTTTGTTCTAACAAACAAACAAAAAACAAAGAAGGGGAGGAAACTTGAATAGGCCTTTTATAGACCTGCTTATTTTCTGTATAACAAATTATTATAGAAAGAGGTAATTTGAAATATAGATTAGAGTGAGTTAAAGAATAATCTGTGATTAAGAATTGAAGAGAGAATTTATAGGCAACACTTGAGGTATTTTTTTAAATATTTTAATTGATTTTGAGAGTGGAAGGGAAAGGAAGACAGAGATAAAACATCAATGATGAGAGAGAATCACTGATCAGATGCCTCCTGAATGCCCCTACTGGAAATCAAGCCCACAACCCGGGCATGTGCCCTTGACTGGTATCGAACCCAGGACCCTTCAGTCCGCAGGCTGACTTTCTGTCCACTGAGCCAAACCAGCCAGGGTGAGGTATTTTGATATGAGATTGAAATGATAGAGGAACGCTGAAGAGAAATGTGGGATTAAGGAGGTTGTGGGTATGTGTGAGTGTGTTTATAGAATATGTTTGTTCTAAGATCAGCAAAGTTTGAGCATACTTGAATGCTTGATGACAAGGATTCAAGGGAGGAATAAGCTTACAATAGAAAAATAAGAAGAGTAATTCTAGAGTAAGGATCCAGAAAAATCAAACAGGAACCCAAAACAGGTTGTAGGCAAAGGTTTGGCAGAATACATGCACATAGGCAGGTTTATATTTTCAGAGAAAGTATATGTCCATTATTTTGCTTTATTCTATCTTCCAAGCTCCTTGGAAGCAAATCAGAAAACTAATGTATTTAAATTGCTATAAGGAAGTTCATATCTACATTATGAAAGAAACAGATCTAGTCATTAAATAATACAAATAAACATGTTCAATTATAAATACATTTTTGTTAAACAATTTAATTACTCAAGACACTTAATAAACATATATCTGTAATAATAAAAACATAATATGCTAATTAGACTGGACAGTCGAGTGACCTTCCGGATTACCTTCCAGATGAACCTGGGGTTGCGAGGGCCGAGGCAAGCCACCGCAGCTTCAAGGGCTGAGCCCCTTGCATGGATTTTGTGCATCTGGCCTCTACTTGTACTATAATTATAATGATATTGAAATTTTTAGAAAATTTGTATTAATTTTACAAGCTTACATTTCTCACTAAATCATATTAATATTTTATGTGTTTTATTAAAAATGGTTTAAATCCAAGTTACCTCATAGTTATAGTAAAATAATGCCAATTTTCCTTTACTGAAACTCAATAAGAACACCAAAATGAGTGATTTTTCTTTATTTCATAGTTACACAAAGAAGATAGACTAAAGTTGCTTCTGATCAAGCATCAAGAAAGAAAGAATTATAGCTACATGCAACATCACAGATAAATCCTAAAATCTACCAGTGAGAAAAAAAAATTAGCCAAACATAAAAGAGTGCTATATATATTTTAATCCTCAACCAAGGATATGTTTATTGACTTTAGGGAGAGAGAGAAATATCAATGTGAGAGAGAAACAACAATAGGTGGCCTCCTATACATGCCCCAACCAAGGACTGAACCTGCAACTGAGATGTGTTCCCTAATTGAAAATGAAACCTACAACTTTTGGTTTATGGGATGATGTTCCAACCAACTGAGCCGCCCAGACAGGGCAAGTATTTTGATGTGAGAATTGATTACATAGAGCATATGTTTTTCTTATCAAACTGTATACTTGAAATCATTGCTTATTATTGCTTATAAATTACTAGAGGTCCAGTGCATGAATTTGTGCACCAGTGAGGTCCCTCAGCCTGGCTTGTGGGATCGGGCCAAAACTGGCTCTCTGACATCCCCCAAGGGGTCCCATATTGCAAGAGGGTACAGGCCAGGCTGAAGGACCCCACCAGGACACGATCTGGAATGGAGAGTTATATAGGAGGTTGGCCAGCCAGGGAGGGATCCTGGGAAGGCTCCAGGGTGTGTCCGGCCTGTCTCTCTCAGTCCCAATCAGCTGGACCCCAGCAGCAAGCTAACCTCCCAGTCAGAGCGTCTGCCCCCTGGTGGTCAGTGGGCATCATAGCAAGCGGTTGAGCATATCATTAGCATATTATGCTTTGATTGGTTGAACAGATGATTGGACGGCCAGACACTATATTAGGCTTTTATTATATAGGCTACCTCAATAAAATTGCATTTGAGTATTTCAATTAAAATTCAATAAAAATAAAACTTGCCAATCTTAATTAACACTTTTTTTGTTCTTATTACATCCCAAAAAGACCAGCCTCCCTTCAGAATTGGGCTTATTTTTGCTGTCATCCACTCTTCACCAGTCTGTATTATCTAGGGTCACATTTTATATTGGGCATCAAGCCACTTCAAAAAGTCCCCAGGTATATCTGAGATCAAGCAAGTGAGACTCTTCTATAAGTTTCAAACAAATACATCAACCTTCTTTTCTCTTGCTCAGCTTCCATACTCAACCACCATTCCCAACCCTCCTGACAGCTTGGGAACCATGCTCAATAAGTGTGTGTTTCTACACTAAGCTGGTTTAAGTCAAAGATCACTGCCCTCACTTTCGTCCCGTTTTCCCAGTCATGGAGCAGGCTCAGCTCTTAAGTTCCATGTCCTGACTGAGATTATTTCACTCTGCACTACTGCTCTCAGAACCTACCAGCCTCCTGCTCAGCCTCCCCTGCCTGGTCTAGTCATCCTGAAACAAGGAGAGCTCTGAATATGCTAAAAATAGCCCATTTCTTTCTATCCCAGGATAAACCTTATCTAAGCTAGGTTTTCTATGAGAATATGGTTGCCTTTAGGAAAAACTATAATCCCCTAAAAACCAAGTTGTTTTCTCATTTTGTGGACCTAAATAGGACAATTGCATCAGAACTGAATAGTCCTACTACAGTACAACTTATGTTATCTAGACATAAGTATCTATATACTAACTGATGTTGATCTGTGTCTAAAAAAATAAATTCTTTTAGGTACTTCTTCAGTTAAGAGTGATGATTAAGCCTAAGAATTGCATCTTCCTACTTTTCCAACTGTCTGACCTCCTCATCACAAACACACACACACACACACACACACACACACACACACGAATAAACAGAGTTTACTAATACAATGGCAGTGCATTATAATCCACACAAAAGAGGAAAAACAACCACCTCCTCTCTGAATAAGTTCAAAATTTAAAAGGCTGACATATAGTTGTGGATCAAATATTTATAATATTTTACATTATTGGAGAAAACTTTTCTCAATCTAACACAAGTTTCTATGATGTTATTACTTCTTCAATAATAATGGGTGATATCTATAATAATAAAAGCATAATATGCTAATTAGACCAGACCAGTGATGGCGAACCTATGACATGCGTGTCAGGGGTGACAAGCGAACTCATTTTTTTGGTTGATTTTTCTTTGTTAAATGGCATTTAAATATATAAAATAAATATCAAAAACATAAGTCTTTGTTTTACTATGGTTGAAAATATCAAAAAATTTCTATATGTGACATGGCACCAGAGTTAAGTTAGGGTTTTTCAAAATGCTGACACGCCGAGCTCAAAAGGTTCGCCATCACTGGACCAGACAGCTGAATGATCTTCCAGATGTCCTTCCGGACAAAGCTGCAGTGTCAGGGGCTGAGGCAGAGGTGATTAGGAGTGATCAGGCAGGCAGGCAGAGTGTTAAGAGGCAATTAGGCAGGCAGAAGAGCAATTAGGGGTGATCAGGCAGGCAGGCAGGTGAGCAGTTAGGAGCCAGTGGTCCTGGATTGAGAGAGGGGTCCCAAATTGCAAGAGGGTGCAGGCCAGGCTGAGGAACCCCCTCCCATGCACGAATTTCATGCAACGGGCCTCTAGTTTGCTATATAAGTATAAATAGGGCCCCTACAGTACACTTTTCCCAGCTTATCCCTCAAAAGACAACTTTTTCCAAATGTAAAATTCAAGGTTCTATTTATTGGTGATAAAAAGCTTCTTTAGTCTTTAGTCTTTAAATCATACTATTTTTATTAGTTTCCACCTTTAAATATTTTTATTTTATTTTTGGAATGACTTTCATACATATGATCTGTTGCCAAAACAAAAACTCATGCTGGTATGTCTTCCACAACCATTTCAAATACCACAAAAACTGAAAAATCTTATTTGAACTAACATATTACTGAGCATTTCTAGGGCTATTACTACCATCCAAAATGATGTCAATCAAAGATGCATTTAGTATGAGAATATCTTAATCATGAGCTTTTTTTTTGGGGGGGGGAGGGGCGGGGAGAAGACAAAGGAAAATGAATACAGTAAATAAAATGACTAAAAAAGGGAATTGGTGAAGTAAAAGGAGGATGAAAAAGTGGACATAAGAACAAAAAGAGGAAAAGATGACCATGCTTGAAACAGATTTAAATTTATATTATATTTTCCAATACACTTCATACAGCATCTTCACACCCTTGTGTTGTTCAGTAAAGTTCTAAACCCACTTTGTGAATTTTGCTTTTCTCTATCTTGTTCAACAAAATATATTTTAAAAAAAATGAATGTATTTTTCTGAGATTTAGCCTTTACAAATTGGTTACATGCTTCCTAATGCTATTATCAGTGGAAGTGGAGTTCTTATAATAAGCATTTCTAGAAGCCCCCAAGGGAGGATCAGATATGGTAGAAAGCTTAATTTCTCTGAAATTATAACCCTTCAGTAAAGCTAAAATCAGGGGCAGTGTCCAAAGTTTCCTTACCATGTTGGAGCATAAAACTAGTTGCAATCTATTAGTCCATTGTGCATGGGGTCCACATGGCCATGGCCATGTGGGAACTGCAAGGGAGCCTCAGAAGTCCAAATTGCCAAAATGACATGTCTTTAATATCTGGCCTTTCCTTTGCTCCTTTCCTATTAGTAATAACTAAGTTAATTACAATGGTATTGCTTTCACAATATAACGTCTAGGATACAGACAGTATTTCCACAACTAAAACTTGTTCTTCATAACCCTGATTTATCCATGTTTGTTCTTGCAGCAATGAAAAGAGATAAAGCTTGATTCCCAGTAAAAGAAACAAAGAGGAGAATAACAATAAGTATATTAATTACAATAATAACCACATAATAATTAACATGCATGTGTCAGATAGCAATTCAAGTACATTATATACATTATCTTGAATGAATTTACCAATTATACTGACAAGTTAATATTACAGTTGAGAAAACGAGACTCATAGAGATTAAACAACTTGACCAAAATTCTACACCAGACTGTATCAGAATCCAGTCTGTCTGGTAGTCAACTCAGCACACTTTCCATTCCCCATCTGAAATTTTCAGAGGATTTTCAACCATCCTTTTCTATTCTATTAAGGAATACCCAACACTATGCCAGATATTCTCCTCAACTTTCACTTTCCCTGTTCTACAAATTTGTATTACTCATCCTAAAAAATGTGAGAAGTCCTTGGGTTTGTTGGTTCCATTAGCATCTGTCTAAAACTAGGGTAATTTTGAAAGAAGTTGCAAATGTGACTCTGACTCAGTATGAGCATATTACCGTGCAATACATTGCCAGTATCCAAGTTTGCATCATTTCCCTCCATTTACTATGGGCTACATTATCATGTCTAAATTGCTAGTCACTTAATTGATAATATTCTCCTTGCTATGAACATTTTCCACTTTCCCAATATATTACATTCTGCCTGAACCCATGATTTTTTAAGATTCTTGGTAGGATTCTAAAAGTAGAATGAGATATTCTTTTGTGTGGCCAAAAATTGTTGTCTCTGGAGTCAGTTTCTCTAGGCCCACAGAGTCAAACAATAGCAAGACTGGGGAAGTAAGAGGTCATTCTCTGGGGTGGGGAGCGGGGGGGCGGGTGGAGGGGATGGTGGGGGAGAAATCTCTGATGCATACACCTGGTTGGCCAGACAAATTTCTATTCAAAAATCAAAGAAATGAATTTGGAGCTCTTGAAAAAAAGCTTTTAAATGTTGTTCAGCTAATTTCCCAAGATAATAGTAGACATTGTGTTCATTTGGTCCTTAATAAACAAAAACCATAAAACTTGTTTTTATTTTTACTTTTTTTGTAGAAAAAGATGGCTAAATGAAAAGTGACTATCTTGTCTTGCTGAAAGGGAAAGAAAGAATACAAAATTTTAATTTTCTTTCATGAATTAAAAACTATTTCAAAATATGAAGTACTCCAAGCACAATAGAAAGGAAATGAAGAAAGGCCTTTAACTGCTATCTTTTTTTCCCAACACATCCACAGTTGAACATGACATTCAGTATATCTTACAATAGTGAAACAGAAGAATGCAGTAGTAATGAACAGTGCTGAACACAGTCTGTCTCATTTTTCAAAACAGACTGTCTTGTAAAATGAGTTTAAATAAATGAAATTTTGTAAAAAGTAGATAGAAGGGAGAAATTGGTCATAAGCTGTGACCCTTCTAAGTTTTTGAAGCTGTAAAACAGAAAAAAATAAATAATTTTATATAAAGTGTTTGACAAGTAACCTGTTTAAAGATAAAAAAAAATTGAACAAGAGTTGTATTAGCAATTACCTGCAATAGACTTTAGAAATGAATAAAAAAAGAAATAAAAACTAATAAATAAGGAAAAAAATTTAAGAAAGGAGAATGAAAAATAAATTGCAGGAAACATAAGGAGAAATTTGGATGCTTTTTCACAGAAAAAGTGCGTTGAGGAGAAATATGAATAGTATATCATCAGCAGTTGCCTAAAGGTATATCATCTAACATTTAAAAAGATAAAATTTGTACAACTTCACTAACCCCACTGATAATTCCTAACTGTACCCCAAAAATAATTGTTCCTGCAAACATTCCTGTTAACTGTCTACTCTCATGAATTCATAAATAATTTTAAACTATGTAGTTCCATTTTATACTTAATAAAGAAGGGATAATCAAATTTCTTCTTATGAGCCATTTGAATACTTAACAAGTTTAATTAAGAAATTTTAGGTCAAGACCCAATATAGGAGAGAACCAAGATGGCGGCATAGGTTAACGCCGGAGTTTGCTGCTTTGAACAACTACTTCAAAAGTGAAACCAAAAAACGGAAGGGACATCACCCAGAACCACAGGAACGCTGGCTGAGTGGAAGTCCTACAACTAGGAGGAAAGAGAAACGCATACGGACACTCAGAGGAGGCGCAGTGCTGATGTCAAATTCTGAGGTGTGGAGTGCGTGGAGCGGGCTGGCGGCGGAGGGCGCGGTTGGCGTTTTCAATCGGGAGGGAGTCGCAGAATCTGAGCTCCAGATCCGGGCGAGTCTTTAGGGACCCAGACTCAAACAGGAGAAGCGGGACTGTCTGGCTTCGGTCAGAGCGAGTGCAGCTTTCTCTCTGAGCTTTGCAGCGGGTGCTGGGACTCAGAGAGGCAGAGCCCCTGGGGACAGGACTGAGAGCCGCCATAACTGCTCTCTCCGGCCCACCCTGTTGATCCTGTGCGACCTGCCCCGCCCAAGCCCTGCACAGAGGCTTTTGCTGGATAGCCTCAGGCAAAGGCTAGATTAGCACCTCCCTAGAGGACAGAAGTTCTCTCACTGCTGACACAGCTGATTCGCATAGCCACTTGGCCTGGAGGTCAAACCCTCCCTGGAATTAGCTACAACAATCAAGATTTAACTATAAGACTGCGAACAAAGACCACTAGGGGGTGCACCAAGGAAGCATAACAAAATGCAGAGACAAAGAAACAGGACAAAATTGTCAATGGAAGATACAGAGTTCAGAACCACACTTTTAAGGTCTCTCAAGAACTGTTTAGAAGCCGCCAATAAACTTAATGAGATCTACAAGAAAACTAATGAGACCCTCGATCTTATATTGGGGAACCAACTAGAAATTAAGCATACACGGACTGAAATAACGAATATTATACAGACTCCCGACAGCAGACCAGAGGAGCGCAAGAATCAAGTCAATGATTTGAAATGCGAGGAAGCAAAAAACACCCAACCGGAAAAGCAAAATGAAAAAAGAATCCAAAAATGCGAGGATAGTGTAAGGAGCCTCTGGGACAGCTTCAAGCGTACCAACATCAGAATTATAGGGGTGCCAGAAGATGAGAGAGAGCAAGATATTGAAAACCTATTTGAAGAAATAATGACAGAAAACTTCCCCCACCTGGTGAAAGAAATGGACGTACAGGTCCAAGAAGCACAGAGAACCCCAAACAAAAGGAATCCAAAGAGGACCACACCAAGACACATCATAATTAAAATGCCAAGAGCAAAAGATAAAGAGAGAATCTTAAAAACAGCAAGAGAAAGAAACTCAGTTACCTACAAGGGAGTACCCATACGACTGTCAGCTGATTTCTCAACAGAAACTTTGCAGGCCAGAAGGGAGTGGCAAGAAATATTCAAAGTGATGAATACCAAGAACCTACAACCAAGATTACTTTATCCAGCAAAGCTATCATTCAGAATTGAAGGTCAGATAAAGAGCTTCACAGATAAGGAAAAGCTAAAGGAGTTCATCACCACCAAACCAGGATTATATGAAATGCTGAAAGGTGTCCTTTAAGAAGAGGAAGAGGAAGAAAAAGGTAAAGATACAAATTATGAACAACAAATATGCGTCTATCAACAAGTGAATCTAAGAATCAAGTGAATAAATAATCTGATGAACAGAATGAACTGTTGATTATAATAGAATCAGGGACATAGAAAGGGAATGGACTGACTATTCCTGGGGGGGAAAGGGGTGTGGGAGATGCGGGAAGAGACTGGACAAAAATCGTGCACCTATGGATGAGGACAGTGGGTGGGGAGTGAGGGCGGAGGGTGGGGCGGGAACTGGGAGGAGGGGAGTTATGGGGGGAAAAAAAAGAGGAACAAATGTAATAATCTGAACAATAAAGATTTAATTAAAAAAAAAAAAGAAATTTTAGATCTGGAAACAAGCTCAGAATTCATTTAGTTATAGAATCATGCAAATAGGTCATTTCATTTGTACTCCCATATAGGGGTAGGTTTGTCCATACTATTTCTCTGTTAGTTGACCATTAATTCTATGTTTGAATACTCACTTATTTAACTCTTTCATTTTATCTATATATATATAAATAGCCAGGGTCCATAACCACCAAAGGCTCGACCAAACCCTGGAAGTCAGGCGTGCTGGGTCGCCATGGCGACCCAGACCCAGCACTGACTGTTGAGGGGACTGTGATCAGGCCCAGGCAGAGTCCAGGAGAGAAAATCAGGGTCTGATCACAGCCCCCATAGTAGTCAGTGCTGGGTCAGTGTGGTGGAAGTCAGTCCTGCTGTCAATGAATTTTAGGGTCAATTAACATTAAGTGAGCATAGGGTCAATTAATATCTCTTTGAGAGGAGTTGAGAATATAAATTACAGTGTAGAGCAATTACTTATATTATTTCACATAAAACTCTTTTCAGCTAAGATATTTTCCTTTATTTAAAATGTATCTTAATTGTTGAAAGTATTACAGATGTCCCTTTGTTTTAGTTTTTTTTGTTTGTTTGTTTTTGTTTTTTCTCATTGATCTCCTCCACCCTGCACCTGCCCCTTCCAGGCCTTCACCAGAGTATTGTCTGTGTCCATGGGATATTCCTATCTAATACATAAAAATCTAGAAAGATTTAGAGAAAATAAAATAAAAGATATGCCAGGTAAATATCAAACAGAAGAGCTGAAGTTGCTGCATGAATACTGGATTCAGGCTTGAAGCCAAAACACAGCTCATGAGATAAAGTTAGTCATTGTAACATAACAAAAGGTTCCTTTCACTAAAGAGATAAGATGATTCCCAATACTTATACACATAATAGAACAGTGTGGGAGTTCAGAATGAGCCTCACCAAGATGTGTCTCAGTGGTATGCAGATTTTGGAGCTAAGGGCAATTTTAGCTTCAGGCTCAAGTGAAAATTCTGCCCCTCCCTTTAACTACCTAAAAAAAATAAATAAATTAGAAGCCTTGCCCACAATAACACATTATCCCATATAATAAAAGGCTAATATGCAAATCGACTGAACAGCAGAATGACCGGATGCTATGACATGCACTGACCACCAGGGGGCAGATGCTCAATGCAGGAGCTGTCCCCTGGTGGTCAGTGTGCTCCCACAGGGCTCATGGGTGGCTAGCGCAGCAGCAGTGGTAGGAGGCCCTCCTGCCTCCGCGGCAGCGCTAGGGCTGTCTGACTGTGAGAAGGTGGAGTCCAGGCTGAGGGACCCTCCCCTCCCCCCCATCCCCCCAGCCAGGCATCCGAGTGCATGAATTTCGTGCACAGGGCCTCTAGTAGGTAATAAAGATGAAACCCAAGAGAGGTTAATGTTTTATTTTGTTTTCCAAAGAGTACTCAGGAGTGATAAATATTCATTTACAAACATAAAAAAATTCTTAGCATCAAATGGATTTTGAAAATGTGGTGCTTTAAACAGCTGATTAAAGAGGTTGATCCATTGAGGGCATCACAGGACTTTATTTTACTAATTTACATTTAATTCTCCAAGAGAAAATATAATTTGATGGATTTCTCAAAACCATTGAAGTTTTACTTTTGTTTTGAGAAAGGCAGGAGAGGGTGGGGGTCGAATTTGTGAACCCATTTTCCTAGCATATATTTTGAGAACCTTGATGTAAGTTGCTTTCCCAAGCCTATACTGTGTATAATCTAAATCTCAAAAATATCAGGTATTAGTTTTAAGCTCATGTATTTTCATGCTTTCATTAGACATGAAAATCAGCTTTTGCTAATTTTCTGTGTATATGATTTTAAAATTTCCATCAGTTCCATCAAGCTCCTTCTATGACTCCTCAGGGTCCTTTCTTCATGGATGGTTAAGCTACAAATGTTCACTTGACAGAAATAAAATAGTGAGCTGAGGGTTGTTTATGTGACTCTCAGTCTCAAATGATCTCCCTATGACAGTCTAAACTTGACTAATCAGATATTCCTTTTAGTACATTTTAAAAATAGAATTTATATTCAGAAAGCTTTAACTCATGTGTCAACCATGTGCCTGTATTCCAACTGACAAATGCTTCTCTAAGAAAATAAAAGTTCTGTTTGGAAGACCTGAGTAACTTTTCAAAATAGGGCTTAACAGGTATCTAGAAAAAAAGTATAAGGAGCTAGGCATGGGAGAAGGAAGGGGGAATCTAGGAACTGGAAAGAAACCAAGGAAAATATTAACTTAAATTCTGCCTAGGCCAATACTATAACCTAATATGCTGATCTCTAAATGATAATTCTGCTTTTCTACATATCTCCAAACTGTTCAGCATCTGTCTCCAGTTGAGGGGTCCAAAACTTGACACAGTAATATACTAGATTTTTTATTTAAAATATATATTTTTATCTTTTTATAAGCATATGTCATTTTGCTATTATAAATATATAGAGAGAGAAATACCTTTTATTACTAAAAGATACTTAAGAACAAAATCTATCCTAAATTAGAAAATTATACTCAACTCCATATAACCAGAGAATATCTTTAATTTTGCATGATCCTATTTGCTAATAAATTATCTGCTGCTCTCTTTACTTTAACGATTGGCCACAATAACAATTATAGAAAATAACAATTTCCTTAGAAACAAAAAGCCACTTCAGCCATCATTTGTAAATGATAATTGGTGACCAGAGAAGAGTATAAATCAAAGATTAGAGGTCTTACTACAAAAAACTGTGGCAGTAAACAATTAATGATAAAATGTTTCATTTCAGCTAAAATAAACATGAAAAGCAGCATCCTTCACAATGTAGAAAATACCAATATAAATTCCCTTAGAAGTTTATTTGATTTGTGTTACTCTAATTCCATTATAAAGCCCCAATTCAAACAATATCATCTTCTGGCCATTCCCTGTTTGGGGTTATTATTGCCAAAGGAATAAACATAATGGCATTGAATGGCATGCTTATTCAGCAACTCAAAATGTCAAAAACAATTTGATTAATTCATGTGGTGCCTGACTCTCACATCCTTCTTCCCTAATTTCTCCTTTATTCAGCATTCACTAATTAAGCACGCATTATCACAAAGGCCCAGTCTTCAATCTCCATAGCCTAAATACATGTGGAAGCTGGCCCTAAAAGCTCTGAGTGAAAGACAAACACTGCTCCAATTTCATTTATAATGAGAACCGGTAACATGTGATGACAGCCAGAGCAAATCATGCATTGGTAAGTACTTAATTTCAAGATTTAATTTTGACCTCAAAATCATCTAGTTACTTGATTTTCCAAGTGTCTTAGGAAAGAATTCAGTTCAAGTGTTAGTAAACTGATTTCATAAGATATATGGGGACATTCAAGTACCTGGGTAAGTGTAGAACTTATCTTAATACCAGGGACAGCACTGAAAACCAGCCTTGGAAGCTGGACTATACTTGTCATTTCTTGTCATTATTACTATAGGATTTATGCTCCTGTAGCATACATGAGAGAAATCAAGGCAATTCTGAGCCAACTCTAACGACATCATACAGATGGCATCTCTTCTATCATAATCAAGCAGAATTACATCACAAGACAAAGGCAACTTACTATTTTTTTTATACTCTCCCTTACATTTTTGCTCCTATTTCTATGTTGTTTGCATCACCAGTTGGGAAGAAAGAAATTGTTATCATGAATGTGTTATGGAGGACAAGGGGACATGGGTTTCTTTACAAGATAAACATTTCAGTTATTTCCTTTGGAAGATTTTTGGTTCCTGTGGTAAATATTTACCACCAATTTGAAGATGGAGAGAGAGACATTAAAATTACTCTTTTGTGACCATAACTGTGTCTTGGCTGGTTTTATGTCCAAAAGAAAAAAAATTCTTGAGCAGCAAAATGAAACAAATTTATGTTTATAAGTAGTTTGGAGAAAATATTGCCAGGGTGAAAGAGAGAAAAATGAGAAAACAATGATAAGAACATAGATTATATCTGAAACCTCAAAAAATTAAGTTCAGTTGATATCAGTAAGCTATTTTCCATCTCTCTCTTGCTCTGTTCTTTAGCCTCTCTCCTTCCAGGTGCAGCCCTTTGCTCATACTTGGTTTTGCACATTTCTTCTAAAACAACCTGAAATTCACAGCAACAAAGATCAAAATCTTGCCCTGACTGGGTGGCTCAGTTGGTTGGACCATTGTCCTGTGCACCAACAGGTTGCAGGTTCAATTCCCAGTCAGGGCACATAGCCAGGTTTCCAGGTTTGATGTCCAATCAGGGTGCATATGAGTGACAAATTAATGTTTCTCTCTCACACATTGATGTTTCTCTTTGTCTCTGTCTCTCTCCCCATTTGTCTCTCTCTAAAAATCAATTTTTTTTGTCCCCTAGCCTCCCCTATCCCCCAGTGTCTTATGTCCATTGGTTATGCTTATATGCATGCATACAAGTCCTTCGGTTGATCTCTTACCCCCCTCCCTCCTGCCCCCCAACCCTCCCTGGCCTTCCCACTGCAGTTTGACAATCTGTTTGAGGCAGCTCTGCCTCTGTATCTATTATTGTTCAAAAGTTTATAATGGTCTCTATTATCCATGAATGAGTGAGATCATGTGGTATTTTTCCTTCATTGACTGGCTTATTTCACTTAGCATAATGCTCTCCAGTTCTATCCATGCCGTTGCAAATGGTAAGAGTTCCTTCCTTTTTACAGCAGCATAGTATTCCATCGTGTAGATGTACCACAGTTTTCTAATCCATTTAAAAAAAAAATCCTCAGGTGGTTTTGTAATTAAAAATTTTTTTAATAGGTCATAAGAAACATGAACAAGAAAACAAGAGCTTTGCCTAGAGGCCGTGGGTGCTGAAGCCAGCTGGCACTGACTTCTGAGATCTGATCGTGCACATCTTTTCTAAGTCCCCATACGGTGACTTCACATGGGTAGCTTGAAATCAGCTGTGGTGGAAGAATTTACACTATGGAAATCAGCAAATGCCACAAATCAGTCTTTTTCTTCTCTTTTGAGAGCCATTCTTTAAACAATTACCAGCACACCATTGCATTGAGTAATACTTATTGACTACTGCAAGAAATAAAATAATTTTATGTAAATTATCTCATTTAATATTCTCACCAAACCTATAAAAAATGTTATAAAAACATGAGTTCCAACAAGCTCTGAGAATCTTGGTATTTCCTTTTTAAAATACTTCTGAACTTTTATAATTAAAACTAAAGGCCCGATGCATGAAATCCGTGCATGGGTAGTGTCCCTAGGCCTGGCTGGCAATCAGGGATGATCTGTGGGGCAACCAGTGGGGCAATGGGGGGACCCCTGCTGGCACCTGCCTTGGCTGGGCTGGGGCGTGCAGGTTGGGGGAAGCTCCTGCATTGAACATCTGCTCCCTGGTGGCCAGTGCATGTCATAGTGATCGGTTGTTCCACCAGTCATTCTGCCATTCAGTTGATTTGCATATTGCTTTTATTATATAAGATAAGCAATTCCATATACAGCACATCCCGAATACATGTATACACACTTTCACAGCTGATAACTTATTTAATTTTCACTGCTTTTCAGGTTTAACTGATTTGAAATAATGGGTGAAGCCAGACTACTAGTAAGCTTTGAACAAAGAAAATTTATCTGCTAGACTTTTTTTTAATGGGGATACATAAAAGATAAAGTTTATAATACAAAACCAGCAACAGTTGACGAATGAGGACACACAAAAACTGAATAAAATGATTCTTGATGTTTGCAATTCCATTGCTTTACATTAACAGCAGTGCCTGGACCAGAATGGTCATCAGTTTGAAAACAAGCAGTGACAAAAAAAAGTATTGATTTCTGTATATTCTTTTAAATTTTGAAAATGAATTGTATGTTAATAAACACTGACTTTATAATCATTCAAAGTGTGTATACATTTTTGGGGGGACACCCTATATTTAGCCAAATATATATATATAATGGAAGATGGTGTCACTTTGGGTGGTGGGCACACAATGTAATATGCAGGTCATGTATCATAGAAATGTACACTTGAAACCTACATGATCCTATTAACCAACATCACCCCAATACATTTAATTTCTTTTTAAAATTTAAGAAAAAAAATCAATTTCTTAATAAAAATTAACTATATAAACTAAAATTGATTAGAATGTTATGTGGTTATATTTCTCAATATTTCATTTGATGTGTAATCAAAATATTGCTAGTGCACAAATAACTTGATACATATTGACAAAAATAAAATAAAATAATGCCTGAAACAACCACAATGATGATGAGCTAGATAACCTTGTACTGGGTGAAGCCCTGCTAAATGCAGGGAATGAGGGCAGAAGATGAGTGAGAAGCAGCAAAGAACAAAGGCAAAGCATCTGTCCTCTGAAAGCCTGTAAGTAGATGGGGAGATTATTCAATCAATAGTACTTGACATTTCTAAGATACTGCTGGCCTCTTTTAGAAGCTCACAACCAATCACAAAGGAGCTGTATAACCAAAATGGATGGTCCAAATAGATAATCTAATATGAAAATGTCACTTTTTTTGGGACTGGTGGTTGCCAGAGGCAGGAAGGTGGTATGAGTGCAAAAAGGGTAAAGGAGGTCAAAAGGTTCAACTGAAAGGTATAAACTCCCAGCTATAAAATGAAAAATGTGCAGCATGGTGACTATGGTTACTAATACTGTATTGCATATTTGAAAGTTATTCAAAGAGTAAATCTTAAAAGTTGTTATCACACAAAAAATATTCTATCATGGGGAGAGATATTAACTAAATTTATTGTAGTGATCATTTTGCATATATATTAATAAAAAGTCATTATGTTATACACCTGAAATGAATACAATGTAATATGTCAATTATACCTCAATAAAAAATCACTCTTTTATAATTCTACTCATCTACATTTTTTAGGGTGATTATATCCAAAGTTTCCTTTCACACTAACACTTTTAAAATAGCCAAAGTTAATCATTTTATATTTTTTCAGAATTTGACCAAGACATATTTTTTAGTTTCTCAACAGCCACTACTATAATAATTACCATTCTGAGCTGCACACAATTATAACTATCAGTCTATTTCACCAACAAAGCCAACTACTTTGTCTGTTACATTCCATGTCTCAAAATGTTAGCTTTCTGCTGAAAATGAAACTCCTCTATGCCAGATTCTACCTTTTAGCCTAAAACAAATCTTTATAATCATTATACTAACAATTTTAACACTCAAACTTAACTAGGCCAAAAATAATGTTCTATTGAATTTCAAAATAGTTGATAAATATAAAACATTAGTAGAAACTGAACAATTTCTACAATACTTTCAATACAATTAAATATTTCTTTCTTTCTTCCTTTCTTCCTTCCTTCCTTTCTTTCTTTCTTTCTTTCTTTCTTTCTTTCTTTCTTTCTTTCTTTCTTTCTTTCTTTCTTTCTTTCCTTTATTTATTATCTAAAGGTTTACATATATCTCCTTTTTCCCCCATTGACTCCCCCGCCAGCCATTCCCACCCAGGGCAAGCCCCCACCACCTCAGTGCCTGTGTCCCTTGGTTATACTAATATGCATTCATACAAGTCCTTTGGTTGCTCTCTAACACCTCCTCCCCTACCATTTGTCTCTGGATCTATTTTTGTTCATCAAATTTTGTTGATCATTTTATCCCACATATGAGTGAGATTATGTGATATTTATCTTTCTCTGACTGACTTATTTCACTTAGCATAATGCTCTCCAGTTCCATACATGCTGTTGCAAATGGTAAAAGTTCCTTCTTTTTTATAGCAGTGTAGTATTTCATTGTGTAGATGTACCACAGTTTTTTTAATCTACTCTTCTGCTGTTGGGCACTTAGGTTGTTTCCAAATCTTAGCTATTGTAAATTGTACTGCTATGAAAATAGAGGTGCATATATCCTTTCTGATTGGTGTTTCTGGATTCTTGGGATATAGTCCTAGAAGTGGGATCACTGGGTCAAATGGGAGTTCCACTTTTAAATTTTTGAGGAAACTCCATAGTGTCTTCCACAGTGGCTGCACCAGTCTGCATTCCCACCAGCAGAGTATGTGGGTTCCTTTTTCTCCACATCCCTTCTAGCACTTGTCCTTTGTTGATGGTAGCCTTTCTGACAGGTGTGAGATGGTACCTCATTGTTGTTTTGATTTGCATCTCTCAAATGATTAGTGATTTTGAGCATGTTTTCATAAGTCTGTTAGCCTTCTGTATATCCTCTTTCGAAAAGTATCTATATAGGTCCCTTGCCCATTGTTTTTTATTGGATCATTTACCTTCCTTTTGTTACGTTGTATGAGTTCTCTGTAAATTTTGGAGATTAAACTCTTATCTGGAATAGCATTGGCAAATATGTTCCATGCAGTGAGCTTTCTTGTTTTGTTGATGGTTTATTTTGCTGTGCAGAAGCTTTTTATTTTGATGTAGTCCCATTCATTTATTTTCTCCTTGGTCTCTATTGCCCTAGAAGCTGTGTTGGTTAAAGATATTGCTATGACATATTTCTACTATTTTGATGCCTATGCAGGGGTGGGCAAACTTTTTGACTCGAGGGCCACAATGGGTTCTTAAACTGGACCGGAGGGCTGGAACAAAAGCATGGATGGAGTGTTTGTGTGAACTAATATAAATTCAAAGTAAACATCATTACATAAAAGGGTATGGTCTTTCTTTTTTTTTTAGTTGTATTCATTTCAAACGGGCCGGATCCGGCCCGCGGGCTGTAGTTTGCCCACGGCTGCTATGGAGTCTTATAGTATTTTTATGGTTTCCCATCTTACATTTAAGTACTTTAGCCATTTTGAGTTGTTTTTTTGTGTGTAGTTTAAGTTGGTGAACTAGTTTCATTTTTTTGCAAGTATCTAACCAATTTTCCCAGCCCCATTTATTGAAGATACTGTCTTGACACCATTGTATGATCTTGCCTCCTTTGTCAAATATTAATTGAGCATAATGGCTTGGGTTGATTTCTGGGTTCTCTGTTCTGTTCCATTGGCCTATATGTCTATTCTTGTGCCAGTAGTAGGAAATTTTGAGAACCGTGGCTTTGTAATTTAGATTATCTCTGGTATTGTGATCCCTCCAACTTTGTTCTTCTTTCTCAGGATTGCTGAAGCTATTAGGGGTATTTTTTATTCCAGATGAATTTTTGGAGAGTTCATTCTATATCTTTGAAATATGCTGTTGGTATTTTATTAGGGATTGCATTGAACCTATAGATTGCTTTGGGTAGTATGGACATTTTAATGATGTTGATTCTACCAATCCATGAATATGGTATATTCTTCCATTTGTTTATGTTTTCCTCTATCTCTTTTTTCAATGTCCTGTAGTTTTCTGAGTACAGGTCATTTACCTCCTTAATTAAGTTTATTGCTAGGTATCTTAATTTTTTTGGTGCAATGGTAAATGGGATTTTTTTTTAGTTTCTCTTTCTCTGAGTTCATTATTGGTTTATAAAAAAGCCATAGATTTCTGGGTGTTAATTTTGTATCCTGCTACATTGCTGAATTCATTTATTAGGTCTAGTAGTTTTTGATGGAGTCTTTAGGTTTTTCTATGTATAGTATCATGTCATTTGCAAATAAGGACAGTTTTACTTCTTTTCCAATTTGGATGCCTTTTATTTCTTCTTCTTGTCTGATAGCTTTGGCTAGCACTTCCAGTACTATATTGAACCAGAGTAGTGAAAGTGGGCATCCTTCTCTTGTTCCTGGTCTTAGGGGAAATGGTTTTAATTTTTGCCCATTGAGTATGATGTTGGCTGTAGGTTTGTCATATATGGCTTTTATTATTTTGAGGTATGATCCCTCTGTTCCCACTTTGCTGAGAGTTTGTTGTTTTTTTTTGTTTTTTTTTTTTTATCAAGAAAGGGCGTTGGGTTTTGTCAAATGCTTTCTTTGCATTGATGATGTGATTTTTGTCTCTCAGTTTGTTTATGTGGTGTATCACATTTATTGATTTGTGGATATTGTACCATCCTTGCATCTCCGGAATAAATCCCACTTGGTCATGGTGTATGATCTTTGTAATGCAATGCTGAGTCTGATTTGCTAGAATTTTGTTGAGGGCTTTATCATCTGTGTTCATCAAGGATATTGGCCAGCAGTTCTCTTTTTTTGTGGTGTCTTTATTTGGTTTTGGAATTAGAGTAATGGTGGCTTCAGAGAAATAGCTCAGAAGTGTGCCTTCCTCTTGAATTTTTTGGAATAGTCTGAGGATGATAGATTTTAGTTCTTCTTTGAATGCTTGGTAGAACTCCCCTGTAAAGTCGTCCGGACCAGAGCTTTTGTTGGTTGGAAGATTTTTGATCACTGCTTCAATTTCTTTGGTAGTTATTGGCCTATTCTGGTTTTTTGATTCTTCCTCATTGAGTTTTTGGAGCTTGTATTATCCTAAAAATATTTCCATTTTGTCTTGGTTGTCCATTTTATTGGAATAGAGTTGTTCACAGTATTTTTTCATAATCCTTTATATTTCTGTGGGATCAGTTGTTACTTCACCTCTTTCATTTCTGATTTTGTGCATTTGGGTCTTCTCTCCTTGCTTCTTGGTGAGCCTGGCTAGAGGTACATCCATCTTGTTTATCCTTTCAAAGAAGCATCTCTTGGTTTTGTTGATCTTTGTATTGTGTGTTTTTGTTTGGTTTTTTTTTTTTTTGGTCTCTATGTCATTTATTTCTGCTCTGATCTTTATTATTTCCTTCCTTCTGCTTAAGCTGGGCTATTCCTGTTGCTCTCTTTCTAACTCTTTGAGTTATAGGGTTAGATAATTTATTACCATTCTTTCTTTTTATTTATTCTTTGATCTCTTTGATAACCCAATCATTTAATAGCATGCTATTTAGCCTCCAGTTGTTTGATTTTTTTCCATTGTTTTTATTGCAGTTTATTTCTAATTTAATATAATTATGATTGGAGAAGATTCTTGATATGATTTCTATCATCTTGAATTTGAAGAGACTTTGCCTGCGTGCCAATAAGTGGTCTATCTTTGAAAATTACCAATGTGCACTTGAGAAGAATGTTTATTCTGTGGCTTTGGGGTGAAATGTTCTGGAGATATCAATTAATTCCATCTGATCTAGTGAGTCATTTAGGATTGATGTTTCTTTGCTGATTTTTTGTTTAGAGAATTTGTCCAGTGGTGTTAGTGGGGTATTAAAGTCCCATACTATAACTGTATTCCTGTCAATTTCTCCCTTGATATCCTCCAGAAGTATTTTTTATGTATTTGGGTGCTTCTGTATTGGGTGCATAGATGTTTACCAGAGTTATATCTTCTTGTTGAATTGCTCCCTTTAGAATTATGAAATGGCCTTCCTCATCTCTTGTTATGGCCTTCACTTTGAGGTCTAATTTGTCAGATATAAGTATTGCTACCCCAGCTTTTTTTTTTTCATTTCCATTTGTCTGAAAAACCTTTTTCCATTGCTTCACCATCAGTCCATGTGAGTCCTTTGTTCTGAGGTGGGTCTCCTATGGAAAAAAGATATATGGGTCATGTTTTCTTATCCAGCTACCCTATATCTTTTATTGGGGCATTTAATGCATTTACATTTAAAGTTATTATTGATAGTTACTTGTTTGTTGCCATTTTGATTCTTTATGCCTGTGTTTCTTCTTCCCTTTCTATTTCTTCTTTTTACAGCAGACCCTTTAGCATTTCTTGCATTGCTGGTTTGGTGGTAATAAACTCCCTTAGTCCTTTTTTGTCTGTGAAGCTCCTAATGTCACCCTCAACTTTGATGGATAGCCTTGCTGGGTACAGTATTCTTGAATTCAGACCCTAGCTTTGCATGACTGTATATTTCATTCCATTCTCTTCTGGCCTGATGTGTTTCTCTTGAGAAATCACTTGATAGTCTCATAGGAGATCCCTGGTAGGTAACTTTGTGTCTCTCTCTGGCAGCCATTAAGATTCTTGCTTTATCCTTGGTTTTTGCCAATTTAATTATGATGTGTCTTGGTGTCGGCTTTTTCAGATTCTTCTTGTTTGGGACCCTGTGAGCTTCTTGGACTTGTGTGAGTTTCTTCTTCCCAATATCAAGGAAGATTTCTGTCATTATTTCTTCAAACAGGTTTTCTAATCCTTTCTCAGTTTCCTCTCCTTCTGGCATCCCCATTATGAGGTTGTTGTTTCGTTTCATGCTGTCCCAAAGTTCCCTAGGCTCTCCTCCTGTTTTTTAAGTTTATTTTCCAGTTGCTGCTCTTCTTGGGTATTTTTTCTTACCTTGTTTTCTAGCTCACTAATGCAGTCTTCCGCTTCTTCTAGTCCAGCCGTGGGCAAACTACTGCCCGTGGGCCAGATCTGGCCCATTTGAAATGAATACAACTAAAAAAAAAAAAAGACCATACCCTTTTATGTAATGATGTTTACTTTGAATTTATATTAGTTCACACAAACACTCCATCCATGCTTTTGTTCCGGCCCTCCGGTCCAGTTTAAGAACCCATTGTGGCCCTTGAGTCAAAAAGTTTGCCCACCCCTGTTCTAGTCTATTGATGGTTCTATTGTGTTCTTTATTGCAGCAATGTCATTCTTCATTTCTTTTTGGTTCATCTTCATTTCCTCTTCATTCTTACACATATTGTTGAATTTGTCTTCCATCCTTTACAGTGTCCTTATCACCATTTCTCTGAATTCTTTCTCTAACATATTGCTTGCCTCCATTTTATTTACTTCCTTTTCTAGTAATATCTCCTTTTCTTTCATATGGGGGCTTTTTCTTTGTCTCCCCATGTTCGCTCCTCTCAGGGTGTCTGGTTATGTAGCTCTCTCTCCCCTGCATTGACCCTCTCTAGGTGATCTCTGACCTTTCCATCCATGGATTGCCTCACTAAGTGTTTTTAATTCACCAATTCCATGTGGATGGTATTCAATTCAGCTGTTCCTTCTATCTGCTCTGTGAGAAGGTACAGGACCTGTCT
Source organism: Myotis myotis (assembly GCF_014108235.1). Lineage (NCBI taxonomy): Eukaryota > Metazoa > Chordata > Mammalia > Chiroptera > Vespertilionidae > Myotis > Myotis myotis. The sequence continues at coordinate 132,587,653 of NW_023416324.1, read as the reverse complement.
GTCTATTTGGCTGACACCCCGTCTACCCCTGGACAAACTTTTTAGGTGCCGGTGGCCAGGGAGGCTGGAGTCTTGGTGTTTGTGTGTTCACAGCTGAGGCAGCTGGTCCCTAGGCATCGTGGTTGTAGGGTCCCGGGAGGTAGCCCGGGTTGAAGGTAAGGCTAGGCTTCCAATCATAGCAGCTCTCCCCTTTAACATGGTGTGGTCTTTGCAGCAGAGCCAGCTGCTTTGGGAGAGATTTCAGCAGTAGTAGAGGCTGACTGGCTAGGGGAGCCTGCCCGCCAGTCCCCAATAGTCCTGTGGAATATAACTTTACCACACTCACAAATACAGACATTCCCTGCATTTCCACGCACTCTCCTTTTGCTCACACACTATCTTGCAGCCTGCTGTCCCATTGGCTGCCATCTTGGATCTCCCATTTAAATAATTTTTAAACATCTAGCTCACTTTTAAAATTTGGTTTGAATGATCTTTTCACAAGTTATCTGATTCCCCTGTGTACTACTTTGAAAAATACCCAAATGATGACACCACATTGCCTTTAATACAAGATATTCAAAATATTATAATGTTACCTGCAACAACTAATAGCTCAAACAAAAGAACCACAAAAGTATGACGTTGCATTTGGGGTTGACAGACACTGACTGACAAGGCAAACTACAGAATTCTGAAGGTTGAAGGGCTAATTTGTGGCAGCAACAGCAGCAGCAGCAGGAGGAACTGGTGACAGAATTTGAAAATACAACTCAGCTGATGTTCCCACTGGCACACTAAGGACATAAGAATGTAACTTATTCTTGAATAAAGATCAGACACTGTCCTTCCCTTAGGAGAAATACTTAGCCTAATAGGTTCCTAGCTTCATATTTTACTTTACTCAAGACTTAACTCGTCGCAGAAAAATCCATAAAAATCTCAGTTATTCATTTCACTTTGCCCCTGGAGATACCAAACATTGGGCAAAAAATACCCAGTTGTTGATAAAAAATAATAATAATATTCACTCTCAGGCAACTAGATAGCTGCCTATTTTGAATGAAATATCACTAAGTGCATTCAGTTTTCCATGATTCTTTGCTTGTGACTCTGGGGGGTAGACATTTCACAGCTTTAGCTGAGGTTAGTTCAGGCCAAAGGAACGTGCTCAGTGCTGAAGAGGATATAAAGCTAAATGAGAACCAATTTAATATTACAAACTAATTTGATTTGGGGAAATTCTTTGCTTTGTATGGAGAGATGAGGAGTTCACAAGAATTATTAAAATTACCAAGAGGGTCTCAGCATTGAATAAAACTTGAAGATCTAGTGGATAAGGTCTATAAAAACAAATTAATTTTGAAAGTTAAGACCATAAACTATCAAAGTTCTTCACATGGTGGGTTGCTGAGACATCATAAGCTTGCTTTAAAATCTGCTTAAAATGACATTTTCCTATTTCAAATGTATTTTTTCAGTGGTTTACAGTGTAATATGAGAGAATACACATCTTAGCATTATTCTACATAATGTTGCACAACTTGAACCACTGTCCTAGATAAAACACAAATTCCCTGTTAACAGTAAGCTTTCCACTGCTGGGACATTTGAACAGAAAGATTCTTCCAGGTGACTTTAGTAACAAAAGAGAACTAAAAACACCTCAAAAATATAGGGAAAATAATTAAAATCTGGTTCATATCCAGACTTCCTTGATACTTGGTAGCACTTTTTATATTTTTTTCCTACAATCAAGTTTATTAGATTAAAATTTACTCATAATTATCAGCTCTCCCCTAACATTTTGTATTGATTATTTGCAGTCAGCTTTGCCAAACCATTCTATTTTCTCTAAAGCTTTCTGCAACCATTTATTTGAACACATTTTAAATAATAAAACATGTTTTAAAATTTTAAACATTTAATACAAGAAAAATATAAAGTGAACTGTTTATTACACTAAAAATTGTTTACAATAAGATATTTTAAAAAGCAAATCTGGGAGCTGAGTTTCCTTATGATTCCAAGGCTCTGGTTAAAACATATTTTTCTATTGATGTTTTTGATTTTATTGTATTCAATATACTCTTCTGTGAGCCAGAAAAATGACTGTAGAATTCCATGAAAACCAGCAATCAATATCTTGAGATTACTGATCTCTGAGAAATCTAATCAGTTTTTTACAAGGAATGAGATTTTCCCAGCTTCTCTCTCTCCCTGAGGTAAGTAACCAGGTGCCCTCCTCTTCTCCACGTGACCTTACCCCACACTTCTCCAGAGGAGGGTCTTTAACTAGAGCAGGCTGGGGCACTGGGCTTTCAGGGGAGCTAGTGTGAAGAGAGCGCCTGGGCAGGCTGTTTTCCCTCTGATCCAGAGAAGGGGCATGTGCCTCCTGGAAGCTGACTCTGGGGTCCAGATGTAGGCACATAAACCCATTAGGGAGGTTCTGAGGTGCATGTGCTGACAGTTCTCCACAGCTTTGGGGACTGAGCATTGGAACTAAGGGCCTTCTGGGAATGTCCTCTTTGTTTGATTGGGGCACTCCCAAGTTAAGAGGATCCCAAGTGTGGATAAACTGGAAGAAGACTGTGAACTCTCAAATGTTAGATGTGGAAAATTGGAGGTGGTACATTTCCAACTTGAATACCTTGCTTGGTCTCTGGGATGACGTTTCTGTTTCTGGATGGCTGGGAACCTGTTTTCTGCCGTTTTTGTCAAACGTAGGTGATACCTAGAAAGCGATGGTCAATTGCCTCGCTGGGCACCTGTCCAGTGAGGGCGATGGGAAGCTGTGGGGATCCATAGCAGTGTTTGGGGCCCTCCAGTGGCTAGTGGTAGAATAGCAACTGGGCTTTCTGGGACATTTGGCAGCATTTGTTTGTTTTTTCCCTGGCAGGCATCAATAGATGAATGAGGAGCAATTAGTAACCACCTGGTGCTGGTTGTAGTCAGGTCCAGGGAGAAGCTCCATTTCCAACCCTTGCCCACCCTAAGAGGTCCAGGCCGCCTATCCCCTAGACGCCACCGCATGGAGCCCAGAAGAGGGAGGCCAATCCCTTCTCTTCTCACATATGTGTGATTGTTATATTGTGGTTCAACTATCATCACCTTAAAGGAAAGGAAAAATAATCAAGGATAAAGAGAAAGACTGAAAAGTGAGGGATAAAAATGAAAAAGGAATTGACATAAAGAATCAAGCCTATTTTTTAAAATGTGTTTTTACTGATTTCAGAGAGAAGGGAAAAGAGAGGAAGAGAGAGGGAGGAACATAAGTGTGAGAGAGAAACATCATCTGCTGCCTCCTAGCCCACAACCTAGGCATGTGCCCTGACCTGGAATCAAACTGGTGTTCACCTTTCGGTGCACAGGAGAATGCTCAACCAATTTAGCCACACTGGCAAGGCTCAGGATTTTTTTTTTTTAATGGGAAATAGAGATGTATATAGACATGAAGAAACAGGGTGATGGTACAGCAGAGCATTCATAAAGAAATGGTCTCTTCTCATACAGAAAACCAAGAGACATATGAAAAAAATGCTCAGTCACTAATCACCTGAGAGATGCAAATCAAAATGACAGTGAGATATCACCTCACACATGTCAGAATGTTATTCCAAACCCTCTGTCCCCATATTTAGCAAATTGATACAGCCTTCCAGAATCACTCATATAACGAATCTTAAGCTGTGTGCAACAGATTATAATGTCCAAATGAAATAACATGAAGTTTGTTTTTATGTATTTAACATTGAAAGGAATTTTATTTTTGCCAGGATATGTTTTTTCATAAATGTATGGACATGAAATAAGGCCACTGTGATCTCCTCTGTCTGAGAGTAATTGACAGTCAGACTCAGCTGCTGCACTCTGCAGCCACTGCTGTTGTACTGCTGCCATGCTTCCACAGCTGCTCCCAGAAATGACTGAGCATGGCAGGGATTCTAAAACAGGTCCACTGAGTGGTGGGACTCCTCCACTGAGTGACTTTGGCTTAAGTACATCCCCATGGACCTAGTCAAACTTTCTTAGAAACGTACTGCAGTCTGGGACTCTGTACATGGACAGCCCTTTTCCTCTCCCTCAGAGTGGTCAGGCCTGTATTACAGTCTCCTGGCTTTACCCACCATCGCCTCTGGCTCCATCCCCAGGATGACTACCTGGTGTAGAAAATCTTACAGTCCTACTCCCTGACATGAGTTTTCTGGGACTTTGGGGAATGTGCTACATGGTGTGAGGTCACAAGACCCCAGGGAGAAGTTCTTCACTCCTCTGATATTGTCTCCACTCGGCTAAGACCAGAATCTTCAAGAAAGAAAGGTTTCCACAATTTTAGAGCTTTATTAAGCAGACTTCCTGGATTTAGGATTTAAAGCAAAACAGTACTGTAATTCACATTTTTATTTTGTATTGTTAATTCCTTAATTCCAAAAAAGTAACACACAGTCATCAGTATAAAACACTGTAATTATATCCAAATTCATATCATTGGCAAACATAACTAAAGTAATGTTATACGTGCAAATAATAACAGGCTTATAGACAAAGGAATTTATTTTTTTATTGAGATAGAAGACAGGGGAAGCCATGAATAAAATGTTCATCTGTGCACAGAAATAAACATTTACTCAAATAGCAAAAGAAAGACCTAAAGAAATGTCCACACAGGAACATGGACTCTTGGCATTTCTTAGAACAGTTTAGACAAACATCTTACATAACCCAAGTTATACAGTCCAAGGTAAATATTTTGCTTAAACTGTTTTTGACAACTGTGACTCTGTAAGTCTAACTGGTGAAAGAACAATAGTCCTCATTCTGGTTAAATTGTAGTGCAGGGTGAAGGCTGGCCAAACTTAGATGATACAGTCACTCCAAGTGCATTTCTGTGATGGTCTCTAATTACATAATGCATTTAAAGGATGATGAACTCATTTATCAGAGTGGGATGTTTTGAAAGTAGTCATGCTGTGGTTAAACAATTAAACTCTGGGTAGTAACGGCTAGAGGAGACATACCATCTTTTATCACAGGAAACATAATTAAGTCAATGACATCTGTGCAGTGGAAGAGACTTTCTCAGCTTAGATTCATCTTAGAAGCTTTTTACCAAAATTGAGATGCTATAAAAATCTTTCTACCACATAGCTTGGCTTAGCTCAGAGGAAAAAGAGCCCTTGTTACAGAACAGAGAACAAAGGCAGGAGCCCAGGGGCCCAGAAGCCAGTATTTTGTAGACACTATGTTTTGGGGAAGAGCAATCCTGCTAAGATAGTTTCAGGGGAGAATTTAGATAGTATGAACTTTTAGAAATTGTTTACAGTAATACTGTGAATTCCCTGATATTTATATTAAGTACTTTGGTAAAAGAAAATAAAAGAATATGACCATCTAGTAGACTGGAGCATAAATTAGAGAAATCAGAGAAAAAGAGACTACAGTGACAAAAAATACAGAATATCAAAATGACAATAACAATAATGATGAGAGCTGCAACAAACAAAATTAAACCAAACCAAAACAGAACAAAACAGAAAATTAAGAACTTCTCTGAATTGGGCTACATGGTACTAGTTTCCCTTATTATAAGAAAGGAGTGGAAATTTATAATCAAATCTTACATTGTATATTAATTTTACTTTGTTGTATGAGCTCCTATTAATGTTTGTTATACATTTCTCATTGAATGATGTAGGTTCAGTTATTATTAAACTTTTATTTTGTGTTAATTTTTATAAGGTCCCAGTTGTAATTAAAAAAATAATACTCAGAAAAGATAGATCCTAACTTGTAGTGACTTTTGACATCCTAGTTCCAGAGAAGGAAGAGAGAAAGTTTTATCTTAAGAGAACCTTGAGATGACACACATCATAAGATATAGGTAACTTAAACTAAAACTATGCTTATCCTTAATACTAAAAGGTTAATATGTAAATCAACCAAATGGTGGAATTACCAGTTGCTATGATGAGCACTGACCACCAGGGGGCAAACGCTCAACACAGGAGCTGCCCCCTGGTGGTCAGTGCTTTCCTATCGAGGGAGTGCTGCTCAGCCAGAAGCCGGGCTCATGGCTGGCGGTGGTGGGAGCCTCTACTACCTCCTGTAGGCAGGTGGTAAGGAGCAGGGGTCCCTGACTGCGAGAGCTCCAGACTGCAAGAGATATGTCTGACTGCAGGTTTAGGCCTGATCCCTGGGGGGGGGGGGGGGGGGGCGGAGGGAGGAATCCAGCCTAAGCCAGCAGGCAGACATCCCCCAAGGGGTCCAGGACTGTAAGAAGGCATAGGCCGGCTGAGGGAACCCCCGCCACCCCAGTGCACGAATCTTACACTGAGCCTCTAGTGAAAAAAATAAAATCTCTTCTTTTAAATTATTGATATTTAGTAATGGCACTCATCACTTTTCACCTTTTATTATAAACTAGAGGCCTGGTGCATGAAATTTTTGCATGGGGGCAGGTGTGTGTCCCTCAGCCCAGTCTGTACCCTCTCCAATCCAGGACTGCTGGCTCCCAACCACTTGCCTGCCTGGTTGCCCCTAACTTCTCTCCCTTGACAGCCCGGTCACCCCTAACTGCCCTCCCCTGCAGGCATGGTTCCCCTCAACTGCCCTTCCTTTCAGACCTGGTCCCTCCCAACTGCCCTCTGCTGCTGGCCTGATTGCCCACAACTGCCCTCCCCTGCTAGCCATCTTGTGGTGGCCAACTTGTGTGTTGTAGTGATGGTCAATTTGCATATTACTCTTTTATTAGATAGGATATCTACACATGCATTCAGTCTCCTTTTACAGAGAGGGATCCTGTCTTATTTATATAAGTATGCATGACTTATATAGATACTTATGGAACTTAATAAATTGTGATATAATTATTATTCTATTCCTTGGGACAACTTAGAGGAGTATAAAATATACTTGAGGAGTCATTCAAATTCTGGGTTCATATCCTATTCCTGTGGTTATTAGCTCTGAGCAAATAATATAATCTATCTAGGTGTCTCTCCAATCAAAATTTCATTTGAATAATGTGGAAGGTATTAGAGAATTCTACTGTTATGTGTTGGATTGTGTCCTTCCCAAATTCATATGTTGAAATCCTGACCCTCAGTGTCACTCTGATGTGACATTATTTGGAGATAGGGTCTTTACAGGGGTAATGATCAAGTGAAACCAGGTCATTAGGAAGGCCTTAATCCAAGATGATCTGTGTCCTTATAAAAATGAGAAATGTTGAACAGAGACACATACAGAAGAAGACAAAGTGAAGAAACTCACGGGGAAGGTGGCTGGTAATCTATCATTCTAGAAGAAAGGCTTGGAACAGATTCTTTTTTTTCAGACACAGTCAACTCTGCCAACACCTTGATTTTGGACTTCTAGCCTCCAGACCTGTGAGAAAATAAATTTGTGTTCTTCAAGCCACTGAGTTAGTAGTACTTTGTTATGGAACCCCTGAGAGCAGTCTTAGTGAAGAGAAATCTTTATTTTATCCAAGTGGTTCTCATCAAACTGTCTTACCTGGTACTAGGGCAGAGACCAGTAAACTATTTTTCTGGAAAGAACCAGACTTTAGGCTTTGTAGGCTACATGCAGTTTCTGTTGCATATTCTAATCTTTTAAAAATGTAAAAACTATTCTCAGCTTGACAACCATACAGAACCAGGCTATAGGCGGGACTGGCCCATAGACTTAGGTTTGCAAAACACTGAAACAGAGTTTCATGTCACAGGTAAGATTGTAAAGATCTTGTTTAATAAATTTTAAAATGCCATTCAAATGTATGTTACATACAAGTCTATTTCAATACAAGTTTTTCAGCTATTTTTAGTAAAATGTTATTTTTCAATCAACTCTCTTTACACCCCCAAAAATTGTGCTAAGGCCTTAAGTTCTTTTTTTACTACCTTTCATCAACTAAGAGACATTATTTTTTTAAAATATATTTTTATTGATTTCAGAGAGGAAGGGAAAAGGAGAGAGATAGAAACATCTTTATTGCATGTAACATTATCATATTTAAATTGTTTTTCTTGAGATACTAATGTTTATTTCATGTAACATTATTATATTTAAAATCGTTTTTCTTGAAAAATAAAATAAAATAAAAACTGAAAAAAGAAACATCAATGATGAGAGAGAATCATTGATAGGCTGCTTCCTGTACACCCCACACTGGGGATGGAGCCCACACCCCGGGAAAGTGCCCTGATTGGGAATCGAAAGATGACCTCCTGGTTCATAGGTCGACACAGTTTAGCTGGTCCTCTGTGGAGGATCCCAATCACGGAGCCACACCAGCTGGGCAAAACATTAATTTTTTTTTTAATCACTTCAATATTAGCTTCTAATTTCAAGTTATATCACTGACAGGTAGAAAATTTCACCTATACATCTTTAAATAAACCTGTATTTGATAGCTTCATCTTCCCTCCCCAAATATGTACTGTTTTAGCAAGTTTAGTATTAACATGGCTCTAGGCATTGCCCTCAATGCAGAATTAGCTATATTGATTCCTCAATGATGTCAAAGTATATTCCGGGTGAACATTGTGATTAATACAGCCTGAAAAGACTCTACAGACCAAAGCCCCCCAAATTACTTCAAAAATATATACTCCAATAAACACAGGCTAGGCAGTTTGCTTGCTAATCACAAAATCGAATTTGTTCCTAAATGCTGGAATGTATTGTGCCGGAGTTATAATTGCAGCTCATGCTCACTACTGTTTCTTAGGAAACCAGTTATTAGGTAAAGTGATAAATAGCTCCTTCTTCTGCTAAAGTTACTAACCTTTATTCTTTATAGATCCATCACTGAGCATTAAAAAAATATTTCCCACTGAATGTGAGAACTTTTCTCATTTAATTCTAACCAAGCTTCCATTATGAAGACGAGAAAAGAAATTTATTGTTGGCAGATGAGTAAACTAGCACCCAATTTTTTAAACCAGCAGATATTCTCTACTTTATCTGTGAACATCTTGACTTATTTCCTTCCAATTGCATTATTTTTCTTTCATGAACAGCAAATATGTCATTTCTATCATTCTCCTGCTGGTGGCCTTCTGGAAGATGACAGAATTGCCCAATCTTTGGAAGGAACAAGCTGTTTTATGTCTCGAGTGCCATGGGTTTTGTAGATTATCTTGCTCTGGGGTCTTTCTCAGGTTATTACAGACTTTAAGCTACTTTCACTGGGTAAAGTTCTCCTGAAGGAAATGATTGAAAACTGGCTACCTGCAGTTCTCACAGCACAAAATCACAATGATGAGCTTTCCTACATCTTAATGAAACATGGAAATGTTTCTTTGGAAATATAATTCAGAGTTTCACCAACAAGAGCCTATTTGCATTAACTGTCCCTGTATTATTTGTTAAACTACAAATTTTTTATTCTGACCCCAGACTTTCTGAATTAAGATCACCAAAGGCTAGTCCCATGTACTACTTTTCTGTTAAGTAACAAACCACCACAACTTAGTGGTTGAGAACAATACACATTTATCATCTCATACAATCTCATAGTTTCTGTGGTTCAAGAGTAGAAGCACAGTTTAGCTGGGTCCTCTGTGGAGGGTATCATAGGCTGCCATCAAGGTGTCAGCCAGGCTATCTACCTTTCTGAAGTATATGGTCCTCTTACAAACTCACACAGTGGTTGGCAGAATTCGGATTATTGAAGCTCTGGTTGTAGAACTGAAAGTCAATTCATTAATGACTCGACAGGAGACCACCTCATTTCCTAGAGGCATAGGCAGCTCACAAGGCTGTTGGCTTCTTCAAGGTCAGAAAAATGCTCTCTCTCACCAGTCTGCTAAGATACAGTCTAAATTACAAATTTAGAATTTAGAGCCTGAATTCTAAAAATGGTTCTCAAACTTCCATGCCCTCATCCCCAGCACTGTTTAACATGTTGAAATATCACTTACAAGATTGTTATTAACCTTAACATAGGCAGGTTATCATGTGGATCTGATTTAAATCACATAGAGTCTGTTAAAAACAACGAAGTAAGAAAGATTGGAGGCACAAGAAGGGACTCCAAAATACCATTGGTAGTTCAAAGATGGACAGCTATGATAAAGAGTGAGGGCAGCCACTAGTAGCAAATACCAGGTGCTGTCCAATAGCCAGGACAGAAATGGGGAACTCAGTCCAATTGCAAAGCATTGAATTCTTCCAGAATAATCTTGGACATGGATTCTTTCCTATTTTTCTTTGGTTAGAAGCAAATGACAGGTTCCATCTGCACTCAAGGAGAGGGGATCCTCTAATGGGAATAATTCCTACCCCATAGCCTCCAAAAGGCATGAAGTCTTGCTAACAAATTAATTTTAGCCCAGTAAAAGTCATTTTGGACTTTGGACCTCCAAATCTATAATAAATTAATGGTGTTTTAAGCCACAGAGTTTGTGGTAATTTATTACAGCAGCAAAAGTAAATTAATATATAATTCCTGCCTATTAAAATATTAATTTTTTCAAAGCCATGTTTTCTTTCAGCTTACTCTTCTTTTTACTTTTTAATCTTAGTTTATAATAGTCAATGTTACTTAGCACATTATGCAGTCAGATACATTTAAATTCTTTATCTCTTCAACAAGAGTTAGCCTCTCAAGGATAGGAACAGTATTTTAAGCACTCTATATTGTACATAAGAACTCGCACAATGCCCTGCCGGCCCCTGGTGCCCCATAAAAGCTTATTGAAAAAAATCATAGTTGACTATTCTGTAACGGGAGGCAATGTCTATGATAAAAACTTATGATAGGGCAGTGATGAAATTTCTCTTTAAAGAGTAGGATTCAAAGTTTCATTGATATAGCATTATTCAGACATTTGCTAGAGGTCTATATACAAAAAGAATGACTATTTCCTTAAACAATGAAACCAACTTCTACATAGTTATAAGTTTTGTTGGTGTCAGTCACTTGTGGAATTAAGAAAGGAATGCATTCAACTTAAAGAGAAGATGAAACTCAGGTAACGTAATTTAGTTTGAATATGAATCCTGTATGATGGTTGATATGTCCTATCTTTTATAGGGTTGTCTGTTCGTGTAGTCACTGAAAGTGACAAGGACATTCCTACGAGTGGTTTATAAATTTGCTCTGGTGGTCTTTCCTCCCTTCTTGTGTTGGTGCTCTTTCGGATACTTTCGTGTCAATATGTTATCTCTATTTCTGTTCTACAAGCATCTCTCCTTCAGCGTTTCATCCTGGGCATAGAGACTAAACTCCCTTAATTTCACAAGCCCAATTAACAATTCATGTCTGCCAGGTGATACAATTTTCACATTTTAAAAACTAGAAATATATGTATAACTTTCCCTACCCCACATGTTCCATTTTCCACTTCAACTCTGATAACCTCCTTATTTGATGAAATATTACTTTCCTCTGAAGACATAATTTCTGCCATTGCTTTTTTGTGAGGTTAATTTTATGTGTCAACTTGCCCGGGCCGCAGAGTGCCCAGCTATTTGGTTAAACATTTTATTCTGAAACTATCTGTGACTTTTTCTGGATGAGATTAACATTTGTACCAGTAGACTGACTGAAGCAGGTTGCCCTCCCCAGTGTGGGTAGGCCTCTTCCAACCCACTGAAGGCCTCAACAGAAAAAGAAAGAAGAAAAAAAAACCATTGAGAAGAGAGGAAACCAAGATGGCGGAGATTGCTGCCTCGAACAACCACTTCAGAGATATAACTAAAGGACAGAACAGGCATCATCCAGAGCCACAGGAAGGCTGGCTGAATGGAAATTCTACAACTAGGAGGAAAGAGAATATCATACCCAGACTCAGAGGAGGCACAGTGCTGAAGTGAAATACTCAGGTGCGGAGTGCGCGCACGGAGCGGGCTGGCGGCGGAGGGCGCGGTTGTTGTTTTCAATCGGGAGGGAGTTTCAGACTCTGAGCTCCAGATCCGGGCAAGTCTCTGGGGACCCAGACTCAAACGGGAGAAGCGGGACTGTCTGGCTTCGGTCGGAAGTCGAAGGCAGCTTTCTCTCCGAGGTTTGCAGCAGTTGCCGGGACTCTGAGAGGCAGAGCCCCTAAGGACGGAACTGAGAGCTGCCATAACTGCTCGCTCCACCCGCCCTGTAGATCCCTGGGGACCCGCCCCGCCCAAGCCCAGCACAGAACCATTTGACGGATAGCCTCAGGCAAAGGCTAGATTAGCACCGCCCTAGAGATCCAGCACAGAAGCTCTCCCACTGCAGACACAGCTGACTCTCATAGCCAGTTAGCCTGGAGGTCAAATCACCCCTGGTATTACCGACAACAATCAAGGCTTAACTACAAGACTGCACACAAAGACCACTAGGGGGTGCACCAAGAAAAGATAAAAAAATGCGGAGACAAAGAAACAGGACGCAAATGTCAGAAATGGAAAATATAGAGCTCAAAACCACACTTTTAAGGTCTCTCAAGAACTGTCTAGAAGCTGCCGATAAACTTAGTAAGGCCCTCGAAAAGACTGGTGAGACCGCCGATAAATGTAGTGAGATCCTCAAGAAATCTAATGAGACCCTCGATGTTGTGATAAAGAACCAACTAGAAATTAAGCATACACTGACTGAAATAAAGAATATTATACAGACACCCAACAGCAGACCAGAGGAGCGCAAGAATCAAGTCAAAGATTCAAAACACGAAGAAGCAAAAAACACCCAACTGGAAAAGCAAAATGAAAAAAGAATCCGAAAATACGAAGATAGTGTAATGAGCCTCTGGGACAGCTTCAAGCGTACCAACATCAGAATTATAGGGGTGCCAGAAGATGAGAGAGAGCAAGATATTGAAAACCTATTTGAAGAAATAATGACAGAAAACTTCCCCTTCCTGGTGAAAGAAATAGACTTACAGGTCCAAGAAGCGCAGAGAACCCCAAACAAAAGGAATCCAAAGAGGACCACACCAAGACACATCATAATTAAAATGCCAAGAGCAAAAGACAAAGAGAGAATCTTAAAAGCAGCAAGAGAAAGAAACTCAGTTACCTACAAGGGAATACCCATACAACTGTCAGCTGATTTCTCAACAGAAACTTTGCAGGCCAGAAGGGAATGGCAAGAAATATTCAAAGTGATGAAAACCAAGAACCTACAACCAAGATTACTTTATCCAGCAAAGCTATCATTCAGAACTGAAGGTCAGATAAAGAGCTTCACAGATAAGGAAAAGCTAAAGGAGTTCATCACCACCAAACCAGTATTATATGAAATGCTGAAAGGTATCCTTTAAGAAGAAGAAGAAGAAGAAAAAGGTAAAGATACAAATTATGAACAACAAATATGCATCTATCAACAAGTGAATCTAAGAATCAAGTGAATAAATAATCTGGTGATCATAATAGAATCAGGGACATAGAAAGGGAATGGACTGACTATTCTTGGGGGGGAAAGGGGTGTGGGAGATGCGGAAAGAGACTGGACAAAAATCATGCACCTATGGATGAGGACAGTGGGTGGGGAGTGAGGGCGTAGGGTGGGGCAGGAACTGGGAGGAGGGGAGTTATGGGGGGGAAAAAGAGGAACAAATGTAATAATCTGAACAATAAAGATTTAATTAAAAAAAAAGAAAGAAAGAAAGGAAGGAAGGAAGGAAGGGAGGGAGGGAGGGAGGGAGGGAGGGAGGGAGGGAGGGAGGAGGAAGGAAGGAAGGAAGGAAGGAAGGAAGGAAGGAAGGAAGGAAGGAAGGAAGGAAGGAAGGAAGAAGCTGATTAAGGGAAAATGTAATCTCTCTCTCTCTTACTGCTTAAGCATGAATTTCTGTCTCCTGAACTCAGATGGAACATACATCAGCTCTCCTGATTCTCTGGCCTTTGGATACAGACAGGATCAACACCATTATCTCTCTAGGCTTTCAACTACTGATCTTTCTTACTGCAGATCTTGGGACCTCTCAGCCTCCATAAATGTGTGAGCCATTCCTTATTAACAATCAATCCTATTGTTTCTGCTTCTCTGTAGAACATACACACCTTTCAATTTGAAGCTGCACTTACGTTTTTACCCCAACACTCTTAAGAATAAAAATGTGTTGCCGAAACTGGTTTGGCTCAGCGGATAGAGCGTCGGCCTGTGGACTGAAAGGTCCCAGGTTCGATTCCGGTCAAGGGCATGTACCTTGGTTGCGGGCACATCTGCAGTGGGGAGTGTGCAGGAGGCAGCTGGTCGATGTTTCTCTCTCATCGATGTTTCTAACTCTCTATCTCTCTCCTTTCCTCTCTGTAAAAACTCAATAAAATATATTTTAAAAAAAAGAATAAAAATGTAGAGTTGGTTTCTTTACATCATGTAGTATTGCTTCCACATCATGATTCGTCCTCATATTAAAAAAAAAGTGCTACTTCTTTGAAGTTAATGCCATTCCACTAAATAATCTCGCTTTCCTTCTCTCTTAAATATTGTCATTTTCCAACCACTTCCTCATAATCATTCAATGAAGAGTTTAGGACTGACTTTCTGTCTTCCTCTATACCCCAAATACTGTAACATCTCCACATTCGATTACTTGATTTCCTTACTGTCAAAACTATCTTTTCTTTAATTTTCTTCTCTTTCAACAGTCATCCTTTCATAAGAAATCAATCCATAACTCCATGACATCAAGAAATAAGCATCTGTAACACACTTGTGTGTCTTCAGATCACATGGGAGTCTTTTCTTCATACTTGGGGGGGGGGGGGGTCTACAAATTGGTAAGCTGGCTCTGTTTCCAGATATAGAAGTAAAGTTTAGTTTGGACAATTCTGCTTCAAAAGTTTCTTATTCTTTTAGAATCATAATCCTACTCAGTTTATTGTATAAACAAAAAAACTGAAACCTGTGACCTGAGCATGTCACTGTCACAGTCATTTCTGTTTACATTTCATTGGTCAATTCAAGGCATGTGGTCAAGCCCAATATTAATGGAGCCGGGAAGCATATTGTATCCACAGTGTCAGAGGAGAGGAGAGTGAATATTTGCTGTACAATAATTCAAACCATTCTATCTTTCACAGATAAGCATGTAATCATGTGAAAATATTCCTTTTTAAAAATATTATATGAAACATTCCCTAGTAGTAAAGATCTACTCACTTTAATATATTCTAAGTCAGTAGCTTCCCAATATATTTGCATCTTTACTACATAGAAATCTCCAATGTCTTAATATCTCCAATATTTTCCAAGTTATCATTTCTTTTTCTCTTTGAGCTGAAGTTCTGTCATTGTCATTAATTCTCTTGTTCTACTAGCTTTCCTTGGCTTTAGTTAGCATCCACTTTACAAAATTATTAGAGGCCCAACCGGAGTGGTTCAGTGGTTGAGCATCGACCTGAGAATCAGGAGGTCACAGTTTGATTCCCGGTGAGAGCACATGCCTGGGTTGCCAGCTCCATCCCCACTGTGGGGCATGAAGGAAGGAGCCGATCAATGATTCTCTCTCATCGTTAATGTTTCTGTCTCTCTCTCCCTCTCTCTTCCTCTCTGAAATCAATAAAAATATTTTTAAATGTTATTAGAGAAGACATGGCACAGAATTGTGGATAAAAATATGTGATGCTAGAGCCAGACTGGGTTCAAATCACAGCTCCACCACTTGTGAGCTATGTAAACTCGGGAAAAATGCTTATTTTTTTTAGATACTTAGTAAGCCTCAAATTCACCATATGTGAAATGGTTAATCCCTTAGAACCAGTGTATTATTTAATTACTGTATGGTCATGTCCATTCTTACTAATTATTAGAGCTCAGTCTCCAGGTCAGATCTTGCTTTTTAATTCAATATCTGAATATTCAAGTGATGTTTACTAGAGATTGGACTTGCCTAATCATTTCAAACTAAACATGTCTGAAATGCACTTACTTTTCTCTTCTCTAAACCTGCTTCACTTTCTGTACTGTCTTTCTGTTTTCGGTGCTGTTATCTATCTGTTTGAATAATCCAGATCAGGACATTTCACTAGATTTGTTCTGCTCCCACAGCCAGTCAGTCACTATTTTTGTCAAATCTCCCATATAAATATTTTTCTAATCCTTCTTTCAATATTTCATAGATTTGAAAATATGTCTTGAACTACTATATGTTCCAGGTACTTTGTTAAGTATGGAGGATATTTGACAAGTAAAAACGGCTTGGTTTCTACTCTATGAGTCAAGTAAAGAATAAAACTCAAATGTAAAGCCAATATGTGTAAAAGTGTATCCACATCTCTCTAGTCCTAGAAAACTCCTAAATTCAGGCAAACATAACCTCTTACCTTGACTATGTCTTTGAATCCCTAATCCTCTCAGTTACTTTATTCTTGTCCTATTTAGTCGGTTCTTATCAGATGATCTTTCTACAACTCAAATATAATTATGCCATTTCCTGCTTAAATACTTTCCCACTGTTCTTAGGAAAAAAATAAATTATTTAACAAATTTTTACATTGTTATACATTATCTCTTTTCTGATTACCTCCCCAGATTCATATTTTTTAAAATATTCTCTGACTCACACTATTTACAGTAAAATGCCTTTAGCTCTTAGAAAACACCTTTTCTTTTCTAGACCAATGGGCACCTCACAAACTGCTGCTTCTCCCATCACTAGCCACATTCCCTCCACACCCCATCCCAAATCTTTCTACCACAACCATGCCTGTTTCATTTCCATCATTCAGATTTCAAATTCAAGCTAATATTAGGTTATTTGTTTTTTGGGGTGGGGATTTGCTGTCCAAAGCACATGGTACTTTCTATTATAATAGAACTTAACGCATGGACTTATAACTGCCTATTTAATTGTCTTTCTCATTAAACTGTAAATACTTTTGGGGGACTTACATTAAAGGGTACAGTGAAGAAGTAACAGTTTTAAGCAGACATAAAACAAGTATTTAATGGCAGAGTGAGAAGCCAAGCCTCTCCAGAGTTGAGTTCACAGCGCATGTTGGGAACAAAGAAACAAAATGGCCATGCCTGGCACATACTAGGTACTCAATAAATATATGTCAGATGGAAAACTAGGAAGAAACAATTATAAGGGGTTAAAAAATTAAGGCTGACTACAAAACAAATAGGGGAACATTGAAGGTTTCAAGCAGTGTAATGATAGAAATAGGTACTTTTATGACCTACTAGAGCCCTGGTACACAGATTCATGCACATTGAAAGGAAATTAATTAGAAGGTGGCCAGACGGGCAGGACTGGGTGAGGCAGGCCAACCTCCCGAGATCCCTCCTCGGCCAGCAGCACCTGGGGCTGCATTGGGCTCAAAGGGTGTCTGCGGGGTCCCTCTGGCAGGTGGGGTCCCTCGGCCTGGCTTGCAGGGATCAGGCTAAAACCAGCTCTCTAATATCCCCTGAAGGGTCCCGGATTGCGAGAGGGCAGTCCACCACAGCTGGGCAGCTTCTGCATTGAGTGTCTACCCCCTGGTGGTCATTACACGTCATAGCTACTGGTCAGACAATCTGTCGGTCAGACAGTCGCTTAGCCTTTTATATATATAGATTCATCATTTATTTGGTGCTGACAAATTCAGGGTCTGTCCTTTATGCTTTTAATTTCCATTTAATCTCTTAAACAGATAAGAAATGGATATACATTAGCTTTTAAATAACTTGTTCACAGTCACAAAGTTACCAGGAAACAGCAAAAAGATTCAGACTCAGATGTCTGAATCCAAAGATTATTACTTCCAACTGTTGGGTTAGAGAAAGCAGCTAAAAGATTATTTCAGCAATTTAGATATGAAATGCTAAAGATCTGTGTTAGGGTGACATCAGAGAATGGAGAACTGTAACAGGATAAAGTTGCAAGTTTTAAGTGATGGGTTATAAGCAATGAAGGACGAAACTTTTTTAAAATAACATTAAGGTATAATGTAGAAAATAAAATTATCCTTCATAACTTTGGAATTGTTCATTTAATTTAAAATTATTAGGTCCTTGAAACATAATTCTATTAACAAACTATTAACATATAGTAATACTAAAAGTCTTAATGAGAGTTCTATGTAAAATCTATTTAATACTTTAACATAATACCTATGTTTTCTTATAAAATATTATGGAAGAATTTTATATACAAGTATCTTAATATTTTGCTCATGTTACTGGCTTAATTCAGCTGTCTCATTGTGCCTTTTTCAACAGCAATGGTTGTGGCGGAATGCATTCTAGGACAGAGGCTTCACAACAGAAGTTCCAGGAGTATAAAATATATCCCTGTCATTCAGACACAGAATACGAGAAGGGCAGTGTATTTAAAAGGCTTTTAACCTTTTACTCATACAAAGTGATGAAAACCAAAGTATAAAGTTTTCTGATATTTTTCTATCCCCTAGTATTTTCCTAGAGATGTCCTCTATAAAACAGATTCCTGTTGTATCAACTGTAGAAAAAGTGGAAAGGTGTAGCCTACTGCATTAGTGTTGAGCCATCAAGAAGTAGATGTCAATATGGAATTAGGTGTGTATTACATCATTCAACCTCCACCATTTACCGATGATGAAGGAACTATTGCTGTACTCCATTTTGCTGTTTAGGAAACTGTGGCACCAAGAGATTAAGGAATTTGCCTAAACCATACAGGGAAGTAGTGGAGCTGATACTTGGGCCCAGCCAATATGGTACAGCCAACCACCATACAACACAATTAACAGGCTTTGTAGTTGGGCAATTAATTCCAAGAGAAAAACCATCCTCTTTTTGTAGTAGCATGAGTTGGGGAAAGAGATAGGTTAGTTTTGTTTTTCTACTTAAATATTTATTGGTAAGCAAATGACCTAGAAACATCATGCAATATAACTGATATCTTAAGTGGTCTAAACTTTGTGTCTAAAACCTTCTTTCAATATTTCATCTCATATAATTCAATGTGCTCAAGTTTACATTGCATCATGTTCTTATTTTATATATTATGATACTTCATGAGTGAGGAGAACTATTTACCAGACTAGACAAGCTTTCAACCTCCATTAACTTCAGAACTACTAAAGGCAAACCAGCCCCTTAGGTGGTACCATTACATTTCAATGCTAATTAGTTTGTAATAAATGTAATAAACTCTCACAAATGTGAAGTGCATGGAGCCATGTTTCACTGAATCAGTTATGCTGTCTGAGCATCGATAACTCAATTTATAGTTAATTACATGCTTCAGCTTTTATCCTATCTATTTTGAAAATGCTTACATATGTTGATAATTTTAATAAGAAATTAAAATTGATTTTTAAGGCATTATGCAATATTTATCATTTCCAGTCACCATAAAAACTGCATAATTTTATAATATAATTAAAATAAATAAGTTAGAAAATAATTATATGGGTGACAAAAGTAATTTATGTATGTTTTGACTTTAGAGTTTCTGATTATCAATGTCTCTGAGAGAAATGAAGTTGAAGACAGATGATTCATTGGTATTTTCAGGAGATATAATTTTTGCTGTAGAAAACTTTGTAAGTACTCTTTTCAAAGTTACCATTTTTCTCCATTATCACCAATGAAACTACTGGAAATGTGTACAACTATTACCTCATTCTTCACCACTAATTTTATCACTAATCCCAACTTTGATTTAAATTATGGCCAAACTATTGACATTTCTCTGGACACCAGTGATTACTTGCAAGATTTTCCACTATTATTTTACTGATTTTTGCCCTGTTTGATTATTTTTCTGTTATCACTGAATAATTGGTATAGTCTCAAATTAAATTCTTAGCTTCTTCAGATTCCATAATACTTTTCCTCTATCCTTTTTTTATTTTTTTGGATTCCTCTTTCATTACAATTTTCTCCTCCTCACATGCAAATGCTAAGTACCTTAAAGTTGACAGTTTTACTTCCATTTTTAGTACTATACATACTTATCCAAAATATTTTTCCACATGTGCAGTTTTAGTGGTCACCTATTTTCTTTTGACTCCTGCATACAGACTGGTGGCAGAAAATCCTATTATAAAATGATTACAGTGATTTGAATTAAATGATAATAAAAATTTGGGTAAGTATAAATAGAGAAGGGTAGATTTGAAAATCATTGTAGAGGTAGAATTTACTAAACTTAATAAATCACATCAGTAAGGAGGAATGAGTTGTCAGAAAAAAAAAGTTAAATATAATCACAAGATTTCCACATTAGAGGATGGAATATTTTGATGTTTGAGTGAAAAGTTTATGGAGGATAAAATGTTTGGTTTTAAACATTGTATATTTGAGTTAACTGTAAAACTTAAAGGTGGAAAGTTGAAATACATATCTAGCATTGAGAAGTGGCACCTGGGATACAAAAGGTGAGATGGAAGGCCTCAGTATGTATGAGATTGCTCACAGAGGAGTATATTGTGAAGAAAAGAGGTCTGAGTTTTGAACTCTCCTTACATTGAAAAGATAGACACTACTCTAGGAATATGCATCACTCATTCATAGGGTTGTCAGGGGTCAGAGCTGACTCAATGTCATGTGGAACACACTCAGTCTAGGGAATGCCAATACTATCAAGTCAGCTGAAGAGAAATTCCCAGAAAAATATCTTGGGAACAACAACAACAAAAAAACAAGTTATGAGGAGAAATAAGAAGGAAAAGATTTTGCTAAAAATGTGAATATAGTAAGAGTGATAATTTTTAAGAAGTATGTTGTAGTAAAAGGAAGAAGTTGAGATAGTAGCTTGGATAGGAATAAAAGTTAAGGAAATGTCTTGCATGTGGATGAAGGTGATTAAAGCAGATCTGTAAATATAGGAGAAGAAGCCAATGGAGATAGACAGAAAGTGTGTGTCTAGTCACTAAATTTTTTACACGGTTCCACAGGAGTCTTCTTGAAAGAGATTGCTTCTTAATTATGAGCTGCTAAACTCTGGTCCAGGCCCTCTTATACTTGCTTGTTACCTTAAGACAGCGGTTCTCAACCTGTGTGTCGCGACCCCTTTGGGGGTCGAACGACCCTTTCACAGGGATCGCCTAAGACCATTGGAAAACACATATATAATTACATATTGTTTTTGTGATTAATCATTATGCTTTAATTATGTTCAATTTGTAACAATGAAATTGGGGATCACCACAACATGAGGAACTGTATTAAAGGGTCGTGGCAGGTCGCAGCATTAGGAAGGTTGAGAACCACTATTTAAGATATCAAGTTTCTGCATAAATCCTTTAGGCTATTCTAAAAGGAATCCTCCTAAACTCTAGCTAAGACAGCCCACTCCTCTGCTCAAAGATCCTTTAGCTTCACTATAAGACTGTTCAGTCTAGCTCTGCTTCCAAAAATTGCTTTTTATTTGACTCCAACAGAGCCTGGTATTTTGACCACAGTGATCACTGAGGTGTATCCTACATGTATACTTCCATGTTATTTTACTCTCTCAATATATCTTTCTCTTTTCTATCAACACATATATTTTTATAGACTTCATTTTAGAGCAGTTTTAGATTTATAAAATATTTACTTGAAAAGTCCAGTTCCCAAATATTCCAACACCTTACATTAATGTGGCACAGGTTTGCAATTGATGTGTCAATATTGACACATTTTTATGAACTAAGTCCATAGTTTTATATTAGAGTTCTTTCTTTGTGTTTTATACTCTATGGGCTTTGTAAAAGTATACATCACTACAGTACCTTACAGAATAATATCACTGTTCTAAACATTTCCTGTCCACCTATTTATTCATCCCTCTCTTCTTCCCTCTGAATTTCCAGAAATAACTGAGTTTCATACTATTTCTATGCTTTTGCCTTTTCCACGATGTCATATAGTTGGAGTCATACAGTGTGTATCCTTTTCAGATTGGCGCCATTCACTTATCAATATGTACTTAAGGTTCCTCTATGTCTTTTTGTGTTTTGAGAGCTCATTTGTTTTATCATTATTAAATAATATTCCATTGTCTGGATGTACCACACTTGTTTACCCACTCACCTACTAAAGGACTTCTCTATTCCTTCCAAGTATTGCAATTATAAATTAATATTTATAAGTACTATAAATATTTGTGTGACAGTATTTTTGCATTTGGCTTTGTAGTACTTTGTTATGGTAGCCCTAAAAAACTAATACAGAATATTTTTGAAAATGAGAACCCAAGAACTGTGAAATATTTTGGTTGCTCTTCACTCTACTTGTCAGGTTAAAAAGTGTACAAAATCAAATTTCTACATTTTTAGTTCAAGTAATGGATTTAAATCCAGAGACCTTTTATGATGCTTAAAATATTTACTATCACCTTTAGTCACAAACAGATAGCTGAAAACCAATGCAAAGATTAATCCTGTAAGTTGCCAACTTGTAATGACAGTTGAATTTGCAGCTAAGCCATATTAATTTGTATAAGATATGGCATTGTTTTGGAAAAATTAGAATTCTGTAAACTAGAAAGGATATATTTAAACACCTAAATGGCATGGAATACTTACTTATATTAAGTAAGTATCCCTTTGCTTGAAAATATTTTCTTCCCTTGTTTTAAAATCTTATCAGCTGTCAAATTATCCCTTTGCCTGAAAATATTTTCTTCCCTTGATTTAAAATCTTATCAGAAAAAAATATTATTGCTCCATCCCCACTGCCCTCTTTCATTGACTTTGGCTAGAATAAGATTCCAGTATGACCAGGGTAGAATTGGGTAAGATCATGCCAAGGATTAATGGTTAATGCACTGAACTAATCTCAGAATTTGCTAATTTTGTCAAGAAATTTATGAGTTAATATGAGAAATAAATTGAAGGGCTGTTCTAGCAGCATATTTGAAAAACATTTAGTGACTGTTCTCTGTAGCCCTTACTTCAGCATCAGGACATTCTGAACTCATGCTGTTTATATTTCCAATTTCTGAAAAAGATACCTACTAGAAAAATTCCCATATGTCTACTTGCCCTATGGAAAAAAATTATAATTGAAAATAACAAACATAAAATTCCTAGAACTCCCTCTTTCCACCAAAATAATGTCAGATGGTATACCATGTAACTGAAAAAAAAAAAAGACATAGGTGATTAACACCATTGAGACCTGAAAGAGGAATATATCTTGACTATTTCACCAAACTAGGTGAATGGGTATTTGAAAAGGAGAGTAAATTCTTATCAGCTTAATGAGATAGTGACTCCAAATTATAATTACTATTCCCATTACCAGAACAATTTAATTTAATTAATAAATCTCCTATATGTTTTAGAAAAATATGAATTAGAAAGAGTTAGAAACAAATACCACCAAAAATATATGTTTCGGTTCCTAGGCATATCAGAACATTCATGCCAAAATGAAGGGGAAGTTGCTGCACCCTCACCCTCTACAATTGAGAAATAGGAAATATTTAAAGAGCATCTGTGTAGTTTCAAACAATATGAACTACATTCGATGACCAAATGAGATCTTTTAACAGATGTCCTAGAAACTTGTAGTCTTTGATATAGATTACCCCTTTCCCCTGAAGAAGAAGGAGGAGGAGAAGGAGAAGGAGAAGGAGAAGGAGGAGGAGGAGGAGGAGGAGGAGGAGGAGGAGGAGGAGGAGGAGGAGGAGGAGGAGGAGGAGGAGGAGAAGGAGAAGGAGGGGAAGAAGGAGGGGAAGAAGAAGAAGAAGAAGAAGAAGAAGAAGAAGAAGAAGAAGAAGAAGAGAAGAAGAAGAAGAAGAAGAAGAAGAGAGGAGGAGGAGGAGGAGGAGGAGGAGGAGGAGGAGGAGGAGGAGGAGGAGGAGGAGGAGGAGGAGGAGGAGGAGGAGGAGGAGGAGGAGAGGAGGAGGAAGGAGAGGAGGAAGGAGAGGAGGAAGAAGAAGAAGGCTCTCTTACATAGTACAGACTACCAAGCAAGAGTTCTTCCTCTAGGCCCTTAAGCCTTGATAATAGTCAATGGTACTCAAAGCTCTCTGGTGTATAAGAAAGTTGCATGGTTTCTGTGAGACCAGCAGGGACTCATGGTTTTGTTACATGTCTTCTTTATCAACTAACCCTACTTCTTGGCAAAATAATTTTGATTTCTTGAAGAACATTGATAAAGCCCTGAGCAACTTACTGTGGTAAAAGGTGACCATTTAACCCAAGCCTCTTATCATAAGTTGCATGTTATTATATCCATGAAGACATATATTTTAATAGTATAAAATAGCACTTCATTATGAAATGAAAGTAGGACATATAGAATAAGGCCCAGTTTTGTGAAGAAAGAGCACATGGTTTGCATTGGAAATTCCTTCAAATTTCACTCCAGCTATAATTCTACTCTCCATCAACACAAACCAGTGGACCCATGAGGATTTTCTGAAATCAGTTGTCCAAAGAAGAAATAAATTAAACTAATTAAACCTGATGACTCTGCACAAAATGCTGTAATCACCCAGATGTGAAACTTCTCCGACATTATAGCTCCACTGATGTAGAGAAAATTAATTTCACGAGAAAATGCTTCAAGCTGGCCATCTAATTATCCACTTTATTTATAAGAGAAAAAAGCCAGCAGTTATGATTTTCATTGGTCCACAGGCAATGACTAATGTTTTGGTCATATATACCAGGCATTTTTAAGAAAGAATATTAGAAGATTGTAGACACTCAATAGGTTGCCATTATATATAAGGATATTAATAATCAAATGGAAAAATGAACCACTCTGTGTATATTCATCACCATACTTTCTCAGTCACTATAGTGCATGCTCAGTAAGCTCATGGAAAAGTATATGTAGCAATAGAGCTAGTCTACACATGGGCACATACAATGGGTGTGCCCTCATTATCCAATCAATTGCTTTATTAGAGCAATAATTTTTTAAAAAACCATCAACAAAATAACCCTTCAAATTGTAGTTTTAGAAGAGCCAAATATTTGCTGAAACCAGTTTGGCTCAGTGGATAGAGCGTCGGCCTGCGGACTGAAAGGTCCCAGGTTCGATTCCGGTCAAGGGCATGTACCTGGGTTGTGGGCACATCCCCAGTAGGAGATGTGCAGGAGGCAGCTGATCGATGTTTCTATTTCATTGATGTTTCTAACTCTCTATCTCTCTCCTTTCCTCTCTGTAAAAAATCAATAAAATATATTTAAAAAAAAAAAAAAGAAGAGCCAAATATTTACTCGATGGCAGGTTGATTACACTGGAACCCTATCCATAAAGTTTGGAACAACATTTTTCTTCTCAAAAATATAAATTTATTCTAGTTATGGAATTGGATTTCTTATCTGGCATTGGTCACTACTAAACCTAGACCAATGAAATGTTTTATATGTAATTATAGTATCACATACAACATTGATTCTAATTAAACAACTCTCCATTGCTTAATTAGCAGCAAGAAGTTAAGCAAGACTTTTATGCCCAAGGTCTCACAATGTGCCACATCACATGAAAGTGGTTGACCTTAAAAAAAGGTGAAATGGTGTGCTATTACTTAAAGTATTAACCATGATAGTACTATAATACAGTGTTGTAAGCTCTAAGCCAGTAACTAAATGTGGTGATTTTTCCTATAATTCTAATAGAACCAAGTGGTGTAAGTAGGGATCATAATTTTTATTAGACACCTAAATATTTCCTTTCAATCTCATGCTTCTCAACCTGCTACTTAAGAAATGTGATGCCTCCACCAAGAAACAAATCAGTGGTTCCACTGATTTGGAGGCAAATATTCATCTGGCCTTATAAGGTTCTTCATGCCAATTGAGTAAAACAGGAGGGGGAACATTAGGTTATTGTATTTAGTCTAATAATTCATTTTGAGTATAAGAGGAAATATGTGTTTTAATACAATGGAGATAGAAAGCAGTATATATGGAATCCAAGTGACCCTTAGGGCTTCTCCTTGTATAAACCTTATAGTTTCATAGTTTAATAGAACATTATATTAATCCTAAAAAAGGAGAAATGCAAAGGTCAGATCCCTCATGATACAGATAGAGAAACCTACTAACTATGTTGTTAGCTGAAGTAAAAAAGGAACATGAAATGTATAGTGGGAAAAGGAAATGTAAATAAATATAAGCAGAGATCAGAGAAGAAAATGTTTGCGAGTGCACCCAAGATTTTGGCAACACAGACAGAATCCTGTATATTCTATGCTCCTTCTCTTTATTTATTGACTACATTTTCTTTAGCCTTACTGTTTAGTTTTGTGTGTTTTTTTGTTATTGTTTTTTGGTTTCATTGGGTTTGTTTTTGTTGTTGTTGTTGTTGTTTTTTTGCCTGAATCCTTACTTAGTCTTCCTGTCTCTGGACTTCTGTTCTCAATATATAATCAAATTTCAAAAATTAAATTTTGTTCTTTATTTTTATTACCACATAGTGATCATTTCATATGATCCATTTTAAAAAACATTTTGTAGGTTTTTCCTTACAATGCATCCTTTCTCATACAATGTTTCCTGAAAGGAGATAGCATTTAATATTAATAGTGTATCCCCAATATTGTACACAAAATGGATGTTTACAAATGCTGGTCAAAATTGAAAAAATCAAAAAAGTAATTTTGTAGATTCAGAAACTGATAAAAATCTATGAAAGAGATAAGCCCTATATTAGAAAGTGTCCAGAAATACAAATCTAGGTTGTTTTTTGAGGGTTTTGTTTGTGTTTTGTTTGTTTGTTTGTTTTTTCCATAAAAATGATGCCATGTTGATACAGTTACAGGGTACTCACTGTTTGTTTGTTTGTTTGTTTTTTCAAATAACGATATGAGCATTCTGCCCCTACAATGATAGATGGTTTATGCAACTGATTATATCCAAACAACAAATCTGGTCTTTCAAAAATAATTTACAAAGCTTTTACATTTACAGTCTCAAAAAACTGACATTCTGGTGAGGAACAGATAATTAACAATCCTGAAATTGTGAGGTTTTAAGTTTCTAGTTTCTTTGCTATATTTATTTGTTTATTTTGCTTTAGGGTAAAATACATGGATAAATTTTATCAAACCCAAAACAACTTTTTTCAAATTAGTGATTACTAATATATGTTACTTTTTTTTTAATTTACAAATATCAGTAGGGCTGCCATGGAAGAAAGATTGAGTGGATGCAATCTCTGAGCTTAGTATCTCATTAGTATACATTAAAAACGTATGGAGTACAAAAAATAAAGTTCAGTCTTTCCCCTTCCCAATCAATCATTGTCTGCTAGGAGATATGTAAACAATTATTGCAACAAGCACTGAAAATGAAGTATGCTTAAAAATATTCTAAA
This sequence comes from Myotis myotis, assembly GCF_014108235.1. Taxonomy (NCBI): domain Eukaryota; kingdom Metazoa; phylum Chordata; class Mammalia; order Chiroptera; family Vespertilionidae; genus Myotis; species Myotis myotis. Next base: position 132,560,520 of record NW_023416324.1, on the reverse strand, counting down.
CGCACAAAGCAACTTTCTTGAATACAATAGTAGATTTAATAAACTCATGCATTGAATTTTTTCAAATCAAATTTTATGTTATTAAAAGATAAGCACTTTTTTCATTGTGATAAAATTTCCAGAAATTAATCTAGTTTCTAACTTTTAAAGAGACTCAATATATTTTTGGTGAATTAATGAATATGAATGACCACAATAACAAGATTAAATAAAAGCTTGAGTCACTTTTATTGAATTTTTACATATTGAACAGTCCATAATATTATTAGAATACACTATCTAGCCTATAATTTATATCTTCTTAAAAATTTAATGGTAAGTCTGGACATTCAAAATCTCATGACTATTATATTTTTCTTATTACTCTGGATTTCTAATAAAATAATCAACTAGAGTTTTAAAACGTGAGATAAACCCTGATTTTTGTAGCCCACCTAGAAAAATGCTATAATTACCGTCAGGTGCTTACTTTATCCTGTTTCCAATTAACCAATAAAAAAGTAATTAGTATTTTAAAATACTCAGTCTGTTCTGAAGTTATGGTAATAATTGAAGTCAGAATAAAATAAATGATTTGTAAATAATAGTTTTAATTTATTGGGCCTTTTGAAACATTTAAGCAATTTGTATTTGCTTTGTATGAAGCATTCCGGAACACACAGAAAACAGTAGTTTCTTCCATGGCCTCGATAAACAGGAGCAAATCTTCAATGAAGTTTTTCTGAGGTCAAAATGCTAACAAGCCCAAGGTAATGATATATGATAGGTTAGGACCTCTACAGTCGGAGCCTCGTAATTACTCTTCCTGTGTCTTCTATGGCTTTATCCTCTGAAGCTTGCAATTCATTAACCAAAATGATTAGTCTCAACCACACTTTAAAACCCTGGCTTCACTCCTAAATGACTTAATCTATATTGTACTTAGCTTTAAATGCTATTTACTAGGAGCAATTCATAATTATTCTTTTCAATGATATATTTTGTCTATCGGTAAGTTTTTTCACATTTCCTTCCTGATGGACACAGAGTAAAGATTGCAAACATTTTCTTATTTTCAGCCTTAAAAGACAGTACAATAAGAAATAATTAAAAGTATGTTATAAACAAGTATATGCATTATTCATGTGTGTGTTTTTTTTCTATGAAGACACTTTTATTTCTATCCAAACATTTACAATTCTGATATCTGATATTGCATCCGAAATGAAGAAAAAAATACCAAGTTATTGTTGCTAGTTCCTTTGTTACCAACACAGCACTATTTTTTTAAAAAAAATTATCTTCTTGTCTCCTTTCACCAGTTCTACAATGATACTGAATTTTAAATGTTCCAGATGAACAGTATTTATTACTGCAAAGTAAATGTGGCTTGCAGGTTGAACATCCTGTTTTAACTTACATATTAAACTAAAAATTAACAGCAGGTGAAGGTGTCAGAAATGTTTCCACTACATATTTTATTTGGCCAATACATTTATCATTATTGCTTATAGCAGAGCTATGAAAATTGAAAGTTTTCTCCCAAAGCAGGGCAAAACTTCTCCTGTTTTCTTGACTTTTAAGTAGCTATGCAGTAGATATAAAGAATGAGAAACTGTAAATTCTTTTGTTGATAGTAATAAAAGGGACTCATGCTGAGTTGTCAAAAGTATTTGACCTTAGATGTACACATATTGTCTTATAATTTAAATGACATTATCTTATAAAATATTTTATATCTTATGTAATATAACAATATATTTCGAATCAAACTTAAGTGTATAACTTTACTGAAATATATTATCGCATTCTACATTGATATTTTCAAAGAAGAAATAAAGAATGACTGTAACAATCAAACTACCCTTTAATTGGAGGAGAAGACCCCCAGACTATGATAGAGCTGCAGATCACTTGCAAGACAATCACAATATCTAAACCTGTGAATTTTGTGTTCATACTGGCAAAGGTGTATCATCCAGTAAGTTTGATCTGCATGAACTCAAATACAGTGTTTAGGACTGAAGATTCTATTCATGTCAGTTTTCTAAATTACATAATTACTACATCAAATATGCATTGACTGCAGAGCTGGTACTATCTTGTGTGTGTAGATGTAATCCCTAGGAAAGTCAGTAATTTTAGCATTAGACTTCCAATAAATTGTGGATATATCCAGTAGGAAAGAATGTAAAGAATATAAGCCATATTCAGAATTTCAGGGGGGGGGGGGGAATCAAGGAAAAAAGATAAGGTATGCTTGGCATCTCTGTTTGCCCCTCCAGATCCACTCCACTCTGTGCCACAATAGACTGAACTATTGAAATCCATTATCAAATGTCCTGTGCCCTCTACTTCCATCTAGGGAGGCCCATGGGAATTGTGAAGAAAGGCATGAGAAAGGTCAGGGCTCCCTGACTCCCTTCCTTTGAAGTCACCTCAGCCTTGCTGCACCTTTTAAAAAGAGGGCACCACTGCCCTTAAAATGGCCTATTCTACACAATTCCTTCTGGTTCTATAAACCTCTCTGACCCCATAGCACCTTCATATTTGGGGAGGATAATCTTCTGGTAGGAAGGTTCTGGGATTGTGCACTAACCTTTGTGGTTTTCTGAGAATCCAGCCATTTCTTTTTAACTCACCACTTTATAAATAACCATCTTTAAATGATCGTAATTTGAGTGTGCTTTCTATTTTCTGTTGCTTAATTCAGCAATTGATACCAGTAGTGTCCTGGGAAATTTACCCTCAAAATGGGATTATGACATTTAAATGTTCATAAAATTCAGAAGCTCACAGATAACCTCTATTCTGGGGTGGCGGGTGGGGGAGGATGGGGCACAAGTAACCTGTGGAATGGGTGGCATCATAATTACTCAAATTATCACTGGTAGTAACCTTTGAATAAAATACAGGTGGAGGAAATAGCATTGTGAGATTAAGTGCTTTGACACCATGCTGTGCAAAAACAGTGAGATTAAAGTTCAAAAGAGTCACCTGGTTTCCTCTAATGGCCCTAGAGGATTAAGAGAGGGCAAAGAGAAATTTAGAACTATGAATGTGAAACTAAGGACATATGTGAAAAAAAGAAAGTGTCTCTATGATGACTCTTGGGCACACATGACTGAGAAGCATGCATAGGAATTTATAATAAGGGTTGGAGTTTCAGCACCAATTAAATAATGTTCAATGCCCCAGGTCTTTTAGCTAATGATACTAGTGGGGAAGGAGCAGGACCCTGAGACATGATATGGGGGTATAAAACAGGCATGGAAGACCTTGAAACAAGCTGAAGACCTTGAAAATTGGTCCCTTAAGTCCTTCTTGACATGTATAGGATAATAAATTCTAGATTTCTGGGGGCGGGGGAATTGACCAAACTCTTTTGGAGATTAACAGGTTAGTTATTATATTTAAGTCAGGTCAAGACAAACTCCACCCCAGGATAAAGGTTAGATTGACTAGGAAACCTGCATTTGGTTCCCAAATGGACCCATTACCATTTACCTGTATGATCTCAGAAATACCCCAATACTTTATAACTTAATAGTTATGGGACCTGAATTCAAGCTTATCCTCAGAGATTGAAATGTCATCATGTTCCACTAGTCAGAGTAAGCCTCAAATTGTTCTAGCAGTGATTTGAGAACATATAGTAGAAAGAACATATAGTAGGGGTACCGATCTCCACCCAGTCAAAAATAGGCATAAAACATTTGATTCTCCAAGTCTCAGTTGTTCCTTCATGTCCACAGGGAATTGAATCCAGGATACCCTGCAGATACAAAAAAAAAGTAGAATATTAAGTCCCCTATACAAAATGATGTAGGTCAATGCATGCAGTTGGCTCTCTATATCCACAAATTCCCAACTGTGGATCAAAAATAGTTTTCAGTGAAGATATAAAAGGAGGTGGTTTTTTAACACTAGAAAATACTTGGTTATATGGGTAAGTTTCTTGATGGTTTCAAAGCTATGAAATACAACTAATATTGTGAATTTCTAAAAAGAAGATATACTTAAAAGGTAAAGATACTTTAAACTTATCTAAATAAAACCTTTTAGAGGGTTGAAATATTTATTAATATCTTTTTTTAAATGTATCTCTATTGTTGAAAGTACTACAGATGTCCCCTTTTTTGTTGTTTTTCCCATTGACACCCTCCACCCTGTACTGGCCCCTCCCAGGCCTTCACCACATTATTGTCTGTGTCCATGGGCTATGCATATATGCATATACCTTCCCTGGTTAATCTTCCCCATCCACTTACCCTCCCACTCTCCCCATTCCCTTTGAAATTTATCAGTCTGTTCCATGCTTCTATGTCTCTGGATCTATTTTATTCATCAGTTTACTTTGTTCATTAGATTCCACATATGAGTGAAATCATGTGATACTTATCTTTCTCTGATTGGCTTATTTCACTTAGCATAATGCTCTCCACAGACCACTAACATTCCACTCCATAAAGTTCATGACTGCCTTCAATTGAAATTTTATGAAAATGGGGTGAATGGTGTTTTAGACCCAGTTGTCTTTTGAATTCCATTTTTGATCAGAAGAGTAAAATTTCTAAGTTCCTTTTCCTTTCATGTCCCCTATTTTTTCAATTGACCATAGGGGGGAAAAATTTGATCAGAAAAAACTGTGGTCTAATTTGTAAGAACTCATTATGCTGAAAGTTAGGAGTAAGAGTACTTTGCTTTTCTGATTTACTCAGCAACACCACCAAAAGTATTTCTTGAACATACTGTCTGAAGTCTGTGTTAGGCACTGCAAAATAATCATGCCAGCCATAATTTCTGCCCTCTGGAAACCTTAGCATTCAAAGCATTTGAAAAATTAAATAATTCCTGAACAAGTACTGCCTATGCTAAAATGTAAGCTTACATTCCTCTGTTTGGATGTATGTGTAAATCTGGGACGACAAGATGACATGTATATATACATGTATATATTGCTTTCGATCTGTGGTTGATTGAATCCAAGGATACAAAACCCAGGGATGTGGAGGGCTGGCTGTATACTTACTGAAAAAATCCTCATTTAAGTAGAACTAAGTAGTTCAAACCCATTTTGTTCAAGGGTTAACTGTATACTTAATTAACAGGCATAATTCTTACATTGGTTACCTAATATATGGAATAAAAGGTGTTATGGGAGGAAGAGATACAGAAAAATTCTCTGTATCACTTCCCTCCCTGAATATAGTAAATCAAAATACCATCCCTGGAAGAATTACAAAAATTAGTGCCACCATGAAGGACTTGAGTTATACAATCATTGTGACTCCCAGCACAGCACCGATTAACTGGCCTCTTTAGTCAGTGCAAATGCTTGATGGGTCACAGAGAATGACAGACTATCAAAAACTTCAGTGCAGATGCCCATCCCAGCCACAGCTCCACACCAGGTGTCTTTGCATTTACATGTCAGAGACAAGTGTAACTTTGCTGCCTCGTCACAGGGCTATATCAATTCTAGCTTTCTTTCATAGCGTACAGAGACTGCTCATTTCTAATTAGCCAGCACCTAGGACAACTGAGTAAGACTAGTATGTGCCATAAAGTAGGAGATAAACTACAAATGTTCATGAGTTGGCCCTGTTGATGCAGTTTCCAGGAGTCAAATAGCTTGGGTCATGTCAGAAATATTCTTTCTTATTATTATTACTAGAGGCCTGGTGCACAAAATTCCTGCACTGGTGCAGGGGGGAGGGGGTGGCCCTCAGCCCGGCCTGCGCCCTCTTACAGTCCGGGAGCCATCGGGGGATGTCCGACTGCCAACTTAGGCCTGCTCCCATCAGTAGGACATCCTTAGCGCTGTCTCAGAGGCAGGAGAGGCTCCCACCACCACCACTGCCACTGCACTTGCCAGCCATGAGCCTGGCTTCTGGCTGAGCAGAGCTCCCAGCACTGACCACCAGAGGGCAGATCCTGTGTTGAGCATTAGCCCATTGGTGGTCAGTGCGCAACATAGCGACCGGTGGATCTCTGACATCTCCCCAGGGGTCCTGCATTGCGAGAGGGTGCAGACCAGGATGAGGGACCCCACTGGTGCACAATTGGAGCCAGGGAGGGACACGGGAGGTTGGCCAGCTGGGGAGGGAATACACGAGGGCTCCAGGGCATATCTATCCCATCTCACTCAGTCCTGATCAGCAGGACCCCAGCAGCAAGCTAACCTTCTGGTCGGAACATCTGTCCCCTGGTGGTCAATGCCTGTCATAGCAACTGGTTGATCGGTCAACTGTCTGTCCCCTGTCCGTCAGTGCACATCATAGCGACTGGTCGACCAGTCGACTGTTTGACCCCTGGTAGTCAGTGCATGTCATAGAGAGCATTGAGCGGCCTTAGCATATCATTAACATATTATGCTTTGATTGGTTGAACAGCAGACTGGACAACTGGACACTTAGCATATTAGGCTTTTATTGTATAGGATTATTATTATTTTATTGTTTAAAGTATTACAAATAGAGGCACATATGTCTCCTTTTTTCCCCCATTTACCTCCCCCGACCTCCCCCACCCCCCAGCACATGTCCTCACCCCCCTAGTGTTTGTGTCCATTGGTTATTCTTATATGCATGCATACAAGTCCTTTGGTTGATCTCTTAACACCCAATCCTCCCCTGCCTTCCCACTGATATTTGACAGTCTGTTCGATGCTTCTTTGCCTCTGTATCTATTTTTGTTCATCAGTTTATGATATTATTTATATTCCACAAATGAGTGAAATCATGTGATATTTATCTTTCTCTAATTGGCTTATTTCACTTAACATAATGCTCTCCAGGTCCATCCATGCTGTTACAAATGGTAAGAATTCCCTTTTTTTAACAGTAGCACAGTATTCCATTCTGTAGATGTACCACAGTTTTCTAATCCACTCATCTGCTGATGAGCACTTAGGCTGTATGCAAATCTTAGCTATTGTAATTTGTGCTGCTATGAATATAGGGGTGCATATATCCTTTCTATTGTTGTTTCTGTTTTCTTGGGATATATTCCTAGAAGTGGGATCACTGGGCCAAATGGTAGTTCCATTTTTAGTTTTTGAGGAAACATCATACGCCATACTCTTTTCCACAAGCGGATACACCAGCGTGCATTCCCCTCAGCAATGCACAAAGGTTCCTTTTTCTCTGTATCCTTTCCAGCACTTGTGGTTTGTTGATTTGTTGATGATAGCCATTCTGACAGGTGTGAGATGGTACCACATTGTTGTTTTGATTTTCATCTTTCAGATAATCAGTGACTTTGAGCATGTTTCATATGTCTCTTGGCCTTCTGTATGTCCTCTTCAAAAAATGTCTATTTAGGTCCCTTGCCTGTTCTTTGATTAGATTGTTTATCTTCCTTTTGTTACATTGTATGAGCTCCCTGTAAATGTTGGAGATTAAACCCTTATCAGAGATAACATTGGAAAATATGTTGTCCCATGCAATGGGCTTTCTTGTTGTTTTGTTGATGGTTTCTTTTGCTGTGCAGAAACTTTTTATTTTGATGTAGTCCCATTTGTTTATTTTCTCCTTAGTTTCCATTGCCCTAGGAGCTGTTATCAGTAAAGATATGGCTAGAACATATGTCAGATATTTTGCTGCCTATGGAGTCTTCTAAGATTTTTATGATTTCCCATCTTACATTTAAGTCCTTTAACAATTTTCAGGGTTTTTTTTTGTGTATGGTGTAAGTTGGTGATCTAGTTTCATTTTTTGGCAAGTATCTGACCAATTTTCCCAGCACCATTTATTGAAGAGACTGTCTTGACTCCATTGTATGCTTTGCCTCCTTTGACAAATATTAATTGAGCATGATGGCTTGGATTGATTTCTGGGTTCTCTGTTCTGTTCCACTGCTCTAAATGTCTGTTCTTGTGCCAGTGCCAGGCAGTTTTGAGAACAGGGCTTGGTAGTATAGCTTGATATCTGGTATTGTGATCCCTACAACTTTGTTCTTTTTTCTCAAGGTTGCTGTAGCTATTTTGGGGTCTTTTTTTTTTATTCCAGATGAACTTTTGGAGAGTTTGTTCTAGGTCTTTGAAGTATGTCATTGGTATTTTAATGGAGATTGCATTGAATTTATAGATTGCTTTAGGTAGTATAGACATTTTAATGATGTTGATTCTACCAATCCATGAACATGGCATGTTTTTCCATTTGTTTATATCTACCTCTATCTCTTTTTTCAGCATCCCATAATTTTCTGAGTACAGGTCCTTTACCTCCTTGGTTAAATTTATTCCTAGGTATCTTAATTATTTTTGTTGCAATGGTAAATGAGATCATTTTTTAGTTTCTCTTTCTGTGAGTTCATTATTGGTGTATACAAAAGCCATAGATTTCTGGGTGTTAATTTTGTATCCTGCTACATTGCTTAATTCATTTATTAATTCTAGTAGTTTTTTGATGGAGTCCTTAGGGTTTTCTAGGTGCAATATCATGCCACCTGTGAATAATGACAATTTTACTTCTTCTTTTCCAATTAGGATGCCTTTTATTTCTTCTTCTTGTCTGGTCACCATGGCTAGTACTTCCAGTACTATGTCGAACAGAAGTGGTGAGAGTTGGCATTCCTGTCTTGTTCCTGTTCTTAGGGGAAATTGTTTTAGTTTTTGCCCATTGAGTACGGTGTTGGCTGTAGGTTTGTTATATATGGCTTTTATTGTGTTGAGGTATGATCCTTCTATTCCCACCTTGCTGAGAGGTTGTTTTTTATTTTTAATCAAGAAAGGGTGTTAGATTTTGTCAAATGCTTTTTCTGCCTCAATTTATATGATTACATGGTTTTTATCTCTCAGTTTGTTTATGTGGTATGTCACATTTATTGATTTGCAGATATTGTACCATACTTCCATCCCTGGAATAAATCCTACTTGGTCATGGCATATGATCTTTCTAATGTAATGCTAGATTTTGGCATCTATGTTCCAAATTTCTCAACAAAATAGGTACAAATAAGATTAACCTCAAAAGAATAAGCACACTGCTTTTGTGGATTTATATAGATGTTAGAGGCAAAAATATCCCATATTTGGGTGAGCTGCTTGCAGGCACCAAATTTGCCAGTTTTAGTCTAGAGCAAGGCATTTTATTTCATCAGACTTAGTTAGGTTTGTGAAATTATTGGGCATAATAACTCAGTAGTTCAAATGGTTTAGGAGTCGTCGGTGGCGTACAGATGCCATATAAAGTTTCTGATAAACCCAAGAAAGAAAATAAGCACTATTCCAAGGTGCTTTTTTTTTTTTAAGTAAACCTATGTCCTCCCTTTTTGGCAACTGTTCCACGTCTGAAAGCAGCTCCCAGCTTGTTACGGGGCCCTTGTACAGACTAAATGACTGAACATGAGATGATTATATGTACCAGATTTCCCGTATGATGACAATCCAACACACCTTACCATGGGACATGCACAGCAGCATATCCTCCTAAATCAGAGGTGAGATGTGTAAGACAGAGCTCCACTAGCGCCTGAAGACATGTGTGAACTTCATGGCAAGTAACTAAGACTCCAGTGGCACCTGTTCCTACTACTCTGTTTCCTCTCTCAACCCACATCTGTGGACTCCTTTTTCTTATGAATAAAATAGAAAAGCCCTGTCTTTGTTTTATAAAAAGGCATAAGTTAAACATAGTCGGTAGCTGTCATTGCCCTTTTAACTTCACTTTCAACATACTCTTAAAGAAGGAACAGAAGTCAGTTCTTATTGTCATTTATATGGCAAATTAGGATTCCTTCATTCATTTACAAAAATTGTTTTACTTGAACTGTGCATATAGTATAGGATATGCAGTTGTGCAAGGCAGGAAGGCAAGAGAGACTGCACAAAGCCTGATTCTGCCCTTGAACTTCCTACAACCTAGAGTAGACTGACTGGGTGCCTGCTGTGAGGTAAATCCCTAGCTCCAAAGCAATTCAACCCATAACTTCCTCCAGCACATGCATTCACACACAGCACTTAGCTCTGCCAGTTGTTATGTCCTAGCTTTGTTCTCCTTCAGCTAAGAACAGCCAAACTGCAATGCTGGAAACTATTTGAACCAAGTTTCCACACCCCCTTCACTTACTCAGGAGTGGATTTTTTAACTCTGGCTATTATCCAGTGATGTACTTTTAGAAAAGTTTAACCACTGCTCAGTAATAATAAAAATAATAATAATAATAATAATAATAATAATAATAATAATGACAGGAAGAAGTAGGACAATGAAGGACAGCTTATAAAAGTATTTAATAAATTTGCATTGAAAAATGGTTCTGAATTTGATTAGCTTAAATTTAATTCTGTGGTCAGAAATTTGGATGAATGTGAATCACTGGGAATATCTTCAGATTTCAAGATCATCTAATCAGATACCTAAGAGTTCTTCAGAGATTAGTACCAGGCACTACAAGTCACCCATGGGAATTTTTTTTATTTAACATGTTTTTATCATTAAAAATATAATTAATTAATTATGTTTTTAATCTTTATTGTTGAAAGCATTACAGATGTCTCCCTTTTTCCAACATAGACTCCTTGCAGCCTGCCCTCACCCCCCATTGCAGGCCTTGTCTGTGTCCATGGGTTATGCATATATGCACACAAGTCCTTTGGTGGATCTCTTCATACCCAGCCACCTCCTTCTCTCCCCTCTGAGGTTCCATAGTCTGTTCCATGCTTTTATGTCTCTGAATCTATTTTGTTCATCAGTTTATTTGGTTCATTAGATTCCACATAGGAGTGAGATCCTGTAATACTTGTCTTTCTCTGACTGGATTATTTTGTTTAGCATATTACTCTCCACTCATCTACTGATGGGCACTTGGGCTGTTCCCAGACTTTAGCTATTGTAAATTGCCCTGCTATGAACATAGGGGTGCATATATTCTTTCTGATTGCTGTTTCAGGTTTCTTAAGATACATTCCCAGAAGTGGGATCACTGGATCAAACAGAAGTTCCATATTTCAATGTTTGAGGAAATTCCATACTGTTTTCCATAATGGCTGCACCAGTCTGCATTCCCACTAGCAGTGTACTGAGGTTCCCTTTTCTCCACATTCTCGCCAGCTCTTGTCATTGGTTGATTTGTTGATCATAGCCATTCTGACAGGTGTGAGATGAGACCTCATTGTTGTTTTAATTTGCATCTCTCTGATGATCAGTAACTTTGAGCATTTTTTCGTGTCTCTTGGCCATCTTCATGTCCACTTTTGAGAATTGTCTATTTGGGTCCTTTGCCCATTTTTTGATTGGATTTTTTGTCTTTCTTTTGTTACGTTGAGTTCCTTATATATTTTGGATAGTAACCATTTATCAGATGTATCATTGCCAAATATATTATTTCGTACAATGGGCTCCCTTTTCATTTTGTTGGTGGTCTCTTTGGCTGTGCAGAAGCTTTTTATTTTGATGTAATCCCATTTGTTTATTTTGTCCTTAGTTTCCATTGCCCTTGGAGATGTATCTGCAAACATATTACTACCAGAGATGTCTGAGATTTTGGTGCCTATCGTTTCTTCTAGGATTTTTATGGTTTCCCAGCATGCATTTAAGTCTTTTATTAATTTTGAGTTTATTCTTGTGTATGGTATAAGTTGATAGTCTAGTTTCATTTTTTTGCATTTACCTGTCCAATTTTCCCAACATCATTTATTGAAGAGACTGTCTTGACTTCATTGTATTCTCATGACTCCTTTGTCAAATATTAATTGAGTGTAATGGCTTAGATCAATTTCTGTGTTTTCTGCTCTGTTCCATTGATTTATATTCCTGTTCTTGTGCCAGTACCAGGCTGTTCTAATTATAGTGGCTTTGTAGTAAAACTTGATATCTGGTATTGTGATTCCTCCAACTTTGTTCTTTTTTCTCAGTTTTGCTGCGGCTATTTGGGATATTTTTTGGTTTCATATAAATTTTTGGAGAGTTTGTTCTAGGTCTGTGAAATATGCCATTGGTATTTTAATGGGGATTGCATTGAATCTGTAGATTGATTTGGGTAGTATGGACATTTTAATGATGTTGATTCTACCAATCCATGAACACAGTATATTCTTCCACTTGTTAATATTTCCCTTTAGCTCTTTTTCAAACATCCTGTAGTTTTGACTTCAAGACTTTTACCACATTGTTTAAGTTTATTCCTAGTATCTTAATTTTTTTGTTGCAATGATAAATGAGATTGTTTGCTTAGTTTATCTTTCTGAGGCTTCATTATTGGTGAATAAAAAAGCCATTTCTGGTGTAAATTTTGTAACCTGCTTCATTACCAAATAACTTTATAAAATCTAGTAGATTTTTGGTGAAGTTTATTGGGTTTTCTATGTACAATATCATGTCATCTGCAAATAATGAGAGTTTCACTTCCTCTTTTCAAATGCGGATGCCTTTTATGTTTTCTCCTTGTCTGATTGCTATGGCGAGCACTTCCAGTACTATATATATAAAACCTTAATATGCAAATAGACCAAATGGTGGAACAACCAAACAACTGGTCGCTATGACGTGGGTGAACCACCAGGAGGTGCGCACTGAACATGGTGGGCATTGGCCACGGCAGGATGGTGAGTGGGGGCACCAGACCAAGGCGGGGTGCCGGTTGCTGTCATCGGGGCAAGCCTCTAGTGGTTACTGAAAATTCTTTGCTCCTGTGTGCCATGGTCCTGTCCCACGCTTGTGCCTGTGCCAGTACTGGAGCCGCTGCTTGCACCCACTGCTGGCTCCCAGCACTAGCCCAGATCACTTGGCATTGTCAGTGGGTGCGAGTGGTGGCAGCTGGCCCTGATCACACCTCAGGGCATCTCCACCTCCTCCTGCTCCTGAAAGGCGATTGGGGCCATCAGCTGCCTCCTACACTTACTGCTGGCAATGACCCTGCTCACACCCACTGCCAGCACTGGAGCCGCTGCTCGCACCCACTACCAGCATTGGAGCCACTGCTCGCACCCGCTGCCTGTGCCTGGTGCTGGTCCTGATTGCTCGGCACTGTTAGCAGGTGTAAGCAAGGCAGGTGCCATCAGCGTGTGGGAGCGGCAGTGGTGGAAGTGGGGCTGCTGTCAGAGAGGGGACCAGGGACTGCAGCAGGAGGGTCCAGGTGGGGGCATGGAGTATGGGCTGAGACCGGCCCCTGTGCCCACAGATTTTTTTCAAGGTGCACGAATTTGTGCACTGGGCCCCTAATGTTGAATAAGAGTGATGAAAGCAGACATCCCTGTCTTGTTCCTGTTCTTATGGGAAATGATTTTAGTTTATACCCATGGAGTATGATGTTAGCTATTGAATTGTCATATGTGGCCTTAATATGTTGAGGTATGAACCTCTATTCCAACTTTGCTAAGTGTTTTTATCAAAAATTGGTTTCGGATTTTGTTGAATGCTTTTTCTGTGTCTATTGATGTGATCATAAGACTTTTGTCTTTCAATTTGTTTAAGTGATGTATAAGATTTATTAATTTCCAAATATCTTATTGGTCTTGTGTCAATGTAATAAATCCCACTTGGTCATGGTGTATGATCTTTTTAATGTATTGCTAGATCTGATTTGCTAATATTCTGTTAAGGATTTTAGCTTCTATGTTCATCAGGGACATTGGCCTGTATTTCTCTTTCATTTTAGTGTCTTTATCTGGTTTTAGAATTAGGATAATGTTGGCTTCATAAAAAGAGGTTGGATGTGTTCCTTCCTCTTGGATTTTTTTTAATAGTTCAAGGAGGATAGGTGTTAGTTCTTTGAATGTTTGGATAAACTCCCCTGTGAAAGTGTCTAGACAAGGGCTTTTGTTTGCTTGGAGTTTTGTTTGTTTGTTTGTTTGTATTTATTACTGCTTCTATTTCATGAATTGTTATTGGCCTAGTCAGGCTTTCTGATTTTTCCTGATTCAGCTTTGGAAGATTATATTTTTCTAGGAATTTGTCCATTTCATCCACATTTTTCAGCTTGTAGGCATAAAGTTGTTCATAGTATTTTCTTGCAATCCTTTGTATTTCTGTGGTGTCAGTTGTTACTTCATCACTTTCATTTCTGATTTTATTTATTTTGGTCCTCTTTCTTTCTTTCTTTCTTTCTTTCTTTCTTTCTTTCTTTCTTTTTATATATATATTTTATTGATTTTTTACAGAGAGGAAGGGAGGGGGATAGAGAGTTAGAAACATTGATGAGAGAGATACATCGATCAGCTGCCTCCTGCACATCTCCTACTGGGGATGTGCCCGCAACCCAGGCACATGCCCCCGACCGGAATCTAACCTGGGACCCTTCAGTCCACAGGCCAACGCTCTATCCACTGAGCCAAACCAGCTTTGGCTCTCTTTCTTTCTTGATGAGTCTGGCTAAAGGTTCATTTCTGCTCTGATTGTTATTTCCTTCCTTCTACTTCCTCTGGGCTTTTCTTGTTGTTCTCCTTCTAATTATAAAGTTGTAGGGTTAGTTTATTTTTAATTTCTCTTGTTTTTTTGAGGGAGACTTGTAGTGCTATGCACTCTCTGTCAGGACTGCTTTTGCTGTGTCCCAGAGATTTTGGCTTGTCATATGTTTATTTTCATTTCTTTCCAGGAAGTTTTTGAATTCATTGTTTAATAACATGCTATTTAGCCTCCATGTGTTTGAATATTCTTGAGTGTTTTACTGTAGTTGATTTATAATTTCATTCCACTATGATCTGAGAAGATGCTTGCTATGATTTCAATCTTCTTGAACTTGTAGAGATTTGTTTTGTGTTCTAACATGTGGCCTATCTTTAAAATGACCCATGTAAACTTGAGAAGAATGTATATTCTGTAGCTTTGGGGTGAAATGTTCTATAAATGTTAATTAAATCCATCTGATCCAGTGTTTCATTTAGAGTCGCTGTTACCTTGTTGATTTTTTGCCTGAAAGATCTATCCAGTAAAGTCAGCAGGGTGTTAAAGTTCCCTGCTATGACTGTATTTCTGTCTATCTCACCCTTAAAGTCTTCCTCAAGTTGTTGGTTTTTTTAAAAAATATACTAGGGGCCCAGTGCATGAATTCATGCACCTTGAAAGAAACTGTGGGCTGCAAGGCTGCGGTGGGCAAAGGGGAGGGTCTCAGCCCATCTTCTGTGCCCCTGCCTGGCCCCTTCCACCATGTCCCCGCCCCCTCTCTGCCAGCAGCCCCACTCCCACTGCCGCCACTCCCATGTGTTGCCAGTGCTGGCCCCGCTCACATCCACTGAAGGTGTAGAGTCACTGGGGCTGGGCTGGCAGTGGGTGTAAGCAGGGCCATCGCCGGCAGCAGGTGCAAGAGGAGACCGCTGGCTCCAATCACCCCTCAGGAGTAGCGGGAGTGGAGAAGCCCTGAGGGGCAATCAGGGACGGCAGCCGCTGCTTGCACCCACTGACAGCACCAAGCGATCAGCACAGGAGCAAAGAATTTTCAGTAACCACCATAGGCTTGCCCCAATGACAGTAACTAGTGCCCCGCCTTGGTCTGGTACCCCCACTCACCTGCTCTACCATCCTGCTACTGCCGATGCCCGCCATATTCCGTGCTCTACCGCCTGCTGCCAACACCCGCCATGTTCTGCACATGCCCCCTGGAGGTCAGCGCACATCATAGCGACCGGTTATTCGGTTGTTCGGTTGTTCCGCTGTTTGGTCTATTTGTATATTAGGTATATATATATATATATATATATATATATATAGATATAGATATAGATATAGATATAGATATAGATATAGATATAGATATAGATATAGATATAGATATAGATATAGATATAGATATAGATATAGATATAGATATAGATATAGATATAGATATTTAGGTGCTCCTATATTGGGTGTTATATGTTTACTAGGGGTGATTCCTCTTGTTGTATCAATTTCTTTAGTATATGTAGTGACTTTTTTTTATCTCTTGTGATGGCTTTCATTTTGAAATCTATTTTGTCAGATATGAGTATTGTCACCCCAGCATTTTTTCACTTCCATTTGCATGGAAAAATTTTCCTATCCCTATACTGTATCCTGTGTGAGTCTTTTGTTCTGAGGTGGGTCTCTTATAGACAGCATGTATTTGGTTCACATTTTTGTATCCATTCAGCTACCCTATTTCTGCTTCTATGTCATGAATTGTTATTGGCCTCGTCAGGCTTTCTGATTTTTTCCAGATTCAGCTTTGGAAGATTATATTTTTCTAGGAATTTGTCCATTTCATCCACATTTTTCAGCTTGCAGGCATATAGTTGTTCATAGTATTTTCTTGCAATCCTTTGTATTTCTGTGGTGTCAGTTGTTACTTCATCACAAATACTTCTGATTGGAGTATTTAATCCATTTACATTTAAGGTTATTATTGCTAGGTACTTTTTTATTGCCATTTTAATTCTTTATGCCTATGTTTCTCTCTCTATTTATTCTTCTCATTATAGTAGTCCTTTAGCATCTCTTGCAGTGCTGGTGTGGTGATCATAAACTCCTTTAGCCTTATTTTTTCTGCAGAGCTCTTTTGTTCACCGTGGTGAGCACATGGAGATAATAATACCTCAGACAATTTCATTTCCATGCGTGCAGATAAAATGCTATAAATATTTAAATACTAACATCTTATTTGGTTTGTAGGATGCAGAGAATAAACTATGAAAATACAATTGAACTATTGAAATTGTTAACCTGAATTTCTCATGTATTTCTTTCTGCCCAGGATAATACATCTCTCAAATGTAATATTCTTTATAATATGCTTCTAAATTGCATAGACAATTTACATATTGATATAATATATTAAACTGCTAATAGTTATTATAAATGTTTTTTAATCTTCCCATATATGACTATGGATCTCTATATGTTCCCAATAATGAATCATAATACATTACTATGAATCTTTAAGTTTGTGAAAACAGAACTGGGCCACCTTTGAAACTGTCACCTATTTTTAGATGCCTAGTAAATATAATCAGCTGTGACTTTGGTTGCCAGGAAAGTAGACATAACACCTTTTCTTCCTTCTCTTACATTCTTCTGTACAGCCATGTGTTCAACAGATATAAAGTTATGTCCCAAAATTATTTGTAATATAACTATAATCTTTCATAAAATGCCTTCCATTATGTTGTAGTGTTATTATACATATTTGAAAGAATTGGATATTGAGGGAAAAAAGATTTATTCACTTAACTATAGCACATTTTTTTCTTCTGGAGCTTCCACAGAGATGATAAGAAATACACAGCAACAATATAAAGGCCCCATTACTGAGGAAAGTACTTAGAAAAATATTTTAAAGGATATTTAAGAAATATAAAGAGTCTCCTTTTGCCTGGCTATAGTGGCTCAGTTGGTTGCGCATCATCCTGTAACCTGGAAAGTTGCTGGTTTGATTCCCAGTCGGGCACATACCTTGGTTACAGGTTCTATCCTAGGTTAGGGCGCATACAGCAACTGATTGATGTTTGTCTCACATCGATGTTTCTCTCTCTAACTCCCTTCCTCTCTCTAAGCATGACCTTGGGTGAGGATTAAAAAAAATAATAGAATATGCTTTTATGGTCTGATGCTTCTGACTTGATGAACTTGGGCGGGGGGGGGGAGGGTGGATATAAATGTTTTTTAGTAAAAAAAAAAGCTCAGGATATTTTAAATAAAAAGTTTTTAAATTCTTTTTATTAAATAAAATATAAATGTATACTTAAGGTACAAGAATATGAATGGGGACAGAAAGAAGTAAGGTAAAAATATTAATGAGGCTAATATATGTAAAACAAGTACATGTCAAACCTAAAGTCTCATGATGTCAAGTTTCTCGGTATATTTATAAAATCAATTTAAATAGGGATTTCCAATCCTCCTTCCCCAAAGGTTCTGAGTCTTCAGTTGCCTTGCCCTTGCCAGGCCTTAGTTGATGCAATTGCCCATGTACTATTAATGCAGTGCATGGTAGCATAGAAGCACCAAACAATTTCCTAGTGAAACCCCTAGGCCTGAGACATTCTCCTTTCTGCTCCCATCAACCTAACACTTCGTGGCAATGAGTAACTTTTGATAGCACAGGAGCTCTTGTTTTTGCTTGCTGGTTCACTGTCATGAGGAGTGCAAAGCAGTTTAAAGCTATGTAAGTATCCAATGCAGTGAAATTCTTTGTCCCTTGCCCAACTACAATGCTGCTTCCCAGAAAAGCAGGATCCACAAAAGAACCTAAAATTTCAGATAGTGGAAGGATGTTGATAGGAACTAATCCTTTTTCTAGCATTTAGTGCTTGGATCTGTATATTTGAGATTTGAGGAGCACCCCAATAAAAAAGAAACTGTTAGTTCAATATAGGTAGGCAGATGATAGATAGATTATAGGTATACATGTAGATGTAGATATAGATATAGATGACATAGATGACAGACATAGACATAGGCATAGACATAGACATAGACATAGATCCTCCCATACATCATTGTCCTACCCCTAAATGGTATTGTCTCTAAACTAGTGCCTTAGCTAAGCCTTTAGCAGTTCATCCTATCATTCTAATAGGTCATTGTACAAGACCAATAGATTCTATAATTATGTTTTTGATTTTTATACCTCCTTCACCATCAAATGGGCTTCTGGATCTGAGGCAACATCCTGTGAAATAACATGTTTATAAATCAGACATTCTAAAAGCACGTAGATGGTTGGCGATGGAGGCACTGTGAATAAAGAACCAGCCTATATCTAGAATAAATATTTATTGTAATAAGAAAAAAATTGGTGTCTCATTTAGGAGGAAGGAGGTATAATGTAAGTACTCTGTGATCAGTAACTAGTTGGTCTTCTCAAGGGATGACGCCATATGAAGAGCTCAGCATCAATTTCTGTGGCTGACAGATTAGATATTCAGAAAGAACTCTGTTACTGAGTTCATGCATAGCCTCCACCTCTGCCACCATGGTTTCTCTATGGGTCATTTGTACCATCTTGTACTGGCATTTTAGAAATCTGTTCTGAGAGCTCTACCTCTCTTTCAGTTAGTTGTAGGGAATGCCCCATGAGGCTAGAGGTTGTAATTGAAGTGCAAGAGTGGTAAATAACATGAGATCATGGGATTCTGGCCTACTATTCATGTAATATTTTGTGCTTTCTGGACCTAACCTGGTCCAATCTCAAGTGTACAATTTCTACTGAAAGGATTTGTGTACTCACACCTAAACCTATGACCCAGTGGTCCTGATGATATCCAGGTTATTTCAGGCAACAGTCATTAAAGATATCACCTGCTTAGATTAAAGTAATCTACCTGATCCATCTAGTCTTTGCGTATCCTAGAAAGGTGCTCCAAATAGGAAAACGATGAGGACCATACCACATATGACTTCACCAAATTATTGATGTTACAGATTCTGAAGTTTATTTTGTATACTATAAGAGATAGAAATCCAACCTAATGTTCTTTTAGTTGTCTTCACATAAACTATCATTTCTCACTGAATTAATTTACATATCATCTTAGATATAAATAAATAAATTATCATGTAAACTGGAATCTATTTATGAATCATCTTCCACTGATCTATTCTTATACAAATACCATAGAGATTCAATTATAGTAATTTTCTGAAATCTGGTATCTCCCAACTCATTATTTGTATTGATAATAAAATGTATTGGCTATTCAAAAATCATAGGGATTTGAAGAACATTTTGAGGTTACTGCATCTGACCTATATCTCTCCAAACAGTGCTTGAATTCTAAAATATAGGAAAAGTAATTTTTATATGACATTAAAGCTTCTCATCTAGTAACATAGTTGTATTTCCTTTTGTTTCATCTTATTTTGTATCTTTCTATTAAAGTTAATATATTTTCCTTGAGTTTCACAATTTTCTTGGTAAAGTTAGGAATAAAGATTCCATGGTTTGGTATTCATGTGAAAGAAATTTGTCTACAATTTCCATTATTAGATCTTTATTTCCAGTATCAAAGAAATATATTGTTACATTAAAAAACGAAACTACCACATTCTCTAAGTTTTTAATAGCTTCATTGAAGTATAATTAAAGTGTAATTAATGGCACATATTTAAACATTTAGTAAGATTTGGCATATATATGTACCTATGAAACAATCAAGATTTTGAACATATTGATTATAATTTCAAAAGTTTCCTTATAACTTTTATAATCCCTCATTCCCACCCCATTCACCCTCACCCCATTTCCCATCCAACCCCTCATTTCCAGGCAACCATAATTCTTTCTGTCATTAACGATTAGTTTGCATCTTTTAGAATTTTATATAAGTTGAATCATACAATACATATTTCATTCGGCCTGGCTTTTTCCACTCAGGATAATTATTTTCAGAAATGTTCTTTTTGCAGTAATTCATTCCTTCTGATTGCAGAATGGTATTTCATTATATGGATATTACAGTTTGTTTATTCTCTCACTTGTTGATGAACATTTGGTTTGTTTCCAATTTTTTAATATTACAAATAAAGTTGCTACAAACATCTTTGTGGAAGTCAAGGTATGGATGTATGCTTTCATTTCTCTTAGTGTATGGAATGTAAAGTAGAATGTCTAGATCACATGGTAGGTGAAAATTAATTTTTTAAAGAAACTGCCAAACTTTTTCTAAAATTGTTACACAATTTTGCATTCCTACCAGCATGTATGCGACCTGCAATTTATTTACATCCTCAGCAACCCTTTGTATGATCAGTCCCTTTAGGTGTTTTTTTTTTTTGTTTTTTTTTAATCCTTACCCAAGGATATGTATTTTATTATTATTTTTAGAGAGAAAATGAGGGAGAGGGAGAGAGATAGTGAAACATCAATCAGTTGTCTCCCGTACATGCCTGGCCTGGGATCAAATCCACAACTAGTATGTGTTCTGACTGGGAATCGAACTCTCAGCCTTTTGGTGTATGGGATAACGCTCCAACCACCTGTGCCACCAAGCTAGGGCAGTCTTTTCAGTTTCAGACTTTTCTCATTGGTGTATAGTTGTATCATGTTATAATTTTAACTTGCATTTCACTAACACAGTTGAGCATCATTTCATGTGCTTATTTGACATCATATGTCTTCTTTTTTTGCAAGTACCTGTTCAGATCTTTTGCCACTGTTAAATTGGATTTTTGTTGTCTTATTATTCAGTTTTGAAAGTTCCTTGTGTATTCTAAACTTTATTCCTTTATTAGATACATAATTTGCAAATATTTTCTCCCAGTCGCTGGCTTGTTTTTCCATTCTTTTAACAGTATCTTTCAAAGAACAGAAAATTTTAAGTTTGATAAAGTCTGTCAACTTGTTCTTTCATGGGTCATGTTTTTAGCATTGCAACAGAGGGTCACAAAGCCTTTTCTCATAAGTTTTTATTCATAAGTTTTGCAGTTTTAGGTTTTCCACTTAGGTTGATGATCCAGCCTGAGTTAAACCATGTGGATTGTGTGAGATGGTTGAAATTCTTTTTCATTATCTAGGAATTTCCAGTTGTTGCCATGGTTATTCTTTCTCAACAGAATTGCCTTTGCAGCACTGTTGAAGTTAAAATTGTCAATATATAAGTGGGTTTACTTCTCAACTATATATGCATTTATCTATCTTTATGCCAATATGAATCAAAATATTACTGTACTTTATACATTGTATAATATCTTAAAAATAAGTTAATATTAGTTGTTCAAAGATATTGTAGGCTATTCTAGGTCCTTCACTTTTTTGTTGTTAATCCTCACCAGAGGATATTTTTTCTATTGAATTTGGAGAGAGTGGAAGGGAGGGGAGGAGACAAAAAGAATCGATGTGAGAGAGACATCAATTGGATAGCTCCTGCACTCAGCTACGACTAGAGTCAGGGTCAAGCCTGCAACTGAGGTATGTGCCCTTGACCAATCAAACCCACAACCCTACAGCCCACTCTAACCACTGAGCAAACCAGCCGGCTAGAGCTCCTTCACATTTTTATATGAATTTTTCAATCAGCTTGACAATTTCTATCCCCTCAAAAAAATAGACCATTTAAATTTCAATTGGGATTTAGTTAAATCTATACAGATTAATTTGGAAAAGAATTGACATTTTAATCATATTGAGTCTTCTGACCCATGAACCCAGCATATCTCTCTAGGTCTGTTTATTGTCTCTCGGCAATATTTTATAGTTTTCAGCATACAGGTCTTGACATTTTTTGTTATATTTATTCCCAGTGATTTCATATTTTCTGATGCTAAATTACATGCAATTTTTAAAATTCCAATTTCTCGGGGTTAAAAATATATAAGAATCCGCACACTTCTTCTATATTGATGTTGCATCCTACAAACTTGCTAAATTCATTTATTATTTCTAATAGCTTTTTTGTTAAGTCTATCACATTTTCATATTATGTCACATGCAATAATGACAATATTACTACTTTTCAAATCTGGAAGACTTTATTTTTATTTTTGCCTTATTGGTCTGGCTAAGTTCTTTCTCTTTGCAGCTTTCTAATCTCTAGTACTCTGTTCTGTAAATTCTAAGCATTTATCATGCCCATCTCCCTCGTACATCTGTAAACTCAGGAAAACCGCCAAACTTTGCCTGCATTCCCTTTGCCTGTTCCAAGTCCTGGGACCTCTCTCTAAGAAGCAATCTGGTAGAAGTATAGGACTCATCTTGTTTGTTTCTCATCTCACAGGGATCACAGTCTTGAAAACGATGTATTTTGTTCACTTCTCATTGCTTTGGATGGGAGGGCAAATCAATCCTTATTCATCCACCTTAGCCAGAAGTGAAAATTCTCTTGTATTAATTTTTGTACATTTGCTAATATAGATGTATTAATTGATGTATCATTTTCTGACATTGCTACTAATTATTTCATTTTTTATTTGTGAAATTTACTAAAATTGCCATAAAATTTTGAAATATAGCAATGATAGTGACTTTCCTATTGCTCATAATTTTAACAAATTATTTGAAGTGTTATAGAGGTGGTTGGGATAGTCTGCCTTATATCTAACGGTATCTTGTGTTCTAACCTCTTAGAGTTTTTACTAGGAATGATTGCTAAATTTGACAAATACTCTTCAGGATATATTTATATAATATTTTTTCTTTAACTGGTGATGTATAGTTTATACTGATAGATTGCTATTTTTAAATCAGTTTTTATTTCTGAGAACTATAGATCCATGATTTTTGGATCCTATATAATAAAAGCCTAATATGCTAAATGTCCAGTTGTCTGGTCGTCCGTTCAACCAATCAAAGTGTAATATGCTAATGATATGCTAAGGCCGCTCAACTGCTCGGTATGATGTGCACTGACCACCAGGGGGCAGACAGTGGACTGGTTAACCAGTCGCTATGACATGCACTGACAACCAGGGGGCAGACGCTCCGACCAATAAGCTAGCTTGCTGCTGGGGTCTGGCCGATCAGGGCTGAGCAATATGGGCCAGACACTCCCTGGAGTCCTCTCGCGTTCCCTCCCTGGCCCCGATCATGCACCAGTGGGCTCCCTCAGCCAAGCCAGCACCTTCTCCAATCTGGGACCCCTCGGGGGATGTCCAACTGATGGTTTAGGTCTGATCCCTGTGGGATGGGCCTAAACTGGCAGTCGGCCATCCCTCTCATAATCCAGAACTGCTGGCTCCCAACTGCATGCCTGCCAGCCTTCCTGCCAGCCTGATCACCCCCTAACCACTCCCCTGCCAGCCTGATCGATGCCTAACTGCTCCCCTGCCAGCCCGATTGCCCCTAATTGCCCTCACCTGCAGGCCTGATCGCCCCCAACTGCCCTCCCCTGCCAGTCTGGTTGCCCCCAACTGCCCTCCCCTGCCAGTCTGGTTGCCCCCAACTGCCCTCCCCTGCCAGCCATATTGTGGCGGCCATCTTGTGACGACATAGGCGCAGCCATCTTGTGTGAGTGTGTGATAGTCAATTTGCATATTACCTCTTTATTATATAGGATAGTTTTGTGATCATGATCCATGAATGTCTATTGTTGATGCTAATGTTAATGCTAACTACTTGCATTTAAATTTAGGATATGTTTCCTTATTCTGAAGAAATTTTAAACTTCAGAAAAAAATGGAGGCAGAGTAAGTGGTTGTTGCAAGGCTATGCTCCCAGAAACAAATTGTAATTACAACCAAAATACAGAAAAACTTCCTGAATAATCAATTGAGGACTCACTGGAGAGAACCCTGATATACAAGGACTGGAAGTGAATACTGAATAGAGACTGTTAGGAGGGTAGAGGAGAGAAAGAGCTGGCTGGGAGCCCACAGATAGCAACTGAAGTTCTGGAGAGATATCTCAGTTGTGGGGGGTTGCCACTGAGAACTCTGGGATCTAATCCCCAAGCCGGCCTCCTCCCCAAGCAGAGAGCACCACAACTGAGAAGGGTACTCACATAACATCTGGCTATGAAAAGCAGCAGGGTTGCTGTCTGCCAGGGAGTGACAGCTGAAAATTCAGGCACTCTCTTACAGGGCCAATGCATAAAATTCCCTGTGGAGCCACCCACCTTGTGTTCCTGCGGGGGAGGATAGAGTAGACTGGAGCTGTGTGAGCAGAAGCCAGTACTGGGGACTCAGAGGGTAGATTTCAGAAGGCAGACACCCCTAGTTTCCTGGGCTGAGTCATTCCCTCATGCAGCAGAGGACATCTTTTCCACACAGACATTTGCTTTGCCTGGGGAGAAGACAGTTGACCCACCCTATTGGAAAATACCTTACCCTGAGGCCATTTAAGAGACTAAAAAGAACAATTAGCCTCCAGGCAGAAGCAACTGCCCCACCCTGTTGAAAAAAATCTCTCACCACACCTGAGGAAGAATGACTGGGGGCAATTCAAATCAGATACTATCAGTCTACAGCAGTGGTTGTCAACCTTGGCTGCACATTAGAATCACCTGGGAATCTTTTTAAAATCCTGATTTCTGGACCTCATCCTCCGAAAATTCTGTTTCTTTGTTATGGGGTGGAGCCACAACATTAGTAACAAAGAAACAGAATTTCCAGAGGATGAGGCCCAGAAATAAGGATTTTAAAAAGATTCCTAGGTGATTTTAATGTGCAGCCAAGGTTGAGAACCGCTGGTCTACAGGAAGAGGTGGTCTGTGGAGGTTTTGAGTCTTTGATCTAATAAGTCAGAAACAGCGTCTGACATTGTCCTGCACTAGAGATTGAGAGGCGTAGAGGATCTACATAATACATAGTCACAAACCCAAACAGACAGCCAAAATGAGGAGACAAAGAAACAGCACCCTAATAAAAGAACAAGAGAATTCTCCAAACAAAGGGATAAATGAAGCCAGAGATAAGAAATTTATTTGAAACAGAGTTCAGAGTAATGATGGTACAGATGCTCAACAGCATGATAAAAGATATAGTAACTATGAAAAAAGAACAGATGGAAATAAAGAATGACGTAGCACAAATAAAGAACTTCAGTAAGACTGAGTAAAGTTATAGAATATAGAATATAGACTAGCTTGCATTAGAAAATATTAGGAAAGCAAACATGGCAAAGATATCAAAGGTCATTGCCGGAGGCCAGTCCATCCTTGTTGCTTGACACAGTCGCTACAGGGAAGAAACATCTGCACAGCATATGTTTCAAGGGACCTCGCATACTGTTCTTAATATGTTTGCTCCCCTTCTTAGCGCTATGAGGGCCACCTCCCCGAGAAAGGTTGTTTCCCCAGGTGGGGATTTTTCCCTGGAATTAGGGATTAACAGGACTAAGGAAGAGAATAAATCAGTAAAACCCCCTAGTGTTACAGAAATACCATGTACTACTTATGAAGAACTTAGACTAAGACTGTTGGCAATAAATTTGGGACTTGTTGGGCCCACATCCCCAGGGGTCTGCCCATCAGGGAAAGCACCAAAGCCTATACCCCTGGAGACCCACCAAAACAGGGCAGTCCCAGGGAAGGCAAGCAGCGGGGCTGGGAGGACATAACCTTTACTGAGTAGGATAATCTCCTTCAGTCACTTCCTTGTAGCTTATCAGTAGAGCAGTAGAATAGTGACCTTGGAATAGCCCTTATAATGGAACACAGAGATTAACCTAGACAAGATTAAAATCAACAGAACTAAATAAAGACAGGATTTTTGGCAAAGGTCAGATAAGAAACTATGGAAATGAAACAAGGAACTGTAGAAGGTTACCCAAAACATACCATGATGTGATTCTAGAGGCATGCTTATAGTATCAAATGGTATAAATACAGATGTAACAGGAGAATAAAAAGAGAACCCAACTATGGTGATGATCTGAACGCTGTCTCCATGTCCTTCATTCTTCGCCTACTCTGTCCATACCTTTGGGAACCCCTGGACCCACCGGGGATGGACCCCCAACAGGTCATCTGTCCTTAGTAATGATAATGGATTTACATTGAGCTATTTATTTTCTCTTAAACTATCTCTCTGATGATCTATGACATCTGTTGGTAAAAATGCATGATACATAATTATGTGTAGAATAATAGTTGTCTATATGGATATTAAACATGTAACTTTCACACTGATAATGTTATACTCACTCAAAAAAAGATTTTAATTTTCATAAATAGAGAGACATCAAGTTGAAATTTCCATTTTTATGAAAAGGTAATAGATTAAACTATTAACATTGTCTAAATAGACTGACCACATAATTTCATTTTGAAAAAATGAATGAGAGCAGATTCCATGAAAAAGGAATCTTGTCCTTGCTTAGTTCAAATGCACTTTTTCAAAAATCCTTTATTACTAAGCACCATGGATATTCCAAACACATGGTGACCATGATGACTAGAGAGAAAAGCTACCCTAAACTTCAGATAGAAAAACCTCAACGAATTTAAGTGAAAGACATAAATGGTAATGTAGTTTCAGACTCTAAAATGAGAAAGTTCAGAGTGTCTGGAAATCACTTGAAATTGAATTTCTACCTATGAAATTTTTAAAAAATCTAATCAAGGAAAGTATCTAAAGATTCATAGAAAATCCATAAAGACCACCTGGTTGACTTTAACTTTTTAATTTACATGTAGGAAAGCTGTACAGAGGCAGATAACCACCAATATGAAAGAAACATGAGCCTGGGAGAATAGTGCCAGGAAACCCAGAATGAGCTGAGGTTTGTGAATAAACTGCATAAGGAAAATAAAATGTTTTAAAGTTATAGTTCTATCCAGAACAAGAACAAAGAGAGTTTACCTATAAATATGTCTGACAAAATTTTATAAATTGAACAAGGAACACAAAATGGGATTCTGAAAATTCCACTTTAGCTCCACATTCTCTGACCAGAAGATAATTTTTTATCCTGGAGGAGATGGAATAAATATGGGTAAAAGCAACTGAACCTCAAGATATGTACAGAGATGATAAGATAGCATTTAGCTTCTTTAAATGATTTCAAGTCTCCAGGCCTAAGAAGATTAAGTGCCAGAGTAAGCTAAAAACTTGCAGATGAGATTGTCAATTGCATGAACAAAAATCTCTTATCTCCTAGCCACTGGGAAAAATAGGAGATGTGACCAGAAATCCAGAGTTAGAAACATTTAGTCCTGACTTTCAAAATGAAAGGAAAAGATAGTGTCTTAGGGGGACTTATTGTTATAGTTTTTGTGTGTTCTCACTCTTCTAAACCAGTAACCAGGCCTCTGGGATGGTTGCAAGTAGAAAGCAGACATAGGTTATCATCAGTGCCTCTTTCAGTCCTTTGTGAAAACTCACATTCCTTGGAGAGATGTTAAGTTGTAGATATCCTTAATGCTCACCAAATATTCCAAATACTTTTCTACAATTTCTAGCCTCCTTAGCATTTAATTTTGGACCATCTGACTAGTTCAGGCTAATGAATTATGAGTGGAAGCAATATATTTTATTTCCAGGCCAAGGTATTAAAAGCCTACTTCCTCCTCTCTTTCCCTGACACATGTTGAGACAGTGGCATCATAAAATGGAAGGAGCCTGGTTCCTCAAGTCACTAGAGAGAGGACAACCTTCAACAATTCCCATAATCAGAACTTATGTGAGTAAAATACACACTTTTGTTGTGTTAAACTACTTATATTTTTTGATATCTTAGGGTGAGCATTAATTTCCCTGCTCTCTTTAGTTACTCATATAATTAAAGAGTTAAGAGATAGATAGATCCTTGGACATTGTTAGAGTGGAATTTTAATTTCATTTAAAAGAGGCTTTTGTCAACTGTGTGTTTTGGCCTTATCCTTAGGCTGGCATTCTTCGTGGTGGTAAAGTGGCTTCAAACAGTTCCAGACCTCACATCTGTGCATCTTATAACACAGAACAAGAGAGACTTCTTTTTCCTCAATGTAAAATTCCATTTTTTGCTGTGATTGGGCTGTCCATGAACTAAGCTCAATTATGCTTATTAGCTTTAACCAATCAGCATCCAAATCTGGAGATGAAGATGGATCAATTCCTCTTCAACCTCATAGTTGCTACAGGTCAAGGGGAAGTTAGAATGAATTCTGGGAAGAAACACCATAAAACATACTAAGGAGTTCCCTAATGTCCCTTAGATCTTTACTCTGTCTTGTTCAAAATATGCATAATGACTCAGCAGCATATTTAGTGGAGTCATATAGCTTGAAAATAAAGTTAGTATGTTAGATAAAACAATCAGGGTTCAAAATGTTAATAATGAATTTGAATAATAACAATATAAAGGCTTCTTAATTAAAAATTTTAAAAACCAATATGTAAGATATAAGTAAGAACCTAGACTTAAGTTTAAAAGGATTACTTATATAAATATAGGGCCAGATAGATAAACATTGGTACTATATCTTACAAAATATTAGGGTGTTACAGTAAACAGCAAACATGATGGCAATGTGATAAGACCAACAGGTAGAACAATATTAAAATGCACAAATGTACAAAGAAAACCCACAAAAGCAGAGTGAAAAATCACATTCTGTTCTAGGTAAGACCAGTCTTGGAATCTGTGGAAAATTGGGGAAATGACAATTTAAGAGGAATATTGAAAAATCAGTATCTCTCTGGAGAACAATGAACACATTAATTAAAGAACTGGAAGCAACATCAAAATTTTTTTAATGCTCACTCAGGGATATTTTTTTCATTTATTTTATTTTATTTTTTAGAGAGAGTGAAGGGGAGGGAAGGGGGGGGGGAGGGAGAGAAGCATCGATGTGAAAGAGACAGCGATTGGTTGACTCCCATTCGCACCTCCAAGGGGGCCTGGGATCAAGCCTGCAACTGAGGCACGTGCACTTGACCAGGAATCAAACCTGTGACCCTTTGGTCTGAGGGCCTTTGCTTTAACCACTGAGAAAACTGGCCAGGGCTAGAAGTAACATCAATATTGAAGAACTTAAAGGAACTATGTCTGCTTAACCATGAAAAGAAGGACTTATGAATAATTTGTTAAGTGTCTTCAGACTTCTGAAATGCTGTCATACTGGAAAAAATATACAACTTCTTTAGAGGAAATCACTAGGACAAAAGGATTAAAATACAAACAAAAACAGATTTCAGCAGGCTATATACAGAAGGCTTTTATAATAGTCATAGATATTCACAAACCAAAGAGGCTACCTCACACATAAAGCTTTCTCATCACCAGGGTGAGTTCCAGTAGAACTAGAACTTTAACTTGTCAAAGGTGATATAAAGAAGAGTGAGCATGTGATGATAGTTGAACAAGACAATTTTTATAATCCCTTTAATGTCAATGTTTCCAGGATAATATGAAATAAGCTAAATTTCACTACTATGTAGAAGTAGTCTATTTTAATGCTTAATTCCCTAAAGATGCTACAAATCCATTGCATAGCTTCAGAGAAAAAGAAAATGTCAACTTTAAATGATCTCTCCTTTTCTAGCTCATGAGAGATTTAATAAATTTTATAATTCCTAACAACACAGAGAACATGCAATATTTCCATAAAGAAGCAATTTCATGTAAGTTAGTATCAGCTCATGAAATGTCACACGCTGCTCATTAACTACAATGACAATGGTGGCTAAAGTACAGCACTTTTCAGGAGTTATATCATTGATTTAAGGATAGAGTGTCTTCAAAAGCATTCACTGTGTTACTCAGGCAGGTAAAACCAAGCCAAGGGAGGGGTGGATAATCTCTATCAGTAGTGCATTCACCATGCAAAGACACAGGCCTCCTCTCTAACTTCTCCAGCTATGACCAATTAATTTGAAATGGATTTTATACAGCACTTCTCCTTTACTTACTTACTCTCTCTCTCTCTCTCTCTCTCTCTCATATATTAGAGGCCCGGTGCACTAGAAATTCATACATGGAGGGGGCGGGGGTCCCTCAGCCCGGCCTGCGCCCTCTCACAGTCTGGGACCCCTCACTCCTTACCGCACACCTGCTCACTTCTCCTTACTGCTTGACTCGCTGCTCCTTAGTGCTGCCTCGGAGGTGGGAGAGGCTCCAGCCACAGCCACTGCACTGGCTAAGCGGTGCTCCTCCTGTGGGAGCACAGTGACCACCAGGGGGCAGCTCCTGTGTTGCGCATCTGCCCCCTGGTGGTCAGTGCACATCATAGCAACTGGTCATTCTGGTCGTTCCACCATAAGTCACTTAGGCTTTCTACACTAATAAAAGAGAAACATGGTAATTGGCGTACGACCGCTACCCTTTTCATTGGCTAATCAGCGAGATATGCAAATTAACTGTCAGCCAAGATGGCGGCCGGCAGCCAGGCAGCTTGAAACTAACATGAGGCTTGGTTGCCTCAGTGACGGAGGACTCCAATGTTCCCCGCCTGTGGCTGCAGGCCTCTGAGCCTGCAGTTTCAAACATTGTAACAAATACCGCCGGACTTCAGCCAGCAGATTCGCAACATTGTATGCAAAGGCCAGAAACCTACTTTCAGGAGCGACGGCCTAAGAGCTGGAGCCAAGCCTCAAGGTAAAGCTGGCCCAGAATAAAAAGAAAAAAAAGAAAAAAAGGAGTGGTTGGGAGCTTCAGTCACTCCCAGCCTGAAAACAGTCCTCAGCCCCTCACCCAGACTGGCCAGGCACCACAGTGGGGACCCCCACCCTGATCCAGGACACCCTTCAGGGCAAACCAGCCAGCCCCACCCATGCACCAGGCCTCTATTCTATATAGTAAAAGGGTAATATGCCTCCCAGCACCGGGATCAGCGAAGCCGAGAGGCCTCCCGGCACCGGGATCAGCGTGACAGGGGGCAACGCCCAAACCCCCTGATCGCCCTGCGGCTCTGTGTGTGACACGGGGCGGGGCCCCAACCCCCTGAGCAGCCCTGCTCTGTGCCTGATAGGGGGGAGCTCCCCACCCCCCCCCATGGGCTCTGCCCTGTGTGTGAGAGTGGTGGCACCCCAACCCCCTGATCGGCCCTGCTCTGTGGATGATAGAGGTCAGTGCCCCAACCCCCTGATGGGCTCTGCTCTGTGCGTGACAGGGGGTGGTGCTGCAACCTCCCCATTGACCCTGCCTTGAGTGTGACAGGGGACGGTGCCCCAACCCCCCAACTGGCCCTACCCTGAGAGTGACTGAGGGTGGCATCACAACCTCCCAATCTGCCCTGCTCTGTGCATGACGGGGCGGCGCCCCAACTCCCCAGTCGGCCCTGCTCTGAGCCCGACCAGGGGCTGCACCTAGGGATTGGGCCTGCCCTCTGCCACCCGGGAGGAGGCCTAAGCCAGCAGGTCGTTATCTCCCGAGGGGTCCCATACTGCAAGAGGGCACAGGCCGGGCTGAGGGACCCCCCCCTTCCCCCCGAGTGCACAAATTTTTGTGCACCGGGCCTCTAGTTATTGTATAGATAAATAATAAATTTATGGTATAAACTTCATTTTGTCTAGGATAAAGCCACCAAACACTTAGGGTGAGAGTGTTTCCTAAAGTGTAGATAGTAAGACTAAATGAAAATGAAGTTTTCAATGGGAAAATAACCTCATTGGAATAAATAAAAAAAATGAATTTATCATACATATTCCCTATACCAAGATGCACCTATAGAAAGACCTTTATCTAAAGTATCTGAAAATTATTAAATCTTTAAAATCCACCAAAGGTATTCTGGAGAAAGTTCAAGTGTGTAAATGTGAAGGAATTTCCCATAAAACTACATAATCTATCACCACAGTGTTTTTCAAGTTACTTTGTCTTTATAAAGTTAAAGCTATGTCTTCCTATGCTTCTGTGTAATTTCCATAAAGCACTACACTTTAGAAGCTTTCTAACAGCCTTTGTGAAATAAACTGGACCACAACACACCAATCAAACTTGCTGATGTTTTTTTAAGGAAGCTTTATGACTTCACATTTTATAAGAAGTGAATTATTGAGGTCATTTATTACAAATTCTCTCTGCTTTCAATAGTACTGGTCTAAGAAACAAAAAAGAATAAAAACCTGCCCACTTAAACTCATGTGAGCTGCTTTGGAGGAAACAGTCCCCATTTTAAGAACAATTTATGGAAAGTTTTATCATCGTTTTCATGAAATTAAGGAAAACACTCAAGAACTAGTCTTTGAAAAATACAGACAGATGATACCTTTGGCTTTCAAAGAGTTGACATACATTTGGAATTAAACTATTGAGAATATTAGATTACTTCCCAAATTACTAAAAATGAATGCTGATTCTACTGCTTAAGTCAACCCAGTTTTCTGATGAAGTACGTTTTTAAATATGTGTGTATTTAACAAGTATTTTTAACAAGTATTTTTACAAAAATTGGAAAATGAATTATGCATTTGACAACTGACTAAGATGCACATTTATAAATTTCATGTTCATTTAGATAATATCTAATAGGTTACTTTTAATTTGTAACATCATTCATCTGTGTACAACAAAAATGCTTTCTGTTTATATTAGTCAAGGCCCATTTCTAGCCTGACTTTTAGCCCCTTGTTATCAATGAGTCAGGGGTACATTGGTTAGAAACCTAGTGTCTCGGGGCCCATTCAGCTAGTATGCAAAGAAGGTGGGCTTGTGCGGGGAGAAGTTTCCAGACCTGAAGGGCTCTTGCCGTGGCTAAAGAGAAAAACACTACCTAACTCAAGCAAATTATTTGTTTACGAATTAATAACTTTTCCCAAAGAAGCCACAACTTAGATTTTTGTATAAAATTTCTCAAGTTTGAAATGCTAGGCTCTACTTCAAAAAATTTCAAAACACCATATAGAAAACAGTTTGAAGAACAAGGCAAAACATCTGCAGCTGATGGAAACTGCAGCATATAAGTGTATGGTTTGCATCTCTGCTCTAGAGAATGCACAGGGAATCAAGAAGAAGGAATCACGGTTCTTAATCTCCCTCTTCACATTCTTCCCTCTTTTCAGCCCCTAATTCTTCAAGTACTACCTCTTTTTTCTTTCCATCTTTCCCAATGCACCCCAGCATGTTATTCTTCCTTGAGGAAAAGCAACTAAAATTTTAGGAACATAAAAAACCACTCTGAGCTATCTAAATATGCATTCGAGTCCACTATTATTCCTTTTCTAAAGGAAACTCATAGATCTCTCCAGGTGTTCCTCCCTGGGCCTGGAAATTACCCTAATTTTGTGGCATTACCTTCAGTTGTACAAGCACAATAGACCTGAAAAACTGTCAGTAAAAATAAAATCATTTAGCAGAGCTTGACTTCCATATTGACATGTATTCAATCCTAATGAGATATTAGAAGTGGTAAATTAGGTGAGGCCAAAATGATTGACCCAGTCCTACTTATAAGGATGTGTTCACCTTAGTTTCCAACTCACTTTTCAGCCAGGCATCATTAGCCATATAGGAAAACATGGCACCTCTCTAATTACTTCGGAAGACATGCCTGGAAGTTTGATGGTTAATAAGGACCCTGTAAGAGTAATAACTAATAGTAAAAGGCCAAACCCCCAGGGTCTCTGTCTTGTCTGCCATGAGGCCAGGAAAATGTCTTGATTCTAATGCTTGCTAAGCCACAGTTATTTTCTTTCCAGTCTAGTATAGAAATTATGGTAGTCCTAATTTTAACATATCACATATGGAGACAGAACAGTTGCATAAACAAGAACTAGCATCATTTTTATGTTAAAAATTAAATTAATACACAGCAAGGACTAAAGGAAAAGAAGCTGTTTTATTAGCCACAGTGAGTAAAGAAAGCTTTGTATACAAGAAGCAACTCATGCTAGAATTTGAGAGAAAGAACTTTTGTCACATAGCAAAGAGGACCATTTCAGATTCAGAGAATTCCATGAATTTTCTGTTTGGTTGGAAGACTTATATTAGAGGCGTGGAGCAAATTTTGAAAGGATAAAGTAAAAGTTCAGGCGAATGACAGACCAAGGTCAGAATGAAAGTTTTGAATGCCAAATTTCAGGCGAAGAAGTTCAAACATTTTTTTTAGGCTTTAGGTTTAGCCACCAGGATTTTCTTGGGGAAACAACTACAATTGAATTTGAACTTTGAGAAAATCTGTGATGAGCCACTTAGTAGAGATACAGAATGTGAAACTTATTCAGCAAACTGAATTGGCAAAGGCACAAATCAATTGACCTTTAATGCAGCCTCAAGGTCCATCTGCTCAGGCTGGCCCACCCAAAAGGGCACACTGAATACCACAGCTCCTTGGCATATCTGTGCCTTTTGGATAATTTTTAAATTGTGTATTTGCAACTATAAAGTGCTCTGAGGTAGCATAAAAGATCTCTTTTATTAAAAATAATTATGCAAATTTACATATTCAATCCACTTGACATTTTTAATTATACTCCATATTAACTCATCAGACACCTTGTCATTCAATGTATATCTTCAACTTATAAAATAAAAAAGTAGTATAATAACCCAACAATTTGGGGGAAGGAAATAAGACACCCAAAAGTATAAAATAAAGATTAAATTTCTAACATAAAAAAATTATTATTTCTTGTCTTTCTGAGGAAATGCACTTTATTATTTTGTATCTATAAGTCTATACCCAGAATTTAAACACACACACACACACACACACACACACACACACACACACATACACACACACGTATCTGGACAATACAGGTTATCTTAACTAAACCATAGAGTTTTCACAAGAAAGTAAAAATCTGACACAATATCTAGTCGGAGTCTTAATAAAATAAATAATTTACACTCATACAGTGATAGGAAAAAAGTCAGAAGGGTTCTTTTACCCATAAATCCACATACTCTAAGGGAGATCTATGCCATGACAGGTCCTTAAAATTTCTCTTCAAGCAGAGATGGTGGCTCTGATTTGTACAAAAGAGATTCTCTTTCAAATCTGTGGCACTGATCAAGCTACATGTACCTTATTTTTTAAGCAACATTGTTATGAGTTTGTACATATACACTCTGTTGATAAGAGTCTCTTTGAGGTTATTCCACAACTTATGCTGTTGGTACCCCCTGTTTCCTCTCTTCTCCAAGAGAACACAGTTCTACCTTAAGAAATCTATGCTACCCATATGTTACCCACCATCTGTTTGTAACATCATGCTAGCTAGTTAAAAGCTCCTTACATTATTGTTCTAAAATTGATCATAAACTTTCTAAAGATCAGAAACCAGAGATGGGGCTACAAATAAGTCCCGAGTGGTTTCTCCTTCTTCCAGACTAATAGTTTTCCAACTAAATTTCCTAGTCAGCTCTTGGGAAGCAAATCCAAAAACGATTGTTAATGGAAATTCAGTTGCTCTTTGCTTTGCATTCATTAGCTCAAAGCACTATGTTTACGAATTAAAGAATGACAATTTATATACATAGGTTGACAAACTCTGTGAAAGTATAAAAGCAGGTTACATATATAAAGATTATAATAATAGATGGTCTTGATTTGCAGGATTGCTGTAAGAACTAAATGAGATAATACCTGCCATAAAGTAGGGTTATATTATTAATTAATTAAGAAATAAATAAATTTTATCTCTCCTTTTTTAATGTCTTGTAGTTTTCCGAGTACAGGTCGTTTACCTCCTTAGTTAAGTTTATTCCTAGATATCTTAATTTTTTTGGTGTTGCAACAGTAAATGAGATTGTTTTTGTTTTGTTTTGTTTTTTTAGTTTTCTTTCTGTGAGTTCATTATTGGTGTATAAAAAAGCCATAGATTTCTGGGTGTTAATTTTGTATCCTGCTACATTGCCAAATTCATTTATTAAGTCTAGTAGTTTTTTGATAGAGTCATTAGGGTTTTCTATATACAATATTATGTCATCTGCAAATAATGACAGTTTTACTAGAGGAAGATATAAACAAATGGAAGAATGTACTGTGTTCATGGGTTGATAGAATCAACATCATTAAAATGTCCATACTACCCAAAGCTATCTACAGATTCAATGTAATCCCCATTAAAATACCAACGGCATATTTCACAAACTCTCCAAAAATTCATATGGAATTAAAAGAGACCCTGAATAGCCACAGCAATCCTGAGAAAGAAGAACAAAATTGGAGAGATTATAATAACAGATATCAAGCTACATTACAAAGCCACTGTTCTCAAAACTGCCTGTTACTGAGAAAAAAAACACACAAAAAAAACAAAGAAAAACTGCCTGCTACTGGCACAAAAACAGGCATATAGACCAATGGAACAGAACAGAGAACCCAGAAATCTACCCAAGCCATTATGCTCAATTAATATTTGACAAAGGAGACAAGAACAAACAATGGAGTCAAGATAGTCTCTTCAATAAATGGTGTCTGGAAAATTCAACAGATACATGCAAAAAAAATGAAACTAGACCATCAACTTACACCATACACAAAAATAAACTCAAAATGGTAATGGACTTAAACGTAAGATGGAAAACCATAAAAATCTTAGAAGAATCCATAGGCAACAAAATATCAGATATATGTCATAGCAATATCTTTACTGATACAGCTCCTAGGACAATGGAAACTAAGGATAAAATAAACAAATGGGACTACATCAAAATAAAAGCTTCTGCACAGCAAAAGAAACCATCAACAAAACAACAAGAAAGCCTGGGAGAACATATTTGTCAATGTCATCTCCAATAAGGGTTTAATCTCCAAATTTACAGGGAACTCATACAACTTAACAAAAGGAAGATTAACAATCCAATCAAAAAAGGGCAAAGAACCTAGACACTGTTCGAAAGAGGACATTCAGAAGGCTGAGAGACATATGAAAACATGCTCAAAATCACTAATCATCTGAGAGATGGAAATCAAAACAACAATGAGGTACCATCTCACACCTGTCAGACTGGCTATCATCAACAAATCAACAAACCACAAGTGCTGGAGAGGATGCAGAGAAAAAGGAACCCTCTTGCACTGCTGGTGGGAATGAAGACTGGTGCAGACACTGTGGAAAACAGTATGGAGTTTCCTCAAAAGACTAAAAATGGAACTCCCATTTGACCCTGTGACCCCACTTCTAGTAATATATCATAAGAAACCAGAAACACCAATCAGAAAGGATATGTGCACCCATATGTTCATAGCAACACAATTTACAATAGATAAGATTTGGAAACAGCCTAAATGCTTATCAGCAGATGAGTGGATTAAAAAACAATGGTACATCTACACAATGGAATACTATGCTGCTGTAAAAATGAAGGAACTTTTACCATTTGCAACAGTGTGGATGGAACTGGAGAGCATTATGCTAAGCAAAATAAGCCAGTCAGAGGAAGATAACTACCACATGATCTCACTCATTTTTGGAATATAATGAACAACATAAACTGATGAACAAAAATAGGTCCAGAGACATAGAAGCATCAAACAGTCTGTCCAACCTCAGAGGGAAGGCAGGGGAGGGTGTAAGAGAGAAACCAAAGACTTGTATTCAGGCATAAAGCTTAACCCATGGACACAGACAGTAGTGGGGTGAGGGTATGTGCGGAGGGCGGGGGTGGGAGTGGCTGGGGAGAAGTCAATGGGGGAAAAAAGAGACATATGTAATACTTTAAAAAGTAAAGAATTAAAATAAATGATTAAATAAATTTTTAATAGATCTTAAAAATAGCATTCCAAAATATTGTAAAAACTGCATATCTTTAGACGGAAGTTACTTAATATAAAAGGATCGCAGTTTGAGCAATTCTGAAAGAAGTCATCTTCAACCAGTTCATGTGGCAATTTAAGAAAATTTGGAAGTTCACCTTCCTTCAAAAAGGAAAACTTCACCAAGTGTAAGGTGGAAAATATTCACGTTGTACATACTTATTGTGCAATTACTTTATGCATACCTCTGTACTGGAAACTGTGAGCAATATCTCCTTTTCTTCAAAACATGTAAAATTTGGCTTGATTTTCACACACAAAATTGAACTTCAAATGACAAGAAATGAAGAGACTATTCCAAAGCAAAAAGAGAGAAGAATAAACTTGCCACATAAACAAAGGAAAACAAGTGATAGGAATATTGAGCAGGCCAGCACAATTGAAAGTTTGTCAAGGTTGAGGCTAGCTACACCCAAGGAGCTTGGATATAAAGATTAAGGGTCTGCCTTTTATGCTATGAGAAATAGAGCGCTACTAAAGATCCAACGCTGAGCAGTGATGGACTCAATCTGACTTTTAGGAAGATTGATCGGGCAGTGAGGCTTAGGATGCAGTGAAGTGGAGAGAGCCTGAAGACATGGAAATCAAATGAAAAACTAGTGCATTAGTCCGATGAAGATATAATAAGGGACTTAAAAAGGTTAGTGTCCAGAGAATGAAAATAAATGGAATATTTCAGAAGGATTATTTTAAAAAATCAATAACCTCAATCACGGATGAGCTATGAAGGGAAAGAAGAACATTAAAGATGACTATTACTGTATTGAGGTGCCATATGAACAAGTCAACTCAGACATGATAATCTCTGATGGAAGTTATTGATAAGAGCACTGGCTCTTATCCGGACTTACCATGTGGCAGCTACTTTTCTACAGTTCACATATATTAACTCATTTGATCTTCAAAATAATGCTATGAATTCATATTATTATTATATCATTTTTAAGCTAAAGCCTGGGGCAGAAAGAGGTCAAATGAAAAGACTAAAGCCACACAACTAATAAGTGGCATGAGCAGGTTTGAACTCAGGTGATTCAGGGCATATGTCTTTAGACACTACACATGCTACCCCTCTCTGTTTCTCTGGAAAAGAGGAAACTACCATAGGGTATGGTACTAACAAAACAACTTTCTCCTAAGATTGCCACAGCATTTGACATTACCCCTTTCCTCTAAAATTCTGCTTTAAAACTTAGTACTCCCAAACCATATCTCGTGAAATAAGGTCAATTAGAAATTATACTTATTCTTATTTTTTCCCCATTTATAATCTAGTCAATGCCAAAGAGATGAAAAGCTGCCTAATACTATAATTAGAAACAGTGGTCTAGAATTGACAGCATAATTACAGGAAATTAGACATGTCATATTTCATGAGTGGTCTGAAAGGGAGGACTTGCAGAAAGACGTTAATTTTTCCATATTTTATGTCACAATTTTGATTTTTGTTATTTATTGTTCTTCAAAAAATAATTTGAGGTTCAAAATAATCACCTTGCCAGAACTTACTAGCGAAAAGGAAGTGCTCTTGGCTGCGGAGTACAGTTATAGCCCACAGATTATTAGACATGAAGCAATTAAGGACTAATTTTCGGGGGGACTGCTACACACCTGTGGGTAGCAGAGGGAGCACTGTTTGATGTCATTACAGTGTCATGCAAATGAGATCTTATTTCAACCTAGTTTAACATGCTTCTTCCCTCACAGTTATGGCCTACAGTGCAAAGAGGCAGAACAGAATACTCAAAGATAGATATAGAATTGAAGTGACGTGCAGAAATAAAGTAGGCAACCAATATTTTATTGAGTATATTAGGAAGCCATTTTCTGATCAAATTATATATATACATATACATTTTTTATTGATTTCAGAGAGGAAGGAAAAGGGAGAGAGAGATAGAAACATCATTGATGAGAGAGAATCATTGATCCACTGCCTACTGCACACCCCGTACTGGGTATCGAGCCCACATGTGCCCTTGACCAGAATCAAATCCAGGACCCTTCAGTCTGCAGGCTGATCCTCTACCCACTGAGAAAAACCAGCTAGGCCATAATCAACTTTTAAATTTAACATTTCTCTAAATGCATACAATGTTTTATACACACATACACACACACACAGGCACACTTCTTTTTAATCCTTATAATATCCCTACAGGCAAATACTATTATTATGACCATTTTCCGGATGAGGAACTGAGACAGAAATATTAAGTAACCTTGCAAGATTATATAGCTTGTAAGTAGCCAAGTCAGGATATGAATCCAGACAATTTGACTTCAAAGTAGAAACTCTTTACCTCTATACATAATCATTTATCAGTTCATATTGGCACAAAACAGACTTTTAAAATATGTTCACAGAGCTTTCATACAGTATTTTTTTGAACATTTGCAAGCAAAAAGGCTCAGGAACATCTACTGTCAGTATTAAGGGCTCTTAAATAAGATATCCCAACCCGGAATATTGGGGGACAGTATTTGAAAAACTCAACAAAACTGATTATTAGAGCTGAGGCAATGCAACAAAAGGAAACCGAACTGGCCCAGAATCAAGACTGTGCCTGTAATCATACTGATTTAGAATTATTACTAGACTAGAGACACGGTGCACAAAATTCGTGCAGGGGGGAAGTCCCTCAGCCTGGCCTGCACCCTCTCCAATCCAGAACCCCTTGGAGGATGTCCTACTGCCTCTCGCAATCCGGGAATGTTGGCTCCTAACCGCTCACCTGCCTGCCTGCCTGATCACCCCTAATGCTCCCCTACCAGCCTGATCACCCCTAGCTGCTCCCCTGCCGGGGTCCAGCCCCAGCAGGTCCAGGGGTCCCCAAAGGCGTGGATGGAGTCGGTGAAGAAGGAATGACATGGAGACAGTGTTCAGTTGATCAGCAGCCTAGCCAGGATCTCCAGCCAGGATCTCCAGCCAAGTTCTGGTCTGGATCTCCAGAGAGGTTCTGCTTAGGATCTCCAGCCAGGTTCTGTAGCCATGTTCCCTCACTAGGTTCTCCAGCCAGGTTCTGTCCAGATTCTCCAGCCAGGTTCAGTCACCAGGTTCTAGTTTGGTTCTCTTGCCAATTTCTGTAGTCAGGTTCAGTCCAGAATCTTTTGCCATGTTCTCTCCAGCGAAGTTCTTCTGTCTGTAGGTTCTGTGTAGGTTCTGTCTTCTTAGTTCTGTGTTCTAAGCTCTGTATTCTAAGTTCTGTGTTCTAAGTTCTGTGTTCTAAGTTCTGTGTTCTAAGTTCTGTGTCTTGCTGTCTTGTTACATCTGTATTTATACCAGTTGATTCAATCCTATCAATCTCTATTACAAAGGTTAGGGCGTTTCTTATCTCCATTCCAGGGAGTAAAGATTATGTAGCTTAAGCATGATTGTTCATAGTTAAAGTGATTAATTACCCGCCTGGCACTTAGTTAAGAGGTTTTATTCCCTCCCTAACTTCAGGGGAAAATCCCTACCTGGGGAAACAATCTTTCTCAGAGACCTTGGTTAAAACACATAGTGCCAAGAAGGTGAGCAAACATATTAAGAACAGTATGCCATATATGCCAGGTCCCTTGAAACAGTAAGGATGGACCGGCTCCCGGCACTCCCCTGTTGGCCTGATCACCCCTAACCACCTCTGCCTCACACTGTACCCAGGACCCATGATTCCCTCCTTCGGCTAGTCACAGGCACCCAGGACTCGGGCTTCCCTCCCTCTGGCCAGCCGCAGGCACCCAGGACCCAGGCTGGCTTTGCCTGGGCCAGCTGCAGCCACCGGGGACCATAGGTGCGAAGCTTTTCTCAGGCAGCAGGCGCAGGTGTTGGCATCTGGGACAACAGGGCGGGCAGTTTGTCCCTCTCATGGGCTGCAAGTGCAGGCACAGCCACTGGCACCCAGGACTACAGGGATGTGGCTTGTCCTTCTCCCAGGCCGCAGCCTGGCTGGTCCTCATTCCTCTCTCATGAGCTCATTTGTGATTGGCTGGTCCCCATTCCTCTCTCCTCAGTGTTGAATGTCTGAGCCATTACAGTGTTATGGCATGAGGGCATGACAACCATTTGCATATTAGGTCTTTATTATATAGAACTAGAGGCCCGGTGCACAAAAATTTGTGCACTCGGGGGAAGGGGGGGGTCCCTCAGCCCGGCCTGTGCCCTCTTGCAGTCTGGGACCCCTCGGGAGATAACGACCTGCTGGCTTAGGCCTGCTCCCGGGTGGCAGAGGGCAGGCACAATTCCTAGGTGCAGCCCCTGGTAGAACTCAGAGCAGGGTCGATTGGGGAGTTGGGGCACTGCCCCCTGTCATGCACAGAGCAGGGCAGATTGGGAGGTTGTGATGCCACCCTCAGTCACGCTCAGGGTAGGGTGATTGGGGGGTTGGGGCACCCCCCCGTCACACTCAAGGCAGGGTCGATGGGAGGTTGCAGCGCCACCCCCTGTCACTCACAGAGCAGGGCCCATCAGGGGGTTTGGGGCTCCATACCCTGTCATGCACAGAGCAGGGTCAATCAGGGGGTTGGGGAGCTCCCCCCTGTCATGCACAGAGCAGGGCCGATCAGGGGGTTGAGGAGCTCCCCACTGTCACTCACAGAGTAGGGCCGATAGGGGAGTTGGGACATTGCCCCCTGTCACCCACAGAGCAGGGCCGATCAGGGGGTTGGGGCGCCGCCACTGTCACACTCAGGGCAGGGCAGATGGGGAGGTTATGACTCTACCCCATCACACACAGAGCAGGGCCCATGGGGGGGGGGGTGTTGGGGCGCCGCCCTCTATCACCCACAGAGCAGGGCCAATCAGGTGGTTGGGGCGCCGCCACTCTCATACTCAGGGCAGGGCCAATGGGGAGGTTATGGCTCTACCCCATCACACACAGAGCAGGGCCCGTGGGGGCGGGGGGGGGGTGTGTGGCACTGCCCCCTTTCACACACAGAGCCGCAGGGCGATCAGGGGGTTTGAACGCTGCCCCCTGTCACGCTGATCCCGGGGCCGGGAGGCCTCACGGCTCCGCTGATCCCGGTGCTGGGAGGCATATTACCCTTTTACTATATAGAATAGAGGCCTGGTGCATGGGTGGGGCTGGCTGGTTTGCCCTGGAGGGTGTCCTGGATTAGGGTGGGGGTCCCCCTGGGGTGCCTGACCAGCCTGGGTGAGGGGATGATGGCTGTTTGCATCTGGTCACACACCCTTCAGAGTGGGGGTCCCCACTGGGGTGCCTGGCCAGTCTGGGTGAGGGGCTGAGGGCTGTTTTCAGGCTGGGACTGAAGCTCCCAACTGCTCCTTTTTTCTTTTTTTTTTTTTATTTTATTCTGGGCCAGCTTTAGCTCTGAGGCCTCGGCTGCTGAAAACAGGTTTCTGGCCTTTGTTTACAATCTGTATTTGATACAATGTTGCGGTCCGGCTGGCTGAAGATCTGCTGAGTAAAGCAGGTTTCTGGGGGGTTTTTAGCTTCTTTATTCGCAACATAGTTGCTTAGAGTTGCAGCTGAGAGGCCGGCAAGTCAGGCGGGAACGTTGGAGTTCTCCGTCACTGAAGCAAGCAAGCCTCCGTGTTCCCATCAGCTGCCTGGCTGCTGGCTGCCATCTTGGCTGCCAGTTAATTTGCATACCTCGGCCCTACTCTGTGAGTGACAGGGGGATTAGCCAATGGGAAGGGTAGCGGTCGTACACCAATTACCATGTTTCTCTTTTATTAGTGTAGATGCTGGTGAGACAGGAAGAGAGGTTCCCATTCCTGGATTTGGGGAAGCATTCTCAATTAATCATTTTCAGTATTTCTAAATTCCTGTGTTAAAGAATCCTTATAGAGACCAAAAGTATTTAAGTATCTCTAACAGAAATCTACATTAACATAACATAAATTGTCTGTCTTGGTCTACTAAGGAATCCTATATAACAGTGATGGCGAACCTATAACACTCGTGTCAGAGGTGACACACGAACTCATTTTTTTGGTTGATTTTTCTTTGTTAAATGGCATTTAAATATATAAAATAAATATCAAAAATATAAGTCTTTGTTTTACTATGGTTGCAAATATCAAAAAATTTCTATATGTGACATAGTACCAGAGTTAAGTTAGGGTTTTTCAAAATGCTGACACGCCGAGCTCAAAAGATTCGCCATCACTGCTATATGATAAAAGGCTAATATGCAAATTGACTGAGCGGTGGAATGACTGGTCACTATTACGTGAACTGACCACCAGGGGGCAGATGCTCAACACAGGCGCTGCCCCCTGGTGGTCAGTGTTGCTGGGGAGCATCACTCAGCCAGAAGCCAGGCTCAGAGGTGGGAGCCTCTCCTGCCTCTGCAGCAGCGCTAAGGATGTCCAACTGATGGGGAGCGGGCTTAAGCTGTCAGTCGGACATCCCCTGAGGGCTCCCAGACTGCAGGCCGAGCTGAGGGAACCCCCCCACCCTAAAGTGCACCCGGCCTCTAATACACAAGTAATGAGTTAAGGATGTGATTTTATTCTAACTGTGGAACACTATGGATCTTAAACATTTTTTTATGGAAATAAACATTGGCCAGTGTCAATGTAGAAACCAGTTATTTTTTAACATATTGGGACCAAGCCACTTGGCAGAGTCTAGCTCAGTGATGGCGAACCTATGACAAGCGTGTCAGAGGTGACACGTGAACTCATTTTTTTGGTTGATTTTTCTTTTTTAAATAGCATTTAAATATATAAAATAAATATCAAAAATATAACTCTTTGTTTTATTATGGTTGCAAATATCAAAAAATTTCTATATGTGACACGGCACCAGAGTTAGGTTAGGGTTTTTCAAAATGCTGACACGCCGAGCTCAAAAGGCTTGCCATCACTGGTCTAGCTCTTAACATTTTCAACAGGAAATTTAC
The DNA here is from genome assembly GCF_014108235.1 of Myotis myotis. Lineage (NCBI taxonomy): Eukaryota > Metazoa > Chordata > Mammalia > Chiroptera > Vespertilionidae > Myotis > Myotis myotis. The sequence continues at coordinate 132,515,735 of NW_023416324.1, read as the reverse complement.
CATCTGAGGGATTGGTAGTAATTTATTTCTTTTGGATGCAAGCTGGAATTTGTCTTTAGAGCTGTTTTCCTTTGTACGAAACAGAACTATTTGGGGAGTCCTATATGTTGTGGAGATGCCTTCATGAGAAGTTACATTAAAGCTAGGTAATGCTTTACAATGCTAAGCTACAAGAGTAAGAGAAACAATATTCAGTTTTTGGTGTATATATTTTGCCCTTTTCCTGAGACCAAAGTATTAATTGGACAGGTAGAATTGATCCTCTGTCTATTTCACATTGGAGAATGGACTTAGAGAAGGAACTTGACCACATGCAGCAACCAGTACTTGGTATTTGGTATCCTCCCTGTGATGTTATTTAAGACTTAACAGGCCAGCCCTAACTGGTTTGGCTCAGTGGATAGAGTGTTGGCCTGTGGACTGAAAGGTCCCAGGTTCGATTCCAGTCAAGGGCATGTACCTTGGTCGCGGGCATATCCCCAGTGCAGGTTGTGCAGGAGGCAGCTGATCAATGTTCCTCTCTCATCGCTGTTTCTAACTCTCTATCCCTCTCCCTTCCTCTCTGTTAAAAATCAATAAAATATATTTTTTTTAAAAAAAGACTTAACAGGCCAGACTGTTGGAAATGGACCCTTGGCTATTATGATTGTCTTGTTCAGCCATGAGCCTGGGATTTCACTCTGAAGAGAGTGGATGTTCTCACTATCTATTGTGCAAAAACATATTTGATCCTAAGACAAGACCTTAAGCAATAGGTGGCATGAAAAACTTCTATTTTCTCTCAAATTGGGAGGGCAGGGGCACAGAGGCTGACAGGGATGGGGCCTGGACAGTTCAGATATCTCAACTGTCCAGGTTTTGAATAATCTCATTGGAGTGGGGCAAGTGGGTGAGCTTCTGCTATCTGGAAAACTACTAGGGTGAAGTGGGGAGTCAGCTTCTGATTTTGGAGTCTGAGAACTCTAAGATTAATAAACAGGTAAGTAGCAGCTTATATTTGTACTTGTATCATTTAGTAATATCTTTTAAAAGTCCCAGCCTGGTTTTGCTTGTGCTCTGGGGAATAAGAAAAACAGGTTTCCCTACCAGGGACCATGTCAGCAGTGCCAGCGATACTCACCATTCAGAGAGAACTTTGGTGACCTCCAAAGAAGTGGCAATAGAGGCAGAGAGGCAAAGCAGGGCCCAAAACGAGGAGGCTGAAGCACGGAGGGAACTCAGGAGTGTCAGAAACCTGAATAAAATCACAAAAATAATGAGGAGACTACTAGTTAATTGCAAATTCTGTCAATTACTCTGATGCTTGTACTGAGAGAATTCAACATGAAAATAAAATGTAATTTTTCATTACAGATTTGTGAGGCCAGTTTATCCTGATGATGGTGATGGTGGTGAGGGTGGCAGTGTTAAACATTCCAGACTTCACTAACGTACAAGCTCACATTTCCCTTTAATTTCCAAATCATAGCAGCTTAATCTTTGACCAGATTTCCAGTCTTCTACTAGATTCCAATCCCTAATTGTTCTTGAGGGTACGTTCCTTAAATTCAGTGTGTTATATGAACCGTCTTAGCCAGTAGCCAGGCTTGTGACCACCACCATCCTCTTCCGCACGCCGTCTCCTATTTTTTGAGGTTGGGGAACCACAAACAATGCTACTTTCCCAACACCACATCGTCCCATACACTGGCTAGTCCTTCTTTCATTCTCCAGCGTGGCAGATGACCAGGCTACAGTACATGTAAGAATTTCCAGAGGCTTGGTAAGAACACAAAGGCATTACAAAGCAGGGGACTTAAACTTAAACCTAACTGTGGCATCCTCAGATCCTCAGCCTTAAAACTCTCCCTTAGGCCCTGGCCAGGTAGCCCAGTTGGTTACAGTGTCATCCCAATATACCAAGGTTGTGGGTTTGATCTCTGGTCAGGACACATATAAGAATCAACCAATAAATGCATAAATAAGTGGAACAACAAATCAATGTTTCTCTCTCTCTCCCTCCCCCGCCTCTTCCTCTCTCTCTCTCTCTCTCTCTCTCTCTCTCTCTCTCTCTCTCTCTCTCTCTCTCATCAATAAGTAAATTTAAAACTCCCCTTGGTCATTTCTAATTCAGCGGCATTACCCTTATGCCATGGTGCCATCCTCAGGGCAAGTGCACAGAAGTATGTCTCTTTCCCTTCTCTCCCTCAGGATCCAAGTCCCAACTATCTGAGTCCTGGATAAGGAAAAAAATCTACCTCCTTACACCAGTCCAAAGTTTGTCACTCATGCTCCCATTGCTACCCCAGGATTAACTTCTTCCCTAAATGCTTGACAATATGAATGCATATTTTTCCCTATCCTTAAACTATAAAGATTGGCTTAGCCTAAAGTTATTAGGAGAATTCACCAGAAATTAACATCCTGATATTATTTCTCTAGCCAGGACAATTGATTCTTAAATACTGTCTCAAAGAGTTATTTGACAGCCAGAATAAGCTGTAGGGCAGTGATGGCAAACCTATGACATGCGTGTCAGAGGTGACACGCGAACTCGTTTTTTTGGTTGATTTGTCTTTGTTAAATGGCATTTAAATATATAAAATAAATATCAAAATATAAGTCTTTGTTTTACTATGGTTACAAATATCAAAAAATTTCTATATGTGACACGGCACCAGCGTTAAGTTAGGGTTTTTCAAAATGCTGACACTCTGAGCTCAAAAGGTTCGCCATCACTGCTGTAGGGTCTCAAATTGTGCCCTTTAAGGTTGAATTACATGATGTGAATACCAGTATATGTCCCCAGAATCTGGCAGCCATCTTTAGATCCCACCTCTCCCTATGCGAGATGGATTTAATTATTACACCTATAGATGCAGACAGGTTAGAGAGCATGGCCAAAGCCAACATTAGTAAATGAGGACTCCAGGATTCACGCCCAGATAGAATGATGTTAGGACCTTCTCTCTCAACCACTATTCTGAAGCTGCTTTAGAAAAGAGTTGCCCCAGATGATTTTGTCTCTACACCCATTTTAATAAGAGGCATTTTCCCCCAAAGAAATGACCTATAGAGGTTAAACTCTCCCCACAAAGATGAACTTTTATTTTGTTATTGTAGAGTAGTAACCATGTCTATATTTTAAAATGTGATTTTTGCTCTACCTTTGACCATAGAGTGATTTTCCCCAAAACAAAGAAGCTATCTGTCCTATACCCAAATGCAATTTGCCAACACTAGAAAACAGAAGAACTGTTTGTGATTTTAAAATGGGAGTCCTGCTGACAAATGATAATATCTACCATTTATCAGATAGGAACTATTATGCTTATCTCTAAATATGTGTGTTGTGTATGCGCGTGTGTGTGTATTTTGAAAAAACTTGACAAGGGCTTTACCATTATCCCCATCCTACTCTTGAAACTATGGAAACATAAAGGCCAAAGACGATCTCAGAACTCAGGGGAGATAGAAACAAAACTTCATTCCTCGTCTAGTGCTCTTCCACCAATTCCAAAAGCCTCTGAGCCATGCAGAATTCTTTAGTTTCTTACATTCATTAAAAGTCTCAGGTGTGACTCTAATTATGACAGGCAGGCTTTATGAGGTATACTGAGACTTAGGCCCATTTTCAGAACTCATTCGGCTGGAACCTTAGGGATGTACAGTGAACCACTCTCTATGTAGAATGTTGGAATAAATGATATCCCATTTTTTATGTCGATCATTCTCTAATGAGACAAGTGTTAGCTTCTCTTCAGGAAAACCCTACACTGTCGGGACAGATAAAAGAAGTACAACAGCATTGGGCTTTCAGTTAGATTTCCTCAGCGCCCGCATTCAGACTTGCCAAATCACATCTTCACATATAGGAATTAGAGAAAGTGTCAGCTGCTCGTCTATTGCACGGGCATGCTACAGGACCTAATGAGATAAAATGCAAAAGCACACTGACACATGAAGTGCTGCATAAGTACAAGTTTCACTTTTATGGAAATGGCACTATAAGAGAAACAAAATGCAAATTACAAAATATAACACACTGTCATTCTACATCATTCTTTCTAAAAATAGGATATAGCTATTATTCAACACTTGAATCTGAGGTATTCCTGGGAGAACAAAAAGAGTATTCTTAAAGTTAGAATTTAATGTATCTGACTGTTCTATTGACTTCCATTATTTATTTTAAAAATTATTTTATGTGAAAATATATGTAAGCATACACATATAAAAACAGTTACTTAATAATGATTTTATAAATGAGGCTCAAAAATAAATACACAAATTTTAACAGTGATTATCTTTGAAAAGTGGAATTATAAATTTGAGAGTAATGGTCTCATAACATCCAAATTTTTGTCAATAGCATGCATTGTGAAATCATAAGAAAATGCATTTTGTAATCATACTCCTTTGCCATAGGAAAACTCCTGGAGTATTAGATATAAAAATATGGTTGGAAAATTAATGGCAGAAAAATAATAATGTCAATAGGATCAATAATTAGAACAATTATTAGTAACAAAGTATACAATTTAATTGCTTTAAAATAATTGTTTCTTGCAATATGTCTATGATAGGTTAGAGAGGGTCTCAGGTCCATGTTATTCTCAGACACCTGGGCTCCATCATCTGAAACATGACTTCATACCAGGACAGAGGAAAAGGGGAGAAGTGGACAGTCTCATGAGATGTGGCATATGTCCCTTCTCACTTTCACTAGCCAAAGCAAATCACATGGTGAATTGGCACCTAGGTCTAATACACAGTTCTTTTTCAGTGAATATTGGGGAAAAGAGGTAGAATTGTCCTTGCCAAAGACTTGTCCCCCAGACCTATTATTTACACCCTTCACAAAAAGTGGAATGTAAGTCTCAAATTTGAGATCTGAGGCCAACTGACTTTAGAAGCCAATAGTGAAATTACTAGTATCCTTCCTTTATTCCTTCCTTCCGATCAATCAGCATAGATTGATACCTTTTATGTATGGTTCTAGGAATACAAAGATGAAATGACCTAGTCCCTTACCTGATGATATTTTATGCTAGAAGAAATAGAAAACATCATCTCTCTGGGCAAAAAACAAACAAACATATATCTGCTTCAAAATAGACTAGAAATTGAAAATTTATTTTAAAACCATAAAGCCTAGTTTTATTCTCTTTGAAAAATTATAAATCCTCTCCCCATCCACCAAAAATATATATCCTATCTAATAAAAAGGTAATATGCAAATTGACCATCACTCCGACACACAAAATGGCCACCCCCCATGTGGACACAAGATGGCCAGCAGGGGAGGGCAGTTGTGGGCAATCAAGCTAGCAGGGAAGGGCAGTTGGGGGTGAACAGGCTGGCAGAGGAGGGCAGTTGGGGGCAACCAGGCCTGCAGGGGAGGATAGTTAGGGGTGACCAGGCTGGCAAGGGAGGGAAGTTATGGGTGACCAGGCCAGCAGGAGAGGGCAGTTGGGGGCAACCAGGTTGGTAAGGGAGGTAAGTTAGGGGTGACAAGGCCTGCAGGGGAGGGCAGTTAAGGGCAATCAGTCTGGCAGGGGAGCAGTTAGGCATCAATCAGGCTGCCAGGCAGAAGTGGTTAGGGGCAACCAGGCAGGCAGGCAGGCTAGAAGTTGGGAGCCAGCAGTCCTGGATTGTGAGAGAGATGTCCGACTGCCCGTTTAGGCCAGGATCAGGCCTAAACGGGCAGTCGGACATCCCCTGAGGGGTCCCAGATTGGAGAGGGTGCAGGCTGGGCTGAGGGACACACACACCCCCCATGCACAAATTTCATGCACCGGGCCTCTAGTATATATATATAAAATAATTAACATCATCTTCCAATTAATAGAAACTATAGAATACCTTAAAGTAATTTAAGTATCAATAAGAATTGTCACTACCATAGATAGTGACTAAGTAACAAGCATATGAAAAGTTTGGAGGTAAAAGTGATAGAGTACACTAAAAGCTGGCCTGGTATTTATTGCTTATAATTCCTACTTCCAAGGAAATTACAATTACAAGGAGGACAACAAAAAATGTGTAGACATCACGAACCTATGTTTGTTTCTACTGCCCCCAAAATGTGCTTGTACTAAAGTAGATTAGCCCAAGAATCACTCAGTTATTTCTTCAAAACCAAAGATAACTTAGATAATAAGTGCAAATTCATTGCAAGATATTTACAAGTTGGTCTCTCAATATTGTTCACTACAAATTATGAGCTGAAATTTGTGCATTGAATTGCTGCACAGCAAAATTAGTGTCCTTGAACTATAATTCTCTTAGTCTTTCTTACCCCTATGATGAATGCAAACTGCACTGATAAAATAGGAATCCATCATTTATTTTCACTGTTTTAATCTCAAATAGGCCAATAAAGATTGCTTACTATGTCGTATGGCCTACCACTTTCACCACACTGGGCATATCCTTAGGCAGAGAGAACATCTCATATGTTTAGATAAGGGTGCTTGGATTTGTGTTTTCTATGTGATAACCACACTCTTAACAGCTTCTCTCTATGGTCTTGTGTAGTGTTAACTAGATTTATCTCTTGGTAACTAAATAGAGTAGGTTTAAGTTTTATAACTCTGACTCTCACAGCCAAAAGTTCTTGCAGTTAACACCCAGAAATTATCCTGTAAGTATCAGGAGAATTAAAAACAGCAATAACCACAAATATCCCGCTAGGTAGACTATATATCCTCGGAATGCTTAAATTACAAGGGATTTTGCCTAAACATAGAAATAGGCCAAGCAAACACCAACAACAGGCATATATCTTTCACAAAAAATTGCCAAAATACCATTTACATTGGGAGTCAAGTTTTCTTCACAATAAAATATTGTTCTATTGTAGGGGGAAAAAACCTCCTTAAGAAACCACTACAGCAAAGGTTCTTAATAAATTCAGTGGTCCTTATTGTAGTAAGTTTGAGGACTATGTGCTGTGTATGTTTTCCTTGTTTCATTTATAAACTCAAAAGTAGGTTAAAGAAATTTAACTAGATAACATCATTCAAAATTGGAATACAAAATTTAATGGTAAAAACCAGTAACATTTTTCTTCTTTGAAAATCAGAAGCCTCAGTAATGTTCCATTTCTATCATGTGAACTCTATTTGTTTTTTCTCCATTGCACCAGAGCAAGCTTTATTATTTTTAACTCATTTATTTCAATTACAAGTGGTATTATCTGATCCAGACACCAAGGAAAGGGTAAGAAGAAGTCATTCCCTGACTTTTATTGCTATTGGTATTTTTTTTAATTTATTTATTTTTTTATTGCTTAAAGTATTACAAAGGGTATTACATATGTGTCCATTTTATCCCCCCGCCCTAGACAGTCCCCTAGCCTCCCCTATCCCCCAATGTCTTATGTCCACTGGTTATGCTTCTATGCATGCATACAAGTCTTTTAGTTGATCTCTTACCCCCCTACCTCCTGCCCCGCAACCCTCCCCGGCCTTCCTGCTGCAGTTTGACAATCTGTTTGAGGCAACTCTGCCTCTGTATCTATTATTGTTCAAAAGTTTATAATGGTCTCTATTATCCATGAATGAGTGAGATCATGTGGTATTTTTCCTTCATTGACTGGCTTATTTCACTTAGCATAATGCTCTCCAGTTCCATCCATGACGTTGCAAATGGTAAGAGTTCCTTCCTTTTTAGAGCAGCATAGTATTCCATCCTGTAGATGTACCACAGTTTTCTAATCCATTCATCTACTGATGGGCACTTAGGCTGTTTCCAGATCTTAGCTATGGTGAATTGTGCTGCTATGAACATAGGGGTGCATATATCCTTTCTAATTGGTGTTTCTGGTTTCTTGGGATATATTCCTAGAAGTGGGATCACAGGGTCAAATGGGAGTTCCATTTTCAGTTTTTTAAGGAAACTCCATACTGTCTTCCATAGTGGCTGCACCAGTCTGCATTCCCACCAGCAGTGCACAAGTGTTCCTTTTTCTCCACATCCTCTCCAGCACTTGTCGTTTGTTGATTTGTTGATGATAGCCAGTCTGACAGGTGTGAGATGGCACCTCATTGTTGTTTTGATTTGCATCTCTCGGATGATTAGTGACTTTGAGCATGTTTTCATATGTCTCTTGGCTTTCTGAATGTCCTCTTTTGAAAGGTGTCTATTTAGGTCCTTTGCCCATTTTTTGATTGGATTGTTTATCTTCCTTTTGTTAAGTTGTATGAGTTCCCTATAAATTTTGGAGATTAGGCCCTTATCAGATATGACATTGGCAAATATGTTTTCCCACACAGTGGGTTTTCTCGTTGTTTTGTTCATGGTTTCTTTTGCTGTGCAGAAGCTTTTTATTTTGATGTAGTCCCATTTGTTCATTTTCTCTTTCATTTCAAGTGCCCTAGGAGCTGTATCAGTGAAGAAATTGCTTCGGCATATGTCTGAGATTTTGTTGCCTTTGGATTCTTCTAGAATTTTTATGGTTTCCTGTCGTACATTTAAGTCCTTTATCCATTTTGAGTTTATTTTTGTGTATGGCGTAAGTTGGTGGTCTAGTTTCATTTTCTTGCATATATCTGTCCAATTTTCCCAGCACCATTTATTGAAGAGACTATCTTGGCTCCATTGTATGTTCTTGCTTCCTTTGTCAAATATTAATTGAGCATATTGGTTCGGGCCGATTTCTGGGCTCTCTATTCTATTCCATTGATCTATATGCCTATTCTTGTGCCAGTACCAGGCAGTTTTGAGAACAGTGGCTTTGTAATACATCTTGATATCTGGTATTGAGATCCCACCTACTTTGGTCTTTTTCAGGATTGCTGCAGCTATTCGAGGTCTTTTTTTATTCCAGATGAATTTTTGGAGAGTTCGTTCTAGATCTCTGAAGTATGCCGTTGGTATTTTAATGGGAAGTGCGTTGAATTTATAGATTGCTTTGGGTAGTATGGACATTTTAATGATGTTGATTCTACCAATCCATGAACACGGTATGTTCTTCCATCTGTTTATGTCTTCCTCTATATCTTTTTTCAACGTCCTGTAGTTTTCTGAGTAGAGGTCTTTTACCTCTTTAGTTAAGTTTATTCCTAGGTAGCTTAATTTTTTTGGTGCGATGGTAAACGGGATTGTTTTTATAATCTCTCTTTCTGAAAGTTCACTATTGGTGTATAGAAATGCCTCGGATTTCTTGGGGTTAATTTTGTATCCTGCTACATTGCCAAATTCATGTATTAAGTCCAGTAGCTTTTTGATGGAGTCTCTAGGGTTTTGTATGTATAATATCATGTCGTCTGCAAATAAGGACAGTTTTACTTCCTCTTTTCCAATTTGGATGCCTTTTATTTCTTCTTCTTGCCGAATTGCAATGGCTAACACTTCCAGTACTATGTTGAACAGGAGTGGTGAGAGGGGGCATCCCTGTCTTGTTCCTGTTCTTAGGGGAAATGGTGTTAGTTTTTGTCCATTGAGTATGATGTTGGCTGTGGGCCTGTCATATATGGCTTTTATTATGTTGAGGTATGGTCCTTCTACTCCCACCTTGCTGAGAGCTTTTATCAAAAATGGGTGTTGAATTTTGTCAAATGCTTTTTCTGCATCAATTGATATGACCATGTGGTTTTTTTCTTTCAATTTGTTTATGTGATGTATCACGTTTATTGATTTGCGGATATTGTACCATCCTTGCATCCCTGGGATAAATCCTACTTGGTCATGGTGTATGATCTTTCTGATGTACTGCTGGATCCGATTTGCTAAGATTTTGTTGAGGATTTTGGCATCTATGTTCATGAGGGATATTGGCCTGTAATTCTCTTTCATTGTGTTGTCTTTACCTGGTTTTGGTATTAGGGTGATGCTGGCTTCATAGAATGAGCTTGGAAGTGTTCCTTCCTCTTGAATTTTTTGTAGTAGTCTGAGGAGGATAGGTTTTAGTTCTTCCTTGAATGTTTGGTAAAACTCCCCTGTGAAGCCGTCTGGTCCTGGGCTTTTGTTTGCTGGAAGCTTTTTGATGACTGCTTCAATTTCTTCCATAGTTATTGGCCTGTTGAGATTTTTAGATTCTTCCGGATTGAGTTTTGGAATGTTGTATTTTTCTAGGAATTTGTCCATTTCCTCCAGGTTGTCTAGTTTGTTGGAGTAGAGCTGTCCATAGTATTTTTTAACAATCATTTGTATTTCTGTGGGGTCTGTTGTTATTTCGCCTCTATCGTTTCTGATTTTGTTTATTTGGGTCCTCTCTCTTTGCTTCTTGGTGAGTCTGGCTAGAGGTTTGTCAATCTTGTTTATCCTTTCAAAGAACCAGCTCTTGGTTTCATTGATTTTCTGTATTATTTTTTTTTTTCTCTATGTCATTTATTTCTGCTCTAATCTTTGTTATCTCCTTCCTTCTGCTCACTCTGGGGTTTTCTTGTTGCTCTCTTTCTAATTCTTTGAGTTGTAGAGTTAGATGACTTACTACCATTTTTTCTAGTTTTTTGAGATAGGCCTGTAGAGCTATAAACTTCCCTCTCAGGACTGCTTTCATTGTGTCCCATAGGTTTTGGATTGTTGTGTTTTCATTGTCATTAGTTTCCAGGATGTTTCGAATTTCTTCTTTGATTTCATTGGTAACCCAATCAATATTTAATAGCATGCTATTCAGCTTCCAGGTGTTTGAGTATTTTGGGTTGTTTTTATTGTAGTTTATTTCTAATATTATGCCATCGTGGTCTGTGAAGATGCTTTTTATGATTTCAATTTTCTTGAATTTGGGGATACTTTGCTTGTGACCCAATATATGGTCTATTTTTGAATATGTCCTATGAGCATTTGAGTAGAATGTATATTCCCTGGCTTTCGGGTGAAGTGTTCTGAAGATGTCTATTAAGTCCATCTGATCTAGTGAGTCATTTAGGATTGCTGTATCTTTGCTGATTGTTTGTCTAGAGGACTTATCCAGTGCTGTCAGTGGTGTATTAAAGTCCCCTACTATGATTGTATTGTTGTCGATGTCTCCTTTGATATCTTCCAGGAGTTTTTTTATGAATTTGGGTGCTCCTGCATTGGGTGCATATATGTTTACCAGGATTATATCTTCTTGTTGTATTGATCCCTTTAGTATTATGAAGTGGCCTTCCTTATCTCTTGTTATGGCCTTCACTTTGAGGTCTATTTTGTCCGATATAAGTATTGCTACTCCAGCTTTCTTTTCCTTTCCATTTGCCTGAAAGATATTTTTCCATCCTTTCACTTTCAGTCTGTGTGAGTCCCTTCTAATGAGGTGGGTTTCTTGTAGACAGCAGATGTATGGGTCATGTTTTTTTATCCATTCAGCCACTCGATGTCTTTTGTTTGGAGCATTTAGTCCGTTTACGTTTAAAGTTATTATTGAAAGGTACTTGTTTGTAGGCATTTCTGTTTTTGTGTGGCTGTTTTCTTTCTGAGCTTTTTATTTCTTATTTTTATACCAGTCCCTTTAGCATTCCTTGCATTGCTGGCTTGGTGGTGATAAACTCCCTTAGCCTTTTTTTGTCTGTGAAGCTTCTTATTTCCCCTTCAAGTGTGAATGATAGCCTTGCTGGATAGAGTATTCTTGGATTCAGTCCTTTGCTTTGCATCACTTTGTAAATTTCCGTCCATTCTTTTCTGGCCTGATGTGTTTCTGTTGAGAAATCATTTGACAATCTAATGGGAGATCCCTTGTATGTAACTTTCCGTCTCTCTCTTGCAGCCTGTAAGATTCTCTCTTTGTCCTGAACATTTGCCATGGTAATTATGATGTGTCTTGGTGTGGGTCTTTTTGGGTTCACCTTGTTTGGGACTCTCTGGGCTTGTGTGACTTTTTTCTTCCCCACCTCAGGGAAGTTTTCTGATATTATTTCTTCTAATAGGTTTTCTAATCCTTGTTCATCCTTCTGTTGTTCTGGTACCCCTATTATTCGTATGTTGTTTCGTTTCATGTTGTCCCAAAGCTCCCTTAGGCTCTCCTCCTGTCTTTTCATTTTTTTCTCCAATTGCAGTACGTTTTGGGTGTGTTTTGCTTCCTTGTCTTCTAATTCACTAATTCGGTCCTCCGCTTCTCCTAGTCTACTGTTTATACTTTCAATGGAGTTTTTCATTGCAGCTATATCACTCTTCATTTCTTCTTGGGTCTTACTTAAGTTGTTGATTTTTTCATCTGTTTCTTCTAGCTTCTTCCATATGTTATCGATTTTTTCATCTGTTTCTTCTTGCTTCTTGCTGAGGTTGTCGATTTTTTCCTCCATCCGGTTTATGCACTCTAGGACCCTTATTCTGAATTCTTTTTCTGTCATGTTGCATGCCTCTGTATTACTTAGCTGCTTTTCTGGAGAGTCCTCCTTCTCTTTCCTTTGGGGGTTTCTTTGTCTACCCATGTTTGATCTCACTGACATATCTAGACGTTGAGTCGTTCAGTGGCTGCTCCCTTGGTGGCAGTGACTCCTTGGTCTGCGGTTGCTCTTCGGGCGGTTGCGGTAGCAGCTGCTCTTCAGTTGGCAGCAACTCCTCTGGTGGGTGCTGTTCACAGCTGTGGTGGCTCTTCTGGCTGGTGGGGCGAGTTTTCACGTACAGCTGCTGTTCCTCAGCAGAGGGTGTGGTGCTCAGGAGGTTGCTGTTGCTTGGATCTGCTGTGTTGATTTAAAGGCACAAAATACAACACAACAAGGCACCACGTACCAGGCACTATACACAAATATATTCACGATATTAATAACCCCAAATAAAGGTGACCACCTGAATTAAGAGAATTAGGGGATAAGGAAGAAGGAAGAGAAAAAGAGAAAAGAGAAAAAAGAAAAGAGAAGTAGGGACCAAAAAAAGGAGTGCAAAAATGAAATTGGGAAAAAGGAGGGGGGAAAGTAAAAGCGAGAAAAGAAAGGAAAAGAAAAAAAAGAGCGAAAAGAGAGTATGAAGTGGAAGAGGGGAAGAGACTTTTTTATATGAGGAGAATACTCCTATAGAACAGCCATTAATCCCAACAAATTCCAGCAACAGCTCCCTGGAGATGAATGCAAACTAGAAACAACCAATAATATAACGATGAAAATAGAATGGAGAACACTAATCCCAAAATAAAATAAAGAGAAAATAAAATGGCACTTTAAAAAAAAATGGTAAAATGGTAGCAGTAATAATACTGGTTAAAAATAAGAAGGTAGTAATTAAAAGGGTAAAATCAGGTGATGGAAAAAAGAAGAAAAAAATGAAAAAAAAAGAAGAAGAAGAAGAAAAGAAAAGAAAAAAGAAAAAAAAAGAAAAAAAATGGTTTCTTAGTTAAAAGGTGAAAAAAGAAAAAAAAAAAATTGCAGTAGTGAAGGTCCTTCGGTTCTTCTATTCTTCAGTGTGGCTCGCCTTAGACCTGCCAGGTATTCAGGAGAGTGTTGAGTTTCCCTGCGATACACTGTTCCTCTGTGTTGTAAACCACAGTCCTTATTTTTTTATATATATATATATTTTTTTATTGATTAAGATATTACATATGTGTCCTTGTCCCCACGTTGCCCTCTACCCCCCACCCCCCCACCCCCGCTCATGCCCTCACCCCCCCGTTGTCCATGTCCATTGATTAGGCCTATATGCTTGCATATAAGTCCTTTGGTTGATCTTTCCCCCTTACCCCCACCCTCCCCTACCTTCCCTCCAAGTCCCGACAGTCCAATCAATGCCTCTCCGTCTCTGGATCAGTCCTTGTTCATCAGCTTATGTTGTTCATTATATTCCACAAATGAGTGAGATCCTGTGGTATTTATCCGCTCTCAAGTTCCATCCCTGCTGTGGCAAATGGTAAGAGTTCCTTTTTCTTCTTCCTCTTCTTAAAGAATACCTTTCAGCATTTCATATAATGCTGGTTTGGTGGTGATGAACTCCTTTAGCTTTTTCTTATCCGTGAAGCTCTTTATCTGACCTTCTATTCTGAATGATAGCTTTGCTGGATAAAGTAATCTTGGTTGCAGGTTCTTGCTATTCATCACTTTGAATATTTCTTGCCAGTCTCTTCTGGCCTGCATGGTTTCTGTTGAGAAATCAGCTGACAGTCGTATGGGTACTCCCTTGTAGGTAACTGACTGTCTTTCTCTTTCTGCTTTTAAGATTCTCTCTTTATCTTTTGCTCATGGCATTTTAATTATGATGTGTCTTGGTGTGGTCCTCCTTGGATTCCTTTTGTTTGGGGTTCTCTGCGCTTCCTGGACTTGTAAGTCCATTTCTTTCACCAGGTGGGGGAAGTTTTCTGTCATTATTTCTTCAAAAAGGTTTTCAATATCTTGCCCTCTCTCTCCTTCTGGTACCCCTATAATTCTGATGTTGGTACGCTTGAAGTTGTCCCAGAGGTTCCTTACACTATCTTCATATTTTTGGAATCTCTTTTCTTTTTTCTTTTTCGGTTGGGTATTTTTTGTTTCTTTGTATTTCAAATCTTTGACTTGATTCTTGGGATCCTCTTTTCTGCTGCTGGATCTCTGTAAATTATTCTTTATTTCAGTCAGTGTATGCTTAATTTCTAGTTGGTCCTTTTTCATGTCCTCCATGGTCTCCCTATACTTATTGAGGGATTCATTAAATTTATCGGCGGTTTCCATAAAATTCTTGAAAAACCTTATAACCGTGGCCTTAAACTCTATATCCAATCGTTTGCTTTCCTCCATTTCTGCCATTTGTGACCTGTTTCTTTGTCTCCGCATTTTGGCAGCTTCCCTGTGTTGATAGAGTGGCCCTGTGCGCCAGGTGTCCTGTAGGGCCCAGTAGCTCAGCCTCCCCACTTACCTGGGGTGGACACTCTTGGTGCACTCTTGGTGCCTTGGTTGTTGTAGAATCACTGGGAGGAATTGACCTCCAGGCCAATTGGCTGTGAGAATCAGCTGTGTCTAAAGTGGGAGAACTTCTGTGCTGAAGACACCCTTCTGGGGCGAGACTTGCTTCAGTGGGGCTTTGGTGCTCACTGAGTCTGCTCCCTGAGTGCGTCCCTTATGGATCTGAGGAGTTGCAGTCTGGTACCCTCTGACCACTGGGTACAGTGGCTCCTGGTTCTAAGGAGGTGCTAATTCAGCCTCTGCCTGAGGCCACACAGCAGGAGCCACGAAGAGGCTCAGCTGTGAAGCAATGCAAGCCGCTGCGGGGCCTTGGGCCTTCTCTTGGAAGTTCCAGGTCTGCCTGGTTCGGCTGCAGTTAGGTACATTCACATGCAAAAGCCTCTGTGGCAGCCTGGGTGGGGCGGGGTCTCAGGGAGTCAGAGGGCGGAGAAAGCAGCCATGGCCGATTCTCCGCCCAGAGTTGCGCGTCTCAGTGTTCCGGTGACGGCTGCAAGCACCTCTGAGGGAAAGCCGCCCTCAAGTTCGCTCGCTGCCGGACAGACCAGCTTCTCCCCGTATGAGACCTGGGTCCCCAGAGACTTCCCGGAACCGGAGTTCAGAGCAGTCGGGAGTTGGTGATTCAAAAAGACAGCCGCGTCCTCAGGCGCCACCCCCTTTCCTCGCGCGCGAGCCGCCGTACCTCTGCACTTCACCTCCGCAGCGCCTCTGGCTCTCAGCGTGCTTTTCTTTCCTTCTAGTTGTGGAATTTACACTCAGCCAGCCTTCCGGTTGTTCTGGATGATGTTTGCTCAGTCCTTTGCGGTAATTTTCAATTGTTGTGAGAGGCGGCGAATTCCCGGTGTTTACCTATGCCGCCATCTTAGTTCTCCCCCACAGTCCTTATTTTAAAGCAAGCCGCATTTGTTTCCCAGACTGCCTTATTTTGTGTTTAGCAAAGAGTCAGTTTGTGGGTCAGCCTCTGGGTGGCAGTGTTCTGGGGTTGGCCTCTGAGGCTACAGGGCCTCTCTGTCCAGTGGAAGTTCACTGCCCAGAGCTGGCTGCGTAAGAGTTACCAGTGCTGTGTTGTTGCTGGGATTGAAAATCCCTCTATAGGCCAGACCCTGTTAACTCCCAGGGACTGATCAGGTTATTTTAATCCTTGATCTCCTACAGGGTGGAATCTGGGTGTGGCTGTGCTCCTTGCCTGGGGGCTGGGGGGAGGAGTCTCACTCTCCGGAGAGGATGGCTGCCTCAGTCCTGGGCTCAGGGGTGTCTCAGCACTCAATTCGCTGCCACCTCTCCCGGCCCCCCTTCTCTCCGCAGTCTCTCCCCAGATTCCACTCCTCCGCACACTCTCCCTCTCTTCAGCACAGGTGAGTGTCTGTATCCGAAATGTCCCATGAACAGGGTTCAGTGAAAACAAACAAACAAACGCCGGCCGCGGAAATGGGGAAGGCTTGGTTTCTGTAAGCTTCTTCTCTTACTGGGACTGCATGGTCTGGTCAGCTCTTCAGGCTGCCCCCTTTAGGCTCAGTCCTCTGTGATCACAGACCGAGCTCTCAATTCCCCCGGCAGCGCCAGGAATCCCGCGGTTCTCCTTTCCCCTGTTAGGGGCTGTGCCTGTCCCAAGGGACGCGGCTGTCTGCCAAGCGGTCTCCCTCCGACTCTCTGGGCTCAGAGGTCTGGCAAACTTTCCTGCCCAAATCCCTGGTTTTTTTTTTTACCTTTCCAGGGGAGTTCTGCTCTTCCCGGCTGCAAACAGTCTCGCCAGCTGAGGAATTTCGCCAATTCGGGGTGGATGTTACTAGTTTCAGCTGCTCACTCCATTTGCTCAGGGACACGACCTGGGACGCGTCTGCCTATACCGCCGCCATCTTCCTGAATCTCTAAACTATATAGTTTTTAGTGACAAAACAAATAAACTAAAACTTCCCTCCAAAAGCCCCGCGGTTGGCGTTTTCAATCGGGAAGGAGTCGCAGACTCTGAGCTCCAGATCCAGGCGAGTCTTTAGGGACCCAGACTCAAACGGGAGAAGCGGGACTGTCTGGCTTCGGTCAGAGCGAGTGCAGCT
Organism: Myotis myotis; assembly: GCF_014108235.1. NCBI lineage: Eukaryota > Metazoa > Chordata > Mammalia > Chiroptera > Vespertilionidae > Myotis > Myotis myotis. The sequence continues at coordinate 132,498,916 of NW_023416324.1, read as the reverse complement.
TTCTCTGCTATTGGTATTTTTTAATTTCTTTCTTAAATGAACCATGTATGTTCTCATAAATGAAGCGACATGGCAAGCACAGAGGCCAAAAATGTATTTTTCCAAAATGGAAACCCAAAGTGCCCCAAATTATTTAATCATAGTGTCTTCTGAATCATGAGATGACAGTGAAGTTTAACATTAAAATTAAGCAATGAGAGAAGGGCATCAGTGCAGGAAAATATGGGTTGGTTTGTTTCGTACAGCACCAATTCAGTATAAAACTACCTGAAAAAGATCAAAGCTGACCACTTAGTGTCATTCTGTTCTACAGCCATTGCTTCATACAGTGGGTGAGGTCCCATAATTCTAACCTGCAGGCCAGACTAGGGGATTGAACAAGGGAGTTATATCTACATTTGTCATATTTTAGAAAACTTACTCTAGCTTAAGGTTTTGTTTTCAATGGGTTAAATGTCATTCATATTGAAGGAAATGTTTTAGGACTCCATATACATTAAGAAAGGTCAACCATTTTCCTTAAAAGTACAACTATAACAATTATACTTGGGAAAAGATTATTTTCCTCCCCTGGTCTGAATTAATGTCATACAGCTACAGAGTAGCAAGGTACAAAATTAGTTCTTTTATTACCAATAATAAAGTTATAATAGTCACCATTTATTGAACACTTAACGTAAGCCAGGCTTGTCCTTAATACTTGTGTTACCTCATTTAAGACTTTTGATAATGATATAAAACATTATTATTAGTATCATTCCCATAACTATAAATACTTTATGAAGTATAATTTATATTCAATAAACTCTATATTTAAAGCATACAATTTAATAAGTTTTAAGATATGTATAAACCTGGGAAACCATTACCAGAATCAAGATAATAGACATATCCATCATCTCCAAAAGGCTCTTAGTGCACATTTGTATCCATTCCTCTCTTCCTATATTGCTCCTTCCCTCCCATCAGACAACCACTGACCAGCTTTCTGTCACTACAGATTATGATATGAATGGGCTAGAATTCTCATACACTGCTGGTGGGAATGTAAAATGGCAAACACACTTTGGAAAACAGTTTGGCAATTTCTCAAAAATTATGCATACACCTATGATATGACCTAGACATTCCATTGCTATGTATTTATCAAAGATACACAAAAGCTTATGTCCCTAGAAAGGTTTGCATGTGAATATTCATAGACCTTTCATATGATATGACATAAGTTTCAAAGAGATCCTTCTGAATGCTAAATTTGGACAAGACTCTAGAAAATTAAGAAGCAGATGTAGCGAGACCAATCAGGAAGCTATTATAAAAATATGGATTGGGATGATGGTGGTTTCACCAGTATGGTGTGAGGGTAAAGTAGCGAGAGTTGGGAAAATTCTACATCATTTTTTAAGAAAGTCCTTAGTGTACTGCCTGATATGTTATGGTGTGTCAAGGAAATATCCTAGGTCTTTAGCCTAAGTGATTGGAAAATGGAATTGCTGTTAACTGAAATCAATAAAGCATGAGAGAGAAAAACAGAATGGAAGAGGGTAAGATCAGAAGTTGGTTTGGGATATAATTTTCAGATACCTGATAGATGTGCAGAGGGAGATGTCAAGAAGGTTGTTGGAGCCCTGGCTCAACTCAGTTGGCTAGCCATCGTCCCATGGTGCACCAAAATGTTGCAGGTTCCATTCCTGATCAGGGCACATGCCCATGTTTTGGCCTCCAATGCCCATAGGAATTGTGCAGGAAGCAGTAAATCAAAGTTTTGCTCTCACATAGATATTTTCCTCTCTCCCTTGCCTTTCCTCTGTCTCTAAAAAAGTGAATTTAAAAAATATTTTTAAAATATTTAAAAGAAGGCTCTTGGAGATAGAAGTCAAGAGCTGAACTGAGAGGCCAGGACTGGAGATAAAAATTTGGAAATTATTAGTAAATAGGTGATATCTAAATATGGAAGTGAGTACAGAAATAGAAGAGATGTAGTCCAAACTCTGAGTCCTAGAACTATGCATGGATAATATGTGTAAGGGATAAGGAAGAATAAGCCAAGCAGATTAAGAAAGAATAGCTGGGTGTAAAGGACAAATGCCAGGAGCTGTGATATCCTGGGGACCACTTGTTTAAAAGTATTTAAGGAGTAGAAAATAATACACCATCTCAAATGCTGCTTGTAGGTTTACTATTACCAGGAGAGGGAATTGGACCTTCAATTTAGCAACACAACCAATAAAGGCTTTAATAAGAACAATGTCACTGGAGTGATGGGTATTAACTATTGATTAGGGCAGGTCCAATAGAAAATGGGGAGAATTGAGTTGGAAACAGGGAGTATGAGTGAACCTTTCCATATTTTCTGTGAAGAAAGGCTAAGAAATAAAGTGGTAGATGGAGAGGATGCAAGATCAAGAGAGGGTTTTGGTTCCTTTTGATTTTTTGTTTTGTTTTGTTTTGTGTTATTTTGTTAGTCAACCTGCAGTACAAGTGTCCTTGGTGGTCTTTGATATGTAAAAAATTTGAAATATATATGACTCTGTGTATGTTTGTTTTTTTTTTTACTTTTTATCTTGAAATGGTTATAGATTCATAGAAAATTATCAAGATAGTACAGGGAGGTCCTATCCTCTTTACCTACTTTTAACTAATGCTTACATCTTACATAACTATTGTACAATATCAAAATCAGAAAATTCATCTTGGTTTAACATGTGTGCATAGCTCTAAGTCATTCTGTAAATAGTGTGGATTCATGTAACCTCCACCACAATTAAAACACAGAATTATTCCATCAGCACAGAGAACTACCTTGCACTACATTTTTATCAACATAATTCCTGCCCTCTCTGCTACCTTTCCAGACCACTGGCAGCCTCTAATTTGCTCTCCATCTCTATAATTTTGTCTTTTATAGAATGTTATATAAAAGGAATCATACACTGTGTGACCATTTCATATTACTTTTTTTCACTCACCATAATACCTCTGTGCTCTACCCAAGTTGCTGAGTGTGTCAATAATGTGTTCCATTTTATTTCTTAGTAGTATCATGTGATGTGGTTATACCACAGTTTGTTAACCATTCGCTCATTAAGAGACATCTCAGGATGTTTGAATGTTGAAGAAATAATCCAGTAAAAGAGGAGGAACTGGATGATGCAGAAGAGTGTGCTTATAGATAGAGCTCAAGTGGAGAAATTGACCTCTGGACCATGGCCATCCATCCATCATACAGCTGCTAAGTCAGAGTCGGTAGGCAAAAAGTGCAAGAAAGTGGATGTGGAGGGTAGAGCTGTGGGAGCTCTTTCTGACTTATTTTACTTTCTAAATAAATAAGCAAGGACATCAATTGCTAGTAAAAGTGGTAGAAGAGTTTTTGCAGGTGTGAGGAGAGAAGAAAATGCATTCACGCACCTAGGAGAGTGGAGAGTGAACAGATCAGAGATATGTAGGGTGTGATGCTGCAGCAGGAAGGGCCCACAAAGATAACGGCGTGCGTTAAAGACAGAGCCACCAGCATGGCTGTAGGTTTTTCTCCAGCCTCATTCGGCTGCCCGGCGTAGGTGCAGAGGATGCAGGGAGAATGATGAGTTTTGGTAGGCAGAGGAGAAATCAGGAAAACAAGAGAGAAAAAACCTAGGGTCTGGGAAAGCAGTGCTTATTTTTGGTTTCAGAAATCTGAAGCACATTGTTTGTACCCAATAAGAAATCTGTAAATGCAAGCAGTATAAAAGATGGTGAGGAGATGCCTTGGATTATAAACAGAAAGCCAATCCTATTTATCCTCACTGTTAACCGGTACCTTGAAAATCCCATTGAAGTGCCACAGATAGAAGCGCAGTAGTGATTCCCTTGTCTGTTAAGATGCTGACCTTTAGCACTTAATGGTGCCCTTTCTCTGAGGGTTGGGACTATCTTTAGTCAGCTCCCTCAATCACCGGCACTATAGTTTCTCCAGCCATTTGAATATCTGTAGACCTTTGTCTCTCTGATGTAAAACATGTATAACTTACCCTACTCAGACTTTCTGATAAACCATTGCTACTTTCCATCTGTCAGATATGAACATCACGTCAGGGAAAGAGAAGTGTGATGAAGGGCTTCTCTGGGAATTTTCATTTTCCTGACTGACACACTTGGCTGCAGTATTAAAACAAAGAAGCTTTGCAACTCCTCCCACACAATGAATTGGATGCAGAATCTCCCAGTGGCATTTCTGAATCATGCCTCTTGGGGCTGGAGACAACAGCACATAAAACAGCGAAACTCTGTGTGGTGTGTCTGAGGCAACCAGTGTGTCTGTGGCTGCACAAAGCAGGCTGCCACTTGTCTGAATACAAATACGATATTTCTAGAAGCTCTGAGGAAAAACAAAAATGATTCCTCTGAGTTCAGAGAAATTTCCTCATCATGTTGATTACAGCCCTTCCAGCCTAATGCATCTTCCAGTATCAGTGGTCAGCACTGTTTCATGGGCACCTCTGCTTTTTAATAGGCTGGCAGCTAGGCAGCTTTCTAATTAATGTCGTGTTATCTGATGTCTAATTAATTTCTGGTGTTCAGTTTGGTTATCCGTAGCAAGGACCCACAGCCTCTTAGGAAACAGAAAAACACTTCTGTAATTTGTTCAACTGGCTTGATCTGTTTTAGTATATTCAAGTCTTACATTTATCTTCTCTTTCTCTTCCTCTCTGCCTACCCTCCTTCCCTCCAATCCAATATTCGCACATCTGCCAGAAAAATAAACAAGGAGCCACAGTACTTATGTGGATCACAGCACTTAGTTACGCAGGCACAGAGAATAACGAATATTTTTCATTCTGTCACTAGCAGAGGTCAGCAGGGTGACAGAATCAAATCTGCAGGCTTTCCATTAGGTAGAGGCTCTGCCTAATTACCTTAATTTTCCAAGTTCCTCCAAGTCAGTGCCCAGTTTAAAACATGACTTAGAAGGCTCTTTCTCCACCTATTGGCATGTTTACTCTCACTTTAAACAACAAAGGCTGAAAATATGACCTTCCATTGACCCGGCTGCTTCATTTAAAACTGACTGAGCACAGCCACCTTGAGGGGCTGCAAGGTCAAGAACAGATCAGCTCGCCAAGCAGCTCAGCCCGAGAGGGAAACATTACAACAGACAGCGCTTCACAAAGCTCTATTCTCAGCATCTAATTTGGTTATGTGGGGATGGAAATGCTTGCCCAGGGCTCACTGGGAATTAGAGGGACTGGGAAAGGGGTGGGTAGGTGATTGGGAGGTACAGGCTGGTACAAGCTGCTCCCTGGAGATGGTCCTGTGGCCACGAGTCAACATGGCCCCACAGGCACTGCACATGGAAAGAATGTTTTCTCAGGTGTCTCCAGCACTGCACCCACTGCTCTTTGGCATCTTTGTATTCCTTTTCAGTGCCCCTGCCACCCTCCTAGGCCACCTCATCTCTCCACATACTTTTCTCATTCCCATCCATAGCTAGTGCCTGCATTTTCCAACTGTCCTCTCAATTCCTTCAACTTGCCAAACTTCACATTAGCATTTCTGCATAAATTGATCCTTTTGCGTTCATCTGACTGGCTCCTTCTCACCAGTTGAGTCTCATCATAAACATAACCCTTCTCAGGCAGTTCTTCCCCAATTGAGGACACCAAATTAGGCCGCCTGCCCATCACTATGGTTCATCAATCCCTGGCCTGGCTATAAAGTGACATCTTCTATTTATTTGTTCACAAACATGTAAAAAAGAAGTCTATTTTATTCACTATCTGTATCACCTAGTCTTGTTTCTGGTCCAGTATAAGTATTTCCCTTTAGAAATAACACTTCATTTTAATACAGTTATTTTAATTAAGTGCCTATTATGTAAAAAAAAAAAACCACCTATTTTTAAGTGGTTTCCATTTCCCAGTAACCTGAACCACCCACGTCTCCCCAGCACTGTACCATGAAATTTACTTTCTCAACACAGCAAGGAGAAGTACATCATATTGTACTCATTTTACAGAGAAGAAAACTAAGTGTACAAGAGTCACATGATTTTCCCAAGATATTTAGAAAAACTAATGCCCAAGTAAGAAGTTATGTAAGCACCCTAGCCAGTTTGGCTCAATGGATGGAGCGTCGGCCTGCGGACTGAAGGGTCGTGGGTTCGATTCCGGTCAAGGGCATGTACCTTGGTTGTGGGCACATACCCAGGAGGGGGTGGGCAAGAGGCAGCTGATCGATGTTTCTCTCTCATCAATGTTTCTAACTCTCTATTCCTCTCCCTTCCTCTCTGTAAAAAATCAATAAACTATATTTTTTTAAAAAAAGAAGAAGAAGTTATGTAAGTATTTCAAGCATGATAACAGGCCAATAGGATCTCATCATAGATTATGAAATACAAGCTATATAATCTATGCTGTATGCCTGAAATTAATATAATATTGAATGTCAAATGTAATTAAAAACTTTTTAAAAAACTATATAGGACTGTTTTAAAAAGCACAGTCAGCAGTTTGATTCTTTAGCATAGCAATATTGCATCATCCCTAAGTCAAGTTTAGGAAATACAGAATTATGAAAAAGAGAATCAGTGGTTGCAGGGGTGGGCAAACTTTTTGACTCGAGGGCCACAATGGGTTCTTAAACTGGACCGGAGGGCCGGAACAAAAGCATGGATGGAGTGTTTGTGTGAACTAATATAAATTCAAAGTAAACATCATTACATAAAAGGGTACGGTCTTTTTTTTCAATAGTTTTATTCATTTCAAAGGGGCTGGATCCGGCCCGCGGGCCGTAGTTTGCCCACGGCTGGGTTAGAGTCATCCCTTTAAGTAGCTATGGGCCACAGCAGACCCAACTTACATCTCTGGGGATGTGAGGCATGTGATCAAGAGAATTTTGGAAAGAATAAAAAATACTAATGTAATAAAGGATGTGGACCCTGACTGTATACCCTACATACTATGTACTATAATGTTGTGGTTAAGATTAAGAACTCTAGAATAAGACAGATTTGAGTTTTAATCTGTGCTCTGCTATTTTTTATTTTTGCTCTATTATTTGCTGTCATTAATTTTGACTCATTTTCTTGTATTTCAAATGAATACAACAGCACCAACTCCCAATATTGCTGTGAAAGTTATATATTTAAATTGATTAACACAATGTCCAACACATAATAAGTGGTTACTAAATGGTCCATTTTTATTATGATGATTATTATTAACATTATTTGATGATTAGCTTGAGTTGCCATTGTAAGAACAGAAATTTTAGCTGCTATCTCTGAAAGTTTATATTCTAGATCCTTGTGTCAGTGGGAGGGGAGGAGAGTCCTTGGTCTATGCAGCAGCAGCACTCTCCCCTCTACGAGAAATAGTCTGTAATAGTACCTTTGCCACTCTACTTATTCACCAGATTGAAAAAAATTCTTCATTCTAAAAAAAAAAAAAATGCTATTTTAAGTGTATGATTGATCTTTCTCATTTACATAAATTTAGTGGAATTTATAAGTGTATGGTCATCAAAAAAATCTTAAAATTTTATTTTTGTTTGAGGTTGTCTTAAATATGTGCTAAGTACGTCCTTAGATTCTGCAATAAAGTTCCAATTTTATTCTATGCCACCTAACAATTCATTTGCTTGGGGATAGCATTTGTTATCATCCTAATTATCACTTTGAAACATTCTTGACAATTATGTGCAGAACAATTTGCTCAACCACACCTTGTTTAGGCTACATTCAGATTTGCTCTGCTGGCTATATAACTAAGTCACTGCAATTGTACCTAAAACAAGTTTGCAATTACCTCCACAGGCCTTTTCTGAATAACTTCATGTGGGGTAGAAACATTAATCTGGGTGCTTAACTACTGCTTGGGTATTAATTGACACTCTGATAACATATGTTACAGAACATTGCATGGCACAATTTAATACAAAAATAAGTTCAATAACTAGCTCCTATGGCTTATGTTTCAATAAAAAATTATGCCAATGATTGAAACTATCATTTTAACAATATTTACTGTATTAAAAATAAGCCAATAAGAAGTCGTGAAATTTAGAGCTTTGTTATTAGCCTTAAGAAATTTCTCCATTATGTAAGAAAACTGTAGTAAATAATAGTTTTACTATTGAAATGACTCTGCAAAAGTGTAATTTTAGTGTAAAGAGCTTTTGCTGTGGATGGAATGTTTAAAATCAGTGCTTGGACATTTTTACCCTAAGTATAGATTTTATGAAAAGTAAGTATTCATAATTTTATGAAATATTCTTTACTACAAAAAAGCTTATATTTCATAGATATTTGGGGTACATAAAAGTAATTTTAAAAATTTGTTATTTTAACCATATGAAAGATAGTATGATTACCTAAGTAAAGATAAAGAAAATTGAAAAATATTAATGCACGAATCAAATTTTCCCAAAATGACTACTAAAGCTAATACCATTCTAGCTTTGTGATTAATTTATTCAATCGCTCATTCATTTGTTCATCATTCATTTAGTCATTGAATCTTTATTGATCATATTATGTGCTAGGCACTATTATGTGAGAAATAAACATAAAATAAAAATTAATGCCATCAGAGAGTGTCCATTCTAGTTGGTCATGGAAATTGGTCAATAAACAAAGTAGACATCAAAACTATAAGTAAACTACAGAACAGCCATCTTTCAGAACCTCCTGAAATCTAGCTGAATGGAAGTCCTACAACTAAAGATATAAAAAAGAAGCTACATCGAGACTGGTAGGAGATGTGGAGATGGGAACAGGCTTGTCCCACACCCACATATGATGGATAAAACTCAGAGGGCTATCTCAACTGCAGAAGTCCCCCCTGAGGAGCAAGGGGTCCCACCCACACCAGGCTCCCATTACAGGGTTCCAGTATCAGGAAGAGAAGTCCCCATTAATTCTGGCTATAAAAATCTGCAGGGAGTGTGGCTGAGTGAGATGGAGGGTTGCCAATGGTCTAGATAGTTCCTCTGGAACTGGACCTTCACACAGACTTACTCAGACTCACTCCCTCTGAGCTCCAGCATGAGTACAGCAGCTTGAAAGGAACTAGGGACATATGGGGAGAAACTGAAGTGTCTGGCATCAGGACGAAAGCTGAAGGGCAGCTTTCTCCTAGCCAGAAAGGTTCCTTTCCTGAGCCTTTCCCCCCCCACAGAGCTGGCAGATGAGTGCCATATCTGAATCACCATAAACCTGGTTAACACTGTTCATCCTGCCCTGGTGATTTCCTGATACCCTGCCCCACCAACTTTCAGACCTACCCAGGGAGTTTCCAGTGGCTTTTCCAGATGAATGGCTTATCTTGGCTCATGCTTCAGACTTTCCTAAAATCTCTCAAACAAGCAGCATCTGGCCTGAGTATACCCTGTGTCTCTGGATAAATAGCCCAAAGTCCAGCATTCCTGGCAGCAGGCCTTGGTTTGCAGCTTGGCCTCTCCTGGGCACCTCCAAGCCCAACATAAGTAGCAGCTATCTGCAAATAGCTTTTTAGGTCATACTGGGTGGCCCCAAGCAGAACACAGGCTGCAGCTGACCTTGACGTGCATTTCCTGGGAAGTCCCAGAGCCATCACACTTGGTGGACAGCTTCAGACCATATTGACACACCATCCAAACACTGCCACAAGTGACACACTCAAGGGACAAACTAAGCAGGCACCAGAGGCCCGCTAAAGTATGTCCTGCTTCATGGAGTGGGCTTCTGCATAGCTAATTTTCCACAGTGGTCACAACCAGTCTTTGCAACCAATTGGCTTGGGGGTAAATCCTCCCCATTGATGTGCCAACAGCCAGTGGACCCTACAGGACACCTACTACATTAGACCTTTCTACAAAGCCCAGGAGACATAGCAGCTCTACCTACTACATAGGTTCAAACACAGGGAGGCTGCCAAAAAGAGGAGACAAAAAAATATATCCTAAATCAAAGAACAGAACAAAACTTCATTGAAAGAACTAAACAAAATAGAGACAACCAACCTACTAGATGCAGAGTTCAAAGCACTGGTTATAAGGATTATCAATGAAGTTCTTCAAACAGCATAAAATAAAAATATAAAAACCATAAAAAAGAACCAGTCAGAAATGAGGGATACACTGACTGAAATGAAGAATGATTTACAGGGAATCAATAGTAGAGTCAATGAAGCTGAGAATCACATCCAGGATTTGGAATATAAGGAAGCAAAAAATACTCATTCAGAAAAGAAAAAGAAAAAAAGAATCCAAACAAATGAAAATAGTGTAAGGAGCCTCTAGGACAGGGGTGGGCAAACTTTTTGACTTGAGGGCCACAATGGGTTCTTAAACTGGACCGGAGGGCTGGAACAAAAGCATGGATGGAGTGTTTGTGTGAACTAATATAAATTCAAAGTAAACATCATTACATAAAAGGGTACGGTCTTTTTTTTTTTTTTTTTAGTTTTATTCATTTCAAACAGGCCGGATCTGGCCCGCGGGCAGTAGTTTGCCCACGACTGCTCTAGGATGACTTTAAGTATACCAATATTCATATCATGAGGATGCTGTACGAAGAAAAGAGAGAGAACAAAAAATTGAAATCCTGTTTGAAAAAAAAAACACCTTCCATAAACTGGTGAAGGAAATATATATAAAACTTCAGGAAGTACAGAGAGTCCTAAATAAGATGAACCCAAAGAGGCCCACACCAAGACACATCATGACTAAAATTTGAAAGATTAACGACAGAGAGAATCTTAAAAGCAGCAAGAGAAAAGCATTTAATTACCTACAAAGGAGTTTCTATAAGACTGTCAGCTGATTTTTCAACAGAAACTTTGTAGGTCAGAAGGGATTGGCAAGAAATAGTCAAAGTGATGACTAGCAAGGACCTACAACCAAGATTATTCTACCCAGCAAAGCTATCATTTAGAATTGAAAGACAGATAAGAGCCTCCCACCCAAGAAAAAGCTAAAGGAGTTCATCACCACCAAACCAATATTACATGAGATGCTAAGGGGTCTTATTTAAAAACAAAATTAAAATATATATATTTATATATATGTATAAATATATATATGCAATAAAATGGCAATAAATACATATCTACCAACAATTTAATCTAAAAAAATAAAATAAATAAATGAATAAGTGGAATAGGAAGAGACTCATAAATACAGAAAACACTTTGATAGTTGCCAGATGTGAGATGGGTTGAGGGATGAGTGAAAAAGGTAAAGTGATTAATAAGTACAAATTGGTCATTACATAATAATCACAGGGATGTAAAGTACAGTATAGGGAATATAGTCAATATTATTCTAATAACTATGTATAGTGTCCAATGGGTATAATATTTATTGGAATTATCACTTTGTAAGTTATATAATGTCTAATCACTGGAGTGTACACCTGAAACTAATGTAATATTATATGTCAACTGTCATTGAAAAGTTTAAAAAATACTTAAAAATAAAATTAAATAAATAAGCAAAATATATAGAATTTCAGATGGTGATAACTCCAATGAAATTAAGCAACTAGGGGGAATAGAAAATGCTAAGGATGGATTTGAAATTTTAAAAAGGAAGGTCAGGGTAGGTGTTACTGAGAAGGTGACATTTAAACAAAGACCTAAAAAAAAGTATGGGGCAAATCTTGCAGAAATGTTGAAGGAAAGGGAGTTCTAGGAGAATATTAAGAATAAAGGCTCAGAAGTGAGAGAGCGGCTGGCACTAGGAAGAAAATCAAGAATGACAATGTGGCTGGCATATCATTACAGAAGAGAAGAGGAAGAGAAATGGAGACAGCGAGGCTAGAGACATCAGATCTAGTAAAGGCCAAAGGCCTTAAAAACCATTATAAGAACATTTTTTATTAAACTGAGTTAAATAGGGTGTTACCCAAATCTTTATTGTATTTGGAGATACATTTTAATAATCTGCTGTTCCCTACCTGCTTTATAGCAATGTTTATTTGGTAATACACTAAAAAGCTCATGATTCAACCACAGTTTTTAAAAAAATTATTGATAGTTACTAATTAATCGATAATAAAGCTGAAATAAACCAGATTTTTAAGGTTAAATGCATTCCAAGGATGGAGAGAATTTTGTTGAAACATTTGTTCTTTAAATTTTTCAAACTGGGACAGAAACAGCTAGTGGTCCTCCAATGTCCATCTTTCTATCAATTGAATGGAGACAGAGATAGAAATAACATATAGAAGTAAGCAAAGTGACCCAACCAGCTATGACTGCTTCATCTCTGGTTGGTAATATAAAAAAGAAACAAACATCTATCTTTTACAGCCCATATTTTGGGTACTTTTGTTTGTACCAACTTAACCTACATTCTGTCAAATGTATTATAAAAACAAGAAGTTAAATTGAACAGAATTCCTAAAACTCTAAATTATGTCACTATACTCTTTAACTCTCTGACATTCACTTTTAAATTATTTACCTCACCCACAAGGAGAAATACAACATTTCATTGGATTTTTTTTAAATAAATAAAAAACAAGAAGTCCATGACCTTTTGAGCTCTAATTTTTATTCCATGTTTGGTAGAAAAGGAAAGAGAGAAACTTTGAAAATAATTTGAATACGTTCTCAAAGAAAAATGAGCTTTTCTGTCAGAAAAGCATTTCCTTTTCTTGTTGCTAATTAGAGTGGTAGTTAAACCAGATTTATTCAGAAACATGTGGGTAATGAGAGCTACACATGGTACTGGGAGGCATTCACTGAACTATGATATTTTAATATTGTTTGCTACAGAAAGAAAGAGAAGTGGAGAAACACAGGCTAAGGTAATGAGGAGAAACTTAAAGAGCAATGAAGACTCAATGAGAACCAGACAGAGGTATATAGCAGAAGACTGTTTAGAAATATGTGGGAGCCTTTTTATTCTCCTTGGGGTTTTTTTGTTGTGTGTGTGTGTGTGTGTGTGTGTGTTTTAAGCTAATGCTCTGAAAGATCCTCGCTAAACTTAGAAAACAGTATCAATTGTTTGAAACCCTGGAGACATCACCTGAGTAGTTATGCAGAATGAAGAAACAACCAAAAACATCAACGAGCTGAGAACTACTGTGTTGCCTTTGCTTACTTTTCAAAATTATAAAAGAAGATATCTCAAAAACTACCTTACAAATATCTTTTAATGATTGTATTTACGTATTCATTTTATGAAAGGTATAATATTTACATGAATATGTCCAAGTTTACTGATATTTCAATTATTTTTTCTTGAAATTTCTTAAATAATTTTTTGTGTTAGATTAATGGATCCAAATATCATATTTCTTAAAATCAAAAAGCCAGTAGGTTGAGGGGGAGGAAAAGAAAGATAGCTTAATGCATACTGTATCAGGGTATTTAATGTCAACTATCCAATTTTGAGTCAATTTCAAAGAGAAATTTAAGGTGTATATATCAAATTCAAAAATCATATTTGTGTATGTTTCTGATTACATATCTGACCCAAAGATCATTTTGGAGTACTTATTTGGAATGCCCCAGATATCATTTAGATACCATCTAACATCCTTTGAGGGATGTTATGAGGACTCTCAAAGGATAGTCACTTAAATATTTGCATGTCATCATAACAATTACGTGTTAACTCCTAATCAAATTTGTTTGTAAAAAAAAACAGTTTGAGATTAAACCCTTATTAGAGATAACATTGGCAAATATGTTCTCCCATGCAGTGGGCTTTCTTGTTTTGTTGATGGTTTCTTTTGCTGTGTAGAAGCTTTTTATTTTGATGTAATCCCATATGTACTACTATCTGTAATACTTTAAACAATAAAGATAAAATTTAAAAGTTAAAAGAAAAAGAAATAAAGGCTGAAAAGGATATTTTTGTAGGCTGGATGAAGAGCGAAGAACATTTAATGCCAAAGGAGTTACCAACAATTGGAAAATAACAATGTGGGGGTTGGGGAACTGGGTGAAAAAATGAGGGGATTAAGAAAAAAAAAAAAAAAAAAACACTCACAGACACAGATAACAGTGTGGTGATTACCAGAGGGGAAGTGGAGTGGGGGAAGGTAGAAAGAGGGATAAAATGTGATGAAAGAAGAGTTGATTTGGGGTGATAAACACACAATACAATATACAGATGTATTATAGAATTGTACACCTGAAACCTATATAATTTTGTTAACCAATGCCACCCCAGTAAATTCAATAAACATTTAAAAAACTGAAAAAAGAAAAAGACAGTTTGGGGAATTTAGCCCACAAGAATATTTCTTAGATAAATAAAATAAATGGTCTGCTTAATTTTTAATTTAAAACACAATATGAGCTGATAAAGTTACAAAACAAATACCTCAAATAAGAGACACAATCTGTTTCTTAGATTGCTCTTTTTTTTCTGAAAAAAGAAAAAGGCCATGATAACATGTAGCTCTGATATACAACACTGGTAAGAAAAGTTAAAAATGAACAACTCAGCAACTGCCTCCTACTTTGATTTGCATGTCAAGTGATTGAGATGAAGAGACAGCTTCCACTCTCTGAAGTTCAACTCCTTTCTATTTTAAGTATTCAAAACTAATTATTCCATCAGCTTTGACTATTTATATGGCTCAATAAAATAATAAGTTATCCATCTAATTATTCTGTCATCTAAATAGCTGATAAGCTCACCCTTCTTTCATAGAATTTGAAAATAATAATTTACTGCATAATTTGAATCTAGCAACTATAAAATGTAAGAAATTATAAATGAAGTCTTTGCCCATAAGAACATATCAGCTATCTGGGGGAAAAGGAGATACCATCATCTCCCACTGGAAGTACTAGGAAAGCACTCTGGTCCCTGTGAATCCACTGTCCAGACTGCATAAAGGGTGACTGTTACAAATGGCACATCTGATTATGTCATCACCCTTCCTGCCCCCAACCCACAACTAAAGACATGAAATATTTCACTGAATTACCAGTGCACTTAGCTATAGACACAATCCTTGCCAAAGGTGTCAGTGCTGTTCATAGTCCCACCCTTAGTCCCCAGCCTCACCTCTCACTAAGCTCCTCTTCTCTGGGCTTCAGCCACAGTGGCCATGCTTCTTCCTCTAGCCTTGCTGTCTTTCCAACTGTGGTTTTCCTTCATCAGGTTAGCTCCTACTTCAGATGTCAGCATAACTGTCACTTCCCTGACCCATCTTTTTAGGTTAAATTATTTATTCATAATATTTCATAGCACCAGAAACCTCTCCTCTGTGCATAGAAGTTAGAGACACTTTTATAATTTTGTTATTAATTAATATCTATCTTGCTCTCTAGGTTATAAGCTCCAAAAGTAGAAAAATCATGCTCACTTCCCTTCACCATTGAAAAGAATTGCTTTGTTAAAGAGACAGAATTCTGTAATCCCTCAATAAATATTAGTAGAATCACTATTATTGTTAACTGAAAAATGGAACTGAATTTAGCAATCCTGTCAATGGAACTTCAGGAAATTCCCTGCTAATGTTAATAATGGGTTTCAATCATCAGCTTAAATTAGCCACAGGTTAGTTGATTGTTTGGGTTGTATGTGTGTGTTTCTTTTTATTCTTTTTGAAAAACAAACCTCAAATTGCTCATAATAAGGAAGAAAATGAGTGGCCCTAACCATATTGCAAACATTTATTCCTTTATGTAGTCAACAAAATACATGTGAATTAAAAGTTGTTTCACAGATTTTAACCACACAAGACATTAATGTATACATTTATATGAAGAGAAAAGTAAACCATATTACTTTTGAAAAGTCTGATGGCTCACTATGCCCTATTTATGGCAGATCAAAATTGTGCAGTTGTTCTGCTCAATAAACTAAATTGCAATTAAGTTTGTGTTTTTATTAAATGGACTTAGTGCTCCTTCATTTACCTGCACTGAGATATTTTTCTTCTGAATATGTCTTTCTCCCTTGATTGAAAAATCAGAAGTAAATTTTTGTTGTTTTGAAAAATAAGCCACTTAACCCTACCAAGTATTCCTCTTATCTACTGTTTTTATAATTTGTATTATTTATTAAACAAGTTTATGAACAAATAAATTACCAAGCACTTACAATGTGCCCACCTCTGTACAAAGCAGTTTATGTGCACTATCTCATTTAATCAATACACCAACCCCTCAATGTAGAAATAATTATTGGATTCTTTTAATAACTAGAAAGAGAAGTCTAGAAATTGCCTCATCATTATCCTGTTAATAAGGGGAGGGTTAGGGTTTTAGATTAGTTCTTCTTCCCTCCCAAAAGATTATATGAAGAATAAAATAAATAGCATGAAGTGAAAAAAAGATCACCAAATTTTAAGAGTCTTAAAATCCAGAGACAAGCCATGACTCTGTGACCAATTGACAAGTCACTAAACTTCGCAATAATCACCTTTAAATAAGGAACAGGTGGATTCCAAAACAGTGGGAGAGTAATTGGAAGATACACTGACACGTTCCCAGGACCAAACTGGAATTACAACTGAAATACAGAAAAGCCATCCTGAATAATCAGCTGAAGACTAGATGGAGAGAACCCTGTTAACCAAAGACAGGAAGTGGAGACCGCATAGATCAGTGATGGTGAACCTATGACACGCGAACTCATTTTTTTGGTTGATTTTTCTTTGTTAAATGGCATTTAAATATATAAAAAATATCAAAAATATAAGTCTTTGTTTTACTATGGTTGCAAATATAAAAGAATTTCTATATGTGACACGGCACCAGAGTTAAGTTAGGGTTTTTCAAAATGCTGACAGGCCGAGCTCAAAAGGTTCGCCATCACTGGTAAATACTGGTAGGAAGTACAGAGGCATGAAAAGGCTGGCTGGGCACCCACTGACAGCAGCTGAAGTTCCGGAGCGATATCTCAGCTGTGATAGGTGCCAAAGAGAATTCTGGTGTCTAAACCCCAAATTGGGCCCCCAGGCCACAGCACTGAGAACTGAGAAAGGTGCTCACACAAAGTCTGGCTGTGAAAAGCAGCAGTGTTGCAGTCTGCCAGGGAGAGGTGGTTGGAAATGCAAGCACACTCTTAAAGGGTCAAAGCACAAATTTCATGTGCAGCCACTCACTTGGGCTCCAGTAGAGGGAGTGTAGTGTGGACTGGAACTGTGTGAGGAGAGTCCAGGTTTAGGGCTCTGGGGTTGGAGATCAGATGGCAGCCAACCCTGTTTCCTGTGATGAGTCATTCCCTCACACTCCAGAGAACCTTTGCCATCCAGATGGTTTTTGCATGAGTTGAAGGCACCTCCCACTGTCTTTGATAGCCTGAGGCTAATTAAGGCTAAATGTGAATGGGACTACCAAGGGTGGGCAAACTTTTTGACTCCAGGGCCACAGTGGGTTCTTAAAGTGGACCGGAGGGCCGGAACAAAAGCATGGATGGAGTGTTTGTGTGAACTAATATAAATTCAAAGTAAACATCATTACATAAAAGGGTACGGTCTTTCTTTTTTTTTTTAGTTTTATTCATTTCAAACGGGCCGGATCTGGCCCGCGGGCCGTAGTTTGCCCACGGCTGACCTAAAGGGACACTTCTCTAAAGTGGACATGCAGATAGCCAAGACACATATGAAAAAATGCTCAAAATCACTGATATCAGAGAGAGATGCAAATTAAAATGACAATGAGGTATCTCCTCACACCTGTCAGAATGGCTACCATCAACAAATCAACCAATGACAAGTGCTGGTGAGGAAGTGGAATAAAGGGAACCCTAGTACACTTCCTGAGGGAATGCAAACTGGTGCAGCCATAATGGGAAACAGTATGTAATTTCCTCAAAAAATTAAATATGGAACTGCCATTTGACCCAGTGATCCTACTTCTAGGAATATATCCTAAGAAACCTGAAACACCAATCAGAAAGAATGCATGCACCCCTATGTTCATAGAAGCATAATTTACAGTAGCTAAGATCTGGAAACAGATCAAGTGCCCATCAGTAGATGAGTGGATAAAAAAGTTGTGGTACATTTACACCATGGAATGCTATGCAGCAGTAAAAATGAAGGATCTCTTACCCTTTGAGACAGAATAGAGGGGCCTGGATAGTATTATGCTAAGCAAAATAATCCCATTAGAGAAAGACAAGTATCACAGGATCTCACTCATTTGTAGAATCAGATGAACAAATCAGCCGATTAACAAAATAGATCCAGAGACATAGAAGCATGGAATAGACTGTGGAATCTCGGAGAGAATGAGGGGGAGGGTTGGTGGGTGGGATTACATCAACCAAAGAGCTTTAAGCATATATACCTAATGCATGGATATAGACAATAGTGTGGTGAAGAATTGGGGTGCAGGGTGGGGCAGGTTAGAAGAGGTCAAAGGGGGGAAAAAATAGGGACATATGTAACACTTTCAACGATAAAGATTATTTGTAAAAAGAAATTAAAACAGTAATCAGAATCCCCTCCTCAAAAAAAATACAATTAGGAACAAGTAGAATATCAGGGGGCAAAAAATATAGTCTGCTAAAGTTAATTTGTTCTTTATTTTCCTCATCTGCCCTTTACCCAACTTAAGTCCACAGAAAGAATGATGGATGACTTAATGGTCATGTATTATACAAGTAAACAGGAATGTAATCATACAGTCAGCATATTTCATCTTCCAAACCATATGCTTATCTTCACGAGTAGAATTTTTAGATTTGGACTGGTTTTTAATGTGGTGTATATCATTAGGAGATAAGACTACTACCAGCTGTTCAAAGGAAATAGGAATTTTACTAAAAGAATCCATTGGAAGGAAGTGAATAAGACAGATTGGTGATAGGAGAGGAAATCAAGTGTAACTTCTCCATTTCTTATCCCAACTCCCAATTGCTTTTACAAATTCCAATGCCTTTTGTAAAAGATTTTTAACATCTTCATTTACAGCTCTATAAACTGTTATAATATGGACATTTCTACTTACATAAAAATTAATGCTTGAAAAGTACTTTAAAATCCTTAGTACTTTAAGTATTTTAAACAAGAGTTAATATTATAATATAGTCTATTATATCATAAACTGTAATAAAGTAATGATTTTTCAACAGTGTTGAAGAAACTTTGGTTCAATAGTCTAGAAGGAGGTGTCCAAAGATCTCCAATATTGATGCATGGCAGGTGTACTGAAATTATATAGTTTTTAAGATAAAGAACATGGGTTAGGTTTAGGTAATATGGGATTAAATTCCATTTCTATTTCAATTATATTTTTATGTCTATTAAAAATAAACAAAATAAGCCAGTCAGAGAAAGATAAGTACCATATGATCTCATTCATATGTGGAATTTAATGAACAAAATAAACTGATGAACAAAATAGATCCAGAGACATAGAAGCATGGAACAGATTGTTGAATTTCAGATTAAGGCAGGTGGGTGAGTGGATGGGGAGAGATTAACTGGGGGTAATCTCATATGCATAGTCCATGGACACAGACAATAGTGTGGTAAAGGCCTGGAACGGTGGGTTGGAGCGGGTCAATGCAGAAGAAAAAAAAGGAACATCAGTAATACTTTCAACAATGAAGATAAATTTAAAAAAATAATAATCTGCAGCCATGTTGAACAATGTATTTAAGATTGTAAACTCCTGAATTGCTATATTTATATACACTATTGCAGGACATACTTTGATTTAGTCCTGGTAACTGTACAGTAATTTGGTTTACTAACAAAAATTATGAATAAAACTGTGAAACTAGAAAAAAATAAAATAAAATAATAATCTGGCATAAACACAATTTTTTTCTCTTATGTAAAGGTAAGCTAATTAAAGAGAAGCTCCCCTTATCTTCTGTCATGTCAGCATCCGTGTCTGAACTAGCTGCTCAAGATCCCAGAAGCAGACATTAGAACTAGGAGGAAAGAGAGAAAACATGGTCATGCCCTACACATAACACAGTATACTTACTATGTTAGCCAAAACTTAATCAACGTTATAAAGCAATCCAGAAAATAGAGTTTTCATTCATGGTTATACACATAACCAAAAATCCATGGCTATCCTATATAATAAAAGAGAAACATGTAAATTGACCGCCCCTTCTCTATGCTCACCAGCCAATCAGGTGTGAATATGCAAATTGCCCCTATAAAGATGGCGGGTTAATTTGCATACACAGGTGCCAGGCAGAGAGCAGAAGCAGGAGAGCCAGCACCTGGGGGGACATGGCTCCCTTGGTCACTCCCAGCATGGGGAGCACCAGGAATGCTGGTAATCATAGTTCTGGTGGCAGATGGATCTCCTAGCACAAGAGCAAAGTGAGCCTGGAGCAAGTTACTGTTGCGGTGGGGAATGGAGGGAAAGCAAAGGTGAGAGTCATAAGTAAAATCAGAGTGTCTAGGAAAAATTAAAGGGAAGGTATACTAAAACTTCCAGGAAATTTCCACCATGAAGCAAAGAAAAAAGATGCCTCTATTAGTCTGTGAGCAACAAACCAAACTGGATTGGGGGTCTTAGACAATTCACTCATATGATTGCAAAGACAGAAA
The DNA here is from genome assembly GCF_014108235.1 of Myotis myotis. NCBI lineage: Eukaryota > Metazoa > Chordata > Mammalia > Chiroptera > Vespertilionidae > Myotis > Myotis myotis. The sequence goes on along the minus strand of NW_023416324.1, from coordinate 132,478,464 downwards.
CTCCCAGATTGGAGAGGGCTCCCCTGAGGGCTCCCAGATTAGAGAGGGTGCAGATCAGGCTGAGGGAGCCCCCCACCATGTACAAATCTTCGTGCACAGGGCCCCTAGTATGTTTATATAAAACTAGCAGTCTCTGCCACAGTGATTTTATGCAAGTTACATAACCTTAAACAACAAGTTTATCATCTGTAACAGGATTTTAATAACTATATTATCAGAATGTAATGATGATGTCATGTTCTACTAGAAAATGCCTATAAAACAATGTGTTTACAGTTAAGTTCAATAATGGCAGAACAACCAAACAACAGGTCACTATGACATGTGCTGACTACCAGGGGGTATGTGCAGAATGTGGTGAGCATTGGCAGCAGGAGGCAGAGTGCAGAACATGGTGGGTGTTGGCCACGGCAGGATGGCAGAACAGGTGAGTGGGAGCGCCAGACCAAGGTGGGGCGCTGGTCGCTCTCATCGGGGTGAGCCTCTGGTGGTTACTGAAAATTTTTTGCTTCCACACACCACTGTCCCACCCAGCACTCGCACCTGCTGCCGGCGCCTGCCCCACTCACACCCGCTGCCAGCACCTGAGCCACCACTTGCACCTGCTGCCAGCGCCCGGTGCCGGCCCCAATCGCTCAGTGCCTTCAGTGGGTGTGAGCAGCAGCTGCTGGCCCCAATCACCCCTGAGGGCTTCTCCACCTCTCTGTGCTCCTGAGGGGCGATTGGGACAGCAGCTGCCACTCGCACCCGCTGTTGGCACCAGCCCCAATCGTTCAGCACCGTCAACAGGTGTGAGTGGGGCTGGTGCCATCAGCTCATGGGAGCAGTGGCGGCAGGAGCAGTACTTCTGGCAGACAGGGGACCAGGGGTCATGGTGAGAGGGGCTGGGCAGAGGTGTGGAGGATGGGCTGAGACCTGTCTCTGTGCCCACCACAGCCTCATGACCCAGTTCTTTTCAAGATGCATGAATTCCTGCACTGGGCCCCTAGTTTGTTCATAAGAGTACATAAATAGAACAATCTGCAAAGGGGCTATTGCATTATTAATGGAAATTGAACACTTTGGACTATAGTCAACACTTACTAAAGCTTTACTTTTTCAATATGGCTTTAAAGATTCTGTTTATAAAATTGACTGTCAAGTTTAATCACTAGATTTAATGTACACCTTTTGTCATTTGTAGTTCTCTGAGAAAAAAATCACTCCCTATTTTTTCTCTTTAGCAAGGAGGGCTTTTTCCTAATTCAAGAGCTCTAAAACTATTTGAGAGTGAGTATGGGCTGGGGTTAAGGTTTGACAAGAAGTAATTGCAGCCAGTCCTGTGGGATAACTCAGTACCTCTTCACAGCCATACATACAAAATGCTCAGCAGGGATTGTTGTATTTCAGTCACATTCCTATACATATACCAGTTGTGCATTCCTCAGAGGTCTGTAGTAACAACAGTTTCTTTTTAAAATAATGCAACTCCGTGAAGATGGATTATCTTTTTTATGAGGTGAGGTCAGACAGACAAAAGACTGATAGCTACTAAAAGCAAGGAAACTCCCATTCCTGGTGATGGGGGAAGTGGAAAGCAGCTTTAAATATTATAGAGAAGCTACTGAATGCTAGGTTATGCTTTAAAATCATTTCATTCAAACGTGGGAGGAAAAGTTTAATCATTTGTCCTCAAAGAAACTGCCTTAGAACATTAAAGTTCCTCTTCTGGTGGAGCCAAAGAAAGACTGTTGCTGACAATTGGTAAAAGAGACACAATGGGCCAGTTGTCAGACGTGCCTCCTGAATGCCAATTTGTACAATAAAACCCTTTGAACAACCAGAGGATGTTTTCAAAGAAGCTGCTGATTCAAAATGAATAACTTCATTTTGCCATTTTGCTGTGTTTTCTGCTCTTCTATAGATCATCATCATTACTATTTTTACTTTCTATTTTCAGCTGAAATGTGAGTTAACCTTTTGTTCCATCTGTAGCCCGCCTTCCGAAGCAGCACCACCTCCTTTTCATTGTTCCTTTCAAAATCACTGAAATTTGCAAGATGTGCCATTTCCTTCCCTTACTCTGTGGAGGAGTAGCAGAGCCAGCCTTTCAAGCATGAAAATTCCTAATAATCAAAGGTACGTGAAGATTAAAATGAGTATGCATCGCAGGTAATACCCAACACCAGGGCAGGTGTGATTAGAGAGGCAACAGAAACCTTCTTGCCCTGAACTGTGTTCTTTAGATGCCTGCCATAGCACCTTGATCTCCCCACTGTGACTTGCTAAAGACCTCAAGCCTCTGAGAAAAATTAAAAATATTTTCATGAAGATATTAGTAACCAAACCACTACCAACCATAAATGTCTCAGCTCATACGGTTTATCTGATTATCTCACCCTGAAACCACTGCACTGAAACTCTTGATTTCTTACCAGAAGATAATGTTAACGGGGAGAAATTAAAGTCCAGGCTCCGAACTTTTTCCTAAATGAGGACACTGGTAAGATCAAAGGAATTGCCAACTCCCCGAGAGTATTCATGCAGTATATTAGATAATTTTAATATTTGAGAAAATAAAATACAAAAATTTGCTCAGAATTTTTTAGTATCTTAAAATATTTTTCTTATTCATAATAGCCTGCTAATATAATTAAATATAACTGTATGTGTAGCTGTGTTTATGGAATACATATTTCTCCAACCCTCAGAAAGTCTTCAGAGCAAATAAATATCTTTGGCCTCTCACAGTAACATCTTGGCACTTCAACGGGGTCTGCTCCCTAGAAGGGCTGGAAATGCCCACCTGTCTGTGCCAGGCTGTGTGGTATCACAGGGAGATAACTTGCTCATGAGACAGTGGAAGGTAGCATGTGGAAACAGAGCACAGCAGGGCTGATTCTGGTTCTCATAAATAATGGTAAGAGAAACAGAAGCTTTAACAGGAGAACCAAGATGGCGGCATAGGTTAACGCCGGAGTTTGCTGCCTTGAACAACTACTTCAAAAGTGAAACTAAAAAACGGAACGGACATCACCCAGAACCACAGGAACGCTGGCTGAGTGGAAGTCCTACAACTAGGAGGAAAGAGAAACGCATACGGACCCTCAGAGGCGGCGCAGTGCTGAAGTCAAATTCTGAGGTGCGGAGTGCGCGGAGCGGGCTGGCGGCGGAGGGCACGGTTGGCGTTTTCAATCGGGAGGGAGTCGCAGACTCTGAGCTCCAGATACAGGTGAGTCTTTAGGGACCCAGACTCAAACGGGAGAAGCGGGACTGTCTGGCTTCGGTCAGAGCGAGTGCAGCTTTCTCTCCGAGGTTTGCAGCGGGTGCTGGGACTCAGAGAGGCAGAGCCCCGGGGGACAGGACTGAGAGCCGCCATAACTGCTCTCTCTGGCCCACCCTGTTGATCCTGTTCGACCCGCCCCGCCCAAGCCCTGCACAGAGGCATTTGCCGGATAGCCTCAGGCAAACGCCAGATTAGCACCTCCCTAGAGGACAGAAGTTCTCTCACTGCAGACACAGCTGATTCTCATAGCCACTTGTCCTGGAGGTCAAACCCTCCCTGGTATTAGCTACAACAATCAAGGTTTAACTATAAGACTGCGCACAAAGACCACTAGGGGGTGCACCAAGGAAGCATAACAAAATGCGGAGACAAAGAAACAGGACAAAATTGTCAATGGAAGATATAGAGTTCAGAGCCACACTTTTAAGGTCTCTCAAGAACTGTTTAGAAGCCGCCGATAAACTTAATGAGATCTACAAGAAAACTAATGAGACCCTCGATGTTATATTGGGGAACCAACTAGAAATTAAGCATACACGGACTGAAATAATGAATATTATACAGACTCCCGACAGCAGACCAGAGGAGCGCAAGAATCACGTCAATGATTTGAAATGCGAGGAAGCAAAAAACACCCAACCGGAAAAGCAAAATGAAAAAAGAATCCAAAAATGCGAGGATAGTGTAAGGAGCCTCTGGGACAGCTTCAAGCGCACCCACATCAGAATTATAGGGGTGCCAGAAGTTGAGAGAGAGCAAGATATTGAAAACCTATTTGAAGAAATAATGACAGAAAACTTCCCCCACCTGGTGAAAGAAATGGACTTACAGGTCCAAGAAGCGCGGAGAACCCCAAACAAAAGGAATCCAAAGAGGACCACACCAAGACACATCATCATTAAAATGCCAAGAGCAAAAGATAAGAGAGAATCTTAAAAACAGCAAGAGAAAGAAACTCAGTTACCTACAAGGGAATACCCATACGACTGTCAGCTGATTTCTCAACAGAAACTTTGCAGGCCAGAAGGGAGTGGCAAGAAATATTCAAAGTGATGAATACCAAGAACCTACAACCAAGATTACTTTATCCAGCAAAGCTATCATTCAGAATTGAAGGTCAGATAAAGAGCTTCACAGATAAGGAAAAGCTAAAGGAGTTCATCACCACCAAACCAGGATTATATGAAATGCTGAAAGGTATCCTTTAAGAAGAGGAAGAGGAAGAAAAAGGTAAAGATACAAATTATGAACAACAAATATGCATCTATCAACAAGTGAATCTAAGAATCAAGTGAATAAATAATCTGATGAACAGAATGAACTGGTGATTATAATAGAATCAGGGACATAGAAAGGGAATGGACTGACTATTCTTGGGGGGGAAAGGGGTGTGGGAGATGCGGGAAGAGACTGGACAAAAATCGTGCACCTATGGATGAGGACAGTGGGTGGGGAGTGAGGGTGGAGGGTGGGGCGGGAACTGGGAGGAGGGGAGTTATGGGGGGGAAAAAAGAGGAACAAATGTAATAATCTGAACAATAAAGATTTAATTAAAAAAAAAAAGAATGGTAAGAAACCAAACCATTCACCACAAACTCTGCCTTTTCAACTTACTCAGAATAATAAATATTCCACATAGATATGGAATGGCACAGATGATATAAATGTGTATTTCAGAATAAGAATAAGGACTGGAAGAGGCCTTAGAGGTAACATAGCCTGACCACTTATTAAGGAATGTGAGACCAAAGTGACTATTACCTTATCTATATATATAAAAGCCTAAGCAACCATTATGACCGAATGACTGGAACAACTGGTCAACCAGTCACTGTGATGTGCACTGACCACCAGGGGGCAGATGCTCAATGCAGGAGCTGCCCCCTGGTGGTCAGTTTGCTCCCACAGCCACGTTCCCACAGCCAGCCAACCTCCCCCAGTCCCTTCTCCCCTGCCCCCTGCCACCAACAAACCTGCAGTCACTCCCCCTGTTTGGCAGGCCCTGGCAGGCAGGCCCCGGCCAGCCAGGCCCTGATCGGGACTGGGCAAGATGGCCCCAATAGGCCCTGATCACCGGCTAGGCCTAGGGATCCCACCTGTGCGTGAATTTTGTGCACTGGGCTTCTAGTGTTTTATAACTAGAAATGACCAAGGCAAGACTAACTCCCAGGTTCCTCTTTCTATGAAACTCTTGACATTAACTAGATGTGAGTCCGAAAAAGATCATCAAATGCAATGTTTGCAAATATGTTGATATTGATATACATTAAACAAATGCACTGCCTAAAAGGATTCTGCTGTGTGTCCTTTGTAAAACTTTGTATCACAAGTAAGGCACAGAAGAGCTAGGAATTAGAAGACTTAATCACTAGAATTATTTCCACCATAAATTGCATGTCTTTCTGTGTGTCATCACATGCTAACTCATCTTTTTTCTTCTGAAAAATATGAGGTTAAATATTTAATCTCTTAAGTCCTGTCAATCTTATTATTCTGAAAAAGTAAAAATTTCCAAAAATGCAAAATATGGTCCTATAATATATCTAGATTCTTGTCACATTCTTCTTTTATAATAATATTAAAGGAGATTGATCTACATGTCTTTCTCTGGGAGAGGCAAATATATAGAGACTATGAAGTTAATAATCAAATTTATATTATTTAATTTTTTAAAAGTATCATCCTCCTGATATTCACTAACAACAACAAGAAAGGTTACTTTGAGAATAAAATAATATAGTTGAATTAAAAATATAAAAGCTTGTTACTAGGGAGCAATGAATAGCATGGCAAAGATAGTGTGTTTTAAGATAATTTTGATAATAGTAATAACTGGAGATGCTGCCCAATACTAAGAGTGACAGGTCTCCAATGTGTACATGAGATAGCAATAAATTTAAGCTCATTCTTAGTATTGAGACCACAAGAAATATATTTTTCTCTTGATAAGAAACTAAGGATATACATTCACTGTCAGAGAGAATTGTAGAGGTAAAGACAAAAAGTATATTTTTTGGTCCCAGTGTCCCAAATTGGCATGTATTTAGTCTCCTGGATAGATTTTAATTCCCTTTTATTTTTCAAGTATAACCCATTTAAGTAAAAAGATAAAAAGCATAGGAAATTCTAATTAGCTCTCTATGAATTCCATTTGATAAGAAGAGAAATACACTAAAATTCAGCCTTGATATATATATATATATATATATATATATATATATATATATATATAAATATATATATATATGTGTATGTATATATATATATATATATATATATATATATATATATATATATATATTAGAGGCCCAGTGCACAAAAATCTGTCCACTCGGGGGGAAGGAGGGGCCCTCAGCCTGGCCTGTGCCCTCTCGCAGTCTGGGACCCCTCGGGAGATAACACCCTGCTGGCTTAGGCCTGCTCCTGGGTGGCAGAGGGCAGGCACAATCCCTAGGTGCAGCCTCTGGTCGGGCTCAGAGCAGGGCTGATTGGGGAGTTGGGGTGCCGCCCCCTGTCATGCACAGAGCAGGGCGGATTGGGAGGTTGTGATGCCACCCTCAGTCATGCTCAGGGTAGGGCTGATCGGGGGGTTGGGGCACCGCCCCCTGTCACACTCAAGGCAGGGTCGATGGGGAAGTTGCGGCGCCACCCCCTGTCACGCACAGAACAGGGCCAATCAGGGGGTTGGGGAGCTCCCCGCTGTCACGCACAGAGCAGGGTTGATCAGGGTGTTGGGGAGCTCCCCCCTGTCACACACAGAGCAGGGCCCATCAGGGGGTTGGGGCACCTCCCCCTGTCACACACAGAGCAGGGCCCATCAGGGGGTTGGGGCACCTCCCCCTGTCACACACAGAGCAGGGCTGATCAGGGGGTTGGGGCTCTGCCACTCTCACACTCAGGGCAGGGCCGATGGGGAGGTTATGCCTCTACCCTGTCACACACACAGCAGGGCCTGTGGGGGGGTGGAGTTGGGGCGCTGCACCCTGTCACACACAGAGCAGGGCCGATCAGGAGGTTGGGGAGCTCTCCCCTATCAGGCACAGAGCAGGGCTGATCAGGAGGTTGGGGCACCTTCCCCTGTCACGAACAGAGCAGGGCGGATAGGGAGGTTGTGGCCCTGCCCCCTATCACACACAGAGCTGCAGGGCGATCAGGGGGTTTGGGCACTGCCCCCTGTCATGCTGATCCCAGTGCCGGGAGGCCTCTCGGCTCTGCTGATCCCGATGCTGGGAGGCCTCGCAGCTCCGCTGATCCCGGTGCTGGGAGGCATATTACCCTTTTACTGTATAGGATAGAGGCCTGGTGCATGGGTGGGGCTGACTGGTATGCTCTGAAGGGTGTACTGGATCAGGGTTGGGGTCCCCACTGGGGTGCCTGGCCAGCCTGGGTGAGGGGATGATGGCTGTTTGCAGCTGGTCACACACCCTCCAGGGTGGGGGTCCCCACTGGGGTGCCTGGCCAGCATGGATGAGGGGATGATGGCTGTTTGCAGCTGGTCATACACCCCTCAGGTTAGGGGTCCCCACTGGGGTTCCTGGCCAGTCTGGGTGAGGGGCTGAGGGCTATTTTCAGGCTGGTGGGTGACTTAAGCTCCCAACTGCTCCTTTTTTTCTTTTTTTTTATTCTGGGCCAGCTTTAGCTTTGGCTCCAGCTCTGAGGCCTCTGCTGCTGAAAGCAGGCATCTGGTTTGTTTGGGTTCTATAATAGAAACAATGTTTAACTCCAGCTCTGAGATCCAAGCTCACTGAAAGCAGGTTTCTGGGGTTTTGTTTAGCTTCTATATCTGTTACAATGTTTCAAACTGCAAGCTCAGAGGCCGGCAAGGCAGGCGGGGAACATTGGAGTCCTCCTTCACTGAAGCAAGCAAGCCTCATGTTTGCTTCCAGCTGCCTGGCTGCCGGCCGCCATCTTGGCTGGCAGTTAATTTGCATATTGCCCTGATTAGCCAATGGGAAGGGTAGCGTTCGTATGCTAATTACCATGTTTCTCTTTTATTAGATAGGATACATATATATATATGCCTAATATGCAAATTGCCCCCACGGGAGTTCGACTGGGAGACCGCTCACTCACTATGACATGTGCTGACCACCAGGGGGTGGTGCAGAACGAAAGGAAGGCCCCAGCTGGCAGCTGGGGAAGGGAGGCCCTGGTTGGTAGCTGGAAGGAAGGCCTTGGCCGGCAGCCAGAAGATCCTGTTTTTCCCTGATCGCTGGTCAGACATAGGGACCCTACCCTTGCATGAATTTCGTGCACGGGGCCACTAGTTTCTATATAAAAGTATAACTAAGTAGTAAAAAAAAATTAATTAATCAGGCAGTTATCTTGCTATGAATTATCAAATATTTTTACTGATTTTCCCCCAGAGGACAGGTTGTTTATAGGGCATTATGTAAACAGAGCTTAAGGGAAGCTAAACACACTAAACAGAAAATTGAATTGAGGTTTGTTTGGTTTGTAATAATGAAAATATCCTATTTATTTAATCTGCAAACATTTCTTGAATGGGAAAATATTTTGGAAAATGTCCTGTGTAAATCCAAAACTTTTTCAATTAATCACTGCAAAGTACACTATGTGGCTAAGACATGTTAAACTTCAATGAACATATTTGGCTGAGTGAGAATGAAGGGGATAATGGTGGCATCTATGAGTGTGACATAAAACCTATTACATTGGTAATGCACAACAACAGAGCACTGGTCTTTTGAGTGTAGGAGGATGTGGCCCAAAGGGTAAGATAAACACTGGAGTAGGGAATTATATTAAAGAGTAACATATCATTGTCAGATCCACCTGTATTGAACTCAAAACATTACTCCAAGTAGAATTTGATGTTGATTTTGTCTATTATGGGGTAATATTGTCACAAGACTTAAAAAGATGTTTTTATTAAATTTTGGCTTCTGAGAAAGTAAAAGACATCAATAAGTATCCCAGGAACTGTTAACTCCAAAGTATGTTGTATGTTTATTTAAAAAAAAAAAAAGAGTACAAGAAAAACTGTTCTTTCTTTTTTTAAAACTGAAAAGCATTTTAATATTTTTGTCTGAATCTGTTACAAACCTAGAATTACAATTCATATAAATCAACTGTGGTTTCAAAGAATTTATTTGGAGAAAAACAAAAACAGGGGTCTTATTAAATCCATAGGACTGTAGAGAACCAGGCTTGGAAAGTAGACAGAAGCTAAGGTAGCTCTTAACATGCAAAAATACAAAGCACAACAAGCAGGATAGTACCTCAGCACTGCAAGATATTCAAGCACCATGGGTCATATTGATGCCAATGGATGGAACTTCCCTGTCGTTTGGGGGAGCGAGGTTCTTGGAGCACAGCTGAAATGGTTTTCAGAAGCCCCCATGGGAGGATGGGATGTGGACGAAGGCTTCATTCCCAATCCCCTGCCCCCTAAGCCAGCCCTGGAAGAGGAGCAGAGTTCAGCAGAGTCAGAAACAGGGCGGGGGTCCAGGGTTTCCGTTCCTTGTTGCAGCCTGGTGAAGTTCAGAATTTAGACCAGATTAAAGTCCACTAGTCCATGTTTGGAGCCCAACATGGCCGTGTGCCTGGGGCGCAGGAGAGCGCAGCCCACTGAAGCAGTTCCTAGAGGGCTCAGCACCTTGGGGCCAAGAGAGTATGGCTCCTTTGTAGAAGTTTATATAGTTAGAGTTGGGAACTTGCAGTGACCATGCCCATTCTGGCCACTGACTCATTTTCAGGTGTGACTGACTGGTAATTAGCCACCCACGTCACTCAGATTTTACTGGGTATACATCTACAGTGCTTTTCTCTAGTCCCTTCCCCCATGGATCTGCAATGAATAGACCTGAATAATGTTAAATGCAGTTTTTTCACAAATCCATAATAATGGCATTTCTATATCTAGGCTTTCCTTTTTTTTCCTGTTAAATGATAGCCAGGTTATTACAATAGTATCAATACGACCACCAACTACTGTCATGACTACAGCAGTAGACATTTTATTTTACCTCAGTGAGTTTATCTATTGCGTTTTCGTAGAATCACTTATTAAAGCATTGAAGTCCTGGGTAGATGTATCCAATTGATCAAGACCGTGTCATGTTTCTGAGTACTGCAAACCCATTGCATTAGATTCCTGAGGCTGCCATGAAAAATTACCACATGCCCTAGTCGGCTTGGCTCAGTGGATAAAGCATAGGCCTGTGGACTCAAAGATCCCAGGTTCAATTCTGGTCAAGGGCACATTCCCAGGTTGTGGGCTCGGTCCCTAGTAGGGGGCGTGCAGGAGGCAGGCAATCAATGATTCCTTCTCATCATTGATGTTTCTATCTCTCTCTTCTTCTCCCTTCCTTTCTGAAATCAATAAAAATATATATATTTTTTAAAAATTACCACAAATTGTTAACTTAAAACAGAAATCTATAGCATTCCTGGGCTCCAATTTCTGCCTCCACTTCCACATTATTTTCTCTTCTGTGTGTCTCTCAAAACTCCTTTGCTTCGCTCTTATAAAGATACTTGTGATGACCCTAACCAGTTTGGCTCAGTGGATAGAGTGTTGGCCTGTGGACTGAAGGGCATGTATCTTGGTTGCGGGCACATCCCCAGTAGGAGGTGTGCAGGAGGCAGCTGATCGATGTTTCTCTCTCATTGATGTTTCTAACTCTCTGTCCCTCTCCCTTCCTTTCTGTAAAAAATCAATAAAATATATATATTTAAAAAAAGATACTTGTGATGGCATTTAGGACCCATCCAGATAATTTAAGGTAATCTCATTTCAAAATATTCATTTAATTCCATCTGCAGATATTCTTTTGCAAATAAGGTAAAATTTACCGGTTTTTTTAGATTAAGGCTTGATCTATTTAGGTGACCATTTCATTTTTATTTAAGATTTTTTTTTTCAGAGAGAGAAACATTTATGTGAAAGTGAAACATCAATCTGCTGTCTCCTGCATGCCCCCTACTGGGGATTGAGCCTAGGTATGTGCTCTAATTGGGAATTGAACCAGCAAACTTTCAGTGCACAGGATGATCAATGCCCAACCAACTGAGCCACACAGGCCAGGGCTGGGTGACCATTTTACAATGACCATACCGACTACTGCTGAGAATGTGGAGCAAACAGATCTCTCATGCACTGGTAATAACCATTTTGGGAAGCAGTGTTTTAAAAAGGTTATGTATACATTCTAGGGCCATTCTACTCTTAAATTTAATCCAAGAGAAATTAATTTAATTCATACAAAATTATGGGTAAATGTGTATGCATAAAATCTGTATGGACAAATTTTATCCATAGAAAAAAAACTGTTCAAAAACATCAATATCAGCTTTATTTGTAACAAGCAAATATCCACCAACAGGTGAATGGATAAACTTTGTGGCATATCCACAGAACTGAATGCCACTCAGCAGTAAAAAGGAACAAACTACTTACACAACTAAATGGATGATTTTCAAAATAATGACACTGAATGTAAGAGCCAAACAAAAAACAAGTCAGAATGCATTAATCCATTGGCATGAAATTCTAAGGAATTTAATGTAGATGACAGATAATTAATGGTTGTCTGGCAGGTAGGTAAGAGAAGCACAAGCAAAGCAAACTTTTGTAGAGGATGAATGTGTGCATTATCTTGATTATGGCAATGGTTTCATTGATACTAGTATGTACATATGCCAAAACTTATCAATTTTTATCAATATGTACATATGAAAAAATATGTGTGATTTATTGTCCCTGGTCAGTGGGGTTCAGTTGGTTGAGTGTCCATCCCATGCACTGGAAGAGTTCTGGTTTGATTCCCAGTCAGGACCCGTGCCCAGGTGGTGGGCTTGGTGTGCCGGAGGTAGCCAATCATTGTTTCACTCACACATTGATGTTTCTCTCTCTCCCTCTCCCTTCCTCTCTCTAAAAAGAGTCAATAAAATTCTTTTTAAAAATTTAATTTAAAAAAGTGTGCGTGATTTACTGTATGATAATTATACTTCAATGAAACCTCTGGAAAATAATAGTAGAGAATAATGTTATTTTGGGCCAAAGAAGTGAAATAAGAGAAAAATTGAGCTATGTCTAAATAATGTTTTTAGCTACAAGAAACAAATTTAAACCTATTTTAAATGGGTAATTAATTGACTTATAAAGATAAAAACTGGACTAGGAAATTTTTAACCATAGGAAAAAGGAGTTGGTTTAGGGAAAATTAAGCAAAGTTAAATTAGTAATGATAAAATACAGGGAAAACATAAGATAATAATAGATATGAAAGAAGATATTTTGGTGAGGCTGTAACTTATAGAACAACAAAGTCAAATAAGAAAAATAAACTTAGATAAATATTCAACTATTGCATGCATACAATGTGCCAGAGACATTAACAACAATAAATAAGACACAAGCTATCATCATTATCCTTGATCACTTAGGATTTCCCATTTGACACTTGATCATTTAAAAAAAGAGATCCATAAAACAATGAAGGGGAAAAGCTCAAAACTCATCTCAACTCCAACTATCTTTGTGTTTCTAAAAGGAGCTGGCAAAACCCTGAAGTTACTTCATCTTTCATATACAGGCATAACTAGAAGATATTGCAGGTTCAGTTTCAGAATACCGCAACACAGCAAATGTCATAATAAAATGAGTCAAAAAATTTTTGGCTTCCCAGTGCATATGAAATTTATATTTCCAGTGTAGTCTACTAAGATGCAATAGCTTTATGTCTAAAAATGTATATTTCTTATTTTAAAAATAATGTCTTGCTAACCATCATCTGAACTTTAGGCAAGTCATAATCATCCTGCTAGAGGAAGGTCTTGCCTCAAAGTTGAGGGCTAATGAATGATCAGAGTAACAGCTGCTAAAAGTTGGGGTATCTGTGGCAATTTTAAATAAGGCAGCAATGAAATGTGACTTACTGATGTACTCTTCCTTTCTCTAATGAGTTCTCTGTAGCATGTGATGCTATTTGATAGCATTTTACCTACAATAAAACTTTCAAAATTGGAGTCAATCCTCTCAAACCCTGCCACTGCTTGATCAACTAAGTTTATGTAATATTCCAAATATTTTGTTATCACTCAATAATCTTCACAGGATCTTCATCTGGAAATTTCACTGAAAAAAAAAAACACACATTTTCTTCCCTCATACATAAGCAACTTCTCATTTGTTACAAGTTTTATTATGAGATTGCAGAGACCCAGTCACATCTTCAGGTTCCACTTCTAATTCTGGTTTTCTTGCTATTTCCACCACAATTGCACTCACGTTCTCCATTTAATCTTGAACTTCTCAAAGCCTCCCTAAGGGCTGGACTCAACTTCTTCCAGACTTTTAATGTTGATATTTTGACCTCTTTCCATAAATCATAAATGTCCTTACTGGCATCTAGAATGGTGAATCCTGTATAGGAGGTTCTCAATGCAGTTGTCCCAGGTCTATCAGAATAATCTGCAGCAGTGATGGCCTTACAAAATGTATTTCTTAAATAATAACACTTGAAAGTCAAAATGACTCCTTGGTCCATGCTCTGCAGAATGTATGTTGTGTTAGCAGGCATGAAAACAACATTTATCTCATTGTACATTTCCAGCAGAGCCCATGAGTGACCAGGTGCATTGTCAATTGAGTAATATTTTGAAAGTAATTTTGTGAGAGAGAGAGAGAGAGAGAGAGAGAGAGAGAGAGAGAGAGAGAGCAGTAGGTCTCAACTGTGGGCTTAAATATTTAGGAAACTATGTTGTAAACATATATGCTATCATCCAGTCTTTGCTGTTTCATTTGTAAAGCACAGGCAGAGTAGATTTAGTATAACTCTTAAGAACCCCACCATTTTCAGAATGATAAATGAGCATTAGCTTCAACTTAAAGTCACCAACTGCAATCACCCCCAACAAGAGAGTCAGCCTGTCCTTTGACTCTGTGAAGCCAGGCAATGACTTCTTCTCTCTAGCTATGAAAGTCCTGGATGCATCTTCTCCCCATATGAGGCTGTTTTGTCTACATTTAATATCTGTTACCTAATGTAGCCACCTCCATTAATTATCTTATAACTTGGATCTTATAACTTGGCTGGATCTGTATAACTTGCTGCAACTTCTACATCAGCACTTGCTTCACCTTGCACTTTTATATTGTAAAGATGGCTTCTTTCCTTAAACTTTTTCAAGCTTCAAACTTTTCTTCTGCAGATTCTTTACCTTTCTTAGCTTTCATAAAGTTGATGAGTCTTAGGGCCTTTCTCTGTATTAGGCTTTGATTTAGAAAATATTGTGGCTTGTTTGTCCCTGATCCAGACCACTAACATTTTCTCCATATCACCAATTAGGCCATTTCACTTTCTCATCATTTGTATGTTCACTGGAGTTGCACTTTTAATTACTTCACTAACGGTTTGGTGCAATAGGCCTAACTTTCTGCTTATATGGACTTTCAACATACCTTCTTCACTAAGTTTATCATTTCCAGGCTTTGATTTAAAATTAGAGATGTGTGACTATTCCTTTAACTTGAATACTAAGAGGCCATTGTAGGGTTATTAATTGGACTAATTTCAATATTGTTGTATCTCAGGTAATAGACCCAAGGAGAGGGAGAGAGATGGGGTACAGCTCGTTGCTGGAGCAGTCAGAACACACATTTATCAATTACATTTGCTGTGTTATATAGGCACAATTCGTGGAGCCCCAAAACATTTACAATAATAACATCAAAGATCACTGATCACCATAACAAATATAATAATGAAGAGTTTGAAATATTGTAAGAATTACCAAAATGTGACACAGAACAAATGCTGTTGGGAAAATAGCACTGATAGACTTGCTCACAACAAATCTCCAATTTGTAAAAACTACAGTATCTGCAAAGCTCAGTAAAGCACAGTGCAATACAACAAGGTACACCTGTAGTATCAAGTGAGCTTTGATCCAATTCAAGCAAATATTTATGAGTAATATAGTGCAACATATTTCATTGGCAGCAACATCACTCTGTTGTGTAATATAAACTAGAAAAAAAATCACTGACAAATATAGTTAAAGACAAAAGCAAATGCAGAAATTGGAAGGACAAAAAGCCTATGATGAGACATATCCAACAAACTGGGAACCCAGTGACACAGTTTGCACACGGAAGTGGCAGAATTATTTCCCTTTATTGATTATATTATTTATAATTAACCTAAAATGATTATACTATATTCAAAATTCAATTTTATGAAACTTTCTCAGATACATAATAATTTCAAAAAAGAAAGCATTTTAATGTGTAACATTTACCATTAAAGCCAGTTAGTGCCTACAAATCCAATTTTAAATAAATGCTCCTGAGCCCACCTTTCTTCAGCTGCCATTTCAGTGACCCATCTTCACGAACTTTAATAAGCTTAACATACCTAGAACTTTAAGTGAATGCTTCACATCTCTTATCTTCAGAATTTTTCTAATGCCACCGTGTGGGATGTCTGCAGACACCTGCTCAGCATTTAAGCATGACCAATCTAGAGGTGTGGGAGAGTGAATGCCCAGGAGCCATCCTAAACTAATGGGAGATGAAAGCCAAAAGATAAATGGTTCCTCCTTTCATCCCCCAGGCAGATCACTTTAAAACACATTTCATAAAGCATTTTATAAAGTGCAGTGAAATCAACCTGCAGTTGATAATGCACCTCTATTTTAGCTTTTTCTCATTTCATTTTCCTTTCCTATCCCTCACTCCAACACTAAATATATTCTTTTGTCTCTGACTCTACTTTCCTGGGTACCCATGTTAAGACAGTTGTTACTTGAGTCAACTCTACATAACAAATCTTCAGAATGGGTTTTGGAAGCCAGATCAAGCTTCAGTCAGACAACGAAAGGTATATATGGTCTGAAACTGGCTTACAAGGGCACTACAATTAGTCAGAATATTACCTGTGGTGGTTAGAATGGGGTATAGATGGAAGGTTGAGGTGTTGATATACGTAGCTACCAGAATATCATTTTACAAGACAATTCTATGGGTTGGATTTCAGTGCCTTTATTTGATTGTTTTGGAAGCTGTGAAGAAAAAAAAAAATGACAGACTCAAATTGGCTTACCATTAACTGAAAGCGTTCCTGAAAAGAAAGAAGGATTCTAGAAGAGTGTTTAAGGAGAGCCACACCTCCTGTAACCACAGGATACACCCTACTAAACATCATGCCCAAGAATGGCCTTGGTAGATCTGCTAGGTAAGAGCTAGAGCCCTACTAAAAATAAAGTGGAGATTTTTTTGGTAGAAAATTCTAAGAATATTGAATCTGCAGATATCCCTGAATTCTTTAAGGAAGTAGAAGCAGCTTTCTTCACCCTGATAAAGAAAAATGGCCTTCCCATTCCTGACTACCCTGCAAAGATTCTAAGGCAGATGCTTAACCAGATTTTGTGTGTCCTCTTCACAGTGTATACCCACAACTCCTCATTGCTTTCAGGCCTAAAAGCAAGGTTAGATCTCAGTATAGCTGAAACAGAGAAATGAAATTTCTTATACATTGAAGGAATTTCAAGGAATGCTAATATGTATCAGCAGAAACCAGAGTAATATATGTATGAGGAAGTATTCTTGAGGGCAACACACTGGTCAGTGATCAGTGTGAGGATATAGCAAAATATAAGGCTGAAGAGAGAATGATTTATTGGTTTAGAAGTGTGTGACTCAGAGTTCAATGTACTAGTAAGGGCACCTAGTTTTTTGCCCTAAGGCACTGAAAGGATGGTTCTTTTTTTTTTTTAAATATATTTTATTGATTTTTTACAGAGAGGAAGGGAGAGGGATAGAGAGTTAGAAACATCGATCAGCTGCCTTCTGCATGCCCCCTACTGGGGACGTGCCTGCAGCCAAGGTACATGCCCTTGACCAGAATCGAACCTAGGACCCTTGAGTCCGCAGGCCAACGCTCTATCCACTGAGCCAAACCGGTTAGGGCAGGATGGTTCTTTGAAGTTTGGATTCAATGGTGAGTCTGTAATAAATTAGATAGAGATTATGCAATGTCCTTAGAATAGTACTGAGAAAGAGATCAGAAGACTTGGGAAAATAAAAATAAAAATATTTAAATGAATTTACTATGAGATATTGGAAGCCCCACTACCTGACTATTTTCCCTGGGAGACCCCAGAGGACATATCTTTAGAGAGCTAATAAGAAATGTTCTAGTGAAAGAGGCACGGGCATATATGAAAAGCCCAGTGGGTCTGACCTCTGCAGGCAGAAGTAACAATAGGAGATGCTTCCCAGTAGGTTCACTGGTATCAATAGAAATTATAAAAATTTCAGAATGGCAGAGGCCAGGTGCAGCATTTAAATGTCAGAGTAAGGCCAGCTTGGCAGATTAATTTAACCCACAGAAATTAATGGTAATGGATGGCTAATAGACTATGGTGCTTCAAGAGGCAATATAGATGTACAACTATTTATGGTGTTACAACAAGTTCAAGATCTGGAAATCAGAAGGCTGAGACGAATTGCTATATTGCAAAATCACAATTCTTCACCCAATACCCAATCCAACTCAGTCCACTTAGAGTGCATTAATTGCAGAGTGTATAGTTTGTCAAGGCTGCCATAACAAACTACTATAGGCTGAGTGATTTAAGCAACAAAAATATATTTTCTCAAGATTCTGGAGGCTAGATATCTGAGATCAAGGTGTCTGCAAGTTTGGTTTCTTCTGAGACTTCTTTCCTTGGCTTATAGATGTCTGTCTTCTTCCTATGTCTTCAATGATCTTCACTTTATATCTGCCTATGTCCAAATTTTCTCTTCTTCTTTTTTTAATCCTCACCCAAGGAGGATATTTTTTACATTGTTTTTTTGTTTGTTTGTTTGTTTTTTTGTTTTACAGTGAATGGGAAGGAGGAAAGGAAGGAGGGAGAGTGAGAGAGAGATCAATGTAAGAGAGACACATCAATTGATTGCCTCCCACAAGCACCCCAACCAGGGCTAGAGATTGAACCTGCAAACCAGGTGCATGCCTTTGACCGAGGATTGAACCTGAGACACTTCGGTGCATAGTCCGAAGTTCTAACCATGAGAAACATACACAGGCCAGGACCAAATTTTCTGTTTTTATGAGGGTACTAGTCATATTGGATTAGACCCATCCCAAAGACCTCATTTTAATTTAATTACTCTTTAAAGACCCTCTCTCCAAATACAGTTACATCTTGAGGTACTGAAGGTTAAGATTTTAATATGAATTTTGAAGGTAAGTAATTTGGGAAGTTAGATTTTCTTTAGAAAAGGACTCCATAAGCATATATGATGAACATGCCTTTAATTTCCTAAAAATACCCATGACCCTACACAGAGGAAAAGATAGTACTCAAAGTTTTTTTTAAGACACATATACTAGAAGACTTAAAACCCCATCATAGGTCCTCTGAGGGAATTTATACAGACCATGTGATAGAGAGAATTTTGGTCCAAATCCAAGTGACAATCATTCATAATTCCTACTGATGATTCAATTCTTCAGTCTCTAAGTGTAGAATTGACTTTATATATGAAGTAGCTGGCATACTCTCACCTTAGCTCTTTTACCTATGGTGCAAGAGCCATAGGCTAGAAAGGATACGTAAAAGCACTTTAACCTGACACAAAACTCTGTCAAGAGATTATAGAGCAAAAGCAATATTGTTATCCAGGAGGAATTTTAGATACCACTGCTACTTCTCATCAAGCCCTTTTTAAATTCACTTATTTGTCCTTGAAAAAGCATATGGATTATAGCAAATGAAGATGGACTATTACAAACTTAACCAAATGGCAGCTTTACTCACAGCTAGTTCTGTGCTGGAAGTAGCTCTTTACTGAGACATATCAACAAAGTCTTTTTGTATGTGGCTAGTCATCTACTGCAGCGGTTCTCAACCTGTGGGGCGCGACCCCTTTGGCGGTCGAATGACCCTTTCACAGGGGTCGTTTAAGACCATCCTGAAAATCAGATATTTACATTACGATTCATAACAGCAGCAACATTACAGTTATGAAGTAGCAACGAAAATAATTTTATGGTTGGGTCACAACATGAGGAACTGTATTTAAAGGGCCAGAAGGTTGAGAACCACTGATCTACTGGATACATTCCAATCACTGCCCATACAGAAGATAGAAAGGAATTCTCTTTTACATGAAAGAGATAGCAATACACATTGACTGTCTTTTCTCACATATCCCAGTCTCTCTCCTCAGGGAACTATCCTTTTTCACAAAGAATTCATCATCTTGACATTCTGCAGAACAACATTATTGGTTGACTAGAATGTGAAATAATGCTAATTGGAACTCAAGAGCAGTAAGTAATCTGGAAAGACAGAATCACCAGAGGGTAGAAGATAAATGCCATGATGATTCAAGGTTTTCCTATATTGTGAAGTTTACAGGTGTCCAGTGAGCAGGAGAATACCGAGACATCTTGTTTAAGGTAAGGACATGTAGCTGCTTTTTCACCCCTTATGTTGAAAAAAGAAGCACATCACTTGATGATCCTTTTTGAAATTTGTAGAAAGTTTAAACATTCTATTTTAATCTATGTTTCAGTGATTTAAATACTGACAGTTTTGATTACTTTCCAAAGTAATGGAAGGTCCTGCAGGAAGTCTAAGGTGGTTGCAAGCTGTTCTGACACTCAGGTCCGATGACCTAGCAGCTGTGATGGTGATAGAAGTATCCATGGTGGGTGGGGAAAAAAGGGCTTTGCAGGGTCTCTGGTAAGTCACAATAGAGAGCCACTGCAGGAACACTACGGGTTTTGCAGCAGGGCCATGCTCTCAGTGATATAGTACTACCAGCCCTTGACAGCCCTTGAGAAATAGCTCCTGTTGTGCTAATGAGCCCTAAGAGAGACTTAAGACCTAATGGTGAGATGCTAGGTGACTGTGGATTAGAGCTGCCCCGTCACACAGCAGGCAGCTGCATGAGAGAAATGACATATTCAGGATGTCTCCTGAGCAGATCCAAAGATGCAAGTGAATTACAAGAAGAAAAGACCCAGACCCCATCTCAGCTAACACTGATATATAGACATTTGGTCTTTCTGGAGAAGTGCCCTACAACTAACTGACCAAGAAGAAAAATGCTTGGATGTGGTTTACAGATGGATTGGTACCAATACTGGCCACAAATGGATGGTTGCTGTACTATACTCCCGTTCAGGGATGGCTCTAAATGGCAATGATGAAGAGAAAACCACCTCGTACCAGACCTGTGAGCAATGCACTTGGTCATTAACTCTGTGGGTAGATTCCCATGTCCTCAACAAGACCCAGAAGAAAGTATTCTCGGCAGAGGACATACTTAAGCATTCAAACAGGCAGGATCACATGTCCTAGGAAGAGCAGCAGCCTTTCTCCTTGGCTACCCAGTGCTGGTAAATGAGCCATGGAGAAGGTCGGAAGACTGTGCATGGGGCCAGCAGCATGGGTTCCCTCTCACCAGGCTGAGCAGACTGCTGCTGCTGCTGAATAAACAACTTACCAGCAGCAGAGACGACACTTAGCCTTCAATATGGCAGCATTTCTCAGGAGAATAGCTATCCACTTTTTGGCACTTTGAATACATTTGACCTTTAATATCATAGAGGATAATATCTACTCTGGAAAAGGAATCTGTCTTTCCTTCCCAAAATATGTCTTCCAGCACCATCACTCATTCACTGAAAGGGTAAGGGGCCTATTTATGGCAGGGAAAAAAGTTGGAACAATAGGTATATGATGACGGATTCTTCCATTTTATGATAAACCTTGCCACCAAGAACATTCAATCTAATAGAAACACACTCTATCCAGTTAAAGGCTCAGCTAAATTGCCAGCTTATGGACAATATCCTGTGGGGTTGGTTTTCTTTCTCCAGACTGTTAGGGTGCTGAACCAAAATGAAAATCTGATGCCTTGTCGAATAACTAGAAAAACATGGGTCCATAAGCCAACGGGTTGACATATAATTTGCCCTTATTTTCACTTGTCTCATTAACACACTTCGGAATTTGTGCTTCCGATTCCCAAAACATTAGATGAGAGTTCCTGGTAGAGGTCCTTCTACCAGGGAACTCAGTTAAGGGTGCCACTGAACTTGAAACAATGACTATTATCGTGGGATTCTTATGTCAACAGATCAATCAACAACAACAAAAAAGGAGTGACTGCCTTGGATGGGCGGCTCAGTTTGTTGGAGCATCGTCCTGTACACCAACAGGCAGCAGGTTCACTCTCAGTGAGGCACATTCGTAGGCTGAGTTTTGAATCCCCTGTAGAGACACTTATGTGAGGCGACCAATTTTCTCTCTCTCTCTCTCTCTCTCTCTCTCTCTCTCTCTCTCTCTCTCTCTCTCTTCCTTTCCTTCCCTTAAAATTGATAAAAATATGTCCTCA
The DNA here is from genome assembly GCF_014108235.1 of Myotis myotis. Taxonomy (NCBI): domain Eukaryota; kingdom Metazoa; phylum Chordata; class Mammalia; order Chiroptera; family Vespertilionidae; genus Myotis; species Myotis myotis. Next base: position 132,456,817 of record NW_023416324.1, on the reverse strand, counting down.
GGTGAGGGTTAAAAAAAGAGTAGTTACTATGTTAGAGAATATTGCCTGTGACTGCTATGAGGACTAGGATTGCCACTACATATTGGGCAATGAGGAGTATATCTAAAAGATAAGTGAGTTCTGATGCATCTCTTATCTTTTAGACACACTCCTCACTGTGCCTAATAATAACTGTGAACAAGCAATTGCAACTGTGGTCAAATAAAATGATTCAGTTAAAGATTCAGCCTCTTTAGGACTGAAGTGCCATTTCACTAGGCAAGCAACCTGGACAAGTTGAAATTCTGACAAAGGATGAGATAAATCTAGACTGGATGCTTGAAGAGATAAATAAGAAATATCTATTTTGACCTCAGGAAAAGCAGTAGCACTGGGAACATTACCTTGTTCAAATAATACCATGGATTTACAGAGAGTATGAATAGATCTGAGTGCATCAAGTGTTGGAATGGATATATATCTCATGTGCCTTTTTCAAAAACCTCTCAGCCCTTATTCCAGGTGTGACAACCAGGCCTGTAGCAGCTGCAACCAGTTTTACACCAGTACAACCTATTTGCACCTCACCACAACCTATTTGCACCTCACCACAGACCTCACCACCAACCACTTCCTATAGGAAGGTTTCTCTTCTGGTATGGTGTGGGATGCTCATGGGACCTCATTTAGCCCTCTCACACATGTAACCTAGAAATATGAGTTAGCTATTTCCCATGGAGCTATGCTTGACCAATAGGGTCAGGAGCTGATGGATATATGCCCTCCTTTTAGTCAGAGAATTCTAAAACACATTTTTTAATCTACTTAGAAGGTCACACTATACACCCTTGTCAGTCATTCCTGCTCTGCGAGATCCTGTTCCCAAATAAGCTACCTGCATACAAAATGTGTTCACAGCAATGCTTTGGGGAGTCTAAGCTGAGGCAGCAACTGCCCACTTTTACTCTCTAGAGTTTATATTCTAAAAGACACATACTTAATATAATGCATAGAATTTCCTCTTAAATCAAATGTGCTATACGTTCATGCATTTCAAATTTCCCATCCCAAATGTCCTCCTTCATAAGCCAAAAAAAAAAGGGGTTTCTTAAATTTGGAAGATTAATGTTTTCTACCTTTTAATGATATTCAACCATCATGTCAAATATAATTGACCTACCTAAGATGTAAAGACATCAGCTATTATTAATGAAGTGTTTTAAGGCACATTTTGGAACATGATCCCAGAATATATATGAATTTCTATGTGATAAAAGATTAGCTTATTAACCTTGGAGCATTTTATTTGCATCAGCAAAGTTTTAGAATATTAAAAGAGAAGCAATATCTTAATTTGTAAGACTTTTTGACAACACATCAAAGGGGGAAAAAGGCAAGTTGGTTTCAAATAATGAAACTTGCTTCTCAAGAGAGCAGTTGTTTAAAGTAAAACCCTCCTCTTACCCTCTATGGCTGCCTATTCCTTCATTTATTATCTATCACCTCTTTGAGTTTGGAGAATTCTCTTCAAATGTGTTTACAAGGGCAAAAACAAGTTTAAGACAATCATCAAAGAAATGTGGTGCAGCATGGTAGACAGAAAAATAAGCATGATGACTATTTTTTCTCTTATCTCCATATTTCCCAGTGCTTGGCTTATTCTCAATTTCAGATGTCCCTCCTTACTCCACATCTACATTAAATATTTCAAAAATCATAATTGGATGCTCATTTTCTTCTTCTTTATATCATTTTTCTACTTTAATACATTTTTCTGATACTGCGATTCTCAATTGCTTGAGTATACTTTTATGTCTTATACAGATTTGCACATAATTCTTTGAAAACTCATCTCTACAGGTCAAAATACCTTTATTTCCATATCACTGTGATATTTTACAGTTAAGCATTATTTGAATGTTTGACATTGTGTTTTGCACAAATTCGGAAATCTAAATGTTGTTTGATTTTGTAAATATATTGTATTGGAAAATATTTTATTGGTAACAATATAAACTGATTGAATTACCTATTTAATAATAAAATATAAAGTAATATTTAGGCAATTTTAAAAATATATCCCATATATTTTAAATTCCAGTGAGATGTGTACTCAAACACTACTGTTGAGTATATGAATTTGCTACAAACATTTCCATAAGTAACTTTGCAACACAAATCAGTATGTAAAAATGATCATACTTTTTTTTATCCATATTGTACCTCACTATCTATTCTATGGAAATATCCAGAGATCCAGTCAAACCCTTATACAAGAGAATATGTATTCATTTCAGAATTATTTTTCTAGTAAAATTTTTTTTAAAAAAAGCTTAAAGAACTTACAGGGTGGGAAAATAAAATATAATGCACCTATATATATTATAAAAATAATGTTGCTACTTAAAACGCATGTTTGGATAAAGTTTTTTTTTAATTTTGTTTCATTGCTTAAAATATTACAAAGAGTATTACATATGTCTCCCTTTTTTTCCCCCCTTGACCTTCCCCCAGCCTCCCCTACCCACCAGTGTCTTATGTCCATTGGTTATGCTTATATGTATGCATCCAAGTCCTTCGGTTGATCTGTTACCCTCAATCCTCCCCGGCCTTTTCAGTGTAGTTTGATAGTCTGTTAGCTGCTGCTCTGCCTCTGTATCTATTTTTGTTCATCAGTTTATAACGGTCTTTATTATCCATAAATGAGTGAGATCATGTAGTATTTTTTTTTTTCATTGACTGGCTTATTTCACTTAACATAATGCTCTCCAGTTCTATCCATGCTGTTGCAAATGGTAAGAATTCCTTCTTTTTTACACAAGCTTAGTATTCCATTGTGTAGATGTACCACAGTATATATATATATATATATATATATATATATATATATATATATATATTATTGATTAAGATATTACATATGTGTCCTTATCCCCAGGTTACCCTCTACCCCCCCACCCCCCGCTCATGCCCTCACCCCCCCCCCTTGTCCGTGTCCATTGGTTAGGCCTATATGCTTGCATATAAATCCTTTGGTTGGTCTTTCCCCCTTACCCCCACCCTCCCCTACCTTCCCTCCAAGGCCCGACAGTCCAATCAATGCCTCTCCATCTCTGGATCAGTCCTTGTTCATCAGTTTATGTTGTTAAATATATTCCACAAATGAGTGAGATCCTGTGGTATTTATCCGCTCTCCAGTTCCATCCATGCTGTGACAAATGGTAAGAGTTCCTTTTTCTTCTTCCTCTTCTTAAAGAATACCTTTCAGCATTTCATATAAAGCTGGTTTGGTGGTGATGAACTCCTTTAGCGTTTTCTTATCTGTGAAGCTCTTTATCTGACCTTCTATTCTGAATGATAGCTTTGCTGGATAAAGTAATCTTGGTTGTAGGTTCTTGGCATTCATCACTTTGAATATTTCTTGCCACTCTCTTCTGGCCTGCATGGTTTCTGTTGAGAAATCAGCTGACAGTCATATGGGTACTCCCTTATAGGTAACTGACTGTCTTTCTCTTGCTGCTTTTAAGATTCTCTCTTTGTCTTTTGCTCTTGGCATTTTAATTATGATGTGTCTTGGTGTGGTCCTCTTTGGGTTCCTTTTGTTTGAGGTTCTCTGCGCTTCCTGGACTTGTAAGTCTATTTCTTTGCCCAGGTAGGGGAAGTTTTCTGTCATTATTTCTTCAAATAGGTTTTCAATATCTTGCCCTCTCTCTTCTTCTGGTATCCCTATAATTCTGATGTTGGTACGCTTGAAGTTGTCCCAGAGGCTCCTTACACTATCTTCATATTTTTGGAATCTTTTTTCTTTTTCGGTTGGGTCTTTTTTGTTTCTTTGTATTTCAAATCTTTGACTTGATTCTTGGGATCCTCTTGTCTGCTGTTGGATCTCTGTATATTATTCTTTATTTCAGTCAGTATATGCTTAATTTCTAGTTGGTCCTTTTTCATATCCTCGAGAGTCTCACTAGATTTATCAAGGATCTCACTAAATTTATCGGCGGTTTCCATAAAATTCTTGAAAAACCTTATAAATGTGGCCTTGAACTCTATATCCAGTCGTTTGCTTTCCTCCATTTCTGCCATTTGTGACCTGTTTCTTTGTCTCGCATTTTGCCTGCTTCCCTGTGTTGATAGAGTGGCTTTGTGTGCTAGGTGTCCTGTAGGGCCCAGTGTCTCAGCCTCCCCAGTTACCTGAGGTGGACACTCTTGGTGTATCCCCTTGTGGGCTTTTTGCACAGTCTTATTGTAGTTATGCCTTGATTGTTGTAGGATCACTGGGAGGAATTGACCTCCGGGCCAATTGGCAGTGAGAATCAGCTCTGTCTGCAGTGGGAGAACTTCTGTGCTGAAGACACCCTTCTGGGGCAAGACTTGCTTCAGTGGGGTTTTGGTGCTCACTGAGTCTGCACCCTGAGTGTGTCCCTTATGGATCTGAGGAGTTGTAATCTGGATGGTCCCCCTCTGACCACTGGGTACACTGGCTCTTGGATCTAAGGAGGTGCTAATTTAGCCTCTGCCTGAGGTTACACAGCAGGAGCTACGAAGAGAACTGCAGATTCCCCTTCCTTTTTTGGAGATTGGAGGTACCCTGATGAGGCCCAGCTGTGAAGCAATGCAAGCCGCTGTGGGGCCTTGGGCCTTCTCTTGGAAGTTCTGGGTCTGTCTGGCCCAGCTGCAGTTAGGTAATTTTCAGGTTGCAAAGGGCCGGGGCATTCATATGCAAAAGCCTCTGCCTCAGCCTGGGTGGGGCAGGGTCTCAGGGATTCAAAGGGCGGAGCAAGCAGCTATGGCTGGTCCTCAGCCCTGCCCTAAGGGGCCCAGCGGCTCAGTGTCCGGGTAGTTGCTGCAAGCACCTCTGAGGGAAAGCCAACTTCAAGTTCCGAGTTCTGCCCGCTGCCAGATAGTCCAGTTTCTTCCCGTATGAGTCCTGGGTCCCCAGAGACTTCCCGGAACTGGAGTTCAGAGCAGTCGGGAGCTTGTGACTCCCTCCCGATTCAAAAAGACAGCCGTGTGCTCAGGTGCCAGCCCCTTTCTGCGTGCGTGAGCCTCCATACCTCTGCACTTTACTTCCAGAGCTCCTCTGGCTCTCAGCGTGCTTTTCTTTCCTTCTAGCTGTAGAATTTCCACTCAGCCAGCCTTCCTGTAGTTCTGGATGATGTCCGTTTTGTCTTTATATTGTTTTTTTTTTTGAAGTTGTTGTGGGAGGCAGCAATTTCCGGGTGTTTATCTATGCCGCCATCTTAGTTTCTCGTACCACAGTTTTCTAATCCATTCATCTGCTGATGGGCACTTAGGCTGTTTCCAAATCTTAGCTATGGTAAATTGTGTTGCTATGAACAAAGGGATGCATATATCCTTTCTGATGGGTGTTTCTGGTTTCTTATGATATATTACTAGAAGTGGGATCACTGGGTCAAATGGGAGCTCCATTTTTAACTTTTTGAGGAAACTCCATACTGTCTTCCATAGTGGCTGCACCAGTCTGCATTCCCACCAGCTGTGCAAGAGGGTTCCTTTTTCTCCTCATCCTCTCCAGCACCTGTCGTTTGTTGATTTGTTGATGATAGCCATTCTGACAGGTGTGAAATGGTACCTCATTGTTTTTTTGATTTGCATTTCTCAGATGATTAGTGACTCTGAGCATGTTTTCATATGTCTCTTGGATTTCTGAATGTCCTCTTTTTGAAAAGTGTCTATTTAGGTCCCTTGCCCATTTTTTGATTGGATTGTTTATCTTCCTTCTGTTAAGTTATATGAGTTCCCAATAAATGTTCGAGATTAAACCCTTATCGGTGATAACATTGGCAAATATGTTCTCCCATGCAGTGGGCTTTCATAGTATGATTTTACAATCCTTTGTATATCAGTGGGATCAGTTGTTACTTCACCTCTTTCATTTCTGACTTTGTTTATTTGGGTCCTCTCTCTTAGTTTCTTGGTGAGCCTTGCTAGAGGTTCATCAATCTTGTTTATCCTTTCAAAGAACCAGCTCTTGGTTTCATTGATCTTTTGTAATTTTTTTTTTTTTTTTGGTCTGTATGTCATTTATTCCTGCTCTGAGCTTTATTATCTCCTTCCTTCTGGATACTGTAGGCTTTTCTTGTCACTATCATTCTAATTCTTTAAGTTGCAGGGTTAAGTAATTTATTACCATTTTTTCTTGTTTTTTGAGGTAGGCTTGTAGTGCTATAAACTTCCCTCTCAGGACTGCTTTCATTGTGTCCCATAGATTTTGGATTGTTGTGTTTTTAATGTCATTTGTTTCCAGGATGCTTTTTATTTCTTCTTTGATCTCTTTGGTAACCCAATCATTTTTTCATAGCATGCTATTTAGCCTCCAAGTGTTTGATTTTTTTCCATTGTTTTTATTGTAGTTGATTTCTAGTTTTATGCCACTGTGATCTGAGAAGATCCTTGTTATGATTTTTATCCTCTTGAATTTGAAGAGACTTTGTCTATGTCCTAATATGTGGTCTATCTTTCAAAATGTCCCATGAGCACTGGAGAAGAATGTATATTTTGTTGCTTTGGGTTGAAATATTCTGAAGATGTCAATTAAGTCCATCTGATCTAGTGAGTCATTTAGGATTGCTGTTTCCTTGCTGATTTTTTGTTTAGAGGATTTATCCAGTGATGTCAGTAGGGTATTAAAGTCCCCTACTATGACTGTATTGCTATCGATCTCTCCCTTGATATCTTCCAGAAGTTGTTTTATGTATTTGGGTGCTCCTGTATTGGGTGTATATATGTTTACCAGAGTTATATCTTCTTGTTGGATTTCTCCCTTTAGTATTAAGTGGTGGCCTTCCTTATCTCTTGTTATGGCCTTTAATTTAAGGTCTATTTTGTCAGATATAAGTATTGCAGCCCCAGCTTTATTCTTACTTCCTTTTGCCTGAAAAACTCTTTTTCCATCCTTTCACTATCAGTCTGTTTGAATCCTTTGTTCTGAGGTGGGTCTCTTGTAGACAGAAAATATATGGGTCGGGTTTTCTTATCCATTCAGCTACCCTATGTCTTTTTATTGAGGAATTTAATCCATTTATGTTTAATGTTATTATTGATAAGTACTTGTTGGTTATCATTTTTATTCTTAATATTTGTGTTTCTTCTTATCTTTCTGTTTTTTTTTTCTTTTTACAGTAGTCCCATTAGCCTTTCTTGCATTGCTGGCTTGGTGGTAATAAACTCTCTTAGTCCTTTTTGTGTGAAGCTCCTGATTCCACCTTCAATTTTGAATGAGAGCCTTGCTGGGCATAGTATTCTGGGATTCAGTCCCTTGGTTTGCATCACTTTGTATATTTCATTTCATTCCCTTCTAGCCTGGTGTGTTTCTGTTGAGATATCCATCGATATTCTAATGGGAGATCCCTTGTATCTAACTTTCTCTCTCTGGCAGCTTTTTTTTTTTTTTATAAATATATATATTTTTTTTTTTTTTTTTTTTTTTTTTACAGGGAGGAGGGGAGAGGGATAGAGAGTTAGAAACATCAATGAGAGACAAACATTGATCAGCTTCCTCTTGCACACCCCCTACTGGGGATGTGCCCACAACCAAGATACATGCCCTTAACCGAAATCAAACCTGAGACCTTTCAGTCCACAGGCCGACGCTCTATCCACTGAGCCAAACTGGTTAGGGCTCTCTGGCAGCTTTTAAGTTTCGCACTTTGTCGTTGATGTTTGCCAATTTAATTATGATGTGTCTTGGTGTTGGTCTTTTTGGGTTCATCTTGTTTGGGACTTTATGTGCTTCTTAGATTTGTGTAATTTTTTTCTTGCCAATATCCGGGAAGTTTTCTGTCATTATTTCTCTGAACAGGTTTTCTATTTCTTGCTTCTCTTCCTCTCGTTTGGTACCCCTATTATGTGGATATTGTTTCATTTTGTGTTGTCCCAAAGCTCCCTTAGGCTCTCCTCTTGCTTTTTAAATTTTTTTTCCAGTTGCTGTGTGTTTGTGTGTTTTTTCCTACCTTGTCTTCTAGCTTGCTGATGCTGTCCTCAGCCTCTTCTAGTCTACTGTTTAAGCCTTCCATTGTGTTCTTTATTACAGCTATGTCCTTCTTCATTTCCTCTTGGTTCCTTTTCATATTGGTGACAGTTTCATTCAGCTCCTTATAATTCTCATTGAGTTGTGTATATTTGTCATCAAGTTGCGTGTATTTGTCATCCAGCCATTTGAGCATTCTTATAACTATTACTCTAAATTTTTTCTCTGAAAAGTTACTTGCCTCAGTTTCATTTAACTCCTTCTCTGGTGATTCCTCTTTTTCATTCCTTTGAGGATTGCTTTTTTGTCTCCCCATGTTTTGCTCTAACATTTTAATTGTTTCTGTGTCCTAGATCTGGCTGTTTTGCTACCCAGGTTCTTTTGAGGATGGTGCTGCTGGTGTGATCTCTTGGGTCTCCTGAGCTTGGTAATCTAGCATAGCTCCCTACTTGAGCTATTTGGGTTTTCTTGATGTAGGCCTTGAGTTGGAAAGGTGCAACTGCAGCGTCCAGATGTCAGCAGCCGGAGAAGGGGATATCCCAATTTTTGCTGCCTTGCGTCCTTGGTTGAAATCTCACAGGCCCAGCAGGGGCTCATGGATGTACCCAGGAGCTATCTGTCAGGGTGTTGGGGTTCAGAAGGCCTGCACACTGGAAAGACACGACTGTGGTGTCCAGAGTTCTGTAGCTGTAGGTTGGGAAGATTAAGTTTTTGCTTCTGGGCCTGTGGTTGGATACACATGCTCCCAGTGGTAGCTCACAGGGCACCCATGGTCTGCTTGCCCTGGCACACTCTGAAGGGCCCTGGTTGAAGCCAAGGGATGATCAAGGTGTCTGTGAGCAGGTATCCAGGATGAGGGTATTCAGAATTTCTACTGCTAGGGCAATGCACCCTTGTTTGGATAAGAGCACGCCTGTGGAGCAGTGGGCTCAGGAGGCCTGAGCACTGGAAAAGCACAACTGTAGTGTCCAGAGTTCTGCAGCTATGGAGTGGAAAGACTCAGTTTTTTCTGCAATGCCTGTGGATGGATACACACTCGCCCAGTGGCAGCTCACAGGGTGCCCGGGTCCAACCTCAGCAGGTCCAGGGGTTCCCAAAGGCGTAGACGGAGTCGGCGAAGAAGGAAGGACATGGAGACAGTGTTCAGTTGATCAGCAGCCTAGCCAGGATCTCCAGCCAGGATCTCCAGCCAGGATCTCCAGCCAAGTTCTGGTCTGGATCTCCAGAGAGGTTCTGCTGTTTATTGTCTTGTTATATCCGTATTTATACCAGTTGATTTTAATCCTGTCAATTTCTATTACAAAGGTTAGGGCGTTTCTTATCTCCATTCCAGGGAGTAAAGATTATGTAGCTTAAGCATGATTGTTTGTAGTTAAAGTGATTAACTACCCGCCTGGCACTTAGTTAAGGAGTTTCATCCCCTCCCTAACTTCAGGGAAAAATCCCTACCTGGGGAAACAACCTTTCTCGGAGAGGTGACCTTGGTTAAAACACACAGCGCTAAGGGGAGCAAACATATTAAGAACAGTATGCTATATACGCCAGGTCCCTTGAAACATATGCTGTGCAGATGTTTCTATCCTGCAGCGACTGTGTCAAGCAGCAAGGATGGACCGGCTTCTGGCAAATTCCCCCTTTTTTATTTTTTAAACGATAGTGCATGCAAACCAGTGGCCACCTCTCAGATTGGGCCATTTAAAACTCAGAAGAAGACTGGCAAGCAATGAAAGTGAGCATAACTATAAACATAGTGGATGGAGTGCACAAGGAGCCCCATTCCTGTAGAAGGTTGCCGGTCTCTTCAGTCAAGGGATTACAGCTGTCCTCAAGTTGTTGGTTTGATTGTCTTTGTTGGTCTGGCTAGCGGGCGGCATCACTGGCGACGGGCTTCCCGAAGCGTCAGAGAGTTGAAGGGCTGCATTAAAGGGTCCATCAGGGCCGTGGTTGATGGTGGTGTCGGTATCCGAGGAGGAGTAAGCTGTGCCCTCTGGGTCAGCTGATATGGGAGATGGAGGGTAGTAGAGAGAAAAAGAAGAGAAAGCAAAAGAACTACAAGGCATGGAAGTGTTTAGAAAAAAGAGGGAGAAGAAAGGGAAGAAGGCAGCATCCCGACACAGCCCTTTCCTTCAGCTTCCCCTTTCCCTGTGGTCCAAGGTAGAAATGGGAAACAAGTCCTGTTGCAGTGAGAGAGCAGCTGCTGTCAGCCAGTCTCTGTCTTTACCTGGGTCCCGATCTGAGCTGGGCATGGGAAGCGGGAAGCAGCCATGGGGACAGGAGACCTTCCTCAGAAGGGGCGAGTGTTCAAGCCCCTGAACAATTGGGGGGGTGAGGATCTGTGCCCCACCTCTGTTGAACCCCAAGTTCTCTCCTACTGGCCCCCGACTGTGCCTGTCTTAGGTTGCCCCACCCTGTGGGGTCTTACCCGTCGTTGACTACCAGCCATCTCTGGGCCAAGTAGGGTGATGTGAGGTTCAGTTCTGTCTCCTTGGTAGCCTATGTAACTCTGGCCTCCATGCCCAGCAACTGCCTTGGGATCCCCTTGCCTGCTGGCGGGGCCCCGGCATTGATCACATATCTTGGGGAACCCAGGTTTCTTCTCCAGGGAGGGCCCAGCTCACGCTATTGGGTGAGAGACAGATCCATGGTACCAGCCACCATGAGGCTTCAACCTCAGCATGAACAGAGAGCTCAGGCAACAGCAATGGGCAATTGGATTGTAAGAAGAGGGCCCCTCTTGACACAAGGGTAAGAGGGGCCAATACAGGGCAAAGGAGAGTCCTGGAACAGGGCTTTCTCAGCCCAGGATGTCAGGCTCTTGGCACAAGACAACTCCATGTATGGGACATATACCAAACACCCCTAGTCACGGCATAAAAGGGAGGTGCCCTTCCTGGAACAGTAAGGTAGGGAGATTCTAGAAGAGGCTGTGTTCAGGAAAGAAGGAGAAAGGCCAAAGAACTAGCAAACAAGTAGTTAGATTTTAAAAAAAGGAAAAAAGGAAAGGAGATGTGGGGCAAAGCTGGGACATGTGGAAAGACAAAAAGGAGGCACATGTGATCCTCCCAATGGACAGATTGTTCCAGCTCAGGGCTTCACATCTGCTGCAGACGGGCACTGGTCAGGTGTGCTATGGTGAGGCAGAGATGGAGGGCGGTGAGACATAAGGTCGGACTAGATGGTCTGGAATCCACACAGGTGAGTCTGCGTCCTGTGGAAATATACAAGCATATCCTCTCCCCCAGGTTAAAAGTACATCAGGTCCCTTCCAGGCTCCTGTAAACAAGTCTCTCCATTTGACGAGGGCTTTAGGTTTAGTTAAATCAGGGTTCCAATGCCTGTACATCGGGGAATTTCCCTCAAAATCTGCATTTAGTATATTAATTACAAATAGAGTATGTTGTAGAACATGATGAGGAGAGGAATATTTAAACTCATTTTCTTGTAATATTTTGTAACAGGAGTAAATCAAACACCGCTGGGGCTATATAATAGAACTCCCATTTGAGACAAGATATCTCTTCCCTATAATGTAAAGGGGATAGTCGTAATTACATAGGGACAGAATGTTCCTGAATGTTGATCTTCATCAGCCCAAGTTAAAATCTGAGAACTCTTTTTTACATTAGATGCCTTGCCTAGTCCTACTAGGGAAGTGGAGGTGGTGTGCGTGGGCCATGAAGAGGGCCAATCCTTCCCTGCTATGCAGGAAACATCTGCTCCTGTATCCAATAGACCTTCAATTGGTTTTCCCTGAATTTGTAAAATTTTTGTAGGTCTAGTGGCATGGATTTCTTGTATCCAAAATGCTGCATCGCTAGATCCAAAGCCTCCGGCCCCTCTAGCTTTCTGGGTAACAGCTGTCCCTATTTTATGTATTGGTAACAGGAGTAATTGGGCAATTCTCTGGTTGGGCTGAATCTGTATAGTTGTGGTGGGTGGGGAAAGTAAAATCTGTATTTCTCCTGTGTAGTCTGCATCAACAACTCCTGGGATGACTAAGATCCCCTGTAACGAGGTGGAGCTCCGTCCTAATATTAAGCCTACAGTTCCCTCAGGCAGCGGCCCAGACATTCCTGTAGGAATGGCTGCTACTGGCAAGTCTGGGGTTAGTATTGCATGGGTGGTTGAGTGGAGGTCCAATCCTGCACTGCCTGGGGTTGCCCTGAAGAGGTCACTGACTGATCAAAATTTGCAGAGGGGTTGAAGGTTGATGCCCCTATTATTGCAGGGGCCTGGGGCTGGCCCCTTCTCAAGTTTCCCAATTGAGGTGATGGGATATAACCTCCTTGGGAGCTATTTGTAGAGTTTAAAGGCCGACCATTTTTATGGTATTTTGGTCTACATTCCTTTGCCCAATTGAATCCTTCCTGATATCAGGGACAAACGGTTTTTGGAGAATTAATATTATTCCCTAGTGTATTTCCAGGCTGTCGAGGAGCTTGCCATCTGGCCTGAGTATTATTATTTTTATTTGGGCATTCTCTGCTAAAGTGCCCAGATAAGCCACAAGAGTAGCAGTTCATATTTCTTTTATTACCCGTATTATTGCTGGATTGTCCTATACCCTGTACATATTGAGGGTATGTCTCCCCTTTGAGAGCTGCAGCTATAGCTACACCCTGTATAAATGCTGGACTTACATCAGCACACTGTTTTATAAAATCATTTATAGTTCCTGTTCTGAGAATCGGCCTTAATAAAGCCTGACAGGTATTATTAGCATTTTCAAAAGCCAGTTGTTTGATTAGGATATCGGCTGCCTCTTTGTTATTGATTACTCTCTCCACTGCCTGTATGAGGCGAGAAAGGAAATCCTGATATGGTTCCTCGACCTTCTGTTTAACCTCTGTAAGGGTGGTTGTTTTTCCTGCTGTATAAGGTAGGGATTTCCAGGCATTTACGGCACAACTGGTTACTTTGGTAAGTGCCTCTGTGGGCATATTCATTTGCTCCTCAGCCGTGTTAAAATCACTTTCTCTAATATCATGTCTAGGGTTATTCCTTTTCTGTTTTTTTTGCTAGTGGCTACAGCTTTCTTAGCAAGATCATCATATTCAGTTTTCCATAATAAGTAATCGCCTCCTGAGAGACAGGCTTTACAAACCTGTGACCAATCATAAGGAGTCATCCATTTACTGGCTACGGTTTCTACCAAGGTTTGTGTGTAAGGAACTAGAGGTCCATATTCAGAGCAGGCCAATTTTAATTCTTTAAGTACTTTGTAAGGTATAGGCTCCCAGGTGGGGTTTCCGTCCCCACCAGACTCATTCTCATATGCAACTGGGAAGCAGAGTGAGAATTCAAGATCTCCATTAGCTTCAGCTTCTCTTATCGCCCTTTGAAATTTAGACATGGAGCTCATAGGAGCCACAGGCTTCCTTTCTAATTTGGGGAGCCTGTTTTGAATGGGAGGGCCTCTCTCCTCTCTACTGACTGGAAAGGACCAATGGTCATGTTTATGATATTTATTCTCCTCCCGATCAGTAGGCATAGCTAAATTGCTTTTAGATTGAGCTGAAGACAGTAATGATGTATCTTCTCTAGGTGGAGCTGAGGGACTATTTAAAGTTTGAGAAAGTTCAACCGTTTTTGCCTCTGGTGCCAAGGTTTCACAAATTGAATTCCAGAGAGAGAAGGTATCTGCCGGGACCTTCTCAGATCCATGGTAGCTGTAATAGTTCTTTAATTGCTCTCCTACTTTAGTCCAAGTTTCTAAATTAACAGTTCCATCCTCAGGAAGCCATTGACATACGTCTTCTATAAAACTTTCTGTCTGACTGGGAGTTACCTTAACTCCTCTGCTAGCAAGCATATGCGTTAAAAGATTAATACAGAGTCTTTTTTCTTTAGACTCAGTATGACCCATCCTGTCAATCTAAGTTCTGTACTAACTACCCGCTTACCCTACTTATCCTCTATAGGGGGGGTCTGCAGCACCCTACGGTGCAGTCCTATCCGTCCCAAGTATGGGGGGACTTACATAAGGGTCCCTGTTCGGGCGCCAGATGCTGGGGTCCAACCCCAGCGGGTCCAGGGGTTCCCAAAGGCGTAGACGGAGTCGGCGAAGAAGGAAGGACACGGAGACAGTGTTCAGTTGATCAGCAGCCTAGCCAGGATCTCCAGCCAAGTTCTGATCTGGATCTCCAGAGAGGTTCTGCTGTTTATTGTCTTGTTATATCCGTATTTATACCAGTTGATTTTAATCCTGTCAATTTCTATTACAAAGGTTAGGGCGTTTCTTATCTCCATTCCAGGGAGTAAAGATTATGTAGCTTAAGCATGATTGTTTGTAGTTAAAGTGATTAACTACCCGCCTGGCACTTAGTTAAGGAGTTTCATCCCCTCCCTAACTTCAGGGAAAAATCCCTACCTGGGGAAACAACCTTTCTCGGAGAGGTGACCTTGGTTAAAACACACAGCGCTAAGGGGAGCAAACATATTAAGAACAGTATGGCCCTAGCCGCTGTGGCTCAGTGGATAGAGCGTCGGCTTGCGGACTGAAGGGTCCCAGGTTCAAATCCGCTCAAGGGCATGTACCTTGGTTGCGGGCACATCCCCAGTGGGGGGTGTGCAGGAGGCGGCTGATTGATGTTTCTCTCTCATCTGTGTTTCTAACTCTCTATCCCTCTCCCTTCCTCTCTGTAAAAAAATCAATAAAATATATTTAAAAAAAAAAAAAAAGAACAGTATGCTATATACGCCAGGTCCCTTGAAACATATGCTGTGCAGATGTTTCTATCCTGCAGCGACTGTGTCAAGCAGCAAGGATGGACCGGCTTCTGGCAACAGGGGTACCCATAGTGTGTTTGCGGCGCGGAGCTCTGACGCACCTTGAGGGGCCCTGGGGCTGAAGTTGTGCAACAGTGTCTGTGGGCAGTTATTCAGGAGAGTGAATTCAGAATTTCTGCTGCAGGGCAGTGTGCTACTGTCTGTACAATATCACACCCAGTGGGATACTCACAGCGGCTCCCAGGTGCTGCCTGTGGGGTGGTGGGCTCTAGAGGCTTGCACACTGGAAACGCGCAAATATGCTGCCCAGAGGTCTGCCACTGGGGAGGGGGAAGCTGCACTTACTCCTGCAGCAGTGGTGCTCCTTTGGAGGTGGAGGTCCTAGGGTCTGCAAGTCTGTGGGTGTGGCTGCAGGATTTTGGGTGGAGTGGCTGCCGGGTCGCAGGCAGTGTCCAAGGGCTGTCTGGGTGGTGGTATTGATGAGTTGCTAAATGAGGCCGCTCTTCCTTTCAAGATGGCTCCATGCCCAAGTCCCACAGTCCGGGGAGTGCCCACAGCGGTGGTAGTCTCTCCCTGTCCAGGAGAGTCTGGTCTGCCAGCCCCTGCTACTCCTGTCAGATTTAACTGTCCCTCACTCACTCACACACACACCACACTCATCCACACACTCTCCCTTCACCCTCTCACTCACTCACATCCTCTCCCTCACCTCCATCCTGCCAGCCGCCATCTTACTTTTTCTGGATAAGGTTTTAGTCTATATATATAAAAGCCCAGCGACCAAATGTTGGAATGACCAGAACAACCGGTGAACCAGTTGCTATGATGCACACTGACCACCAGGGGGAAGATGGTCAACACAGGAGGTGACCCTGGTGATCAGTGCGCTCTCACAGTGGGAGTGCCTCTCAGCTGTGGTTGCTTCCATGCTCCAGGCCTCTAGTCCTATATAATAAAGAGGCAAATTGACCATCACTCCAACACACAAGATGGCCACCCCATGTGGTCAAAGATGGCCAGCAGGGGAGAGCAGTTGGGAGGGACAAGGCCTGCAGGGGAGGGCAGTTTGGGGTGATTAGGCCTGCATGGGAGGGCAGTTAGGGGCAATCAGGACAGCAGGGGAGCAGTTAGGCCTCGATCAGGCTGGCAGGCAGAAGTGGTTAGGGGCAATCAGACAGGCAGGGAGACAAGTGGTTGGAAGCTAGCAGCCCTAGATTGTGAGAGGAATGCCCAACTACTGGTTTAGGCCCCATCCCACAGGGGTGGGGCTTAAACTGGCAGTTAGACATCCAGCAGTCAGACATCCCCCGAGGGGTCCCAGATTGGAGAGGGTGCAGGCTGGGCTGAGGGACACACATCCCCATGCACGAATTTCATGCACCAGGCCTCTAGTGTAATAATAAAATTCTAATGATATAATTTTAAACAGATAAAAAATACTAAATAGAATATTGACTATCTAGTATTGCATAAATTTTGTAAAAAAATAGATACCTAGATTGTTAAAATACTATCATTTATTAGTCTTTATGCAATAAAAATCATTTATGCAATAAAATACTCTTGTTAACAAAGCTTTTGGAATAATGGGATATCTGGTGATATTTAATTAATTATTTACATTTTCCTGCATTTTATACATATAATCAACATATATTTCCTTTATATAGCAGAAAAAATATTTTTAAAAGATTAAAATCAAATTTCTGTGTTCTTTTTCTTTTATAATTAGGAATTAGACTGAAGCTTTAGTCTAATATTTAAAGCATCACAATATTTAAAACACCTAAGAGATAAACCATTAGTAAAATGATGTTTCTCTATGCTCCTGATGAGTATATTAGTTAAAAAAATTTATTTCAAGTGACAGAAACTCAAAATGTGTTATTAGAACCCTGAAACATTCAACCTAATGGGTGGAAAATGCAGGAAAAAAGGTATTCTCTACATATCTCTGCTTCTTTCATTCTTCATTAGAGTCTAGTAAAGCAGCCTGGTTCTCTCCACAGGACATAACTCATCCCACTACATGCTCTAGAGCTTCTTATGTTACTACTAGAGGCCCAGTGCACATGAAATAGTGCATCCCTAGGCCATCTTCTGCCCCCTTGCCAGTTACCCACCACCACCCCTTGGTTCTTTGTGGTGCCCTGATCGCAGCATGGCTCTGGTTCCCCAGAGCCTATGGGCCCAGGGGAGGGACCAAGAGGTCAGTGTTCCGCCCTCTCCCCTCCCTGCTGCCACTCACCTGGGTTCGCCATGGTTCCCTGTTCTCCAAGCTGTGATTGGAGCCTAAGGGCTGGGGGAGGGACCAAGAGGCAGACCATTCTGCCCTGCTCACCAGCCCTGCACCGCTACCACTCACCTCAGTTCCCCGTGGTTCCCTGATCACAGCATGACTCCGGTTCCCTGAAGACTGCAGCTGGCAGGGGTGGATCAAGAGGTCCCTGTTCTGCCCACTCACCAGTCCCGCCCCATTGCTCCATTCACTGTGGTTCCCTGTTCGCCATGCTGTGATCAGAGACTGCGGGCCTGGAGTGGGGGGAGGAGAGAAGGACTGAGAGGTGCTCAATGCACCTCATGGTGACAAGTCGAATGGTCATTTTGGTCGTCACAGTCACTGCATTTTTATATATAGGATGCTGACTAATATGACAGAGTAGGATTCTCTGACTCGGTTTCAGAATTCAGAAAGATACTGATCAATCTAATTTGGATCAGGTGCATGTATTTGTGGCTATAATTAATAAGGAAGCCTCCAGAAAACCACAGAGCTGAGAGAGTCAGAGAGGGCAACTCTCAGAAATGGGAAGTTGGAGAGCATATAATGTGTCAAGTAAAATAACCATAAATACAGAGGTTTATTAACACACTATTTCTAATTAATGACTAAATCATCTTCAATTAATAAACTATTTCAATTAATATTTTAATGGATTACATTTTATAGTACTGTAGAATAGTGATTTTATCATGTAGGAATATTTCTAAACAGTTTTTAAACCATCTCCCAAGTGTGTATTTTATATATTTGTAATATAGTGAATATCTTTGTCTAAACAATGTTTTTAAAAGCTCTTTCCAATAAAAATATATCCCTCATATATATAATTTTAAATTGTATAGCACACATCTTTAAAGTAAAAATAAATAGGTAAAAGTAGGTTTTAATAGTATATTCAATATAACCAAATACCTCCATAATATTCTTATTTTAACATGTTATATAGCTACATTTTAAGTATTCAACAGCATCTCTGGCTAATGGCTACTCTAATGGATGATGTAGCTCTAAAATATATACCCTATATACATAAATGCATAGTATATATGTTCTCTTTATGTGTGTAAATGTTAAATATAAAATATATTTATCCAATATATATTTTTATATGTAAATAATGAATATATTTGTCCATGCATTCTATAAACGTAATAGTATTGATATAATCCTATCTAATAAAAGAGAAACATGGTAATTAGCATACGACCGCTACCCTTACCATTGGCTAATCAGGGCGATATGCAAATTAACTGCCAGCCAAGATGGCGGCCGGCAGCCAAGCAGCTTGAAACTAACATGAGGCTTGCTTGCTTCAGTGACAGAGGACTCCAACGTTCCCCACCTGCCTTGCCGGCCTCTGAGCCTGCAGTTTGAAACATTGTAGCAAATATAGAAGCTAAACAAAACCCCAGAAACCTGCTTTCAGTGAGCTGGGATCTCAGAGCTGGAGTTATACATTGTTTCAGTTATAGAACCCAAACAAACCAGATACCTGCTTTCAGCAGCAAAGGCCTTAGAGCTGGAGCCAGAGCTAAAGCTGGCCCAGAATAAAAAAAAGAAAAAGAAAAAAAAGAGCAGTTGGGAGCTTCAGCCCTCAGCCCCTCACCCAGACTGGCCAGGCACCCCAGTGGGGACCCCCACCCTGAAGGGTGTGTGACCAGCCTAAAAACAGCCATCATCCCCTCACCCAGGCTGGCCAGGCACCCCAGTGGGGACCCCCACCCTGAAGGGTGTGTGACCAGCTGCAAACAGCCATCATCCTCTCATCCAGGCTGGCCAGGCACCCCAGTGGGGACCCCCACCCTGATCCAGGACACCCTTCAGGGCAAACCAGCCAGCACCCACCCATGCACCAGGCCTCTATCCTATATAGTAAAAGGGTAATATTCCTCCCAGCACTGGGATCAGCGGAGCTGCGAGGCCTCCCAGCACTGGGATCAGTGTGACAGGGGCAGCACCCAAAACCCCTGATCGCCCTGCGGCTCTGTGTGTGACAGGGGGCGGGGCCACAATCTCCCTATCAGCCCTGCTCTGTTCGTGACAGGGGAAGGCTCCCCAACCTCCTGATCAGCCCTGCTCTGTGCCTGTTACTGGGGAGCTCCCCAACCCCCTGATTGCTCTGTGGCTCTGTGCATGACAGGGGGTGGCGCCGCAACCTCCCCATGGACCCTGTCTTGAGTGTGACAGGGGGCGGTGCCCCAACCCCCGAATCAGCCCTACCCTGAGCGTGAATGAGGGTGGCATCGCGACCTCCCAATCCCCCCTGCTCTGTGCATGACAGGGGACGGCGTCCCAACTCCCCAATCGGCCCTGCTCTGAGCCCGACCAGGGGCTGCACCTAGGGATTGGGCCTGCCCTCTGCCACCCGGGAGCAGGCCTAAGCCAGCAGGTCGTTATCTCCTGAGGGGTCCCAGACTGCGAGAGGGCACAGGCCGGGCTGAGGGATACCCCCTTCCCCCCGAGTGCACAAATTTTTGTGCACCGGGCCTCTAGTATGATATTAAATATATGCAATTTTTTTTTTTAGAATTACAAGACAATATAAAAATAAGTTCTAATGGCTTCATTCACTTCCACTGTATCATGGGTGACTGCAAATGACTTTGGAGACTAATGCTGTTAAGATTTAATTCAATATGCTTCTCAAGGACATAGGAATCTGAGAATACTGTATTTGTATGAATCAATGAATTTAGAAGGTAATTCAATCAATAACAGGAAAAGTATACAAAGAATAAGGTAGGTAATGGATGAAATAAATTTCTGATTACCCTTCACTTAACTTTAATGATGATTCACTAAAATTGTCTCTCTTACACCGGAAAACTCTTTTTTTTATATAAAATAGAACTTCCAAGGAGTAGTATCAAACAAAATGGAAAGTCTGATTCAATAAAACTTAAAACAAGTATAACAAAATTCAACATCTTTTCTATTTTATAAGATGTTTCATAAGCATACATAAGTGGATTTGAACATCACTTGCCACAGACAAAATCAAGAGAAGATCTTACAGTTAAATCAGAAATTTAAAACAATTTTCAATCTCTTTCTCAATGTTATTGAAATTTTAAAGAAAAAAATGGAAAGTTCTACTCCTACTTATTTCAAAAAATGATTGAAAAGCCTTTTGAGAACCTTAATATTTCCCCTATTGTTCCATGAAAGTCTTTTTGAAAAATTTTTTAAGGTTGTTGAGAACTGTACTCATCTCAAGATAGTCTTTCACTTGAAGGCTATTTCAGGACAGTTTGGTGCTGAGGAAGCTGAAACACGGGGAAATGTAAATTAAGTTTCTAGGAGGACATGGCTAAATAGCATCAGTCCTGTAACGTGGCGATGGACAGCAGGCAGGGCCTGAGAGGCACCATGCATAGACCTATCAGCTCTGCCTTTAGTTTCCTTCCTCATGCCAACTTGAGTGACCAAGTTGAGTGAGAGGCTTAGCTCTGATGGGAAAACTGATCTTGGGTGATTTCTTATCACTGTTAGTCATATCAGCTTTGCTTATCTCCTTTTGATCTTCACCTATGAAATTTAAGGGTGCTTTCCATGTGGGGAAAAAAATAAATACATGTGCAGTGATAGTGTCTGCCCTGCCATGGTTGATTTAGGAATTTAAAAACTCTAAATTAAAGTGAGAAAGGGTAAATTGACTTCTGAACTCTACTAGGAATCATCACTTTTTTAAATGTATATTTTCTTCTCAAATATCTACAACTGTTAGTACATAAGTACAATGATGCTTTTAGGGTTGACAATTCATTATTTTCCCCTTCTCTGTATCAGCTAGGAGTGCAGAAAAGTAAATTAAAATACTGTTTTTCCCATCTCAGTAGTAACCAGGCACTTTGTTGAACCAATGAGAGTAGAATATACATAAACATATCTGAGAACTGGTAAAGCACTTAAAATTTCTTTGAGAACATCTAATCTAATAAAAGAGAAACATGCACATTGACTATACCTCCGCCACACCCACAAGGCATGCCCACAAGCCATGCCCACAAGCCAATCAGGAGTGATTATGCAAATTAACCCAACTAAGATGGTGGTGACCACGGAGCTGGAGTGAGCAGGAGGCTTGGGTTGCCCCTGGCAATGGATGAAGCCAAGCTTCCCGCCTGCCCTGGCTGGCCCTGAGCTCTGCTCAAGGCTACAAAATTTCAATTATAGAAGATAAATAAATCCCAGATACCTGCTTCTAGCCTGCGGCTGTGGCCAGCCTGAAAACGGCCATCAGCCCCTCACCCAGGCTGGCCAGGCACCCCAGTGGGGACCCCCACCCTGAAGGGGGTGTGGCCAGCCTGAAAACGGCCCTCAATCCCTCACCCAGGCTGGCCAGGCACCCCAATGGGACCCCTACCGTGATTCGGGATACCCTTCAGGGCAAACCAGCTGGCCCCCACCCATGCACCAGGCCTCTATCCCATATAATAAAAGGGTAATATGCAAATTGACCCTAACAGCAGAACGACTGGGAATCATTGGTCACTATGACACACACTAACCACCAGGGGGCAGACGCTCAATGCAGGAGCTGCCCCCTGGTGGTCAGTGCGCTCCCACAGTGGGAGCTCTGCTCAGGCGCAAGCCAGGCTGATGGCTGCCAGCACAGCAGTGATGGCGCGAGCCTCTCCCACCTCCTCAGCAGTGCTAAGGATGTCCGACTGCAACTTAGGCCTATTCCCCGCTGGCAAGTGGACATCCCCCAAGGGTTCCCGGGCTGCCAGAGGAATGTCTGACTGCCAGCATAGGCCCGATCCCCCAGGGAGTGGGCCTAAGCCAGCAAGTGGCTATCCCCTGAGGGGTCCCAGACTACAAGAGGGCACAGGCCAGGCTGAGGGACCCTCCTGAGTGCACAAATTTTTGTGCACCGAGCCTCTAGTTAATTGTTTAATAAGGATCTACTGAATTAGTAAATTTTTGACTTAAGAAAAATAGTAAGTTCCCCAAACACAATTATATTGTGAGTTTAAACGAGACTTTAATAAAATAAACATCTTTGGTATGTATTAATTTCCAGGCATATAAGGGATACTCAAAACAATATTCCCTTCATAAAGAAGGAGTCTTTTGATCATGTTAGAGAACTATAGTCTTTATTCTTTATACTAGAGGCCCGATGCACAAAATTTGTGCAAAGGGCTAGGCTCGCATAGCCATAGCAGCTTGCCTCGGCCCTCGCAGCCCCAGCTTCATCCGGAAGGTTGTCTAGAAAGGTGTCTGGAAGGTTGTTCGGCTGTCCAGTCTAACTAGCATACTATGCTTTTATTATTATAGATATTCACTAGAGGCCTGGTGCACGAATTCGTGCATGGGTGGGGTCCCTTGGGGTGGCCTGCAGAGATAGGATCCCAGCTCACACCCCCAGCCTTGTAGCCCTGCAGCCCTGCCTGAAACCCCTCCTTGACCTGGCACTGCCCCCTCAGCTCCTCCACCATCCCACCTATGGGGCTATCAGTCAGGACAGGGCCCCCCACCCAGCTCCCTAAGCACCTAGGAGCCAGGCAGCAGCCCCACCCCCACCGCAAAGGCTGGTCACCATCTGTGGGGCTATTAGCGGGGCGATCGGGCCTCCGCTCACACCCACCTTGGCCTGGCACCACCCGCTCACCTGCTCCACCATCCCACCGCAGTCCTACTCTCATTGGGGCCCATCGGGCCAGCAGCACCTAACTGCTGCCCGCTGCCAGTGCCACATTGCCAACACTTGCCATGTTCCACACTGCCCCCTGGTGGTCAGTGCATGTCATAGTGAGCTGTCGAACTCCCAATCTCCGGGTCAAACTCCCAGCTGAATGACTGCCCAAAGGGACAATTTGCATATTAGGCTTTTATTATATAAGATTCCTCTACTATTTTTTTTGCATGAATATTGCTGAGAATTCATTCCTTCTGGATTTATGCATTTCCCCTTTGTTCTATAACTAGGACTTCACAGCCCTGATTGAATCCTCTTACAGAATCACCTTTCCTTTTCTTAGCCGTGTCACACCACAATGTTTCCTTTTTTGATCTGTACCTGAACTCTCTTCTTCTCCTGTATACTGCACACCAGCACATAACACTCTCCGCAACTGCCTGACACTATTATCGAAGCTTCCCCCTGCACTTGCTGCAAACACCCTCTCACTTAGATGTTCTCTCACAGAATTAAATTACCATATGTCTCCTTATGTTGTGCTTGTGCATTCTGAGCTCTGAGCTTTTCTTTTTAAATTTTGCCTGCCTTGGCAGCAAAACATCTTTAGTCTGTGGCAGGCTATCTATGTTGGCACTTCCCTCTCCCAACCTTAGCCACCTGGCCAGTCAGGTCTTTCATTTCTCTGAAAATATTTTCCTTTTTTTTTCACATAAGAAAAGAAGCTACTTAACCTTTTAATAAAGCTACATCACCTTAGACTAAGAAAACTGGCCTGTATGTTCACTATCACCAGAAAGACCATCAAAAGAACAGACATTTTTAAATATTCTTTTCAAACTACATGACAAATGTATAATAAACTTCTTTCTCTGGACACTTCAGAACTGGAAAAACTAATTGTTCTATAAATGTTGGCAACAACTACAGGTTTACAATAGCACAGCATGCTCTGCTTTTTTTTAAATCCTCACCTGAGGATATCTTTTCATTCATTTTTGAGAGAGGGGAAGGAAAGGGAAAGAGAGAAACATCCATGTGAGAGGAAAACATCATTTGGCCACCCTCACTGCCCCCTATCCCCCAACCACTGAATGCGCCCCAACTTGGGATCATACCCGTATCCCAGGTATGTGTCCACATTAGGATTTGAACCCATGACCCTTTGGCATGTGGGATGACACTCCAACCAACTGAACCACCCAGCCAGGGCTCTGCTTTCTTATGATAACTGTACAACAGGACAAATTAAAAATCTGGATTTTAATTACCTTTCCAAATGTTTGCTTCTGTTGGAGGTATTTTAAAATTCCAAAACCTCAGTAAAACGGGGACTGAAACAATATAAAAATTTATCTCCTTGAATAATACTTGTCCTCAGATCAGCACTTTACAATTTGTCTGAGGAAGCATTCTACAAGAAGAGAATTAGCTTTCTATTGATGATAACTTTCAACGTGTATTTTGTAAGAAGAGAAAGTCAAATACTGCATGTTCTCACTTATATGTGGAGTCTAAGAAAGCTGGATTCATAGAAATAGAGAATAGAATGGTGGTTGCCAGGGGTAAGGCAGTGAAGGAAATGGGGAAATATTGGTCAAAGAAAACAAACTTCCAGCTTTAAGATGAATAACTTCTGAGAATCTAATGTTCAACATGGTGTCTATAGTTAACAATGCTGTGTTATGTACTAAAAGTTGTTTAGAGAATAGATCTTAAATGTTATCACCACACACACAAAAGTAATTTTGTGAAGTGATAGAGGTATTAACTAGTTTTATTGAGGCAATCATTACTCAATATATATGTGTGGCAGATATCACATTGTATATCTTAAACTTACACAATTTTATATGCCCATTATATCTCAAAAAAAGCTGGGGGAGGGGGCTAAAGTCACTCAGCACCATGACAATTTGCAAAAAAATATTGCTCTTAAATCAATAACTATTTGAACAAAAAGGAATACCGAAGTCATATTCATGTCTTTGGCTCAATTCTTCCATATAGTACCATAGACATTTAATACTTATCTGATTTTTAAAATTATGCATTTCACTAGCATTCTGTATATTTCAAGTGCTTTTATATGTAACTAGGGGCCCAGTGCACGAATTCATGCACCTTGAAAGGAACTGTGGGCTGCGAGACTGCAGAGGGCACAGGGGTAGGTCTCGGCCCACCCTCCACACCCCCTACCAGTGGGGTCCCCTCTCTACTGGAAGCCCCATTCCTGCCGCCACTGCTCCCATGCGCTGATGGCACCAGCCCCGCTTGCACCCACTGACAGCACGAAGCAATTGGGGCCAGCACCAGCAGCAGGTGCAAGCGGGGCCAGCATTGTCAGCAGGTGCAAGTGGAGGCTGCTGCCCCAATCGCCCCTCATTAGCAGGGGGAGGTGGAGAAGCCCTGAGGTGCGATCAGGGCCAACAGCCACCACTTGCACCTGCTGACGGCAGCAAGCAATTGGGACTGGCGCTGGGCACCAGCAGCGGGTGTGAGCAGTGGCTCCGGCGCCAGCAGCAGGTGCTAGTGCGGCTGGTGCTGGCAGCAGATGCGAGAGCCAGGCAGGACCACAGCATGCGGGAGCAAAGAGTTTTCAGTACCATCAGAGGCTAACCCCAATGACAGCAATAGGTGGCCCACCTTGGTCTGGCATCCCCAGTCACCTGCTCCACAATCCCGCTGTGGATGAAGTCCACCATGTTTTTAGCTCTGCCACCTGCTGCCAACACTTGCTATGTTCCACATACGCCCCCTGGTGGTCAGTGTGTATCATAGTGACTGGTTGTTCGGTTGTTCCGCCATTCGGTCTATTTGCATATTAGGGTTTTATATATATAGATACAATGTAAGTGCTATGTAAACAGTTGTTTTACTGCATTCTTTAGAAAATGACAAAAAAAGTCTGTAGATGTTCAGTATAGACACAACCATTTAGGTCTAACTATATGGTACACGTCAGTAACATAACATTTTTTTCCAAAAATTTACAACTGGTGGTTGTTTGAATCCATAGATTTGGAATCTGTAGGTAAGGAGTGCCAAATGTAGTTATTCCCTGAGGTGAGTTGGGAAAAACCTCATAGAGGAAAAAGACACATTAGTTAATTCATGAAATATGATTACATTTTACCAGGTGAATGGGATTCTGGGTTCAGGTTGGGAAAGAAAGAGCAGTCCAAGAAGACTGCATAAAAGAGTCAAAAAAAGGACAGTAATCCAACTTAAGTTCTGAAAAGAAATATATTTCTGTTATTCGATAAAATAAATTTTTAAGCAAATTAATCATGTAAATACTAATTTTTTTATTTTGTTTTGTCTTGCTTGGTAAAATTAAATTTGTCTATTGTGGTTACAATCCAGGATTGTTATGTGTTTGGAATCTGGGATCTGGGAGTAGAAATGGTGAGGGATGATAGTTGCAAGAAATCAAATAAAAAAGATAGGTAAACATACACATTTTTTTCTTTGACACTCACCAAGAGGTGCAGTGTATGTACCCTCCCTTTGGATGGGTTTTGTGACTACATGGCCAATAGAACACGAGGCAAGCGCTTACATTGGTATCTTGAACTCCGTGTCTGCCTTTTTCTAGAGGATGCAAGGAAACGTAATCTTATCACAGGAAATACAGGCTGACCTCCAGCCAAGAATAAGCATCATGTTCCCAACCACATAAAAGAGTCACTTGAAGGTGGACCCTCAACCCTCATATATGCCTCCCAGCAATCCTTCATGGAGCAGAGATGAGCTATCTCTTTAGAGCAATGAACAATACAGATTCATAAGAAAAATAAATATGTCTTATTGCTTTAAACCACTAGGATTGGGGTGGTTTCTAGGCAGCCATAGATCACTGGAACATAGGCGATTGGTGAAAGGGTCTCGATGGGTAAGGAGTAGATTGGCTACTTCTTTTGATTAGGTGGAGAGATGATAGCACAGGGGGTGGAGGAGAATGATTGCATGTTTCACTAAATCAGATGACAATCATATTTTTAACCCAGAAGGTAAAGAATGGATTTTAATGATTCTTGAAAGCAGCAACATTTTAGGAAAGCTCCTTATTAACCTGTTGGGGATGTGCCATAAATAAGATTCATAGCATAAAACTGCTTTGCCATCACTGAATTTTATCAGTGACAGAAAAAAAATTATGTTCTGAATACAGGAAAAGTAACCATAAAATATGAACTTACTCTCCCTCAAAGAAACTGTTGAAATTTGAAAGTTTTTCCTAAATCCCAGAGTACAATCTAAAGCTGTTTGAGACCTTACTAAAATACTCATTAAATATGATTTTTAAAATTCTGTATTTTCCTCAAGAATACATTGTTTTTATTATAAATCTAGAGTCCCGGTGCACGAAATTTGTACACTCTGGGGGAGGTCCCTCAGCCCGGATTATGAGAGGGTGCAGGCCAGGCTGAGGGACCCCACCAGTGCAGGATCAGGGTCAGGGAGGGACACGGGAGGCTGGCCAGCTGGGGAGGGACTGAGGGAGGTCTCCAGGATGTGTCCAGCCCATCTCGCTCAGTCCCGAACTGCTGAACCCCAACAGCAAGCTAACCTACCGGTCAGATCATCTGCCCCCTGGTGGTCAGTGCACATCATAGAGAGCGGTTGAATGGCCTTAGCATATCATTGGCATATTACACTTTGATTGGTTGAATGGCCAACCAGACACTTAGCATATTAGGCTTTTATTATATAGGATATAACCCTTGATTATACACCCAAATAACCAGAACCATAACAACATGGCTTGCCCCACTGCTATTTAGTCTTTTTTGAGAATACTTGTGAATTGCTTGCTTGTTTGTTTTTTATTTTATTTTGTGTTTTGTTTATTCAAGTTTCATTAACTTCTATAAATGATGGTTTGGTAAAAGATTATCATCCTTATAATTCCTATTTTGCTCCATAATTACAGTTTTGAAAATCTTCCAAATATTCCAGAAACAAGTCACCAGTGCAGAACCCTTTTCTAAAGAGTATTACTGTGCATGACTAGTGGTCACTTATATATTGTCACATACATTTTATATTTGGGGGACAGCAATTTGACACATGGATATTGAAATCTATTTGTAATAAGCCTTATTGCTATGCTTCTTGCATTCCTCAAATGATGCATATAAGGAAAATTTTCAAAAGCCAATTGCAAGGGAAAAATAATTAAGCTCTAGGTAAAAGAAAACAGAGTTTATCAACTCACTAGGAAACTTTCTTCCAGGGCATAAGGCAACATAAATCACACCCCACTCTCTGCCTCTGGAAAGCTTGCTCTAGGCTAAAAACAGAGGATGCTGAGATAGCTATGTAACTGTTGAAGTGATGAATATCTATACTAGAAAAAGACTGCATGAAAAGTTGAATTAGCAGCCACAATTTAAAAATTGGGAGTTTCCATCTAAAAATTCAGTTCTCTAGCTTCTCTTAAAAAGAGAATAACTGGCAGGCTTGTGCCCACATTCCCGCATGGCAGCCTCTAGCTAGGCAGCAGAGTGTCTATTAGAAGGGACCTAGGAGCTCCAGTCCTCGCCTCTCTCTGCTTGGGCTCCCTAGGGCTGTCTGTCCAGTTTCCATCTACCGTCTCACTTAGACCGTTTATTTTCTTATAGTTAAATTATGAAAAAGAGAAATATTTTTGTGTCCATATTTCTAGCAAAAGTAAGAAGACAAAATTTAATTGAAAAAGGGCAAATGATTCCAGAAATATTGGTTATATCCAAGCTACTTTGCTTAATTATATTTCTCATTCCTTGCCCCCATAGGAATTGAGCTTACTTCCCCTGTTTTTAGACAGTCAGGATAAATTTTTTGAGCCAAAAGAAAACTGTTGACTGTACTTCCCTAGAATATGCTCACTGAGAAAGTCAATCCAACCATCCTTGGTCATTTACAATTTTGCTTTACCTTTTCAACAGTTTACCTTCAGTCTCAGCATTATAATTCTCACATATGTTAAAATACTTTCTGAAAGGGTTAAGAGAATAAAATGGGGCAGAGAGAAAACTTATTGTGCTCAGCAGATATCTTGCAGAAAGCTTGCAACCTTGAGCACACGTAGCCCAGATAACCACTAGCCATCTGATGCTGAGAGGAACCAAGGGCAGACCAGACTTTTGCTATCAGCAAAGTGGCTTACAGCCAGCAAAAATTAATAAAAACCTATCTCTCCCTGCTCTCTTCGCTGACTCCATTTCGTCGGACTCAGCCCACCTGCACCCAGATGCCTGGAATAAAATCTCTTTCGAAACATTATGGCCTCATATCATAGGTGCACGAACCCGGCCCACTCAGAACCTTTCACTTGCCAGCTTCAGGTTATCATTACCCTTAGCAGTCTCCTGTCTTGTGGCCATTAACCCATTCGGCCATTCCCGAGTACCACAATCAAAGCCACGGGAAGGCAGGGTATGTTTCTAGTACCACAGAATATTTTAACCATCCATTTAATTTCAGTTCCCAGTTTCCTCTAATGGTCTCCTTACCCAGACTGTAGAAATTTAAGCAATCCAACTTAAGTTTGAAAAACAAAAATCTTCCTCTTATAGAATAAAATAAATTTTAAAGCAGATTATTCAGGTAAATGCCTGAATTTTTTATTTTGTTTTGTTTTGCTTGGGAAAAATTACCCTTGTAAACCTTGGGTGGAGATGGGAATATAGAGCCCATTTCCTAGTATTAGGAAATGATCAGACCTCACAAATCTAATGTGAGTGGTTGCAAGTGCCTCTGTTGCCAACCATGGCCTTGGGAAAGCAAAATGCCCTGAGCAGGGTCATCTATAATGAGGTAATGTCAATAATTTTAAAAGTAAACAAACCCAACTGTTAAAATAGAAGTAGGTATAGATATATAGTCATGCATGTGGATAGAAATAGAGATAGATAGAGATAGAGATAGAGATAGAGATAGAGATAGAGAGAGAGAGAGAGAGAGAGAGAGAGAGAGAGGTAGAGGTAGAGGTAGAGGTAGAGGTAGAGGTAGAGGTAGAGGTAGAGGTAGAGGTAGAGGTAGATAGAGATAGATAAAGATAGAGATAGATGATAGAGATAGAGATAGAGATAGAGATAGAGATAGAGATAGAGATAGAGATAGAGATAGATAGAGATAGAGATAGATAGAGATAGATACAGACATGGAAATACAGAGAGATTTCCAGACACAGAAGAAACAGCAGAAAGCATTAACAGGTAATCAACAAAAGCCAGAGCAGTGCTTAAGCTGTTTTCAGTTTGGGGCGGTACTGGTTGGTCATTAACGTCTGCTTCTGGGAGAAGCAAGTTAATAGCAATGTTGCTGAGGCTTTATCTGCTTTCTTTCCTCAGGAGCAGCTATCCTGATTTCTTTAGGCCTAGGGGAAAAAGAGAAACAGTCACCTGTTTCTGGGTCTCTATTGAAGCTTAAAATGAAAAATAATAGTCCAATTTAATAAAAGGAATTTCCTCTCTCCTGGAGCTGCTGGAAAGAGTGCAAACCATTCATCGAGGTGTTCGAGTTTTTGTGCAGCTGAACAGACGATGGATAAAAGTTCCGGTGCTCTGTAATTAGCGCTGGGCAAGTGCTTCAGGCAGGCGTCCAATGCCCAAAGACACAGCATTGCTGTGGCCTGCCAAACCAAGACTTTAAGTAGCCTTAGTTTCTATTCTTTCAAAAGTATGAATTGTAATTGCCATTTTCTGAGACAAATGAAAGACTAACCTGCCTCCTCACAGTGCACATTTCTAGAAGGGATCCTCTATGGTTATATCAAGAAACCAGCTCTAACTCTTTCCAAGTCACTGAAGGCAGCAGTGATTATCACACGAAATGCATGAAATGTTCCACCGTGTCATTATTTATCAAGGGGAGATCTATCCATCATCCACAGTAGAGCCACGGAGGGGAGAGGGATATGGCAAATGCATATTCCCAGGCCCTGGGCCAGACTATAAAATCAAAATCTCCCAGGTTAAAAGTCAGATTCTGTATTTTTCAGCAGATTCAATGATTCTTATTCACGTTGAAATTGGAGACCCATTGGTCCAGGGTCATTTTATCATTCCACAAGAATGTATTAGGTACTCACCTTTTAGGCTCGTAGATACTAGTTATTCAGTAGTGAGAATCACAGGCAATTTTACTCTCATCAGTCCTATAGACGTGTAAAATATAAAATGAGTAAGTATGCAAGTAAATCTATTACGACAAATCATGATCACCCCTATGAAGAAAAGAGGATGCATCACAAAAACAGGAAAAGGCAGGAATCCAAGTAAGGAGGCAGATGTGGAGAGCCCTCTCTGAGGAGAATTTTCTCTCCGCCCCCCACCCCCCCAAATATCTTTTTTTAAAATATGTTAAAACCCAGATTTCTTGCTATGACCTTGGAAAACTTAAAGTCAGCTCCAAGAAGATTTAAGATAATTCAGTTTTGTTTGTATCTATAAATATTTGTGAATATTCTATTATATTTGATCCTCACAGCAAACCAGTGAGGTCATCAAAGTGAATATTTTCATCCTTATGTACAGAAGGGACAACTGTGACTTGACTATAGGTCTTATTTCAAAATGACTTCACAGATGAAGAGGGAGAATTCAACAGAGATCCAAAATAGATGTTTTAGGCCATCCAGAAATGTATTTCCTACTGAAGGAAATGTAAAATTGTCCTAATAGAGTAGAATGCCTTCTGCCTTGATATCCAAAATTCTCTTGCCTTTATCAAGTCACATGATACTACTTTATCAAGACTTTAATTTTAGAAATTTCCCTGAGATAATTTTAGTTCTTAGCTTTGTATTGAGGAGGATATTGTACTAGATCTTTGCAAAAATGATTAATGCATGACCCTATCTCTCATAGAACTTGCAAACTAATGACTAAGAGGAAGATACAACAGCTATCTATAATATAACCCCAAATTAAATAAGTAGTAAATTAAATTTTGACAGAATTAACTCATTGAGCAAATATTTAATGAACACCTACTATGTGAGAGTAGCTCTTATGACAGGTGAACCAAGCAAAGCATTTTTATTCAGGTGAACTATGCTTTTAATCAGAAAAAAGACACTGACAGGTAGAAAAGTAGAAGAAAGACCATGCTGAGGGGAGAACACAGACAAAATTAAAGAGTGGTAAAAGCATATAACATGTAGGAAATGTAAATATGGAATTTTTTAAAGTTTATAAAATGATGTAGAAGAACAGAATGAAAAGTTTGAGATTAGTTCAGAGAAAATCCGTACTGATTTGGGAACTGTTTAAGACTTTATTCTGAGGCAAAGAAAAGCCATTGTAAGTTTGAAGAGTGGATAAATACACTCCACATACCTGAATTGCAAAAGGTCATGTAAAAAAAGTATGCCTCATATTTTTCTTTGGTTTTATACTTCTTTAATGTAATATATATATCCCTAAAATTATAAAATGTTTAAGACTATCAAATAGATATATGTAATTCTCTTTGAAAATCACACTGTCAAGAACCAACTCAGGTAAATGTTTAAGACTATCAAATAGATATATGTAATTCTCTTTGAAAATCACACTGTCAAGAACCAACTCAGGTGGCTATTATTACATGGCCATGAATTCCTTTCTGAAGAACACAGGCAGAGTGGATCGGAGGGCTCAGCTCATTAGAAACATGCCACTCCTTGTACCTGGGCAAGCACTGTGATTTCTCAACACTTACTATAGTGCCTAGCACTTAGCATCAAAATTTTATGAATGAACGAGTAAATATATGGTAGGTCACAGTTCTGTATAACCAACTTTGAAACTGATATTTTCAATTATTATATATATACAGGTTTAATTTTATTTTCCTTGACATGATATTACAAAAAAAGACATATTTTCACATCACATCCTGAAAATAGCCTCCTCATTTGACTATAGTCCATCTGAATATAGGAGGACAAACTGAGAAAGTAATCAATGTAGATTAAGTAGTCAAGATAGATAAATAGATAGAAGATTAGATAGATAGATAGATAGGTAAATAGATAGGGAATAAGTAGATAGATAATAGATATACTGATAGACATATATACACAGGTACATATATATGCACATGCATGTATTTGAATAATTTTTACATTTAAATTAAGTCTGATTAAAAATATGAACTACTTTTAACAAAAGTTAAAGTAAAATTGTACTTTTACTTTATATCATCTTTTCCAGATTGAAACCAAAGCAAATAAAAGTATAGCTCATTTAAACAAAATTTAACACAAATTTAAATAGTAACATAAAGTCATCCTGTCACAGGTATCAAGTTTCCTCTTACTGAAACTTTTTTTACATGGCAGCTGCAATTTCTGTAATTATCACAATATATAAAAATCACTTTCATGAGTGAGGTTATTGTTTTTCTTTTTTATGTGATGATTAAATCTCCCTAGAAACATACCATCACATTGCAATTCCAAATAATCGCCAAGACTAAGAAATCACAACTAATTGGGGGAAAATATAAATGACATCAAATCTTACCAAACTAAGTAACACTGGGAAGGGAAATAATTTGGTTTTTAGCCCTAGCTGGTTTGGCTCAGTTGATAGAGCGTCAGCCTGCGGACTGAAGGGTCCCGGGTTTGATTCTGGTCAAGGGCACATGCCTGGGTTGCAGGCTCAATCCCCAGTGGGGGGTGTACATGAGGCAGCCGATCAATGATTCTCTCTCATCATTGATGTTTCTATCTTTCTCTTCTTCTCCCTTCCTCTCTGAAAATCAATACAAATAAAAAATAATAATAATTTGTTTTTTATAGGGTGTCTATCATTATTATTGGCAACTCTACAGATAAGAAACACAAAGATGTTAAGCTATCAAATAGTTTTATTAGAAGGTCATACACTTTGAAATTACCATTATTAGCATGGAGCAGAATTCTCTCCAGCTGCTCATTCTAGCCAACATAGTGGGTAAACGATCATTTTAAGGTAATATATTTTTAGTCATCCACTTAGAAGTTTTTTTAGTTGAAAATACAAATAATAAAGGTATGAATATGTGTATGGGACTACAGATATAGGATTTTCCTGTGCTCTTCAAGAAATGGATAATCTAAAAGTCACAAAGAAAATTTTAAATTGGGTTTTAATCATCAGGACTAACTAATCAAATAATTTGAATCAAGAAGGTTTAATGATGTATTTAGCCCCTTACTAGGTAGAATACTTGAGTATAATTATTTAGGTGTAATGAGCAATGAACACCACTTTATATTTTAAGCAATGTGCCATTTTACAGTGAACTAGAATGATTACAAAAATCCCCTTCCCTCTATCCATGACACCTTGTCCTGTCACTCTCACTCTGAGCTTGACCATGTGATTTGTTTTGATCAATGGGATGCTAGCAAATATGACATAAGCAGAAGCTTGAAAAGTAGTTGTGAATTGGTAATTATTCTCAATGGATGATGAAAGACTACATAGACCAGAGATGAAGCATCCCAGACAAGCTTTCCTATACCAGGCAATCTACCAGCTAATATACAAGAAAGTCAAGCAGAAATCAACTGGGCTTGGCCATATTAACAGAACCACCCAGCTGAACTCAGCACAAATTATCATCTAACAGAATCACAAATGAAGTAAATTACTGTATTTTCAAGCACTACAATTTAGGATGTTCTGTTACAAAGAAAAAGTTAACCAATACTTAGATTAAATTAGTTTCAAAAACCCATTGAGTTTTGTAAAGTTCCAGATGTTTGTACATCATTCTATCTAGCTCTAATCGCCCTATAACTTCAAAGGCCTAGATAAGTGACATTACTTTAATGCAAATAAAACTTCATGAATCTTGGGATAATTTATAAATGTATTTTCTCCCATTCCACATAATAAAGAGGTCAAAATGCAATGTTCTTTTGGTATGAGGATCTTGAAAGTCTATATTTTAAATGTGCACAATTTTATGCTACTTATAGGTGTTATGCTTTTTAAGAAACAATTTGTGATTTTTTGATATGCTAATGTACTTTTGGTATGTCTGTATTTGAAGGCCTGTATTTGAAATATGCACAATTTTAGGAATAATATAGCTATTCAAGTTTCAACAAATATTTTAATCATCAAAATATTAATATATGAGAGGCCTGATGCATGAAATTTGTGCAAGAGTAGGCATTCCTTTCCTCGGCTGTCAGCACTGTCTTCCCTCTCTCACCCGGGATCTGGGCTTCCCTCGCAGCCCCAGCTTTGTCCATAAGGTCGTCTGGAATACATCCAGAAGGACATCTGGTCTAATTAGCATATTACGCATTTATTATTATAGACTAGAGGCCCGGTGCACAAAAATTTGTGCACTCAGGGGGGAGGGAGGGTCCCTCAGCCCGGCCTGTGCCCTCTCGCAGTCTGGGACCCCTCGGGACATAACGACCTGCTGGCTTAGGCCTGCTCCCGGGTGGCAGAGGGCAGGCCCAAACCCTAGGTGCAGCCTCTGGTCGGGCTCAGAGCAGGGCTGATTGGGGAGTTGGGGCACCGCCCCCTGTCATGCACAGAGCAGGGCGGATCAGGAGGTTGCGATGCCACCTTCAGTCATGCTCAGGGTAGGGCCAATTGGGGGGTTGGGGCACCGCTCCCTGTCACACTCAAATCAGGGTCGATGGGGAGGTTGCGGTGCCACCCCCTGTCACACTCAGAGCAGGTCAATCAGGGGGTTGGGGCGTTGCCCCTGTCATGCACAGAGCAGGGCGGATCAGGGGGTGGGGGCACCGCCCTCTATCACCCACAGAGCAGGGCAGATCATGGGTTTGGTGCACCGCCACTGTCACACTCAGGGCAGGGCCGATGGGGAGGTTATGGCTCTAGCCCATCACACACAGAGCAGGGCCCATGGAGGGGGGGTTGGGGCGCCGCCCTCTATCACCCACAGAGCAGGGCCGATCAGGGGGTTGGGGCGCCACAACTCTCACACTCAGGGCAGGGCCGATGGGGAGGTTATGGCTCTACCCCGTCACACACAGAGCAGGGTCCTGGGGGGTGTTGGGGCGCCGCACCCTGTCACACACAGAGCAGGGCCGATCAGGGGGTTAGGGCGCTGTACCCTGTCACACACAGAGCTGCAGGACAATCAGGGGGTTTGGGCGCTGCCCCCTGTCACGCTGATCCCGGTGCTGGGAGGCATATTACCCTTTTACTATACAGGATAGAGGCCTGGTGCATGGGTTGGGGCTGGCTGGTTTTCCCTGAAGGGTGTCCTGGATCAGGGTGGGGGTCCCCACTGGAGTGCCTGGTCAGCCTGGGTGAGGGGATGATGGTTGTTTGCAGCGTGTCATACACCCTTCAGGGTGGGGGACCCCGTGGGGTGCCTGGCCAGTCTGGGTAAGGAGCTGAGGGCTGTTTTCAGGCTGGCGGGTAACTGAAGCTCCCAACTGCTCCTTTTTTTCTTTTTTTTTTATTCTGGGCCAGCTTTAGCTCTGGCTCCAACTCTGAGGCTTCTGCTGCTGAAAGCAGGTATCTGGTTTGTTTGGGTTCTATAATGAAACACTGTATCAATTCCAGCTCTGAGATCCTGGTGGGCTGAAAGCAGGTTTCTGGGGTTTTGTTTAGCTTCTATATTTGTTACAATGTTTCAAACTGCAAGCTCAAAGGCCGGCAAGGCAGGCGGGGAACATTGGAGTCCTCCGTCACTGAAGCAAGCAAGCCTCATGTTAGCTTCAAGCTGCCTGGCTGCCGGCCGCCATCTTGGCTGGCAGTTAATTTGCATATCTCGCTGATTAGCCAATGGGAAGGGTAGCGGACGCATGCTAATTACCATGTTTCTCTTTTATTAGTTAGGATACTTTTTGAGAGTTATCTAAGTAGCCAGCTAGAACAACAATGAATTCAAAAATAGACATTCATGTAACTTTAATTAGTAGGCTTCAAAAGCTATTATTTAAGAACTTCACATATTGTTTTTGTTTTGTTTCCTGTTTATGGAGGAGACCTGAAAGAAGGGAAGTAACC
The DNA here is from genome assembly GCF_014108235.1 of Myotis myotis. Lineage (NCBI taxonomy): Eukaryota > Metazoa > Chordata > Mammalia > Chiroptera > Vespertilionidae > Myotis > Myotis myotis. The sequence goes on along the minus strand of NW_023416324.1, from coordinate 132,420,224 downwards.
TGAATGCATATGCTTCATATTAAGAAAGTTAATGGTTTATCTGATCATTTCATTTGGGTATATATTTTAGCAAAGTATTGACTCTGAAAACTAATCATTGGAAAAAATAATGCTTTGTCAGTAAGCAATTTGACAATATACACACATAAAATTTATTTGTATATAAAGATGTATGTAAATACTTCTCTAAGTTTTAGTTTACAGGACATTCAGAACTGAGATGGGAAAGACTTAAAGGTAGCTAGATGACTGATGTAAAAAGGAATTGAATTGAATTTGACAGTGAAACATAAATTGTTATCTTAAGTATAATGTTATCTAAGACTTACACAAAATGGACTGATGTATAGTTATTTTGTTTTATAGCTACAGGGCAAGGCCACAACACATGGGTATAGTTTCATTTAAATCAGTGGAAATATGATTAATATTACTAAGATTATGTCAATCCAAGGGTGGAAATAAAAATTTAAACAACAGATCTCCTAATTAATGTAACAGTGGAGCGTCCTCTTTCAGTCTGGAGTCTTGTGGTTGGATGGTGCCTGAAATCACAGTAGCACAGACATGGTAAAGTAAACTCTCATTAGAGAGAAGAAGGTCAACTGGCTCTCCTAAACGACATTAGGTCAAAAGCAAAGATGAAAGCACATTTCACAAGTATCCCAAAGGTGAGCCTAGATTTGACCTTGAGTAGAGTAACTTAACCTAATGTAATTTTTCTAAGGACCTATATATTCTTCATGAATTTTTTAAAATTATAATTTATTCTCTGCTTTCACTGTTGGGAATTTAAAATTGAGTATATTTTTAGGATGAAGGACCATAATGTAAACCGGGGGTCCTCAAACTACGGCCCGCGGGCCACATGCAAATACAAATATTGTATTTGTTCCTATTTTGTTTTTTTACTTCAAAATAAGATATGTGCAGTGATCATAAGAATTTGTTCATAGTTTTTTTTTAAACTATAGTCTGGCCCTCCAATGGTCTGAGGGACAGTGAACTGGTCCCCTGTTTAAAAAGTTTGAGGACCCCTGTTGTAGACCATTGAAAGCCAATTGAGAAGTAAGGGTAGTTAAAGTTGAAGCAATGGATGTCTTAGGTAAGGAGAAGTTGCCAGGACAACTTTGTGGAACAGGCAAGCATTCTCAAATGTTCATAGATTGTTTATGTTTTGTTTTGTTTTGTTTTGTTTTGTTCATTTGTTTGTTTTTATATATTTTTATTGATTGGCTGCTTCCTGCATACCCCACACTGGGGACCAGGCCCACAACCTGGATACGTACCCTTGAGCGGAATCGAACCCAGGACTTTTCAGTCTTCAGGCCGATGCTTTATCCACTGAGGCAAACCAGCTAGGGAAGATTGTCTATGTTTATAAACATTATAAAATGTCTATGCTTACAAACATTATAGAATATCTACCATAAATATCTGGGGATGGGGACTTAGGAAGTTGCTGAAATTCCTTGTAGGAAATGACCTAGAAATGTAGGGATTTCATTTTTAAAAGAATGATTTTAACAACATATAAAGTATAAAGTTATGAAAAGATTGCTGATATGTATATTAATTTAATAAAAAACTAAATCAAACTTTGTTACATTTAAAGCTATGTTCTGTTTCCTTAATACATAAAGTAAAAAAGTAAAACTAAGTAATGAAGACCTGCCTTAATTCATATTCTGAGATGTGAGATTGAATATCATTACAACCATTTAATAACAAAGTATTATTTTATGAAAAAGGCCAACTGCCCCTGTTAGGTTTGCTCGAGCAATTGAATTGATACCCACCCCCGACCCCCCGACCAGGAACTGGCTCTTCAGACTATTTCATCATGGATATTCCCTTTGTTGAAGACCACATTTCATTTGTGGTGACCACATCCCCCTCCAGGTATGCATAAAGAAGTCTCCACCCAGAAAAAAAATCCTGCCAAATGTCCTTTAAAAGCCGCTGACTCCCTTCACTGGGTGCTGAAGCCATCCAGGCTCAGCCACCTGGTGTACAGTAAATTCGTAATCCCTCACCACTCTGGCCTCCTGCGTTCCTCCTTCAGCGACCTAACAGCCCCCAAATAAATCACAAAGCAGTAGCAAGCACTGAAACTGACAAGGACATTTTATCGGAACTAGTTTTTCCTTAGGGCTTGACTCATGTGGAAAAAGGAGATTGTCTGGAGCAGGAAAGCAGAGTTTTATTTCTTTTGTATTTTGAATAAGATTGGTCAACCTAGTCCTGAGAAATGTATCTCTTTTTAAAGCCCCAAACTGTAATCCAAATACACTATTAACCTAAGTGTGACCTCATTGCTAATAGTTCCTGCCTACCTGTAGGTGTTATGCTTTTGAAGAAACAATTTGTAATTCTTTGATATGTTAATTTAATATGTGTTATAACTTCCTTTTGTTAATAGTGTCCTTTTGTACATTGGATACTAATTGTTAAAATGGCTTTTTATTTAGAGGATATTTTTCAGATGAGAAACACCTCAAGTGAATATTTCAAGCCTGTACAGCTCTTTGTCACTATACGAGAGGTCACCACTCCCTACATCATTGAAGTAAACAGCAACTTGGGTAATACTCGAGGGCATCACTTCATCCTATCTAATAATAGACAAACATGGCAATTGACCTTACCTTTGCTACGCCTCCCATTGGCTAATCAGCGAGATATGCAAATTAACCCAACCAAGATGGTGGCCGGCAACCACACAGCTGAAGCGAGCAGGAGGCTTGCTTGCTCCAGTAATGGAGGAAGCCAAGGTTCCCCGCCTGCCGCGGACCGGCTCTGAGTTCTGAAAGTAACAAAGTTTCAATTATAGACGCTAAACAAACCCCAAATACCTGCTTTTAGCAGGCCATGGCCACAGAGCTGGAGCGAGCAGGAGCCCGGCTCTTAGCTCCAGTGACGGCAACAAAGTTCCAATTATAGAAGCTAAACAAACCCCAGAATAAAAAAAAAAGAAAGAAAAAAAAGAGAGGCTGGGAGCTTCAGTCGCCAGCCAGCCTGAAAACAGCCATCAGCCCCTCACCCAGACTGGCCAGGCACCCCAGTGGGGACCCCCACCCTGAAGCGGGTGTGACCAGCTGAAAACAACCATCATCCCCTCACCCAGGCTGGCCAGGCACCCCAGCAGGACCCCCACCCTGATCCAGGACACCCTTCAGGGCAAACCAGCTGGCCCCCACCCATGCACCAGGCCTCTATCCTATATAGTAAAAGGGTAATATGCAAACTGACCTTAACAGCAGAAATACTGGGAATGACTGGTCACTATGACACACACTGACCACCAGGGGGCAGACGCTCAATGCAGGAGCTGCCCTTTGGTGGTCAGTGCACTCCCACATGGGGGAGCTCTGCTCAGCCACAAGCCAGGCTGATGGCTGCCAGTACAGCAGTGGTGGTGGGAGCCTCTCCTGCCTCCTCAATAGTGCTAAGGATGTCCAACCGCAGCTTAGGCCTGTTCCACGCTGTCAAGTGGACATCCCCTGAGGGCTGCTGGGCTGCCAGAGGGATGTCTGATTGCCAGCTTAGGCTCAATCCCCCGGGGAGCAGGACTAAGCCAGAAGGTGGTCATCCCCCGAGGTGTCCGAGACTGCGAGAGGGCACAGGCAGGGTTGAAGGACGCCCCCCCCCCCCCCCCGGAGTGCACAAATTTTTGTGCACCGGGCCTCTAGTATTATAATAATTATCTTTCACAATAATGATCAAAATGAAAAAATTAAATAGTTTTAAGAGTAAATACTTTTATAATACAGTGAGAGTAGAGTTTGGATTGTAACCTAAGTATTCTTAGATCTAATCCATCTAATCCTTGTCCTATGCCTAACAAGGTGTTTGATGTGAACCAAGCTATACAATCACTCTGGACTTCCCTTTGTTTCTGTAAAATGAGCAGGTTATACTAAGATCATAATTCTGTTTCTAAAATACTGTTATTTATGGTCAGTTTCTCAACTTCTAAGCAATAAAACCCTCAAGAGTTCTGTAAGGTAGAGCAAAAGTTTGGCAGAATTTCCAATAATTAAGTATATCTTATTCTTGAAAATTTAGATCAAAGAAAGAGTGGTAGACTTAGAGACATGACTATTATTGCCCAGTTGTGGAGAATGGAGTCAGAAGACAACTCACGGTTAATAGATCCCTGTAGGTTCCAGAACCTGGGTCCATCTTGTTTGTACAGAGTCATGTTGCTCAAGGTCAAACCCTCTATAGGGCAGTCCACATCCAGTGATTAAGAGAAGTGATGGCCCAACATAGAACAGTCGCATGGTGATACACCTTCCAGAATTCCCCACTGGATAGGCTAGAGTTTTGTTAGTCCTCCCTCAAAGTTCATCTTTCTCCTTTCTATCTGTTCCATTCTTTTACTTTATTTCAGGAGTTGAGAACCCTAATAAACATTTGCACCATAAATTCTATCTTAGCATCTATTTCCAAAGAACTTAACTTGGGACTAAACCTTCTACAGGCCTATGCACAATGGTGGGTTGTACTCCTAGCACAATATCCCATGTCTTCATAAGTTCACACCAACTCCAGAGACCAAGGCTAAGAATTCAACAGGTTAAAGTTCAAAAAACCTGTTTTTATTTTTCTATAAATGTTTATGCTATAATTTAATATTGGATTACTCTATTAAATGGAGATAAAATTTCAGGATTCACCTGTATTAGAGGGATCAGGAGGAATCTAATTTCATGAAGATTCCCCAAAGCTTGTCTGAATATGTTAGAACCAACAGGTTCTAGGCCTTGAAGAAAATGCTAGGGGTAGCAACTTACTAGAATGAATATCCTTTTATGCCCTGCATCCCAGAACTACTCCAATCCTAAAAGCACAGACAAGAGTCCATATATTTTTATATAAGTAGGTAAAGTATGATCCTTTCTTTCAAAGCACTAAGTTTGCTTAGTAAATAGGAACAACTTGGGCTACAAGAAAATTCTGAAATATTTCACTTTGATTAACCAGGACATTCAGCACCAGCTTTAAGTAGGTGTGTGTGTGCCTTACATAGATATTGTAGACATGCACATTCTCAAAGCCTACAGCAATGAGAATCCAGAATTGTGGAAAGTGTCCCATACTAGCCACTAAGGAAATAATTCCTAAAATATGGGCCCCCAGGCATTCTGCTCAGAATCATCCTGTAAACCTGCACATTCCAGGTAAAAAACATTTTTCTGAAAGTGAGAGTCTTATGAATAGAACTGTTAAATACAAGGATAATAAATTATAAGTTATCTACTACCTAGTGTGATATAACTAAACAAAAAACTAAAAGTGAACTCCCAAACCTCTCAGTATTAAAATGTTAAATTATCCTAAATAAAAAAAAATTATAAATAAATAAATTAATAATAATAAAAACTTCACCAGAGAGTTCCTGCTCTTGGCGTAATGACAAATAGAATCAGAACTTCAACACTAAACTTCAATCAACCTTGCTGGTTTAAGGTTTGTAATATTTGGCCAATAACCCAGAAATCTTACCTACTTCTCCCAAATAATTCATCGCCCCAAATGTTTCAATTAAAGTTTACCAAGTGAAGCAGAATTTATCTAAAATAAGAATTTAATACCATAAAAATATTAGAGGAATCCACAGGCAGCAAAATCTCAGACATATGCTAAAGCAATATCTTCACCAATACAGCTCCTAGGGCAATGGAAATTAAAGGGAAAATAAACAAATGGGACTGCATCAAAATAAAAATCTCTGTACAGCAAAAGAAACCATCAACAAAACAACAAGAAAGCCCACTGCATGAGAGAACATATTTGCCAATGTTATCACTGATAAGGGTTTGATTTCTAACATTTACAGGAAACTCATACAACTTAACAAAAGGAAGATAAACAACCCAATCAATAATTGGGCAACGAACCTAAACAAGCACTTTTTGAAACAGGATATAAGGAAGGCCAAGAGACATGTGAAAACATGCTCAAAGTCACTAATCATCCAACAGATGCAAATCAAAACAACAATGAGGTACCATCTCACACCTGTCAGACTGGCTATCATCAACAAATCAACAAACGACAAGTGCTGGAGAGGATGTGGAGAAAAAGGAACTCTCGTGCACTGCTGTTGGGAATGCAGACTGGTGCAGCCACTATGGAAGACAGTATGGAGTTTCCTCAAAAAACTAAAAATGGAGCTCCCATTTGACCCAGTGATCCCACTTCTAGGAATATATCCCAAGAAATCAGAAACACCAATCAGAAAGGATATATGCACCCCTATGTTCATAGCAGCACAATTTACAATAGCTAAGATTTGGAATCAGCCTAAGTGCCCATCAGCAGATGAGTGGATTAAAAAAGCTGTGGCACATCTACACAATGGAATACTATGCTGCTGTAAAAAGGAAGGAACTCTTACCATTTGCAACAGCATGGATGGAGCTGGAGAGCATTATGCTAAGTGAAATAAGTCAGTCAGAGAAAGATAAATATCACACAATCTCACTCATTTGTGGATTATAATGAACAACATAAGCCGATGAACAAAATAGATCTAGAGACAGAGAAGCTCAAACCTCAGAGGGAAGGTAGGGGAGGGTGGGGGTAAGGGGAAGAGATCAACCAAAGGACTTGTATGCATGCATATAAGCATAACCAATGGATACAGACACCGGGGGGTGAGAGCATGAGTGGGGGGATGGGGAGACATTGGGGGAATAAGGACACATTTGTAATACCTTAATCAATAAAGGAAAAAAAAATCTAAAAAAATAATAAAATAAAAATAAATAAATAAAATAAAAAACATGTCAACACTAAAAAAGAAATACTACTTTAAACCCTTCGTCTAAGTTTTGGCTTTAATAATACTTAACATTGTAGTAACATTTTATATTAATTTAATGTTGTTTAATATGGTCACCTTCCTAGACATAATATGGACATTTTTCTAAAAGTTTTGGGGATTCCTCACAATTTTAACATAAAGAAAAGTAGCATTTTGCTGAACACCATATTTAAAGTGTCATGAAGCCCAAAATTATGTGTGTGTATCACATATACATACATGTGTGTTAGTATATGTTTTGCTCTACTTGACTAGCATTTCTTACAAGAGTTTATCTTTAAACTTCTGAAAAATCAAAGAATTTGAGCTTAGAGAGCTGAGGAAGACTAGAAAGAGCTCAAGCTGAGCAGCAAGCTCTGCAGAGGCAGCAGGCAGCTTCCAAACCAGGAGCAGAGGCTGGAGGTGGAGCTGGTGGGCCTGGAGACCTACAGGGTTTTCCTGGAGAAGAAGTTTGAGAGCCTGAACATGGTGCTGAGCTTGCAAGTAATAGACACAGCACTGGCAGGGGTATTTCTACTAGAATTTCACTCACACTACCAGTGTTGACAAACCAAAAAAGCTGCTCCAAGAAGCCGAATATGCACTGGATAAGTCAACACTCACATCAAGCACTTATTAAACATCTGTGAGGTGTGAGTGGCGATAGAAGGCTCTGGAACTACTTCTGTAGTCTTGACTATAATGTCCCGTGGAACTATGCCTCTCCTGCGAACAAATGGACAACTAACTAGAGCTGATATTCTAGCTTGAAAAGCAGACCAAACTCATGAAATGGAAAACAATAATGCATGTAACATTCTCAACTGAGTGATTCAGTGTGAGGTAGTGGAGACTTGAAATGTCAGGAATACTGTATAGAAAATGCAAGTGATATCCCAGTGGGCATGATACACAGAAAAGGAGATCTCCCATCAGGGCACGTGACATGAGAACAGAACAATAAAGGCTGATGCACATGGGGATTTCATTGCTTCAAGTGATAGTATTTAAAACCAAACACTAATGGGATAATAATGCAGCTTCTTGGTGAATTTCAGACATTCCAAAGCAATCATGTCAGGAATGTTGGAGTATCACTTTGAAACCAGAAAAGGCAAGTTACTTTAAAAATCCTTGTTTGAGATGAGTTCAACAGAGATATGGAACAAAAAACGGGAGAGAAAAAGTTAGATACTTCAGAGGTGTTACTCATTTTGCTTAAACAAACCTTTGGGTCTGACACAAAGAAAGGGCCAACCAGCTCCAAATCATTATCTTTCTTGTTGAAAATTCCAGGATTCGTGGCCAAACCAAAATTATGCAAGTTTGGTTTATATCTCTTTTGCTTTGTTACATGAACACGAACAAATCACAAACACCACAAGGCAATGAGACAGTTACTCCAGGGATAGTCGGAGCTGAAGGCATGCACAGCCCTCTTGGTCCCGTCTGGGCAGCTTGCAGGGGAGCAGAGTGATTCCCCTAAAAGGAACGGCAGAGTCCTATCAGCCCACTTCCTTAAAGCATCTTTGCCTCTCTGTTAAGGGACTTGATTTTGCACAAAAGACATGATATTCAACAGATAGAGCAAGGCAGCCTTGGGGTTTGAAGGTACATTAGGTTGAAATTGCGTGGCTTCTACCACTGAATGGTTTCTGAGGCCGTGCAGAGGTTAAGCATCAACTTCTTGTTGCAGAATCATACATCTGCCCTGGGGTACAAGGCAGGTTATCATTTGTGAAATCCGTTCCAGTCCCTAGAATGGGGCTGCTATTTAGAAAGCACTCTTGCCAGAAATGTGCTCTACCACATGGGCTAAAACACAGTTTTTCTTGGCAGGCTAACTAGGGCAGGCTTCATGTCCCTCAGTGCGGTTTGTGCAATCACTGCCCAAGAATCATTTGTGGATGAATGGCTGTCGTTTACATGATCTCCTGTCTGTTTTTGCATGCTCACCCTTCCTTTCACCCTCACCTAGTTCCCTGTTCACTGATTCCACATACACTGAATCTAAAGCACCCAGAGTGTCTAGAAAAACCCATTCAGATTCCTCAATTATTGTCATTGATTAACACTGATTTTTTTTAAAAGACATAAACATTCAGTGTTTAGAGATACCTACCTGAAAGACTGAGAGAATGATTGAAAGGATGTTCCTCCAGATTCTAGGACAGCAAATGAAGACAGCTTGCATTTAGAGCATCTACATCAATTTAATGAAATGCTGCTACAGCTGGTAGCAGTGTTTCTACTAAAGTGGAAGGTGACACTGTACTATGCAGGAAGGAGCACTAGACTGAGAATAACAAGAGCTGATTCAGAGTCCCAACTTTGCTGTGCAAAGTAATATTAAACTCTTGTTGCCATTTGATATTTGCCTACAAAATGAGATTATCTGTCTCACCACATATCTCCCAGAAAGGTTAATAAGATCAAAATAAAATTGTAAGGATAAAGTATTTTGCAAAATTCAAGTAAAGATAGATATAAATGATAGATAGATAGATAGATAGATAGATAGATAGATAGATAGATAGATAGATAGATGAAGAAGATAGATAGGTGATATATAGATAGATGATGGTGATGGATAGATAGATAATAGATAGATGATAGATAGATAGATAGACAGTATCAAAGTTCTAGAGAATTGATCAACATCCATTCAATTGAAATTCACAGATTTGAATTCTAATGCTATGCTTTATTCATTTCATTAAAATATATCAAAACCCTACCACGTGCTACATTCTAAGAGGAAGTTTTTGACTCATAAAGCATTGAGTATTCGGTCTAACCTTTTTTTTTCCCTTAATTTTTCTAGTGTTTGGGCCCAAATCCTGCATCTATGCAGTAAGTGCCTAGCAAAATACCTTGCACATTAGTAGGAGCTCAATACATCTTTTTTTTTTTTTAGCCCATAATTTTGCTGCCTGTCATTCATCAGACTTTCAATTAGGCAATTGATGATTATCAATAGGGGTTGTCTGAGCAGTAAATAAAGTAAAGGCTATTCTGCTGGAGGCCCTCTGCAACCTGCTGCACTGAGTTCCTGCTGGATTTTATACAGCAGGGAAATTTGCTGACAGCACATGCATACAGACTGGTCATACTTTCACCCCCGAGGGTACGTGAATTGCCTAGTCATTAGCACCCAACTCATGGATAATGTAGCAAGAAAGTGCAGATGTCAGAAACAAATTACTCTTGGGACTGGATAAACAGAGAAACTGGAAGTATCTTTTTCAGTTATGCAGTGATATCAGGACGATGTGGTTCAGGTAAAAGACATACCTGGGGAGGAACTATTTGGAGGCTCTAGACACAGGGGTGGGCAAACTTTTTGACTCGAGGGCCACAGTGGGTTCTTAAACTAGACCGGAGGGCCGGAACAAAAGCATGGATGGAGTGTTTGTGTAAACTAATATAAATTCAAAGTAAACATCATTACATAAAAGGGTACGGGGTTTTTTTTGTTTTTTTTTTTTAGTTTTATTCATTTCAAACGGGCTGGATCCGGCCGTAGTTTGCCCACGGCTGAGAGACTTGAAAGGTCCTCCTCTAGGCCAGGCTGAATACCATTACCCAACAGAGCACATCTCCCTTGAGGAAGCAGAGGAGTCTTGCAATCCATGCCCACTACATGCCTCCAGCCTGAAGTCCTCTGGTATCCCTGCTAAAAATACGTCATTTGAGTTTAGGCAGTAAAACATGACTTCTACAAGACTCGTGTGGCAGAGAACTCAATTCTGCTGAGGCTTAAACCCACTCCCTACAAGACTGACTTAGTAAAGGAGACAGTACTCCTTGGATAATAAACAGTAAGACAAAAGAACCTTCATATTATCCAGCATATATATTCATTCCTTCATTTATGATGAAATAATTTTGAGTTTAGGCAACCCCATTAGAGACAGATAAATTAAGCAAGATGTATGATCTCTGACAAAATGGAGCAATGACTATAGCTTATTATTACCAAAATTAATGTTTGGTACATGTTCAATTATAGTTCCAAATATACTACACCTGGCATAAGCCTGATAAAATGATATGTCATAAAGGGCAATGCCAAGAGAAAGAGAAGGTAAATAAGGGAAGGTGAATATTTAATCCAGGCTGTATGAAGTAAGGGTTACTGAAAATCATTTAATTCTTGCCAAATCAATTTCTCATCAAATCAAATTTCTCATGGCTATCATGTTATGAGAAATTACGTATGTAAAATTCTTGATGCATAGCACCTTGATAAACAACGGCTGTTATTATTGAATGTCTGTATTCTACTAGTAGAATGTTTGCACACCTTGCCTTACCACTCCCTCAGCACACATTTACACACATATTCGCTAGGATGTAAGATTCAGGAGATCAGAGATTATATCTCTTTTGTCTCCTGCTGGAACCCTAGAAAGGGTCTGGCACATAGCAAGGCCAGAAAAATATTTTTTAGTGAATGCGTAAGTACAAAATAGGATGCATTGACTCTGTTTTGAAGCTGAGAAAGTTGAAGTATCCAGACAAAGCTCATCTGAGTCAATGCTAATGCTATAGAGAATTCCTCTGCATTTACTGCTATGTCCTGAGACTGAAGGCCGGCTGGCAAGTACATAAAATATTCCCATTCCAGTTTCCAGTCAGGAAGTATAATGGTTTCTGTCGCCCCATGATTGTATGCTTCCCTTTTCTTCTAACAGCTAAAACTGTCATCTAACTTCTCCATTCTAATAAATTATTTGTCTTCTTTGCAAACAGGAGGATATAATTGTGGAAGCATAAATAGTCCACCACTTCTCAAGGCACTGGCTCTATCAACTTATAGTATTCTTGAGTAACTGACAGGCAGTCGTTTTTTTCAAATATTTCAAAGAAACAGAGCTGAAGAAGAAAGTACATTTAAAACCATCTTTTCTGATTGAACCAGACAAAATTCACTATATTTTAACAATATGTATTCTTTCAGATGTTCTTGAAGTTTGAACAGTGCTGCCTTTGTTATAACTCATTGTCTATCCATTCTATCAGATGATAATAATCAGCCCATTTGACCATGTTGCTCATTAAAACATAACATTGCTTTTGAACTGTTTAAATCTTTAATAGTGATTACACCTCATTTATTCAACAGGGCTAGAATTTATTGAACTAATGGAATGGCCCTTTGGTAGACCCTATGGAGGGGCAATTGTTAAAGGGGCAATTTTTTCCTACTAGAGTGAGCAATATAACATAGGATGCCAGAAACACTTAGAAAATGGTAGAGACTGCACATGATTAAAAGCCATAATGAAAGAATGTGATGATAAGTGTTATAGGCATCAGAGAATGGAAGGATCAGGGGGTTGGAATTATCAGAAAGTTTAACAATGGAGGAGGAAGTTTAATAGGAGTCCTGTTAGATCTTAGACTCTCCTACTCTCCACATTCATTTTCTAATCATTACCCACAGTAGGGAGCATAGTATATTAAGAGAACAGGAAGGAACCCTGCTGGCAGATTATTCAAAAGCAGCCCTACAGGCACTCCTATCCTGCTAAGGACCCATCAGGCAGACACACTACACAATAACTCTTTGTTACCCAGCTACAGATTTAGGTACACTTCTCTCAAAGTGAGACTCTGACAAAGAGTCCGAGTCACTGTGTGACAGTATTGTTCTTACTTAGCACCGTTTCACAGGGAATCCACATGGATTAATAACGTTAATGGGAAACATCTTACTATTTCAGCTTGTCTGGTTGAATGTACCAAAATAAGAAATAATTTTAATGAATAAGTTTATAAACAAAAATAAAGTGAAAAATTATTCAACAGAGTTGATATTCCTGCAAAAGCCTAATACTTCCCAGAGATGGGCTAATAATGTCTACACACCTGGGAAGATCCATGGACCAGGCACTACATGCTAACTGAAGAGAAGGCTTTTATCATTAGTCATTGTTAGGTAAAGGCACTATTCATTTCTTTGCAGAATTTGTTCATACAGACATTCTCAGATGTTAATATGTGCAATGAACTATGTAAACTATAGAACTCAGAATATCACTTACTGTTAAGAATGTTTCCCTCAAAACATCCTCTTACTAATATCTCCACTAGTTGATATTATGCCACAATCAAAACCACTATCAGCAGTCAGTGCTAATCTCATGTTTTCTACTAAAACTAGAAAGTCTTGTGTTTATTTGTTTGTTTGTTTGTTTGTTTGTTTGTTTGAAATAGAAACTATCAGAATTCAACTGTATAATATTTGATGTGGTACTTTGTAAGTTACATATATCAGCAAAAAATTACTAGTGACTAGAAATGAAGTCATAGGATTTTGCATAATGCAAAATGATGTGCACAGGTAATATGTCCAGAGATAGAAATTCTGAAATGGGTTCTTTAAAAAGGAAAACGCAATTGTGATAGAAAGAAATATAATTAGCTGAGTATTTGACTTTAACTAAGGTTCTGGCTAGCTCTAGAATTATCTCTAGATGTAGACTGGAGTCCCATCATTATAATATTTATTTCACCTACAGTCAACAGGAAAAAAAAAAAGGAGGGAGTTGGAAGTCTAACCTCAAAGCAAGAGTCATAAGTCCTATATGCTAATCCATTGCCACTTAATTCTAGCAAATGCCTACATCGTATTTTTCAAAATTGGTTGTGGCTCATTTTACAAAATCTCTAAATTTCCATTAGGAATCTGCTTTGTTTTTCCCCCAACCCACTTTCATCTTTTCTTTCTTCATTTTCTTATGCTGTTCTCCAATTGTTCCCTCTTTCACTCTGTTGCATATCCCGAGGATGTGTAAGCAAAATGCCGTGCCTTTCCAAGAGCTCACTCATAGCACTTGAATCACATAATCCGCTCAGTCTCAGATTCCATCTCCTGCAATTTCATGATAATGTATGGATTGGAGCTCTGGGGCCTTGAAAAATTGAATAGGAAAGGATTGGCTTGTATATTACCCAGTCCCTTTTCTGCCCTCTGACTGTGCCATGCAGCTTCCTCTATTCTCAAACTCCTTGTTTCTCTTATGCATTTTCTACCCTGTCTGTGGCCAAAAGTTTCTCCTGGGAGAATGTCAGTTATCATTCATTTATACTTCTATATGAGTTTAATTCACAAACCTACCTATCTCAGGATAATAATAACCAAAGCTCATCTCTAATGATAGTTGAAAGGGTTAACTTACAGGTAAGGAATCTAAGTGACAATCAGTAAAAAAAAAATATCTTTTTGAGGACTTCCTTCAGAAACCGCATGCTCTTTCCACCTGTTCCCGGTGAAAGATATTATGAAACTTGCACAATCCTCTCTCTCTCCCTTTTTCTATCCTCTGCATCAGAATTGCAGACAGCTTCCTTCCTCTCTGAGTTTTCAGTTATATATGTCTATTCACAATTGACACTTGTCTGTCAAGCAAGTGTTGGAACTCCTGGGAGGCACACCCAAGGGCTGGGAAGAAATCTTTTCCAAAGGATTCATGCTCTTTATTAATGTCAATCAGTCAACATCTGAACATCACCCCTCACAGTGATGGTACAGATTCTCTACAGGACATGTACTTACAGTGCCTTGCTATGCCAGATTTTCAATCACTTAAAAAAAGGCAAAAGAAAGAAAAAGAAAAACAAGGAATAAAATATAATAAGTACCCATATCCTCATAAACATTTCTTCTAGTACAGTGGTTCTCAACCTGTGGGTCACGATCCCTTTGGGGGTCGAATGATCCTTTCACAGGGGTCTCCTAAGACCATTGGAAAACACATATATAATTACATATTGTTTTTGCGATTAATCACTATGCTTTAACTATGTTCAATTTGTAACAATGAAATTGGGGGTTACCACAACATGAGGAACTGTATTAAAGGGTCGCGGCATTAGGAAGGTTGAGAACCACTGCTCTAGTACCTAATTATTTGGATCCTACATGGCGCCCACTGGGGGAAAAATGTCAAATTTATAGAATGCACATTTGTGAGAAATTTTGTGTTCTTTTAAACTTGAAATATAGATGTGTCACTTTTAAAGTAATTTTCCTGTGTAGTAGTGAATGAAATGGAAAAGCAAAGTAGGAGCATTGATAAAAATTATGAACCAGGAGTATCTTCTAAAGAAATAATTAGTCTCCTTGTTCAAGTGTCATCTGTACTCTAGGCTTCCAGAAGTCAAATCCAATGTATTATTCATTTCCATTTCCCTAAACACATGTCACCTAATACAAGAAATGTGCTTAATAAAAATTTCTTTAAAAATATTTTTTTAATGGAGAAATGCCATCTGAATCAGACAGGGCAATCCATTGAATCTCAAATTCTGTCTGCAACAGTGATCATAGATAATTTACAGGCAAGTAATCTTGGTTTATTACAACAGTCTCAAAAATATTTAAATGGCATAATCAGCATTCCAAGCTTACATTTCAATGGCCCATTTTGGCTCAATTATCCATGCAGTTATCAAAACATTTCTTGATACTTTATGTTCAGAGCTATAGATTATTCTATTTACTGAAAATACTCTCACAATTCATGTAAATCTTGGAGATAATTTAGATAATACACATTTCAAAATTACATAAATTCCTTCATAAAATTTTCTAATACATATATTTAATATATATTCATAACCATTCAGCATATACCGAGTTCAAAAACTCTTTGCCATCATAGAATTTTTACCATTTATAAATTGGTTTGTATTCTATGATGAGAAAGATAAATATCAAAGCTACCAATTTTGATAGCCATAATCAAATAGTTTTAGAAATACTGAATAAACCTACATAAGGATATATTAAACATTTTTAATGATTTAATTATTGGAAATAAACATTTACTTGGTCTGTTAGTTATTCTAATCATGCAAACTTGCAAAATACTTAAATGCCAGTTAATTATAAGTAATACCTAAATCTTAAACTTCTAGAAATAAAAAGAGAATCATCCCATAAAGTGCATAAGGAGAAGATAGCTCTGCCTTATTGAGGGGTTGTGTGTGTTTTTCTGGGTAAATATAATAAAGTCTCCATTCCAGGCTTTTCCCCCCATATATCCAGTTATTTGTTCAATAAATAAATACTGAGCACTTATTTTGTACTTGGCTGACTGAGGAACACCATTACTTTTCTCAAGGTAATCATCTAGTATGAAGGAAAACACACACATGAAGACCAGACAGCAATAAAATGATGTAAGACGCCGTGTGATAAGTGTCCTGAGACAGCTTACAAAAGCTGTTGACATTTCCAAGGCTGGAAAGCTACTTCTATCCAGGGAAATTAGAAAATGGCTCTTAAACCAAGATTGGCATGCAGGCTAAGTAGGATTTCAAGAGCAATGAGGAGTAGTTAAGCTCAGGGAATGAAAATGCAAAGACCTAGAGGTGGGAAAATATATGTATGAAAACAGTGAAAGATAAGGTTAGGTAAGAAAATTAGAGCCTGATCCCTGGAGAGCCTTAAGGTATGTTTTTGACTATATTTTTTACTTGAAATGAAATATAACCCTTTCAAACAAGTAAGTGCTGCACTGAGAGATGCATGCCTTCAGGAGAAACAGAACCACTGACGCAGAGGCAACATTTCTTCCCCAGGAAGCCGGGAAGTTCAAGTCTAGGGAATATTCCTGGATCTACCATGTGCCAAACACACTAGGTACTGGGAAGACAATGCTTATATTCTAATGATGGAGAAAGACAATAAATAAGCAGACAAATATAAGTAAGTAAATAAATTAACCAAGAGATTAGGATCAATATTCACATATTAAGTTAAAAAATTATATGAAGCTTGTAGCTCAGTGTTTGGCATAGAATCAATGCCGGGAGCTGGTCCATGCTTGCTGTTTCAAGGGACCTGGCATATATGGCATACTGTTCTTAATATGTTTGCTCACCTTCTTGGCACTATGTGTTTTAACCAAGGTCTCTGAGAAAGGTTGTTTCCCCAGGTAGGGATTTTCCCTTGGAGTTAGGGAGGGAATAAAACCTCTTAACTAGTGCCAGGTGGGTAATTAATCACTTTAACTATGAACAATCATGCTTAAGCTACATAATATTTACTCCCTGGAATGGAGATAAGAAACGCCCTAACCTTTGTAATAGAGATTGATAGGATTGAATCAACTGGTATAAATACAGATGTAATAAGACAGCAAGACACAGAACTTAGAACACAGAACTTAGAACACAGAACTTAGAATACAGAGCTTAGAACACAGAACCTACAGACAGAAGAACTTCGCTGGAGAGAACATGGCAAAAGATCCTGGACTGAACCTGACTACAGAAATTGGCAAGAGAACCTGACTAGAACCTGGTGACTGAACTTGGCTGGAGAACCTAGCGAGGGAACATGGCTACAGAACCTGGCTGGAGAACCTGGAGAACCTGGCTGGAGAACCTAGCAAGAGAACATGGACACAGAACCTGGCTGGAGATCCTAAGCAGAACTTCGCTGGAGATCCAGACCAGAACTTGGCTGGAGATCCTGGCTAGAGATCCTGGCTAGGCTGCTGATCAACTGAACGCTGTCTCTGTGTCATTCCTTCTTCGCTGACTCCATCCACACCTTTGGGGACCCCTGGACCTGCTGGGGTTGGACCCCAGCAAATCAACACATCCTATATAATAAAAGGCTAATATGCAAATTGCCCCCTCCCTCGGGAGTTCGACCAGGGGCAGGGCCAGCCAGCCAACCTCCCTTGTCCCCTTCCCCCAGCCAGTTCGGGCAGGCAGGACCCCACCTGTGCACAATTTGTGCATCAGGCCTCTAGTTGCTACAATAAAGTTCTATATTGATCTACTTGGTTACAAACAATCTCTCTCTTTCCTTAAAGTTAGTTGTTTCATTACTCAGATCCAGAAAAGGAAGTCTTTGAAATACTGTGTAATTCCGGAACATGAAGATGGCACCCAAATAAACATTTGGTTCTGCTTTTTCTGTCAAATAAATAAACTGAATGATCATTTTGTCATCAAATAGAGGAAGCAGTCAGCTGATTTTAATAATCCCCCAACCTTTCACAAAATACCTCAGGAGACAGATCACAGTATTATCTGCCTTTCTGTGATATGAAAAGAGTAACTGCCAGAAAGTTATATCACTAGTGTGAACTGAAGACTTTTTCAAACAACTAATTGTTGTTTTTTACAAATATTGTTCATTATTAATTACAAATATTGCCACATTTTTCTCAAATATTTCATTTCCTCTTAAGCCTGTTGACAGCTCTCATCTGCCGTTTGCATCATCTCATCTGTTTCCAAGTTGGACTACAACGTGCTCAGAGGCAAAACTTCGGGACCGAGAACACCTGTCATACTTCTCGGTGAGGAATAGACAGAGGCCTGGCAATGCTCTCGCTGTTCCGGGCTGTTGTGGGCAGATGTGGCTGTGCTTTTTCACAGCAGGACACGGAAGTCTATAATAATTTGTGTGGTCTTGATAATGTTTTCTAGGGATTCAGGGAGAGCATTAGCTATGGTAAAGTGCTATTTTTATTGAGCTTTATGCTCCACTTTGATAAAAACCAAATATAAACTTAATGTAATGGCTAAAAACATTTGAAGCTGGTTCTCCACAGGTAGACTATTAGGTAAGACTTTAGAAAGACAGAAAACAAAGAAGAAGAATGAAGTAATGCTATCAAAAGAGCAGCATATTAGTGGTTCTCAAACTTCAACTTGCACAATAATCACCCAGAGATACCAGTGCTTAAGGAAGGAGTTCCCACTCACCTGTATTTTAACAATCACCCCATAAATTTAATAACCATCTCACAATCCTAATATAGAAGTTCTCCAAAACATACTCTGAGCTCCTAAATATTCATAGGAGAAAAACAATTTAGAAAATTTTAGGAAAAACATAATGGTGCTTATTTCAAAGTGGTAAATAAAATAAATTATAAAGTGAAAGCATTTTATTTAACAGATACATCTTTATGTTGGGAACAAAGAATTAAAATAGAATAAAAAGTTAAGTATTTTTTTAAATTGTTGTCATTAGCAACAATACATTATACTTTTCTGTACTCCAAAATTTTGTTAGTGTAGAAAATAATTAATATTTAAAGATGATAAAAGAGGATGCCTGTATGACTGGATGAAGGGAATAAACATATTTTGATGGATAGAGGAAGGAACAAATGGACAAATAAGGAACAATAGATAGAAAAAAGGAATATGTTAATCTATAGAAGGAGAGTGACCAACAGAAAGACATAGGGGGTTTGATGGATTAGTAATTATAGGCATGATTCTTAAAAAAAAACACAAAAATATAGCAGCTTAAAGCTTTGACTTATATTTGTCCATATTTTATTTTATTTTAAACTAGAGGCCTGGTGCATGAATTAGTGAACCAATGGGGTCCCTTGGCCTGGCCTGCGGGGATCGGACCAAAAGCAGCTCTCCGACATACCCCAGGGAGTCCCAGATTACAAGAGGGGGCAGGCCAGGCCAACGGACCCCACCAGTGCATGATAAGGGCTGGGAAGGGACCACAAGAAGGCTCCAGGGCATGTATGGCTCGTCTGGCCTAGTCCTGATTGGCTGGACCCCAGTAGCAAGCTACTAAGTAACCTACTGGTTGGCAAGTCAGCCCCCTGGAGGTTAGTGCGTGTCATAGCAAATAGTCAAATGGTTGGACACTTAGCATATTAGGCTTTTATTATATAGGACTAGAGGCCCGGTGCACAAAAATTTGTGCACTCTGGGGGGAGGAGGGGTCCCTCAGCCTGGCCTGTGCCCTCTCGCAATCTGGGACCCCTCGGGACATAACGACCTGCTGGCTTAGGCCTGCTCCCGGGTGGCAGAGGGCAGGCCCAATCCCTAGGTGCAGCCTCTGGTTGGGCTCAGAGCAGGGCTGATTGGGGAGTAGGGGCGACGCCCCCTGTCATGCACAGAGCAGGGTGGATTGGGAGGTTGCGA
Organism: Myotis myotis; assembly: GCF_014108235.1. NCBI lineage: Eukaryota > Metazoa > Chordata > Mammalia > Chiroptera > Vespertilionidae > Myotis > Myotis myotis. Next base: position 132,400,477 of record NW_023416324.1, on the reverse strand, counting down.
TGCCACCCTCAGTCACGTTCAGGGTAGGGCCGATTGGGGGGTTGGGCACCGCCCCCTGTCACACTCAAGGCAGGGTCCATGGGGAGGTTGCGGCGCCACCCCCTCTTATGCACAGAGCAGGGCCCATCAGGGGGGTTGGGGCTCCATACCCTGTCACACACAGAGCAGGGCAGATCAGGGGGTTGGGGCGCCGCACCCTGTCACACTCAAGGCAGGGCCGATGGGGAGGTTATGGCTCTACCCTGTCACACACAGAGCAGGGCCCATGGGGGGCAGTTGGGGCGCCGCCCTCTATCACTCACAGAGCAGGGCTGATCAGGGGGTTGGGGCACCGCCACTGTCACACTCAGGGCAGGGCTTTTCAGGGGGTTGGGGCACCTTCCCCTGTCATGAACAGAGCAGGGCGGATAGGGCGGTTGGGGCCCCACCCCCTGTCACACACAGAGACGCAGGGTGATCAGGGGGTTTGGGTGCTGCCCCCTGCCACACTGCTCCAGGGGCCAGGAGGCCTCACGGCTCCTCTGATCCCGGTGCTGGGAGGCATATTACCCTTTTACTATATAGGATAGAGGCCTGGTGCACGGGTGGGGGCCGCCTGGTTTGCCCTGAATGGTGTCCTGGATCAGGGTGGGGGTCCCGCTTGGGTGCCTGGCCAGCCTGGATGAGGCGATGATGGCTGTTTGCATCTGGTCACACCCCCTTCAGGGTGGGGTTCCCCACTGGGGTGCCTGGCAAGCCTGGGTGAGGGGCTGAGGGCCGTTTTCAGGCTGGCCGGTGACTGAAGCTCCCAACTGCTCCTTTTTTCCTTTTTTTTATTCTTGGATTTATGGCTGTCACTGGAGCTGAGAGCCGGCTTTAGCTGTGAGGCCTCACTGCTAAAAGCAGGTTTCTGGCTTTGTTTACTTTCTGTATTTGAAACTTTGTTGCGACTCCAGCTCTGAGATCCTGGCTGTCTGAAAACAGGTTTCTGGGGTTTTGTTTAGCTTCTATATTTGTAACAATGTTTCTTAGCAGCTCAGAGCCCAACAGCAGCAGGCAGGGAACGTTGGAGTCCTCCATCACTGAAGCAAGCAAGCCTCCTGTTCGTGTCAGTAGCCTGGCTGCCAGCCGCCATCTTGGCTGGCAGTTAATTTGCATATCGCCCTGATTAGCCAGTGGGAAGGGTAGTGGATGTAGGGCTAATTACCATGTTTCTCTTTTATTAGATAGGATTACACAAGAGACGTAAGACTTGATCTTCAAAGGCTACATAATCTGTGGAGGAGTTATAAACAGATATTCCTTCAGACAAAGATTTAGAAACTATCTGATGCCAATTAATAAGAGAGTCTAGGATGGCAGAAAAGTGAAGGCTCACAGAGAAGAGCTTTAACTGCCTTGCAGAATACCCACTACTGATATGTTTGAGACGAATTTTCCATTTTGATGTCCTAGTGAAGTGTAACTCTCTGATTTGGCTCATATTTTTGGAGATGGTTAAGGGTCATTGTTTTATTTTCACTTACTTTTTATCAACCATTAGGGAAATTGCCATAATAACAAACACCAATTTTCTGCCATCTTTGGCTCTATCATTTGTTAAATAGGTGAACATCAGAGAAACACTTCACTTTCCAGAACTGTAGCCTCATCTTTAAATGAAGGGCTAGAAGATGTCAGATAATTTTTGTGATTTTAAGGGGACTGAGCCTCAGGAGTAATCAAAAAGTTGCACAAGCATTTCAGGTAACTGGAAGGTTACAGGTTGGTAAAGAGTAAAATAGGTGTCTTTTCAGTCTATTTTCAGCCCTCAAATTATGTTTTAACTTTCTCTGGCAGGAGATTAGTTGTGCTTAGAAATGTAAGCAACTCTGTTTACACATTTCCACATGAAGTTTCAGCTAGCCAGAAATCAAAGAGGATTTTTCATCCAATTTACAATCATCCTGGAAAGTTTAAATATACTTAGAAACATTTATACACAACTTCTGATCTCCTTTAGTTCTACCAGGCTGATGAAGGAGATGAAGCTAAGGTCCAGGTCAGGTCACACAGAGTGTGACTCACTAAATTCCCAGACCAAACCAAGAGATTTGTGGATTAGGGAGAATTTTCAGAAAAATCACAGCTATTTCTAAGATATTTATTTGGAGGCTTCAAAGTTGCTTAGTTACAATGAACAACTGACTGGTTTTCACTGATGGTTAATTTTATGTACCAACCTGAATGGTCTATGGAGTGCCCAGGTTAAAAATTATTTCTTTGTGTGTCCATGAGGGTGTTTCCAGATGAGATTGGCATTTGACTCAGTAAAATAGCTTAGCCTCCCCAATGTGGGTGCGAGTTGTCTAATCCATTGAGAGCCTGAAGAGAACAGAGGGCAGAGGAAGGAGGAATTCACCCCTATTGCTTCCTGCCTGCCCATTGAACCAGGATATCAGTATTCAGCCTTGGACAGGGATTTATACCATTGGCTCCCCTGGTTCTCAGGCCTTCAGATTTGGACTGAAATTATGCCACTGGCTTTCCTGGGTCTCCAGCTTGAAGACAATGTATCATGAAACTCTTTATCCTCCATAATTACATGAGCCAATTCCTCATAATAAGAAAACAAACAAGTAACCTATTAGTTCTGTTTCTCTGGAGAACCCTGACTAATACAGGGTTATCCACCCTTGCATCTTCTTAGAATCCCCATTTCCCCTGTCTGCCTGGCAAATTCACACACATACTTGAAGCCTCAATTTGATCTTTAACTTCTCACTGAACTCTGGGGAAAGAAATTTACTATGTTCTCACTGTACTTTACATACCTTCACCATAGCACTTATTATATTTTACTCTCATTATTAGTTTAAATATCCCATCTCCCCACCTACAGCACATACATTGAGAGACAGAAGAAAAAGAGAGGCAAGGCAAGGGTAAGAGGACAAAAAGGACACTGTCAGCAGCATCCCAAGATAGCACAAAGTTTGTTTCAGTTGTAAATATCAAAAAGACTGAGAGAGTGTACATTTAACTTATTGAAACAAGCAAGACATCACTCAAGACTGACTATTTAATAAATTCTTTTATTATGTTGATATGAACCAAAACACTTCCCAACCTTTTCTTTGTGTGCTGTGAACACAAGAAATAAAAAAAAATAATTTAAAAAGGATAAAAAATGTCTTAGTTTACAGAGGTAATAAAGAAAATTTCTAGGATTCAAACTCACACCTAAGAGCTACAAAATTTATCAACCCATGCCAAATTCACCTCCATTTTGTATTCACATAAAATGAGCCCTTGGTTGCATTTTATTAGCATTTCCTTCATTTAGCATTGCCTACATATAGCATCATAACCTTTAAGCCTGCTGGAAAATGTAATAAAAAAGAAAAGTTTTAAATATTTTAAATATTTTAAATATTAAAAAGGAAACAAATTACTCTGGTTTTTGATAAGTGATGAATATGCTGTAAGCCAAAGTCCTGCCACAGGATTAGAAATTGATTTAATCTTTCAAAATGTCTGACCTTCCACTAACTCCTAAAGTAAGCCAAAAATTAAATAGAAATGCCACAACACATAAAATGTGTTATAAAAACTGGGCCAATATGGTACATTGGGAAAATTCCTACTTGTGTAGAAATCCAAAATATTAACATATGTATTTTTCAATTTTATCTTTAGTCTTGTTTATTCAAGGCTTTTTTTCATATTTCCATTCACACTCTATTCAAAGCATGTTGGCCTTACTTCTGTCCCTTGAGTATAACAAGCTCATTCCCACTTTGGCCTTTGCATTTGTTTCACGTGCTTATATTCTTCCCCCAATAATTTGTATGACTGATTCCTTTTCATCTGTCCTGTCTCAACAAAAATGTCATATCCCATCTTCAATATCACTTCCTCAGAGATACTTCAACTGAACATCTTAGCTACAGGAGCACCATCCACCCCTCCAAACTCTATAAGCATATAAAATTAAATTATTCAATTATCTTTGTATTTATATTCTTCTTCCTGACCTTAACAAGCAAGCTTCCTAAGGGTTATTTTTTTTTTCTTTGTGACCAGGACATAGAACTCTGGTAGGCAGTTAGACATGAGCAGAGCAAAGATGATGAGCCAGGTACAGAAGGTAACCAGGGTGGGGAACCCCAGGTGCCTGGCAAAGGACACTTGTAGGGTGGGACCTCATCCCCAGGGAGACGTTTCCTCCACTAGCATATCCCTAGTCATGAGGCTTGGACCCCCTCACCTTTTCTCCCTGGAGATAACATCTAGGCCTCAGCTGTATTTCAGCTCCAGGTCCAGAGAAGCAACAAAACCAGTCATTGCTGACCTCAAGACCAGCTGCATTGAATAATGACCCCCTGCCCTGGTGCCAGCCAATCAATCAGTGGAGACCACAACCCTGAAAGGACACACCTGCTCAATATTCTATTAAGGTCTTCCACTTGAACCTCCCCTAAAATTTCAGCCCTTAAACCAGCCGTGGGCAAACTATGGCCCGCGGGCCGGATCCGGCCCGTTTGAAATGAATAAAACTATTGAAATAAAAGACCGTACCCTTTTATGTAATGATGTTTACTTTGAATTTATATTAGTTCACACAAACACTCCATCCATGCTTTTGTTCCGGCCCTCCGGTCCAGTTTAAGAACCCATTGTGGCCCTGGAGTCAAAAAGTTTGCCCACCCCTGTTTTAAACCCTTAGGATAGACTTGCAGTGGTCAGCAAACTCATTAGTCAACAGAGCCAAATATCAACAGTACAACGATTGAAATTTCTTTTGCGAGCCAAATTTTTTAAACTTAAACTATATAGGTAGGTACATTGTTATTAACTTAATTAGGGTACTCCTAAGGCTTAGGAAGAGCCACACTCAAGGGGCCAAAGAGCCGCATGTGGCTGGCGAGCCGCAGTTTGCTGACCACAGGAGAGGACCCAGTGTGCTCTCCCTCCTGGGCGCACCATGCGCCTTGTGCCTTTCCCTTCCCCTTTGCCCCTACCCCTCTCCCCAGGTGCTTCACCATTAGCTTCCTCACTCCCAAGCTCCAAGGGCCCTTTCTTTACCTCTATAACTTGTTTCCTAAGCCCATTTTTTCTAGAAATTACTTTGTCTATCTCTTTGATTTACCAAATACAGTGTGGCCTTGACTTATGAGTTTAATTCGTTCTGAGACCGAGCTCGTTAAGGAGCTCGTTAAGGAGCTCGTTAACTCAAATTACTCTGTCAACTCAATGCAAAAAATTGGCTGAGAGACAGCTGGTATCTCAAAAAACTCGTTAGTCGGGACACTCGTAAGTCAAGGCCCCACTGTAAATTTATTTCTTATAGTTTGGGTCTTGGCTCTGAATTCTTTGCTAGCCAGAAATCAAGTACCGAAGTTGCTGATCCCAGGTCCAGTCTTACCCCAGAGGTCTAGTACCTGGTGCCATTCCCACCACCCACAGCAGAACCATGCATGACACTTATTTCTAAAGTGACCTACTGACAGAATATCAAAGTCATCATTTTGGAGATGGTTCATTTTTGCTGTTTTATGATAACTAACCTGAAAGTCTTAAAACATATTGAAGGTAGTTTTTTGTTATCTTCATTTTGAAAATTTATAATAAACCAAACTAAAAGCAGTTTCTTAGAGAGAGAGAGGATAGATGATGATAGATAGATAGATGATAGATAGATAGATAGATAGATAGATAGATAGATAGATAGATAGATAGATAGATAGATCTTAGAAAATAAATACTCAAGTGTGAAAGCCTGTTAGTAACTCAAAATAAATTAGTTTTCATCTTCTGTCTTTTGCTACACCATAAGGACCAAAAGCATGGTGGTGGTTCATAAATCAAACAAGAGCAGCAAACTGAAAAAAGGAGAGAAACAATACAAAAACTGGGTCAGGTTTAGCCCAATGAAGCCAGGATCTTGGCGGAAGCAATCAAGGCAAAAAATAAATTCAGCAACAGAGGATATACAGCTGTTTATCAAATTAAGATCAGATACACAGAGGTGAAAATCAAACCCATCACACTCAAGTCCTGAAATGCAGACACACCCATGAGCAAAATGGTGAGAGGCACATGTATGATGATTTCATTAGGTAAGGTGTCTGCTATAACCTGAAGCAACCTCACCTTTTTGTTTAGGCTAGTTTCTCTATTTGCAGTAGCTACTGTCTTCCCTTACTGTCTTGCTACCTCTTCCATATCCATTCTCTGCCTATTTTAGTTATTCATTTCCAGCTCAAGCACTATGTGTGATATTAAGCCTTTCCAATAACTCCAACCCCTAAAAGTCTCTGCTTTTCTAAATATCTACTGTTGTGTCGATAGTCAGTACCATCGTGTTTGCCATTTAGTTATCTGCTAAATAAGAAGCTCCCTGGATTTTTCCCTGGAAAGCTTCTTAGGACAGAGACTGTTTCTTTCGTGTATCTTCCTATAGAGACACAGTGGGAAAAAAATGTTTATTGGAGAGTTCCACCTACATTTCCTGTAGCTAAATGTATTCCTGCTATCCATAATTATGCATAAATATCATGGAACTCTTTTACTGCATTTGGAAATGCCAAGGACAGATGGGTTCAAGGTAACAACTTTGAATTCAAGTAGATGAAACCTACCAAAAGACTGCTAACTCTGCCAGAGCTTCAGACATTAGAAGTAAAAGAAGTGACATTGTAAAGAGAAAGAAAAAAAAATAGATCACAGTTGTTAGACAGCTTTTTTTTAAAATGTCTTTAGGCCCTATCCAGGTAGCTATGTTGGTTAGTGCATCACCCCAATACTCTAAGGTTTGGGATTTGATTCTTGGTCAGAGCACATACAAGAATCAACCAATGAATGCATAAATAAGTTGAACAAAAAATTGATGTTTCTCTCTAAAACAAAAATCAATAAATGAAAAAAGTATCTAGGAAAGTTCAGTATGAAAGTGAGTAGAAAAGGAAATTCAGCAAAGTTTCTAAATATAGTTCAAATATCTTCTATGATTGGAAACTAGCTAAGAAATTAGCATATCGAGAGAAAGTAATTTGTAATATTACAGAGGGCTTTACAGTCTAGTTGAAAGGAACTGCAAAGGAAATAAGATTTTACAATTTTAAAATAGGGTAATTAATTTTATCAATTATCCAGTTTCAGTCCCCAAACCTATTTGCATTTAATGTTTGGCTGTTAAAATGAAGGAGAAAATTTTACAATGCATGGAGTAAAAATGCAGCAAGTTAGCAAGAGCATGTGAAAACACGTTGCTATCATAGCAAGCCATCTACATCTTTCAATAAAGACGATGTATGACTAACCTGGAATCAATATGAATACAGATAAAACTTATTCTTTTCACTGAGTGATTCTATAGCTTATACATACCTCTCCAAATATTTATCATTTGAATGCAGAACACTATTTTGCCAATGTTCAATGCATAAACAACAAATGCAAACATTGCTTCCCTCACTATTTTTCTCATATGTCTGTTTTGGCTTTTCCAGGACTAGGATAAATGAATAGTAAAGTCCCCCCTCACAGTTCAAGAAACATGGTAAAGGAAGCATAAATCCCCAAGATAGCATTGCTAACAATCTCTAAAAGAAGTAAATGGCCCATGGATCCTTTAAATGTTCCAAGTACAGCAGTTGAATGGATATGAGTCATACATTAAGTGGGATCATTTGGAAGGATGAATGGATCTTTAAGGTGAAAGGGGTTTCTTGTCCAAAGCTGGCAGACGGAGGGAGGTATGCAAATAGCCTTGCCTTTTACATTTTGTAATATTAAGATAGTTGTGAATGTGTCACAGTTCATTTCAGTGTGAGCCCTCAGCCATTTACAAAATGAAATCCTCAAAATCAACCCTCTCCTCAAGGGTCATGAAGCAAATTGACTTTGCATTGGTGGTCTCAGTAGAGCCAGAGGGTTGGCAGGGTTTTTTTTTATTGTTATTTCAATGGCAGAATTGGAGGCAAAAGAGATTTAAAACTGAAGTAGTAAATTCTAGATTACCATAAGGCTCTCCAAATGCATTTTCTTGAACAAAGAGCCAGACCCTCCGCTATCCCAGTTCCTTTTTCTTCCTCTTTCCATGCAACACATAAGGAATCTCCAAGTTAAAACTCATCTGTTTATCTCCTTCACTATTGTAATGCCCTGCTTCAAAGGCCCAGTTTCTGTGTCCCAAGAGACTATCACAGACACTCAATTGGATTTTCTGTCTCAAGACTTGCTTGCCCTTCTTGAATATCTCCTGCCAAGTATCAACAGAATATTTTTGCCCTCTGTTCATGTCATTCTACAGCTCAAAACTCTACTAGGTTTTCCTATTGTCTTGTGGAAAGTCCACAGTCCTCAAAATGGCATTTAAAAAGCCCTTAAAATATTAATCCTTCACTATTTTCCAAATTCATGTCTACCATTAGTACTCTGTGCTAATCATGTCAAGATTATTGCCATTGCACTAATTTATCCTCATTCTTCTCCCTTTGATTGGCCTCAATTCCACCTTACTTTATACCAACGTATAATTTAGTTAGTCTGAAAAGACTTCCCAGCTCATGCAAGGCTGAGTAAGGCACTCTCCTGAATGACCAGAAGGTACTTTTCCTTTATCATAATGTATTGTTGCTGTATGGAAGAGACATGCAAGGTCATGTCTGTCTTATTCATTGTTTATGCTCAAAACTTTATAGTGCCTGGATGGATACATTTTTTTAACTGAATCGGACTAAGGCAAGCCAAGATTGGTAAACTCTGATTCTGGAATTTTATGGAGAAGAAAAAAAAAAGTAATCTCTGCAATGACCTTATCTGAAGCATTGGTTCCTTCTCATTTTTGAAGCATCTAGGCACAGTGCAAAACATACACTTGTGACACTTCCCTGACACCTCAACTCAAAGTAACCTTTTTACCTCTGAACCACAGTAAATATGTTTGATATGATATTCAGCTTCTCTAGGATCATCACAAGTCATGTCAGGTCATGTTTGAAGCATTTATTTGGTCAACCAGAAGAAGAAAAAAGTCATCTTGGATTTGTTTTTATCTGAAGGCATGACCAATGTGACAAGCCCAACTCTCTCTGACTGGCCTCCCACTCTCTGAACACAATGTAATGTACTTTAGGGGAATATAAACTTATTTCCGATGTCAGATAAGGTCTCTCAATCCTTGCTGCTCACTAAAGTTATCTAGAAAGCTCTAAGCCTCTCTCCAGACCTACTGAATTCAAATCCTTAAGTATGGGGTCTACATTCTGCATTTTTTCCCAAAGATCTCCAAGAATTCTGTGAAGGCTACAGCTATTGGGTTAGATGCGGGATCAGAAAACTTAAACTCTAGAGACTCTAGACTCACAGGGGTCCTCAAACTACGGCCTGCGGGCCACATGTGGACCGCCGAAAACATTTACCTGGCCCGCCGGGTGTTTTTGCCGCTGCTGCCTGTTGCTTAGCAGCCGACTAGTTTTTTTTTAAACTATAGTCCGGCCCTCCAACAGTCTGAGGGACAGTGAACTGACCCCCTGTTTAAAAAGTTTGAGGACCCCTGCTCTAGAAGATCAAATAGGAAATATTTTAGACTTTGTGGAGCATGTGGTATCTGTCACAACCACTCAGTCCTACTGTTATAGCTCATTTATAGTCAGACAATACACAAACTAATGGTAGTAGCTGTGTTCCAGCAGGGAAAAAAATGGGGGGAAGGGGAACATCTGTAATATTTTCAACAATACTGGTAAAGATAAATATTTTTAAAAGTTCAATTATAAAAACGTGCAGTGGATTGGATTTGGCACAAGTCATAGTTTGTGAACCTCTGAATTGGAAAATTTTATATCCTCTCTCTACCTAAATGACTTTATTTATGTTGTTTCATTTCCCATTTTATTACTGACAAGGCACATGCCTGTTTCATTTTTAAAAATTTGTCAAAAATAAGACCAACTAAAATCTGACAGAGAACTTTTAGAATGTGATTCAGAACCCTTGTGGACAATATTCTGTTTATTAAATGTATTGATGATTTATAAAAATATGCCAAATTGTCAGAAATTTGATAGCATCTTTCATTCAAAGAAATTGCACACTCTTTATGCTAACCCTAATTATTTAATGAGAAATACTATTAAACACAGTACCAGTGTTCTCGCCTTTACTTATGTATTCCAAATGACAATAATAAAATACAGCTGTTGCTGGGAAGAAAATGGCAATGAAAGCTGAAGCAGAACTGAAACAGCCCATTACCTGCAAAATCATGTTTGAAATCAGGCATCTCAGAAGACTGATTTCAGCAGCACCAGTGGACTGCGAACTACATTGTTGTATTACAGCCTGGGTTCATGAAGTTTTATAATGCAGATGGAAAAAAGATAACATGAAATAATGCTGCAGATGGGATATACACAAATTCAATTGCCTAAAAGTTGTTACTTTCTATGAGAAATCTGAGATATGTTTTTAGGAATGAAATTTAATGATACTGCTAAAGATTCGCACAGGTTTCTAAGAGGATAACCCAAGGTAACCAGGATGGGAAATAAGTACTTTATATATTTATTTTGATAATATCCAGTTCTTTTTCAACTTTAGAAAACTGTTCAATAAAGCACAATAAGATCAGATTTCACCTGATTTCTTTCTGTTAGGATTGGAACAAAAATTACTCCAATATTACTAATCAAGATTGGAAGCAATTTGACATAAGTTTTTTTTGTGAAGATAAGTGACTAATGAACTGCTTTAAGGGAAACAACCTTAAAACAATGCATACCCAAGTGTGGACTATGACAAATGGAGTATTTCTTATGACAGATTCTGGAGTCTGACCCAGATCTGAGAAATTGTCAAGTGATTTCTTAGTGAGCATTATATTTTAAAATCTGAGAATCATAGCCTTAATCAGACACTGTGCTGTTATGCAGAGATAATCAGTAAAACAAAACAAAACCAAAAAAAACAATTCTAATCCTTGTTCTGTTTTTAACCACCTGAGGGAACTTGGACAAGTCAGCTAACCTTCTAGGTACCTTACCACTGTGAGATCTTATGAACTCAACCATATGATTTTATAGGAAATAAATAGAACTGTATTTAGGCGTGAGTTGTCATTAGTAAGACCTATGAGTGGCTGGTGGGAAAACTAAGAAAGAATGAAAGTTAGCTTGCTTCAGGCTCTGATTTATATTTTTTTAACTGAAGAAGTTAACCAACCATTTCACAACTCTTTCCTTTCAAAATACTTAATATATGTAAACTGGCAAATGTAATCTTATGAAATACTAGAGGCCCAGTGCATGAAAATCATGCACTCAGGGGTCCCTCAGCCCCGCCTGCGCCCTCTCGCAGTCTGGAACCCCACAGGGGATGTCTGCCTGTCAGCTTAGACCCACTCCCCAGGGGATCAGGCTTAAGCTGGCAAGCAGACATCCCTCTGGCAGCCTGGAGCCCTTGGGGAATGTCCGACTGCAGCTTAGGCCTGCTCCCTGGGAAGGGGGCTGAAACTGCTGTCAGATTCCTTAGCACTGCCAAGGAGGCAGAAGAGGCTCCCACCTCCACCACTGCACTCGCAGCCATCAATCCAGCTTGTGGCTGAGCAAAGCTCAACCTGTGGGAGCACACTGACCACCAGGGGGCAGCTCCTGCATTGAGCATATGCCCCCTGGTGGTCAGTGCATGTCATAGTGACAGGTCATTCCCAGTTGTTCTGCCGTTAGGGTCAAGTTGCATATTACCCTTTTATTATATAGGACTAGAGGCCCGGTGCACAAAAATTTGTGCACTCGGGGGGAGGGGTGTCCCTCAGCCCAGCCTGTGCCCTCTCGCAGTCTGGGACCCCTCGGGAGATAACGACCTGCTGGCTTAGTCCTGCTCCCGGGTAGCAGAGGGCAGGCCCAATTCCTAGGTGCAGCTCCTGGTCGGGCTCAGAGCAGGGCTGATTGGGGAGTAGGGGCGCCACCCCCTGTCATGCACAGAGCAGGGCGATTGGGAGGTTGTGATGCCACCCTCAGTCATGATCAGGGTAGGGCCGATTGGGGGGTTGGGGCACCATCCCCTGTCACACTCAAGGCAGGGTCGATGGGGAGGTTGCAGCACCACCCCCTGTCACGCACAGAGCAGGGCCAATCAGGGGGTTGGGGCACCACCACTCTCACACTCAGGGCAGGGCCAATGGGGAGGTTATGGCTCTACCCCGTCACACACAGAGCAGGGCCCATGGGGAGGGGGTTTGGGGCGCTGCACCGTGTCACACACAGAGCAGGGCTGATCAGGGGGTTGGGGCACCTTCCCCTGTCACAAACAGAGCAGGATGGATAGGGAGGTTGTGGCCCCACCCCCTGTCACACACAGAGCCGCAGGGCAATCAGGGGGTTTGGGCGCTGCCCCCTGTCACGCTGATCCCGGTGCCGGGAGGCCTCGCAGCTCCACTGATCCCGGTGTTGGGAGGCATATTACCCTTTTACTATATAGGGTAGAGGCCTGGTGCACGGGTGGGTGCCGGCTGGTTTTCCCTGAAGGGTGTCCTGGATCAGGGTGGGGGTCCCTACTGGGGTGCCTGGCCAGCCTGGGTGAGGGGATGATGGCTGTTTGCAGCTGGTCACACACCCTTCAGGGTGGGGGTCCCCACTGGGCTGCCTGGCCAGTCTGGATGAGGGGTTAAGGGCTGTTTTCAGGCTGGGGGTGACTGAAGCTCCCAACCGCTCCTTTTTTTCTTTTTTCTTTTTTTATTCTGGGCCAGATTTAGCTTTGAGGCTTGGCTCCAGCTCTTAGGCCTCTGCTGCTGAAAGTAGGTTTCTGGCCTTTGCTTACAATGTTGCGATCCTGCTGACTGGAGCCCAGCGGACTAAAGGAGGTTCTGGGGTTTTGTTTAGCTTCTATATTTGTTACATAGTTGCTTAGAGTTGCAGCTCAGAGGCCTGCAGCAGCAGGTGGGGAACGTTGGAGTCCTCCGTCACTGAAGCAAGCAAGCCTCATGTTAGTTTCAAGCTGCCTGGCTGCCAGCCGCCATCTTGGCTGGCAGTTAATTTGCATATTGCCCTGATTAGCCAGTGGGAAGGGTAGCTGTTGTACGCCAATTACCATATTTCTCTTTTATTCGATAGGATGTAGGTTAGCATTTGCAAATGTATGACACATAGAAGTAAACTACCTTGTAGCCGAATCATGGCATAAATTTCATCCAAGAAATGCCAATTTAAAAAACTAAAAATAATTTTAAAGCAAATAACATATTTACTGGTCTCTGTAAAAATTAATATATACCAAATATTTATCAAATGGTACTTAGCAACTGCCATGGACACTTTTTCACCTGCAAAATTTTTTCTCATCAATAACCTGGAATTTTTAATTCAAACAAGTTACAGTGCTAGATCCAACAATAAATAAATACTCCTTCCTTAAAACAGGGGAGATATAACAATCCCTAATAATTTGAAATCTTCTCTCTCCCATGAGAATATCAGATTTGAACTCTTACAATGGATTACTACTGCTTACATTAAATCAGTTCTCTGGAAAGTTACTTTTATAATTTTAATAAATACACTCAAACCATTATTTCTTTAATTATTACATTGAGATATTATCCATTTACCATTCCCAAGAAGGAAAAAAGGTAGTAGATGGAATTCTTAAACTTCCTTTGCACAAACCATTGATTTCTGTGTATTTCTACATTTTCAATGCTTATACATTTATATTCAGATCTTTAAACTAATTCTAACTTTTACCTGGCATTAATTTTGTGTTGAAAGGCTCAAAGCTCACTATCCATCTATTTATAATTCACCTCCATAATTGCTAAACTCTTTACTTTGAGTCATCTCTGGATTTCATCATCAAGCTTGCCAGATATGTTCTTTTAATCAATTGGAATATAAATCTGTCTTGAAATCTAAAGTCCTGGTGATATGAAACAATGGGTAAAAGGGAAATCTAATGATAATTAATTGAACTATGAAAAGCCTGAAGGGGAGCCAAGAGCAGATAATAAATATCTACCTGAACAGAAAGTCCCCGCCTTCCTACTCCTGTAACTGCTACGGATATAATACTGGTGTGGGCTAGAGGTTGGAGAAGGTCCTCAAGAGAAGACCAAAATGTCTTAAGAAGGGGAAAAAGGCAGATGACAATGAAATAAAGAAAAGTGAAAAGGGGATTAAATTACTTAAGAACAATATTAGATGCTAAAAGGCAATGAGTCCAAACATCCAAGATTGTGAGGAAAAATGATTTTCAATCCAGAATATTCCATCTAGACAAACCATTGATCAAGCATACAAAGAAAACAAAAGCATTTTCACATAAATAAGAAGTGTTCAGCCATGGGCAAATGCCCCAGTAATAAAACAGAAACCATTAAGCAGACCCTTGAATGCTGCCAGCCCCGCCTGCAATGTAAGGGAATAAAAGCATCCAGGTCATAGTGTTTATGATCTGAAGGTCTGTCCACTATGTGCAGGCTGCACTGACACAGAACTTTAAACATAATTTGTGCTATAAACACTCTCTCACTTTTATCTCATCTCATATATTTTTTCAATACTTTTATTAGTTTAGTATAAATCAATGTAAAAATAACTTGAGCCAAATCTAAGTGATGTCACCTAATTCAAGAAGCCTCAAATATTTACCTCCTTTCTTTAGAAAGCTAGAGAATGTGCTCCAACCAAATGAAGGAGTAAACCAAAAAAATAGAAAGAAAAAAAGATTCAAGAAATAGGATATCTAGCAGAGGAGAGAAACTAAGGAAAATACGCAGATTAACATATGCATTAGTTCTAGAGAACAATTTTTCCAGGTCGGAGCATGTGTGGGGAGGCTTGGAGGCGAGGTTTCCGAGAAAATGAATGGAACTGATAGATTATTTAATAAGTTGGAGTGTTAGGATATATGACCATTTGTATTCACTATATTTTGTTGAAAATTTTTTGGGGAAAACTGATCATTGGTATATATAATACTGAGTAAATGGAAAAATTAAACAATTTTAACCAAAAAGAAAACAAATAGGTGAATGAGATCATCAGAAGAGAGAAGCTTAAGAACGGTGGGAGTGATAATCCCTCAACATCTTAGTAAGTGGTAAATAGATACTGTCTAAAATTAGTATTTTCTAAAACTGTACAATATATATTAGATTTAAAAGTGAATAATAAAAGTTATTACTAAAGAATTGGAAAATACGCCCTAACTGGTTTGGCTCAGTGGATAGAGTGTCGGCCTGACAATTGAAGGGTCCCAGGTTCGATTCCGGTCAACGGCATGTACCTTGGTGCAGGCACATCCCCAGTGGGAGGTGTGCAGGAGTTAGCTGATCGGTGTTTCTCTCTCATCGGTGTTTCTAACTCTCTATCCCTCTCCCCTCCTCTCTGTAAAAAATCAATAAAATACATTTTTAAAAAAAGAGTTGGAAAATATTGCTAATTGTAGTGGCAGTAGGGTGTAAGGTTGCTTTTTCTACATAAGCAACCTTGAAAACAGTATAATAGTTCATCTAATTTCTCAATGTCACCTTGATTTTTTTAAATCTTCATTCTAAAATTATGTATTTAAGATGATGTTTGTGAAAATATTTCTTAAATAACGAAGTACTTTCTCTCAGCCTAATTCCTCTAGAAAGCAGAGCTTGCAACAAATATGAAAGGGAAACTGATTTATTTGGAAACTTGCAGGCAAGCACATGAGGTGAGGGTGAGGAAAAAAGAGTTGGGGCACAAAAGATGTGAACCAATATGATGTAATATAGAACCATAACAACTACCATTTTGGATTTAAATATATCATGTATGAAGAGCAACTGGCATAGTACTAAGCAGTCAGTAATTTAAAAATGTTAATTCCCATCCCTTTGAGGACTATCACCAGGTTTTTAAAACCAAACTGCATATTTTATAAAATTCCAAGCTGTATTTTAAATAAATTATTCACAAGAACAGGTTTAAAATTTTTATTTGAAACTGGTCAGAGAGAACCACTTAGAAGTATCATTTATAATCAATTAAACACTACAAAGTTTGGTCTAGTTTGGGTGTTTGATTCATATTTTTTTTTTTTTGCTTGTTTGTTTGTGTTAGTTTTTCCATTTTATAGACAGAGTAACAAAATCTAAGCACTAGAAAGCAAGAAAAAGACATTGATATGAATACTATCTTTTCTGCTGTTAGTTGTCTTAAAATACAGAAGACTCTTGGTAATAGTATAATCAAATTAAAGGTAGTGTCCACAGAAACAGCCTTCTATGTCCCATGAATTCAGCTGCCTCATACTTTATGATACTGTACCTGTTTCCTAGGGAAGGCTGAACCAATGATTAAAAATCCTATATAATAAAGAGGTAATATGCAAATTGACCCTCACGTCCTCATACAAGATGGCGACTCTCATGTGATCAAAAGATGGCCACCACAAGATGGCCTGCAGGGGAGGGCAGTTGTGGACGATCAGGCCAGCAGTGGAGGGCAGTTAGGGGGGACCAGGCCAGCAGGGGAGGGCAGTTAGGGGGGACCAGGCCAGCAGGGGAGGGCAGTTAGGGGCAGCCAGGCCAATGGGGGGGAAGTTAGGTGCAACCAGGCTGGCAGGGGGGTGGCAGTTAAGGGCGACAAGGCCTGTAGGGGAGGGCAGGCGGGGGGGACCAGGCCTGCAGGGGAAGGCAGTTAGGGGTGACCAAGCCAACAGAGGAGGGCAGTTGGGGGCAACCAGGATAGCAGAGGAGGGCATTCAGGGGCAACTGGGCTGGCAGGGGAGGGCAGTTAGGGGCAGCCAGGCCAATGGGGGGGGAGGGCAGTTGGGGGCAATCGGGCCGGTAGGGGAGCAGTTAGGCATTGATCAGGCTGGCAGGGGAGCAGTTAAGGAGTGATCAGGCTGGCAGGGGAGTGGTTAGGAGGTGATCAGACTGGCAGGCAGAAGCAGTTAGAGACAATCAGGCAGGCAGGCGAGCAGTTGGGAGCCAGCAGTCCCAGATTGTGAGAGGGATGTCCAAATCCCAGTGGAACTGAGCCTAAACCAGCAGTTGGACATCCCCCAAGGGGTCCCAGATTGGAGAGGGTGAAGGCTGGGCTGAGGGACAACCCCTCCCCCCAGGTGCATGAATTTCATGCACCATGCCTCTAGTATATTAAATAAAAATAGAGGATGATTTCAAAAGTTATGTGTATATTAGTACTATATATCATTTACCATTTACAGATTTATCAACTTATACACTTTAAATGAGGAGAGTATGGTAATAATTACCTCCTACTATCCTTTTCACCTTCAGTACACATTATTTTAATTCCTTTAAAAGGACATTATTTTCATAGAGAAAGTGTGAACTGGATTTTTTTTCATTTTGCTATAGGATAGACAGTGAGAGCAAAACTTTTTAGTGTTAGAATAAATAGAGCTCTTGAAAATATTTAATTTGTGAATTAAAACTATCAAAAAATTTCTTTAAAGAAAATATTTCTGGTTTTAATTATAATATAATTTTATAATAATTTAGAAACTAGTATTGTTTTTAATTAATGTAAAATTTAACCTTTATTGTTGTTGTTAAACCTATAGTTACCTAATATGTACTCAGGAAAGTTCCCAGCATTGACTTGACATCATTATAGATTGGAAGGAGAAAAAAATGACATCTTGATTTATTCCCAGAAACAGTAAAGCTTTCTCATCAGTTCAAACCTATCAATGATGTAATTCTATGTATGATTTTTTCACTTAAATTTATTATCTGGAGGGAAAGAAATAGTGTTTATGGGTCATATTGGCCACAGAAACATATTTTTCATTAGAAATCAATTGTCTCCTCTGTTAGTATCTGAGGTTATGCATCAGCAAAACAAGTATTAGCAAATTAGAAGTTACTCAGTAAAGCATGATCTATGCCTCAGAATTACACTTTCTTCCTCATTGTTCAAGGATCTCTGTTGTGCAGAAGCAAACTTCTAGAATAACTCCAGAAAATGTGTTTGCCGCTTTATACATCTTTGGGGAAAATTATAAAGCACCTTTATGTGACTTTCTAGTAGGAATGCTTCATTATAACCAGAGAGAATGACAGTCCTTTCTTCAAGCTAATGATGTTATGTTAGATTTTATGAAATTTCAAGTCAATGGAATTATCTTTGATGCCAGATGTTACTTATGAAGCAATGGGTGATCTATCTTAATCACAGATTAGTCATCTGTGAAAGTATGATGTCTTTCAAATGATGTTCTCTGCAATAAGAACTAAGACACTGAAAAATAAATGCAATTCATGATAAATAGCCATCCTAGATCAGAAACTACTTTCATTAACACATGGAAGAAATGGAGGAGAATAAAACCCAAGACAGTAATAGGCACGGTGTATTATACTAGTAGCTAACTCTAATCCTTAACAAGAAAAAGGGATATCTTATGTTTAAATTAAGTAAAACTTTTAACCCTACAGTGTAACTCTCACAAAATCAAATGACTCTTTGCCCTCTTCAAAGTGCCAAATTCTCTTACATTTGTTGATTCTGCTTAAAATATTTTCCAAAGCAAACAATGAAACCAAAAAACAAATAGAATCACAAGTATTCCCTGACTTTATAAAAGATTGGGGCCTAAGTCTATTCATACTTGAGGAATATGGAATACATTGATATGTTTATTCTGCAAACACAATGATCACATTCCCAAACACAAAAGCCTAATTCCTAAGTGCAGCCTCCTCTCTATTGCCTTTTGCTATTTTTTCAAAGGAATTGTAGAGAGCAACCATTGCATCTTTCATTTGCAAAAACTTAGTTCATTTTATTTTAGACAATCTCTCAATATTAACTGACCCACTTTAAACATTTTCCAAAGCAAAACATGAAAAGAGGCTGGTGGTCCGGGGGGGGGGGGGGGGGGGAAGAGTAGATGAAACAAATGGCTGTGGTGATTGGTATTTTTATACCAACCTTACACTGAGAACATTTGGAGAAACTAAAATAGTGTTTTAAAATTAGTTTAAAGATGTTAAAAATCCTCAACAGTAGAAGAAGTTGGGGATCAAAATCCCAGAGAAAACAGAATTATGGAAACCTAGTATTTGGTACTGCTTTGCCCAATAAGCATTTGCCGATTCATAAGCTATGACCTATGACCAAGCTACAGAAAGTTTAACGCATAAAGCCATGGCTGAAGAGGTAAGCAGACTCAGTATGAATAACATTGAGGTTCAGGAAGCTCTAAGGAGGACCACCCGGTAAATACTGTAGACTTTCTGTTGGGATCTTTAGCTGACTGTATTGTAGCTGTAGAGCTAATTAAGCATAGTCCTGCCTTTAGAAAAATTGAAATAAGGTTATCTGCATTTTCCCTAATAGTTTTCCAGAAGCATCAGTAAGTCCTCCCTGGAGGAAGATAAGATCATTGAGAGCCATAAATGACACCAAAATTTATTGAACACAATGTCCAGTAATTAACCAGAAGTTAACTATCATATATCAGGCAATAAGATCAAAAAAGTAAAAGCAAAAGAGAAAAAAATATATAATAGAAACACAGAAGATCCATATATTGAAATTAACATAATGAAGAAAAGAAAATACAAATTGTGATACAGGATTTTTGGACTGAAACACGCGGTGTTCCCCTAGGCAGGATGGTTCCCCAGATTCTTTGTCTGTCAGAGTCGAAGAATGAACCCACAGACAGAAGGTGGTATAGCAAAGGTGGAAATTTATTGAAGAACAAGTACAGACTCCCATGTGGGGAAGGAGGAAGAATCTCACAGCACAGACTCCCACATGGGGAGAGGGAAAGAGTCCCACTGAGTTCCTTTTTTCTCCAAGTTTGTAAAGGCCACAGTTCCTGTGTCCTGATATCCCCTCCGATTGGTCAGTATTACCTTTGATTTGGTCACTATAACAACTCCTGAGCTCAAAAGTCAAATTTCACATGGGACAAGTGAAGCCCTCCTCCCTCATTGTTCTCCCATTCCCTCTGGACTTTTCCTCCTTCTTTACTTTGTAAATACAGACCCCTTGCTATTCCCAGTTTCTTTATCTTATGGAAATAAAATTGTTGCCTCTCCCTTGTCTTATGGAAATACTAGAGGCCCAGTGCATGGCATTCTTGCACTGGGGGTGGGGGAGTGTCCCTCAGACTGGCCTGCACCCTTTCATAGTCCTGGAGCCCTCAGGGGATGTCTGACTGATGGCTTAGGCCTGCTCCCAGGACATCCTTAGCGCTGCTGCAGAAGCGGGAGAGGCTCTCACTGCCACCGATACTGTGCTCTCCAGCCGTGAGCCCAGCTTGTGGCTAAGTGGCACGCCCCATGTGAGAGCGCACTGACCATCAGGGGGCAGCTCCTGCATTGAGCATCTGCCCCCTGGTGGTCAGTGTGCATCATAGCAACCAGTCGTTCCTCCATTCAGTCAATTTTCATATTAGCCTTTTATTATATAGGATAGCTGTTGCCGCTCCCTTGTCTTATGGAAATGTAACTTTTCCCAGTCTCCCTTGTCTTATGGAAATGTAACTGCACCTGACTCCCTTGTCTTATGGAAATGTAACTTTTCCCAGTCTCCCTTATCTTATGGAAATGTAACTTTTCCCAGTCTCCCTTGTCTTATGGAAATGTAACTTTTCCCAGTCTCCCTTGTCTTATGGAAATGTAACTTTTCCCAGTCTCCCTTGTCTTATGGAGATGTAACTGCACCTGACTCCCTTGTGTTATGGAAATGTACCTTCTCCCAGCTCTGTAGCCTTGTGTGTTTTCCATGGGCCCTTTAATTTCTAACATTTTTCTAGACTTGCCTATTTCCCCCTAAAAATTCCTATTTTATCCCAAAAACTCCTTTCAATTGGAAAATCAGCAGAAATTTAGAGCCTATTAAAAAATGAAAATTCCAAAACTAAAATTTTAATAATTGAAATTAAGAGCTCAACAAATTGATTTAATAGCAAATTAGACAGACTTAGCTAAAGAGAAGATGAGTAAACTAGAAAATAGAGCAGTAGAAAATATCTAAATTGAAGCATAAATAGAAAAAGATGGAATATGCAAAAAAATCACAAAAAAATATGAAATATGGTGGAAAAACCTAATACATGTAATTAGAATCCCAAGAGCGATATTTGAAAAATAAGGCCAAATATTTTCCAAAATTGCAAAAGACATCAAGCCCTAGATTCAAGAATTACTGTTAAATGAGTTTTGTTTTGTTTTCATTTTGAAAGTGTATTTGCAAGGCAATATTTTTTAATTGTACTTTTGTAGTAACAACATTTATAATAGCAATCTCTATTCTATGGACTTTAAACATATGAACTTATTTAACACTCATTTAACAACTCTATAAGGTCATTATTCTTATTATTCTTATTTGCATTTAGAAACTGTTGTTCAAAGAAGTTAAGTAATTTTACAATAGTCAAAATCCAGTATATGACAAAATCAGAATTCAAACCCTGGAATCTAGTTTTAAACTCCAGCTCCTAACCACTATGCATACTTTAATGTAAATGATGAATGACACTTTTTTAGGAAAATGTTGATCAAAGCATCCCCCAAGAGCTTTAAAATCCAAATTAATTTTTAATGTAATTATTACAGCAAGTCTTTAATATAAAACTACCTGAAAGTCCATCTCTTGATCAGTATAACAAAATGTTTTTAAAAATGAAATATAGACAAAGATCATTGCTTTTAAAATGCAGCACTAATCTGCAGTGCCAAGGAGCACATACAGTTCTTGCAAATAGTAGACAATTAAAAATTTTGCATAGTGTGACTGGTTCTCGATGCTATGGTAAATATTGGATCTAACTTAGCATTTTTATTTAATATGTTCTTCTCTACTGAATTTGTTTAGTAGGATAAAGTAGAGATAAGAGAATCAGTGAAAATACTACAGTACATCAAGCCACATCATTACATGATAATAATTATAAAATACTGGAGGCCCGGTGCACAAAATTCGTGCACTGGAGGGGAGTGCCCTCAGGCTGGCCTATGCCCTCTCGCAGTCCAGGAGACCTTGGGGGATGTCTGACTGCAGCTTAGGCCCAGGAAATGGGCTTAAACTGCAGTCAGACATCCTTAATGCTACTGTGGAGGCGGGAGAGGCTCCCACCAATGCCACTGCACTCACCAGCTGTGAGCCTGGCTCAGGGCTTCTGGCTGAGCAGTGGTCCCCCTGTGAGAGTGCACTAACCACCAGGGGGCAGCTGCTGTGCTGAGCGTCTGCTCCCTGGTGGCCAGTGCTCATCATAGCAACTGGTCGTTCCGCCATTCAGTCGATTTGCATATTAGCCTTTTGTTATATAGGATTACTTTTTTATATATACTAAATATCTGTATGATTGGAATTTTCCAAAGACATGCAAGCATTTTCCAATATAAATAAATTGGATATAAGGCAACTCTACGAATATGTAATTTTCCTGAAGGAGAAAGAGATGACAAGTTCTGATGGCACTAGGGTCTTTGTTGGTGACCACTGGGTCCCAAGGCCGTCTGAATTTTCTGTCCTTCCTGAGATCTGAGTGGTGAGTAAGCTCTGCCACTGACTCGGTTAGCTGTTACAGGATTTACCAGGCAACCGGAAAACGCACAATGGGCACTCAGAAGATTCAGGAAAAAAAGAAACCTTTATTCAAAGCAACGCTGCTGGCTCAGGGGATTTGAAGATCCAAAGCCTGAGCCTCTTATACAACGAGATCACTCCTTACATGTATTCCTAAAATTCTTTGTTTCCTAACTTCTGGGCTTTTGTGGCGGGCTTTTGCATCCCTACCTACGTTAGTTAGAATGGGGAAGTAAGATTACAGTTAAAGGCCTGGCCTGAGTGGTGCCAGTTACCTCCCTTCTGGCTAAGTAGTTGAATTCTTGGTTTGTGGCCCTTGTAAATTGGGAGTATTTAGGAAGACAGATTATTGCCTAAGGAAGGGGCAGTGACTTAATTATAGGCTAACAAGAATGTGCATTAGGATACTGGTTAACTAGGTACAGATTCAGATTGCTAGCCCCTCCCCTCCAGGTTGCCCCCTCTTTTCCCCCTCAAACTACCATAGAATTATTTCCACA
Source organism: Myotis myotis (assembly GCF_014108235.1). Classification (NCBI taxonomy): domain Eukaryota; kingdom Metazoa; phylum Chordata; class Mammalia; order Chiroptera; family Vespertilionidae; genus Myotis; species Myotis myotis. The sequence continues at coordinate 132,377,466 of NW_023416324.1, read as the reverse complement.
AATTCCTCTTACTGTTTGAAATGGTTTTACAGTTTGATTTATTTTACTTTCACCAAGGGCAAAACTATACCAAAGAGGAAAGAAACTTTGAATAAGCCATCTGACTTTTTATTTATTTATTTATTTATTTATTTCTCACCACTAAATTGATGGATAAATAATTACTACAAAAAATCATAATAATAGTACTTTCCAATTATTAAGTGCTAACTAAATGCCAATGAGTTTACAACCATTATTTTATTTAATGCATAAGAATATGCAGAGACCAGAACTCAGTTAGCAAAGCTGAGGGATACCTGATCACTGGTTGAGGATTGAGTTAACTGGTTGGAAATCCAGCTATTGGACAGGTTAAGAACCAGGCCAATGTATATCCCAGGATCAAGTGTGCTAAAGCAACAGGAAAATTATCAGAAACTTATTTAATAAACTATAATCTCTATTTACAAGAATAGTAAATGAATGATTAATTTAATAATGGTCCAAGCTACCTAAATAGCAAATTCAATAACAGTTAAAATTTACTGAGTACTTGTTCACAGCACTAGAAACTATGCTAAAGAATTTTATGTATTTTATCTTATTTAATCCTCACAATAACCATGTGAGTTAGCTGTTAACATCCCTGTTTTATAGATAAAAAACCTGAGGCTCAGAGATATTAAGAAAAGATATTAATGATTTTGGATATAGATGCAGTTAGAGACATTGCTCTTAATACAATTTTTTAGTTAAATTTGTTAGTAAAATAATTAGAGCATAGCTTAGCTACTGTAAGAGAGATAAATAAAACAATTAATAAGATCAAAGTTTATTACTCAGTCACATAGAATCCAGGGCTAGAAGGAGGCCTCTACTCTTTTCAACGCACCATTCCATCTCTAGGTCCCAGGAGTCTATCCTGATATTCACCTTTGCCCAAACAGAGAAGAGAGTTCTTACCTTTTAAGGTACAACCTAAAAGTCATACACATATATCCATGGCATATAATGCAAAATAGCACCACTGAAATGCGCATATTTCATGTTGCAGTAGGCAAGACCATACATTTGCCTAGCATGTGAATGAGCGTTAGCTCTAGGCAGTATATGGAAGAAGTACCTGATGTCTTTTTGTATGGTTTATTTCTGGAAAATGTGCTACAAGGAGTAATATTTTTATTTTGTAGTGTACACTAGAAAATATGTGCTAGAATTCATCTTAACAGAGCAGCCTTTTTATGTCTAACAAGGAAAAGCACTGCTCTACAATTTTAAAAAAATATATACATATATCCACCTGAATGCCAATCCAGCACAATGTCACATCCATAGAGAAAAATATGATGAAAACGTTCATTAGTATCACATTTCATCTACTGAGCATATATGTCTCTCAGCAAGTTGTGTGAAAAAACTGGCAGTAAATACATGGCTAATTTTTCACACTGAAGCATACTGGCCGTCTAGGGACAATGTATTTTCCAAATTCAAAATAGGGTCTGAGATGAAAAGTATGACTTCATGACAACAGCAATGCCTGATAAAAGCATTAAATGATGACATAGGACTTGCTTTAGTGGCACAGCTCAGTGATACGTTTAATATCTTGAGTGACAAAAGTCATCATTTTAGCATAAAAATATTGCAATTTTTATTGTTGAAAACAAAAATAAAACAAGAATTTCTATGAGGCCAGCGAGAATTTCACTCTTTCCTAACAATTATTATTTTTCATTGATTGGAGAAAGAAATAGATGTAAAAAATTATTAGGTGCAGCCCTAGCCAGTGTTGTTAAGTGGTTAGAGTGTCACCCCTTGTACCAAAGGGTCTAGGGTTCCATTCCCAGTCAGGGATATGTACCTGGGTTGCAGGTTTGATCCCTGGCCCCAGAGGCAACCAATAAATATATCTCTCTCTCTTCCTCTCTCTCTCTTTCTCTCCCTCTCTTCTTCCCTCTTTTAATGCCTCCTTTCCACTCTCTCTAAAAAATAAAAAAAAATCAATGGAAAAATATTCTCTTGTAAGGACTAATAAAAAATGTATTGGACACATTTACAAACAATGTACAAATACAACAGAACTTTCTAGAGTTTAAAGTAAACAATGAATAGATTAGGAATTAATGGATCTAGCTTCCGAATGGAAAAGCTTTCAACTTAGAAGAACATTCTATTTAAATAACCAGAATGATCTAACAATTAAAGCCACTTATAATGCCCTCATTGTGAGATAAGATTTTCTACTTTAGTTAAAAAAATAACAATAAAATTGAATGAGTCAGGAATCTAAGCTATGACTCAAGCTATTTTTTAATATATATATCTTTTTTATTTCAGAGAGGAAGGGAGAAGAAGAGAGAGATAGAAACATCAATGATGAAAGAGAATTATTAATCAGCTGCCTCCTGCACACCTCATACTGGGGATTGAGTCCACTACCCAGAAACATGTGCCCTGACCCGGAATGAAACCATGATCTCCTGGTTCATAAGGTTGACACTCAACCACTGAGCCATCCTGGCCAGGCTCAAGCTAACTATTATCAAATGTAATATGTATGTCTTGGTGAAAAGTTGTAAACATCCTTTTCACAATTATGAAATTGATATGATTACTAATTTTAAATATTATTTTTTAAATTGCTAAAATGTATAACTTATCTAAACTTGATTATTTAAATCTATGCTAAATATTCTTAAGAGTCTTAGTTAAGAAAAACTGTCCTAAACATTTTACCATTATTCCCATTATTTAGGAAAAAATTTATGGGATGAAGAAACTTCCATTGGCATTTATTTCAACATCTAAAGAAAAAATTACAGAAGTTCAAAAAATCAGAAAGCCATACAGTGAATGTCAGAAAAGTATAAATTTGAATATAACATTATTTTTTTCTTACTCTGATCAATTTTAATCAAACTATTAATGGTATATCATCATAATGTCAGTTTTTTAATTCAGTATGCCTCATTATTTTAACTATCTTTTTCCTATTGACATTTACATTATTTTTATTGATTTTTATTGATTCTCTAACTAGTTTAATGTCCTCTCAACAATGAATTAATAGGGAATCACAATTTATCTCGTATTCTTTTTTAATATGTGTAAAGCAGTTTTCTTTTATCTACCATACCCAGCATAATCATAGAAATGACCATGTTAGCTTGATAGAATTTATTTTGTATAAAACTGTCCATACCCTCTACTATTTCTGAGAAATGTATGTTATTTTTTCATCTATGGGATCAAGTGGGTGGGGTTTTGGTTTGGTTTTGTTGGTGTGTTTTGGTGTTGTTTTGTTTTGTTTTGTTTTTGTATTCTCATTCATATTATCTTTTAGTACTTTCTGGGCCTACATACCAATCAAAAAAATAACAAAAGGATTCATATGTGTTTTTTTACTTCCCCTGTTTGATGCTCCCTATTTTCAAAACAATCATGTAGCAGAGATCCGAGACTGCAAAACAAGATGAATTGAGCAGAAGACGGTCATTAGGAGGAACAATGTGGCACTCATCATTCTGTGCTGTCACAACACCATCTGTGTTGCACCCGACCAGAGCAACTTTGACATGACAAATAAACCTCTTAGGGAAAATGGGGATTCTATTAATTGCCCCACTGTCTGGCCAAACACTATTGATATATCCTCCCTAAGGCAGCCCCATACACAATTGATATTATTGAATTAACAATAGCAATAAATTATGATTTTTAAAATAACATTTATTTTCTCTGGATAAAAAAATAAGATTTAAAGTACTGCAGTCTCAATGGGATGGTATAAATATATTTATGTAGCTCGGCAATTATGTTTATGCCTCAGCTGGGGACTGACTCCAATAATATTATTTTTTTTCATCCACTAATAAATATTGTTCAGTGAAACTACATCATGTGTCCTCACTGCCATCATTTTCCTCAACTGCAAAAAGTGTTTGCGGTTATTGGTTCAAATAAATTTTTTTAATCCTCACCCAAGGATATGTTTTTAATTTTTTTTTTTTGAGAGAAAGAGAAACATCATTGTGAGATAAATATCTATTTGTTGCCTCCCGTCCATGCCCTGACCAGGGATTGAACCCACAACCTTTTGGTGTATAGGATAATATTCCAACCAACTGAGCCACCCAGCCAGGACAGTTCAAATAATTTCTGATCTGCAGGCACTAACCTTTTTCCTAAACATTACTATTATTAACAACAATAATGACAGGTAACATTTATTGAAGGATGTGTGTCAGGTACCCTGCTAACTATCTATGTGGATTATCTTGATTAAAGCTCCTAACAATATTATGAGCTACAGGTTTCTATTAATCTCACTAGAGGCCCCGTGCACAAAATTCATGCACGGGGGGGGGGGCAGGGGGGGCCCTCAGACTGGCCTGCACCCTCTCCAATCCGGGACTCCTGCGGGATGGGGCCTAAACCGGCAGTCGGACATCCCTTTCAGAACCCAGGACCGCTGGCTCCTAACCACTTGCCTGCCTACTGACTTGATTGCCGCCTAACTGCTCTCCTGCTGGCCTGATGGCCCCCAACTGCCCTCCCCTGCTGGCCTGGTCGTCCCTAACTGCCTCTGCCTCAGCCCCCACCACCGTGGCTTTGTCTGGAAGGAAGGTGGACAGTCAGAAGATGTCCAGTCTCCTGGTCTAATTAGCATATTACCCTTTTATTAGTATAGACTAGAGGCCCGGTGCACAAAAATTTGTGCACTCGAGGAGAAGAGGGGGTCCCTCAGCCAGGCCTGTGCCCTCTCGCAGTCTGGAACCCCTCGGGAGATAACGACCTGCTGGCTTAGGCCTGCTCCCATGTGGCAGAGGGCAGGCCGTATCCCTAGGTGCAGCCCCTGGTCAGGCTCAGAGCAGGGCTGATTGGGCAGTTGGGGCGCCGCCCCTGTCATGCACAGAGCAGGGGGGATCAGGAGGTTGCGATGCCACCCTCAGTCACGCTCAGGTTAGGGCTGATTGGGAGGTTGGGGCACTGCTCCCTGTCACACTCAAGGCAGGGTTGATGGGCAGGTTGCGGCACCACTCCCTGTCACACACAGAGCAGGGCTAATCGGGGTTGGGGTGCTGCCCCCTGTCACTCACAGAGCAGGGCCCATCAGGGGAGTTGGGGCTCCATACCCTGTCACGCCCAGAGCAGGGCCCATCAGGGGGTTGGGGAGCTCCCCCCTGTCACTCACAGAGTAGGGCCAATAGGGGTGTTGGGGCACTGCACCCTGTCATACACAGAGCAGGGCGGATCAGGGGGTTGGGGCGCCCCACCCTGTCACACTCAGGACAGGGCCGATGGGGAGGTTATGGCTCTACCCCGTCACACACAGAGCAGGGCCCCTGGGGGGGGGGGGGTGCCACACCCTGTCACACACAGAGCCGCAGGGCAATCAGGGGGTTTGGGCGCTGCCCCCTGTCATGCTGATCCCGGTGCTGGGAGGCATATTACCCTTTTACTATATAGAGGCCTGGTGCATGGGTGGGGCCGGCTGGTTTGCCCTGAAGGGTGTCCTGGATCAGTGTGGGGGTCCCCACTGGGGTGCCTGGCCAGCCTGGGTGAGGGGATGATGGCTGTTTGCAGCTGGGCACACACCCTTCAGGGTAGGAGTCCCCACTGGGGTGCTTGGCCAGTCTGGGTGAGGGACTGAGGGCTGTTTTCAGGCTGGCGGGTGACTGAAGCTCCCAACCGCTACTTTTTTTCTTTTTTTTTATTCTGGGCCAGCTTTAGCTCTAAGGCTCCAGCTCTTAGGCCTCTGCTTCTGAAAGCAGGTATCTGGTTTGTTTCAGTTCTATAATCGAAACAATGTATAACTCCAGCTCTGAGATCCCGGCTAGCTGAAAGCAGGTTTCTGGGGTTTTGTTTAGCTTCTGTATTTGTTACAATGTTTCAAACTGCAGGCTCAGAGGCCGGCAAGGCAGGCGGGGAACGTTGGAGTCCTCCGTCACTGAAGCAAGCAAGCCTCATGTTAGTTTCAAGCTGCCTGGCTGCCGGCCACCATCTTGGCTAGCAGTTAATTTGCATATCGCCCTGATTAGCCAATGGGAAGGGTAGCGGTCATATGCTAATGGGAAGGGTAGCGGTCATGTTTCTCTTTTGTTAGATAGGATAATTTTCTAGATCAGAAGTCAGTCAACATTTTTGGTAAAGGGCCAGCCAGATATTAAATATTTCAAACTTTTCCAGCCTCATAGTCTGCCACTGTTACTCAATTGCTATTGTAATGCAAAATCTACATAGACAATACATAACTAAGAGTAACTGTATTCAATAACACTTTATTTACAAATAAATAAATAAATAAATAACCTTAAAAGAAGGTGAAAGAAAGGGCCACATGCTGGAAGTGGGCCACTCTCTGCCTGTGCCGGTTCCAGATGATGAAATTGAGGTTGAGCAAGGTTAAATAACTCACCCAAGGTCACTAAGCAGTGAGGCCCACATTTGAAAATATAAAAACTCCAGACCTGAGCTCCTAACCGCTATGTTACATTGCCTCTGGGATTCTGTCATCTCTCAGATTCTCAGTGATGAATAGAAAGATTAAGAAAATGTGAAAATTGTAAGGTCTTTACTCAGTGGTTCTCAACCTTCCTAATATCGCGACCCTTTAATACAGTTCCTCATGTTGTGGTGACCCCAACCATAAAATTATTTTCGTGGCTACTTCATAACTGAATTTTGCTACTGTTATGAATCGTAATGTAAATATCTGATATGCAGGATGTATTTTCATTGTTACAAATTGAACATAATTAAAGCATAGTGATTAATCACAAAAACATATGTAATTATATATGTGTTTTCCGATGGTCTTAGGCGAGCCCTGTGAAAGGGTCGTTCGACCCCCAAAGGGGTCACGACCTACAGGTTGTGAATAGCTGTCTTAACTGGTGCTGGAATTTCTCTTAGAGAGAAATTATTTGTTCTAACGGAGTCTTGATCAGACACATGAGGAAAGTTGAGAACCAAAGACAATTGTCAGCAGGCCTCAAGATAAGAGAAAATATATGAAAAGAAATTTTGAGGTTCAGCACAAATAAGTAGAGAGAAAGATAATAATTGCTGGATGTGTTCTTGGTAATTATAGCCTGAATTACAGAACAAAAAAGGCAACAGATATGAATGATTTTTAAAAAGGAGGGAATTAGGAATTTCTAACATTCTGTTACCTAGACTACAAGTAATAGAAATCACAACCTCAACAGGCTTAAAAATTACAGAAGGACATTTTTTCACATCATCTAATTCAAAAAGTGGGGTAGGTTACAGGCGTGGCATATTCCAGGATCCAGCCCTGTTCCTCTGCTATTACCACAGCCCTCTCCTCTTCTGTGTGTCAATTCTATTACTAGAAAGGCTTTCTCCACTGGAACAAGAAGACTACCCACAGCAACTGTGGCCGGGTGCTTCCTTGTTCACCTATTGTGAGAAAATTAGAAAAAAAAATCCTATCCCCCAACAATGAGGGAAATATCCTTTCTTCCCATCTGATTAGGTTAAATCCCCTGAATTAAAAATTAGCTCCCCAAAGTCCGAGTACTTCGGGTTTAATTATGAACTCCCCCACCATTCTCTGGAAAGGAGGATGGATTTCCAGAGATCGGCCTACTAACCATCACATGACGTGGAGCTATACATGTGGCCATTTCACTTCGCAATAAGATTAATTTAAAACAAACAAAAAAATAAGCCAAAAAAAAAAAAATCTTGGCTTTCCATTAACGTGGAGCTGATCTCTGTTTTAGAAACTGTCACTGTGTGTTCTGAATCAGTGAGCACTGAGGTCACAGGCAGAGAGTGGCCCACTGCCAGCGTGCGGCCCTTTCTTTCTCCTTCTTTATGCCAGGCAATGTGACAGACCTGGAGTTAAAGAAAAATTGACAGTCACGTGTGGGAGAGAGCACATGAATAGATATTTTGAAGCATTCTGCTAAGAAGTTTAACAGTGACATATCTGGAGTGTTAGGATTGTGTACTCCAGACTGAGAGCACAAGAAAAGGCTTATAAAAGAGACAGTTTCATCAGGGATTGAACCTCGACCTATGAACCTGGTCGAGTTCCTGGTCACAGTTCAATTCATGGATTGATTCCTGATCAGGGCACATGCCCTGGTCCAAGGTTGGATCCGCAGTGGGAGGCATGCAGGAGGCAGCCAATCAGTGATTATCTCTCATCATTGATGTTTCTCTCTCTCTCCCTCTCCCTTCCTGTCTGAAATGAATAATAATATATTTTTAAAAAATAAAATAAAAATAAGACAGACAGTTTCACTCTACTTCATTAATTTTATAAACAGAAATTAAGGCTATAGGCACATTATCATAATATACTATATGGACACATCCAACAACAAAAAATGTTTTTCTTATGAAAGCATAGATATGGGTAGGTACTTCTCACAGTATCACAACATTCTTGAAAGGCATTATGTTAGGCACCAGTAAAGGTTAGAAGTGATATGTGCATAAACTATGCTCAAATATATAGAAGTATACCTATGGGCAACTCATATATTTATCATGCCAAGAGAGCATAAGTATTCACATTCATTTATATTCCCTTAAAAATCTAAAAATCAAGCCTAGGTATTAGGGGTGAAACTATAGGGTTGACAGAGATATATAATTTTTATTCTACAGAAGAAACATATTTGAAAAATTGGTGCAGCACCCTTTAAGTGTGTAATTTATTTCAAAATGGGACCATACTTTATCTAGAGGGTATTCATTTCCTTAATAACTGAATCTGACATAACTTGCTGAGAAGACAGCCTGCTCTTGCACTTAAGGGAAGCACTCGTGGTAATAGGTAGTTGAACATTTTAGAAGGGAAATCACTTAATCCACCCAATTTAGAGCTTTAGAAGGAATACTTTAAGGTGTAAAGGAAAGAAGTACTCAAAGTATAGATGATTTTAAATTATCTTTTTCCTAGATAAAAATGTGTAGTACCATGGCTTTCAAGCATACATTAAAAATTCAATAATAGAGTATTTTTCTTATAATTATTTTAAGACAAGCTTCCTCAGCCACAGCACTATTGGTACTTTGGGCTGAGCAAGCCTTTGTCTTTGCAGCAGTCCTGTGCACTGGGGGATGTGTAGCATCCTCTCTGGCCTCTACCCATTAGATTCCAACAGCACTGCCTACTTGTGAAAATTTCAAAAAATGTCTCCAGACATTGTGAAATATCCCCTGGGGGGCAAAGTTGCCCCTGGTTGAGAAGCACACCATCTTACAAAATAATTTTATTGTCAATCTTCAGTGTTATAATATTATATAACAGTTAAATTCTTATCTAGTACTAGTTTTAATCCTATATAATAAAAGCCTAATATGCTAAGTGTCCAGTCATCCAGTCGGCCATTCAACCAAATCAAAGCAATTGTGCCTAAGCCGGCAGTTGAACATCCCCAAGGGCTCCCAGACTGTGAGAGGGTGCAGGTCAGGCTGAGGGACCCCCCTCCCCAAACCTACCCCCCCCCCAGTGCACGAATTTCGTGCACTGGGCCTTTAGTATATAAATAATCATCTGTGGAAAAATAATAAGCAAGCTATTTCCCAAGTTAAATTAGGAAATATCTTCAGGACCTACATAAATTACTGAAACAGTTTAAGGGTCATGAGAATCATGAGGTCAAGAGAGATAAAATCAATTCGCAGTGATTTCAAAATTGATTATAACATATGAAAATATCATTTCTGATCTTGGACTTATGATCGGCACAAAAAGTGGCCTGCATCATCCAAGAAATTTGATAAATCAATGATAAGGGAAACACACTCAACCAGGATAAGCAAGACAAAGTTTAGGATTTAAGAGCAAAGTTTAGAAAGTGGTGGTAAGTAGAAGATTCAAATAAAGACTTAACGCAGAGGGTGGGAGAACCAGTGATGCTCAGGGAGTCGGGCACTAAGTAGGAGCCAGAGCCATCCTCTTCTGACCCCTGTTCTGTGCATCACCTTAGGGACACAGACAACATCAAAAGGGAGAAACTTGTCTGCTTGAAAAATCCTAGGAGACATGACCATCTGAAAAAGGAATATTAAGTACAATTGAAACGTTTTTGATGTATTAATGAATGTATACATATTTCTATACTTATTATATCATCTCCTTCAATCTGGCTCCCCATTTAAAATCTCTAACATATTGCCTGCCACATAGTAGGCACAACTAAATATTTTAATGAAGAATTGGACATTTGATAAATGGCTTCTATCACTTCTATAAAAACCAACATTCCATAAAGAACACTTTTTAGCAAGAAGTCTCTCTTTGAGGGATCTTTATCTTTTCTATTTTTGACACTCCATTATGTTCAATACTCTCTCTAGAATAATTCAGATTCTAAAACCTCAACTCTTCATGACATCATAGTATCCACAATAGCACTTTTATTACCCTGACACTCTCAAGTAACCTATGGTATATGTTATATAAGGAAAAATTAGTTTTTTATCTGGAGAGCCAAAATCAATGTTGTAGAGAGAGAAAAAATAAGAAGCTATGATACAAAGCACTTACCCACAACATAAAAGAAAGGTTATACATTAATAAAATGTATTCAATAGTTAAATAAAAATAATTCAGTTTTGAATAACTAAGTCTCCATATACTCTTCTGGTGAGGTTACAAAAAAGTCCAAAATAGGCTTTATGTTTTAAATGCTGCACTGGAGCAAAACTCTCTTAAATCCTATTCATATTTTAAGACCTTATATGTTTAAATGGATCCTGGATACAGCATAAAGTTGAAGCTAGGTACACCATCAAAAGGGCAAAAACATTCATTTTCCTGTTCCTACAGGACATAAAGAGAGGTCAATAGTTTTCAACTCTGCCTGCATTTTATAATCACCTATAGAGCTTAGCCTAGTACTGCTGCCCAGATACATCCTCAGAAATTCAGATTTAATTGGTCTGGGTTGGGGCCAAAGCCTCAATATTTTTAAGACCCCCACAGGTAATTCTAATATGAAAAAACACTAAGATAGATACATAATTAAAAGCCAAGTAAATAATATCAGGAAAGAGGGAGAAACAGCAAATATTTCTAAAAACTGTCAACTAATATTTTATCATTTGTTAATATATAGTTCATTAGATGCATCATAGTCAGAAACTACAGTATGCATGCATATAAGCATAACCAATGGACATAAGACACTGGGGGATAGGGGAGGCTAGGGGACTGTCTAGGGCGGGGGGATAAAATGGACACATATGTAATACCTTTTGTAATACTTTAAGCAATAAATTAAAAAATAAATAAATAAATAAATAAAAAGGCATAGATACAAAATTTTAAAAAAAAAAAAAAGAAAAAGAAACTACAAGGTAACCTTTGTCACTATATATCAGTGTTTGCAACTGTAAAAATTCAGATGAGAATTTTGATTGCTGCATAGCAACTTGAATTAAAAATATCTTGCCTTTCCTCTCACTAAACCTTTGTTAGCATTGTGAAAATATTAAAGATATTCTTCAGTATTAAAAAGTACATTTTTTATTGTGCAAACCAATATAGATTTTTTTTCCATGAAAAGATTGCCCTTCTCCAAAATTGATGGCACAAAAAAATGAAAAGGACCTGGCTAATGTCATTATAAATCAGTAGTCAAGGTAGTCATTCTATATAATAAAAGGCTAATATGCAAATCGACCAAACGGCAGAACGACCAGTCGTTATGATGCACACTGACCACCAGGTGGCAGACGCTCAACACAGGAGCTGCCCCCTGGTGGTCAGTGCGCTCTCACAGGGGGAATGCCGCTCAGCAGAAGCCGGGTTCACGAGTGGTAAGCACAGTGGCAGTGGCAGGAGCCTCTCCTGCCTCCTCAGCAGTGCTAAGGATGACCGACTGCTGGCTTAGGCCTGCTCCCCGGTCTCTGAGAGGGCACTGGCTGGGCTGAGGGACACCTCCAAGTGCACGAATTTCGTGAACTGGCCTCTAGTCCTATATAATAAAAGGCTAATATACAAATGGAACAGTGGAACAACCTGAACAACCAGTCGCTATGTCATGCTCTGACCACCACGGGGCATGTGCGGAACATGGTGGGCGTTGGCCGCAGCTAGATGGTGGAGCAAGTGAGCAGGGGTGCCAGACCAAGGTGGGGCACCAGTTGCTATCATCAGGGTGAGCCTCAGTGGTTACTGAAAATTCTTTGCTCCCACGCACCGCAGTCCTGCCCGGTGCTCGCACCTGCTTACAGCGCAGGCCCTGCTTGCACCTGCTCCTGGCACTGGATCCGCCGCTTGCACCCAATGCCCATGCCCAGCACCAGTCCCGATCACTCGGCGCAATCAGTGGGTGCAAGTGGCGGCTGCTGGCCCTGATTGCCCTTGAGGGCTGCTCCACCTCCCCTTGCTCCTGGGGGCAACTGGGGCAGCAGCCGCCACTCATACCCACTGACAGCACTGGCCCAACTTGCACCACTGCTGGCACCAACCTCAATCGCTCTACACCATCAGTGGGTGCGAGCAGGGCTGCCACTGTCAGCACGTGGGAGTGGTCGTGGCGGGAGCAGGGCTGCCTGCAGACAGGACCGGGGCCCTGCAGTGGGAGGGGCTGGGCTGGGGAATGGAGGATGGCCAAGACACACTGTGCCTACTGCAGCCTCGCAGCCCACAGTTCCTTTCAAGGGGCATGAATTCATGTACTGGGCCTCTAGTATCATTATAAACAGATAATGACATGAAATTATCTACTGATTTTTTAAAGAAAATTAAGAATATAAAAGGCAAATGATTGTCTTTTATCTGAATTTGGCCATTACATCCATTTATCTAATAATTAAATATATAGCTATTGAACTGAAGAACAACACTGATACAGTGAAAATCTAATTAAATTGGGATTTCTTCAAAACAACTGCACACACTTGGGATGGGCCTGTACCAGTTGTAAGGGGTTTAAAGCCCAACAGTCAAATGATATTTTATAGAAAGTGCACATGAAACTTATGGATGATGTAACAGTTTACACACTCTCTGACTCTGTAATAAACTGGGAGAAAACTGTTTTTAAAAAATTAAGTAAAAAGAATAAACTTCTCATGAGAAAGACAATGGGACACAACAGAAAGAACATTTGAAAAGGTAGAAAACACCTTGAAAGATAAAGGCTAAACCTGCCATAAAGGACCAAATCTTAGGAAGCAGAGACACGAGCTGTCTTCCACAGCAGCAGCAGAGGGTAACAGCGGCTATTGCCCCTTCCCAGCTCCAGGAGAAGAGAGTTTTACTCTGTGGAGAACTGGATCCAGAGACCCCAAACTTGGCCACTGCACCCCAATGGGACTGATCCAGGAGTGGGTCCTCCAGGATTTTCTTTAAAAAACAACAACTATCAAATAAGAATCATCTTTTCTTCAAATTGGGAAATTTAAAAAATATAACCCTGGAGATGCTAAGGATTGTGCCTATCACCACATAAAGCAGTGGTTCTCAACCTTGGCTGCACATTAGAATTCCCTGGGAATCTTTTTAAAATCCTGATTTCTGGGCCTCATCCTCGGGAAATTCTGTTCCTTTGTTACTAATCTTGTGGTCTCACCCCATAACAAAGAAACAGAATTTCCAGAGGATGAGGCTCAGAAATTAGGATTTTAAAGATTCCCAGGTGATTCTAATGTGCAGCCAAGGTTGAGAACCACTGACATAAAGGAATCTGAAAGAATGAATCCAATAACCAGTAGAGAAGCTGTAGTAACAATTAAAAATAATCAATCTTGTTGAAATAGCGTTTGAAGCTTTAGGAAATCAGAAAGTGCCTATTTTTGCTCTACCTTGATCTTGGGGTTTGTACATAGTAATTCTTCAATTAAAGTTTGCTAAATTAATAAACAAATCTCTGATTTCAGTCTCTGATATCCTGGGGATTTTCTGGCCTTCTGTAGCTATTCTAGTCATCATCTCTCAAAAATGAAATGAAAAAAAAACAAACAAAAAACTACATTTCTTTTTCTTGAAGTTAATTTGAATTTGTGGTTTTTGTCACTTACAAAGAAATAATTTCAATAAATAAAATAAATTATACCAAAAAAGGAGAATGAAAAGTTGTAAGTCTAAAAATGTAGAAGAGGCTATTCAAGTTGGACTGGGAAATAGTGAAGGTACTTCCATCCCAGGAAGTAATTGCTATAAGACAGTGGAGGAGTTCATTAAGCAATTTTTAAAAAGCAGTTTGTCTTTTAAATGTGCCTGTTTAACCTCGGGCTGCAGAGGTGTGATGGAGCGTCATTTGGTGATGTTTGGAGGCATTTTTTTGTTTGTCATTCTTAGGGTGGGGGTGGATTTCCTACTGAAATCGAGTGAGTAGAGAATAAGGCTAAACATTCTGCAATGCACAAGACAACCCCCAAAAGAAAGAATTATACAATCCAAATAGTCCATAGTCATCACTTCTTGGCCTTTAGGCTAAGATCAAAATGTCCATAGTGGCACTGCTGAGAAACTCCCCCTTACCTGGGTGGAAATATTTCTAGGATTTGTCACTGTATATTCTATCAGGTTGTCAAATGTATCACTCAACACACAAGTTGTTGGCTCATAAGAAGCCATATCTGGACTTGATCATAATGATATCCCATTGCCAGGAGATTCTATATTTGAAGCTAGATTTAGCAGTTTTGACTGTCACCCATAAGGAAAAGATAAGAGAATTTGTACAGACAATAGTGCTTTGAAGACCTGGGGCAGGGAAGTGAGTGAGGTCAATAGGGGGAAAATGGACGTCTGTAATACTTTCAACAATAAAGATAAATCTAAAAAACAATTGGATATGACACAGAAGTTCTTAAAATATTGTTCACGTGGAAAAATATATGTATACTAGTGCCTGGATGCACGGATTTGTGCACATTGAAAGGGAAATAATTAGAAGAAATATTTTAATATTGCTATTTGCCCTTTCTCCATCAGTGCCTGGGAGCCAGTGGCAGCCCCGCCCCCCACCGCCGCTGCTGGTCACCATCTGCTGGTGATCACTGGGGCAGTTGGGCCCCCGCTCATACCCTCCTTGGCCTGGTGCTGCCTGCTCACCTGCTCCACCATTTCGCAGTGGTCCCACTCTCGTCGGGGCCCATTGGGGCTGGCAACACCTCCATTGCCACCAGCTGCCAGCCCCACCTCGCCGATGCCTGCCATGTTCCGTGCCACCCCCTGGTGGTCAGCGCATGTCATAGTGAGTGGTCGAATTCTCAGTCTCCTGGTCGAATTCCCGGTCGAACCACCGCCCGTGGGGGCATTTTGAATATTAGGCTTTTATTATATAGGAGACTGTGCATTCCCAGAGTGGGCCCTTGAGGATATTTGTTGTTTTTGCTACCTATAAATCATCCCCCACCCCTTAGTGACTAGAACTTTGTGTTTCTGATTGAACTGTAAATTATAGTGGTCCACCTTTCCAGCTAAAGAAGTGAACACATGATCCACAAATAGCTATACCTCATTCTCCTGGCCCAGAGATTATTCCAGATACGGTAACATGGCTAGATTAGTCCAATAAGAGCCTTTCCTTAGTATTTTTCTAAATAAATATGTTGGAGAATCTTCCCCTATGCTCTCTGATCTTTGATCTGGAGAATTTTTTTTTTAATATATAGAAGAATCTAACAAACTGGAACCTATACTCAGAGACAGGTAGAAATAGGATTCTAAGAGAAAGAATCATGGCAATATTGAATCTCAGTTCCAGTGTCTGTGATCTGAAGAACAGTCCTTCTTTGTTTTGTGAATTATATCATTTAACTTCTATTTAATCTTTTCTTTCCTTCAGTTTCCTGCCCATTATTACTTAGATTCCTGCCCATTATTACTCAAAGAATCTTGATGAATGTAACATTCTATGGGTATAATTTTTTCATATAACACTAATTTGAGCATCATCAAGAATAATTATCAGAGCATTTAAAAGAAGCCAAGGCTATATTCCAGATACTGCCATGCCACAGATCCTTCAGTCTTTCTAGAAACTTTCTGAGGCCTCCTATCACTGTAACTGAAATCATAGAACAAAGCTAACAGAGCTAAAAGTAACATTACGGCACCAACCAACTGCCACCCCTAGAGTAGCCCAATTAATTAAAATAAAATACAGCACCTCCTCTAAAACCACATGCTCTTATGTTTTCATTTCATTTCCTGACAACCTCCATCAAGGTTTAACTCTCAATCAAGATCTAAAGTGTACATATTTCCCTGACTCTTTCCCAAATCGTTTGCTTTGAAAGGTGTTCCCTTTTCTCCCTTTCTCTTGCACACAAATACAAATGAAGATATAGAAATATCTCAGTACTTTTATGCCACTTCCAAGCAAATTTTAAATAATGGCAGAAAGTTGATATTTAACGCAAAACATGTGAATTGACTTTCTTCTATCTTTTTGAATAGGGGGATGAAGTTTGCTGAACATGAAATCTCATAGTTTCCAGACATGCACAAATCCTTTCATCTGTAGTTAGTATAATGTCCTTCCCCAATTCTGCCTGTTGGTTAACCATTAAGCTATGGTCTCTTTGCAAGGCTCTGTGAATTATCGTTTTTGAAACAGAAGTGTTAGGTGGGCACTATATGGAAATATAATTTTTTGAAACCAGAGAAGAGTCTCTACTGCTTCTCTTCTCACTGTGGCTTGGTGGTTTTTCATGAGATTAAATGAAAACATAGGAGGGTGTGGTTTTAGAGGAGATGCTGCATTTTATTTTAATGGCTTCAAATAATGTCATCTCTATAACTCATCCTTAAATACTAATTTTAATATTCTTGTTATAACACTGGAGAGCATCTTTATCAGGTATGGCTTTATAAGATAATGTAATCTGAATTATTCCAAATATATTTAATTTATCCTTTCATTTTAAACTAATGACATATGTTTTTTTGAATAATAATAGACCCAGGTGGTTCAGTAAATCTGCGAGAATACAGAGCTTAAACTGCAGCCATACTTTTTAATTTAAAAATAAAACTAGTAAGTGATCAACCAAAGGTCTTGTATGCATACATATAAGCATAACCAATGGACACAAACCAGGGCGTGGGGGAGGCCGGGAGGAGGTCAATGGGGGAAAAAGGAGACATATATACTACTACTTGTAAAACTTTAAACAATAATAAAAATAAAATAAAAATAGAGTTTACCATGGGAGTTATAAATACTATTCCAAAGACACTGTGTAATACCTACTAATTTTGCTGGGTCACACACATAAAAGTGAATATTTATCAAATTATATACTCTACTAATTGACCAATAAATGTAGCTAAATAGCTAGGAATATAAAACTCACTGATACACAGTTCATCTTTTTTCAAACAACTTAAGTGAAATTCAAACAAACTGCCAGATGGAATCTGCTGAACCAAAAGCTGATTTTTGTCAAGTGTGTTTTTTGACTTGTTTGTTGTTGTTTGAGGGGTATAGTGAAGGAATTTAACAAAGCAAAAATGTTAGGCCATCCTGAAGAGATGTTATATTGTCATTCTCAAATTTGAAAGCTTTGAAGATATTGTAGGTACAGTGAACTACTTAAAATTCCTCAATCCCCACTTTGCAAGTGCTGAGTTAGGGCAGATTTCATAGCTCTAAAACTCGTCTTCAAGTGGAAGATGTGTGGATACCTACAATGGTTACTAGACAACAACAGCCTAAAGTACATAGTTCACATTTCTTATAATATGTGTTCTTCCATGTTGTGAACTAAATTGTGTCCCCTTCCCCCAAAATTCATATGTTGAAGCCTTGATTCCTAATGCAATTGTATTTGAAGATAGAGCCTTTAAGTAGATAATAAAGGTGAAATGAGATCATTGGTTAGGGCCCTAATCCGATAGGACAGGTATCCCTATAAGGCAGCAGTTCTCAACCTGTGGGTCGCGAACAGTGAAAATACATCCTGCATATCAGGTATTTACATTATGAATCATAACAGTAGCAAAATTACAGCTATGAAGTAGCAACGAAAATAATTTTATGTTTGGGGGTCACCACAACATGAGGAACTGTATTAAAGGGCCACGCGGCATTAGGAAGGTTGAGAACCACTGCAAGAGGAAGAGACACCAGAGATCTCTCTTCTCAAGAAGGCAGCCATCTGCAAACTGGGACAAGAGGCTTCACCAGAAACCAACCCTGACAACACTTTCATTTTGGACTAGAATCTAGCCTCTGCAACAATTCCAATTGTTTAAACACCCACACTGTGGTATTTCGTTTTGGCAAACTGAACAGGCTAATACACTTCACTTCTTATGTTTCTGATTTATTCAGTAATCACTTGCAATTATTTTGGCACATAATATCTTAAGGCATGTATCAGCGTGTTCATTGAACAAATATTTATTATCTACTGTATGCTAGAAATTGTTTTGATTCCAATGTCTTTGTTCTCTGTATTAGTCAGAGTTCTCCAGAGAAACGGGACCAATAGGATAGACAGATGATAGATAGATAGATAGATAGATAGATAGATAGATAGATAGATAGATAGATAATAGATAGATAGATAGATAGATAGATAGATAGATAGATAGATAGATGATAGATAGATAGATAGATGATAGATAATAGAACAAATTTGTTAGAGAAATGGGTTAATCCAATCACAGAGGCTAAGAAGTCCACCACACTTTGTCAACCGCAACCAGGAAAGTTGATGGTGTAATTCAGTCTAAGGCTGAAGGCCTGAAAATCAGGGGGATGCTGGTGTGAGTCCTAGAGTCCAAAAGTCTGAGAACCAAAAGTTCCATTGTCCAAGGTCAGGAAAAAATGAATGTCCCAGTTCAAGAAGAGAGAAAATTCACCCTTTCTTCACCGTTTTGTTCCATTCAAATCCTCAAAGGATTAGATGATGCCCAGCCACAGTGGTGAAAGCAGATCTCTTTACTCAGGGAACTTAATCAAATACCAAACTCTTCCTGAAACACCCTCACAGACATACCCAGAAATAGTGTTTTACCAGCTATCTGGACATCCTTCAGCCCAATCAAGTTGACACATAAAATTAACGTTTACCTTCTCCAAAAGATTCTGAAATCAGATGCTCCTTTCACTAGATTAGAGACACTGGAACTAGCCCACTGCCTTCCATTGTTCTCCCTTCTTTATAACCACCAAATTAGAGAGCTGAGCAATATCCACACTGCAGCC
The DNA here is from genome assembly GCF_014108235.1 of Myotis myotis. NCBI lineage: Eukaryota > Metazoa > Chordata > Mammalia > Chiroptera > Vespertilionidae > Myotis > Myotis myotis. The sequence goes on along the minus strand of NW_023416324.1, from coordinate 132,358,318 downwards.
AAAGCAGATCAAAGTGTTATCTTCCTCCACCCCGGTCTTCTGTTAAGAAGGAGAAGGAAAGGAAATAACATTTACACAAGTACTTCACTAGATGTTTGTGTGCTTTATTTTACTTAGCAGATATACGGGGGGAAATCTCCAGAAATTGTATTATGCCATTGTGTTAATGTACCACAGCTTTTTTATCTGCTCATCTTCTGATGGGCACTTGGGCTGTTTCCAGTTTAAGATTACTCTATAGGATTAGAATTCAAAATGCCAGTAATTTTTTAAGTTTTAAGTTTAGAACTTTGGCTTCAAAAGATAGATTATGCTATCTCAACCATAATGATTTCTACCCCCATAACATCTCTACGGACTGCCGTGCATCTTGATATTCCATTACGCCTGAGCTATAACTTCATTTTTCCAATATCTTATGTGAAAATTGAGATACTAATGCAATCCAGTTGTCCAAGCTGGATGAAATATAGATGTGTAACTATAGTAATGGCTCCAAGTAACTGTTTACAGCATTCAAATGCTCATATCATCTAAGGAATGGAAGCAGTTAGAACTTTTCAGAAGCTTTTTTTCCCCATCACCATTTATCCCCTCTATGTCTTCTTCCACCCCCACCCATTCCCTCTCCTACCCCTGCAATCAACATACTATTGTCCATGTCCATGAGTTTTCTCTCCTTTTTCCTTTTTTTGTTCAATCTCAACATCCTCCGGTCTCATCAGAGCTGTGTATCCGGCTCTCTATCTATGAGTATGTCTCTATTTTACTTGGTAGTTCGGTTTGTTCATTGAATTCCACATATAAGTGAAATTATGTGGTACTGCCCTGGCTGGTTGGGCTCAGTAGTTAGAGTGTTGGCCTGAGGACTGGGGGGTCACAAGTTCAGTTCTGGTCAAGAACATGTGCCTTGATTGCAGGCTCAGTCCTCAGTCCTGGCCCTGGTCGGGGTGAGTGTGGGAGGCAACCAATCAATGTGTCTCTCCCACGTCTCTCTCTCTCTCTCTCTCTCTCTCTTTCTCTCTCTCTCTCTCTCTCTCTCTCTCTCTCTCTCTCTCTCTCTCTCTCTCTCCTTCTCTCTCTCTCCCTCTCTCCCTCCCTTCTATTCTCTCTAAAAAATTAAAGGACAAAATATATTTGGGTGAGGATTATGAAAGAAAGAGAAGAAGAAGAAAGAAAGAAAGAAAGAAGAAGGAAGGAAGGAAGGAAGGAAGGAAGGAAGGAAGGAAGGAAGGAAGGAAGAGAGAGAGGAGAGAGAGAGAGAGAGAGAGAGAGAGAGAGAGAGAGAGAGAGAGAGAGAGAGAAGGGGGAAAAAATCATATGGTATTTGTCTTTCTCTGACTGGCTTATTTCACTTAGCATAATGTTCTCCAGGTCCATTCATGCTGTCATAAAGGGTACAATTTTCTTCCTTTTTACAGCAGAGTACTATGTCATCGTGTAAATGTACCATATCTTTTTTATCCATTCATCTACTGATGGACACTTGGGCTGTTTCCAGATCTTAGCTATTGTAAATAACACTGCAATGAACATAGGGTTGCATATATCCTCTCGAATTCATGCCTTGTGTTTCTTTTGATAAATTCCCAGAAGTGGAATCGCTGGGTCATTTAGTAGCCCACTTAAACTCTAACTTCCATGGCATCTGCTATTTTCTCCTCAATCAGTAGATAATATATAGCACAGTGGTAACTTTGAAATCTGGTCAATTTTGTTTTCTGTGTTTAGCTTTATAAGCATTTGAAAATGCTCTAAACCATGAGCACATGTCCATAATCTTAAATATGTAATAAATATAAATCTTTCATCTGCATTACACATAGTAACTTAGAATAGGTTATATGTAAGACAAATCTTCAGTTCATGGAACTGTACTTATAGCAAGAAACAAATATATATCTGTTAACAAGTTCAATTTGGAGTCCTAAACTACTTATCCTAGGCCATAAATACCAGGCAATCTTTTAGGTTGCCAAATTTCTGGAACTCATTCAAAATTTCACAAGCTCTGAATTCCAAATGATATTTCCCATCCTCTTAATTTGTTTGGGTTGGAAAGAAATTGACATTTCCAACATATTTCTACTTAAATTTGTGTTTTCTGCTATGTAAACATAATTTCTCATTTTGGAGAAAATCAGCATTTTTTACTCCAAATAGCTCTCGTGGAAGCAGTAGCTGTTCATGAAGATGTGCTTGGTCCAAAAGGCAAAACTAAAATCTGAGTGAGGATAATAGAGCTCACATGACATGTCAGGTCTTTAAATAATTAAACTCCATTTAAAACTTCTCATTTCTTTTTTTCAGTTGGTGTACAAAGGAATTAAGCTGGTAGAAAGATTGCAATGCATTTACTTTTTTTATAGGTTTGTAAGTGTTGGATTTTTTCCCCCCAAGAACAGTTTGTTCTCTTAATGATCTAAGAAGTGGAGAAGTAAAGAGCCTTAAGAGATGGGGGTGAGGGGAAGGGAGAAAAGTAAGAAAAAACAACAGTGCAATTTTTTGAACATTTTAAGCATATAATACTTTTCCAAAAACACTTATTTGTTGATCAATCATGTCTTTGTTTTAAATGAAAATTGTATTAGTCAGCCCTGGGTGCCATAGTGAAATACTATAAATTGGGTGCTGTAAATACAGAAATGTATTTCTCACAGCTCTGGAGGTTGTTCAAGATCAAGGTCTGGCAGGGTCAGTTTCCGGTGAGGACTCTCTTCCAAGTTTGCAGATGGGCACCTTCTTACTTTGCCCTCATAAGGTGGAATGGGAGAGAAAGAGAGCACTCCAGTGTCTCTTCCTATAAGAAGTTGTCTCGTGGTCAATGGTTTAACCAGAATGCTCTTGCACTATCCCTATAGGTCAAAAGGAAGTACAGATTATTTGTTAATACTTAGGATTATGGGAGCTTTCCTGTCCTGCTTTGTGGAGATTGCAAAATTGTGCAGCACAGTCTCAAGAAAATCCTTCTATATAAAAACCTATAAACACAAGATATATGTTGAACATTTCAGTATATTAATTTCTTCAGGCCATTCATGCTCCACACTGGATTATTTTAGATATAGGTTCAACAAAAGATACCCTCAAAAGAACCAAGTCAAATAACAAATATTTCCTGATCCCCTATTATGTGAAACCATTACCAGCTATTATAGGACAGCTCTTCTACAAGATCTATATGGCTATTTCCAATAGTTTGTAGCACCAATAAACACCATACATCCAAAGCTTTGTGTAATGACTACATTGTTGCACATGAGGTTTTCTTCACTGTGTCCTTTATTACTAACATAAAATGAAAGAGCTGTTGTTGCAAGGAAAGAAATGGATTAGGCAGCAGTATACAATGCATACAAAGGAAGTACAAGTTCTCCTTCCAAATATTTACTTAAAATGTCAGTAATTTTATCTTCTCTGTTTCTCTTTCCCCATAGTAAAAAAGCACAAAGGCTAAGGGAAACATTTTGTATTATATAATGTTCCCCAAAGTTAGCTCCATGAGAAGAAAACATGATTGTACTTTACCTGGGTTCAAGAGAAGATTCTCTAAAGAATACCTGTTTCTTAAGCCCTGATTCTCCCATTAGCTAATAATATGAACTTGTGTTGGTCATTTTTCAGTTCTTTCACATATACACTAGAGGCCCAGTGCATGGATTCGTGCACATTGAAAGGAAATTAATTAGAAGAAATATTTTAGAGGCCGGGGAGGGGCCACGGGAGGGCTCCAGGGTATGTCTGGCCTATCTCACCCAGTCCCAATCGGCTGGACCCCAGCAGCAAGCTAACCTACCAGTTGGAGCATCTGCCCCCTGGTGGTCAGTGCATGTCATAGCAACTGGTTGAACGGTCAGACACTTAGCATATTAAGCTTTTATATATATAGATGGCTTTGATTGACAAAATATCACCCATCTCTTTCAGTTGTGGAATGCTACATTCTGGTTTGTAAATTTATTTGTAGTCCATGTAAGATGTAATTTCTACCCTATATCATGGTCAAAAACTCATAACAATGTGTCAAAAGTTTAATACCTGCTTGTAATTTTTAAATTGTTTCTCCTAAGAGAAAAAAATAGAAGCACTCTATGGTAAGAGTTAAAATTATTTTCCTCTCAGGCTGCATGTGAATAATAATTAAGTTATTCAGTATCCCAGGTTTTCAAAGTGCTGACATATCTCAAGGGAAAGCCTGGACATTTTAATTGCCTCTGTTATACAAAGCCTGCTCCGTGTGTGTGTATTGTCAGAAAGTGCTACAGTAGTGTTACTCAAATGTTTTTGAGGCCCCAGGGTTTCCCTATACAAGTACTAGTGGAAGTATAAGCTTGGAGACTGGGTTTATGTCAAAGATCATATTTTCTTCCCATACATATACATCTCTGAGAATTAACGTTTGTAAATGTTTATTTAAAAAAAAACAACCTTAAAAACTGGGGATGTGGTAATATATTAAAATTGTATTCCACAAAACAAAATGTTTTTCCCCTAAGTTTCCAGACTTCTCATATGCCACATTTTTCAACCTTAGCATTCGCAATTTGCTTTTCACTTTCTGAATGTTACTTCTGGTAAGACATGGCATTTTGTCCTTGAGAAGTGAGTGCAAGTTACTATATTTTCCTTCTCAGCCATCTCATGAGACAGGCAGTAAAATGCCAAGAATAATGTAAACTATACAGGGAAATATCATGACGTACTACACCTAGAAATATCTCAGCTTAATAGGTGTTGTACCATTAAAGGTGAATTTTATGGAGGTAGAGAGATATAAATCTGTCATGTAGACAAAGATTTACAATAATACCCACTTCAGTGGATGATTTTCATCACAGTTAGGACCATCAGGCAACTTGCATGTTTTCTTAAGTCCTTTAAAGTTATGAAGGCCTTCACATATTAATCCAAGGTTGGTACCATGGCCTTCCTGGAGCTGATGCTGATGAGGTATTTTGTCACTCTTCCTTTCCATTATTACTGATGTGATTTCAGTTGGTGGGATGGTATTTTAGTTAAATAAAATTGATTTAAAACTCTGGTCAGACAACTTAATTTAATAATAATTTTCTACAAACAATGCATTTTTATTTTTGCTACAGTATCAATATATGTTTTTATAACTCATATCTAGACATCGACTTCATTTTCAAAAATATACACAATATGTCACTATGAAACATATTGTATTTTGTATTTTTACACTGATTTCACAGATGTAACAGAAAATTGAGTGATAATTTTGTTAACTCTTAATGCGAAGTCACTGAAAAGCAAACCATCTTATTCAGTAAGCTACTGACAAATTTGGAAAAACCACTGCATTAATAAAAGAACAATTAAAAACAATAGCTCCAGACTTACTGTTAATGAAGTAAAATATTATTTTAACAAAGTACATATATCACTTTTTAGCTCTTTTGATTACAAATTTGAATTTTAACTAAAAATGCTAGATAAACATAAGATTACATTTAAAACCCATACTCCACTCATCTCACTTTATGTACCTGGATACTATAAAAGACATGAATAAGAATATATTATAACATATTTCTATAATATTTATTAAATATGTATGTTTAAATATTTTAAGTGAGTTTGCCAGGTCATTTTCTACCTTGGAGCTCTAACTTCATAAGTTTCCAAATGCTGCTTTTAGATAATATCCAAAAGTTTAAGGTAAAACTACATAGAGACATTTGACATGCTTATGTGTACTGCAGAATATATAAGTGGTAGAAATGAAATAGTGAAACGACAGTTTTAGGCACAGCTGCTGTCACTGGGACTGGATGCCCACAATAGGGCATAAGCCTTACCAGGACCCAGGGTTCTCAAGGTTGCTGGTAGACTGGTATTTTCCCAAGGGCAAGAACATGAGTGACTCTCTTCCTATCAAAAAAAAATAGGGCTTAACCGGTTTGGCTCAGTGGATAGAGCATTGGCCTGCAGGCTGAAGTGTCCTGGGTTCAATTCCGATCAAGGACACGTACCTTGGTTGCAGGCTCCTGGCCCTGGTAGGGAGCATGCAGGAGGTAACCAATCGATGTGTCTCACTCACATCGATGTTTCTCTCGGTCTCTCCTTCTCCCTTCCACTTTCTCTAAAACTCAATGGAAAAAATATCCTCGGGTGCGGATTTAAAAACAAACAAACAAACAAAAACATAGGTATGAGCCTAGACTAAAATGAAGTAAAGCCAAAACTCTGCAGAAAGAAATGTCCTCAGATTAGTTTCATTTCCCTCCACTAAAGTGACAATGCATATATAGTCCAGTTTCCTAGCAAATACGGGCATGAGTCCTAAGAGAATATGATGTAAAAAGATCGATCTGCATTGGTCTTCAATGGGACATTGACCAGGAGAAGAGCTGCAGGAGGATGTAAACCAAGGACCACCTCCCTCTTCAGCCCGGACCCAAGACATGGGGAGGAAGAGTCAGCCCCTATATCACTCACTACCCAGGGGCATTATTTTTGTTTTTTAAACTAAATTTATTTATTATTTAGAAGATGTGATATGATGTGGATAAAACATGCTCCCTTGTGAAACATACTAAATAGCATTCTCTATAGAGGAAAGTTGGTTGAAATTTCCCAGGTATTAAACTTGTAATGCAAGCTAAGCTAATTGAGATACTCTAAAAGCTACTACCTGGTGAATGCATGACAGTCAGCATAAAGGATTCAGCATTTCCAGAGATTTTTGTAATGTGTTTTAAAATATTTAAGATCTTATTTAATTTTTAATTATTCAATTTTATTAAACCTAATTATAACTTTTTTCACAGATAATAAAATGACACATAGTTACTGAGGAAGACATGGTATTAACACATGGAATTAGCACCTTAGACTTCTACTCCTCCTGTTCAACCCAACCCATAGAGGAAAATATGTTGTTCACACTTACATCTATATTTTAGGTAGCAGACATTTAGGGATTTGGCCACAAGCATTTTGTTTCTGTCATATATAAATTTGTTTTGGGAGATTTAGGATGAATAATAATGAGCAGGGATGATATGACAAATTCTGCTTATTCCATTAGCCAGCTTAATAATTTAGATTTATATTAAAATAAACTTACTCTTCTTGTTTTATGTACACATAGTTTGTATTGTCAGCACTAATTATTTAACTTTGTACATATTCAGTTAAAGAAATAGAATAAAATATTCATGACTTATGTAGGTATAAATTTTTGTATTTAAATTGAAAGAAAAGTAGTATAAAAAGATACAGATCTGTTTAAAATCTATTCTGCTAGGACAGTGGTCAGCAAACTCATTAGTCAACAGAGCCAAATATCAACAGTTCAACGATTGAAATTTATTTTGAGAACCAAATTTTTTAAACTTAAACTATATAGGTAGGTACATTGTTATTAACTTAATTAGGGTACTCCTAAGGCTTAGGAAGAGCCACACTCAAGGGGCCAAAGAGCCACATGTGGCTGGCGAACCGCAGTTTGCCGACAACGGTGCTAGGAGAGGCAAAAAAAGAATTGCCTATTTAAATGAAGGGATACAAAATGCAGCTAGTTAAACCTTATTTTAGAGATCCACAATACTGCATTTGCACTTTAAAATTTCCTAAAAATTATGCTGAAGAATCCCTTTTTACTAAGTCTAACCCCGGACATTGATAATTCATTTAACCATAAAACTCTTTTGAAAATCTATTATCAAGACATTTTGAAGTGTTACTCTAATTAATGTTATTTAAAAGGGTGGGTTTTTTTTTTTTATAAATATGGGCTTTAAGAGGAAGTTTAATAGAGAAAACACTTGCACATATTTTAAATATATAATACACAATCCTAAATATTTTATTGAACCTATTGATTCAGTTGAAATGTTTCTCTTTTGACAGGATTCACATGTAAACCCTAACTTAATTTCTTTATAATTCCAAGAAGCAAAAACATTCACCAACATCAATAAATGAAAAATGCGTAAAGTAACCACACTGCATAAACCTTTCTTTGATCACTGTTCTTTCAAACCATCCACTTATCTAGAGCAGGAAGTAACACCACATAATTAGCAAGGCAACCAGAGTATTTTGCTTATTGTCAATAATGCCACTTCCAGTTATAATAAATGGAACACTGCTAATCACTATTCACATTTCTCCCAACCCAACATACCCACAAGATCCCATATATACATTAAGGAAGTAATGTAATCTTCTATACAACAACATTCAGAATTACAATTATCTTACTGAAATGAAATTTTGAATTTGATTTTAACCAAAGAATCTTGTTCAAACTTTAATAATTAACAGAAATCCTTAAAGCCTGACTCTCAGGGGTCCAAGGATTGTCTCCAGAGGATCTGTGCACCATCTGAGATTTTATGCAAATATATATATATATATGATATATCAACATCTAGAACTGGGTTCATCATTTTAATAGTATTAGAGTTTTAGGAAGCCAAATAAGTAAGTTACACTGTTATTCCACATATAAGTTCAGAAGCAACCAAGAGGAAAACACAGGAGTCAGGTAGATGGACACTCCCAATTTGTTACTGATAAAATTGTCTGGATAATATTCAGATTAAGAACTGCATGGAGATCAGTAGATTAGGCTTTAAGACTGTGCAAAATGTTGCTGATGAACTTGCATCCACTTAGTGTAAGAGTGGCTGAAAAAAGTTCATCTAGCAATTAAAAGAAAAGATAGGGAACTTACCTTTATTTAGCAGGGTTCTGAATGGGAAAGACGATGATGATGATGATGATGACGATGATGATGATAAAAACACTACTAGTAAAATCTCCCTTGGATACTTGCCATAATAAATCTACTCTTATTCTGGGATTCACCAACACCACAGTTGGGAAAACCTAAAACTGAGAAATTAAAATGGACCCAGATTCTTTACATACCTGGTACTCATCAGAAAAGCAAAATCAAATCCTCTTTGGAAATAAACCTGCAATCCAGTCCCCAGTACCTACAAATTAAGTACAGTTCACAATAAAAACTCAACAAATTAACGAAAAAATAAGCCACTCTGAGTGAAAATCATTGAAAAAATTAAAACCAGCTTTAGATTCTCCAGTAACTTCAGAAGATGTTAATATATGATATAGAAATTAAAATTACTTATAAAATGTTTAAGGAAAACAAATCCACTCTTTGATTTCTATGTCCAACACTTTGCCTAATAAAATTCACCACAGAATATATCATGGGATCCAGGGATTGAAAAACTATTTCCCATAAGCCAAATCTGGTTGTGTCCATTTATTTACATCTATCTATAACTACATATGACAGATTTGAATAATCATAAACAAAGATGCATGGACCTCAAAACCTAAAATACCACTATCTGGCCCTTTACAGAAAAAATAATTTACCAAACTCTGGCCTAAACAAATACTTAAAGATAGTCAAATAATAAAAAAGGAAAATAATATAGAGATCCCCACATTTATTATAAACTCCTGTTTATGATCATACTAGAGGCCCATTGCAGGAAGATTCCTGCAAGAATAGGGCTTCCTCAGGCCTATTCCTGCAAAATTAGGGCTTCCTGAGGCCAGAGCGAAGCAGAGAAGGGAGCGAAGCCCGCCGCTCCCATCTCTGCTGCCTCGCTCCCTCCCATCTCTGCTGCCTCGCTCCTTCCTGTCTCCGCCGCCTCGCCTCCTCCCCTCTCCACTGCCTCGCTCCCTCCCGTCTCTGCCACTTCGCTCCCTCCTGTGTCCGCTGCCTCAGATCCCTCCTGTGTCCACTGCCTCAGCTCCGTTCCCTTCTCCGCCGCTTCACTCCCTTCTGCAGCGGTTGGCTTCCTTCTACGCTGTCTTCAGTCTTCGCTCTGTGCCTGTTTATGCAAATTAACCGCCATCTTTGTTGGTTAATTTGCCTATCGCTCTGATTGGCTGGTGGGCATAGCAGAGGGATGGTCAATTTGCATGTTTCTCTTTTATTAGTGTAGATGCCTACAGCAAAATTACATTTTCAAAACTAGAGTAACAAAGAAAATTAAAGACTCCTAAATTTCCCTAAAATTCCTTTTGTTACATATGGGTATAGTAATTATTTTCTCCAACTCTGTGGTTGCTCTCATTGATTATTATTATAATAACTATATTAAAAATAAATTGTATTTACAAAAAAATTTAATGTACAAAAAATGTGTGTTTTTTAATTTTTACCTACTTTCAGGATAAGCAGATTAGACAAAATACACAAACAGCTATATATCTTCCCCTCTCACACTTGTATTCAATTGACTAAGCCAGCTTTTAGAAACTCTCCCCCACTTCTTTTCTTATGAAATAAGAATTACATTCTTATTTTCATTCTAATTTACATTCTAATTTTCAATGAGAACACAGCTCAGTGAGTCAAAGAATATGATATGTTCATATAATGTTATATTTTATTGCTTTTTCTTGTACATTAGTAGCAGTAAAATGTTTTTATTGATCAAAAGAAACATCTTACCAATCAGAAACAATGTATGCACCCCTATGTTCATAGCAGTGCAATTTACAATAGCTAAGATTTGGAAACAGCCCAAGCACCTAAGCAGATGAGTGGGTAAAAAAGCTGTGGTACATTTACACCATGGAATACTATGCAGCAGTAAAAAAGAAGGACCTCTTACCATTTGTAACAGCATGGATGGACCTGGAGAGTATTATGCTAAGTGAAATAAGCCAGTCCGAGGAATATAAGTATCACTTGATTACACTCATATGTGGAAGCTAATGAACAAAATAAAGTGAGGAACAAGATCCAGAAACATTGAAGCATCGAACAGACTGACAAATTTCAGAGGGAAGGCAAGGTGGGAATTGAGAGTGATTAACTGGGGAACTTATATGCATACTAGAGACCCAGTGCACGACATTCGTGCAGGGGGATGGGGGGACCCCTCAGCCTGGCCTGTGCCCTCTCACAACCCAGGACCCCTCAGGGGATGTCCAACTGCTGGTTTAGGCCCAACCCCTGCAGTTGGACATCTGGCAGTCAGACATCCCTCTCACAATCCCCTCACAATCCCGGACCACTTGCCCCTAACCACTCGCCTGCCTGCCTGCTAAGTGTGCTTCATAGGGTCTGGTCATTCCGGTTGTTCCAGTCATTCCACCTTTACAGTTGCTTAAGCTTTTTTATATATAGACTAGAGGCCTGGTGCACAAAAATTTGTGCGCTCGGGTGGGTCCCTCAGCCCGGCCTGTGCCCTCTCGAAGTCTGGGGCCCCTCGGGGGCCCCTTCCCCTGGCTGCTGGCAACAGTTTTCCTCCAGCGCCCAGAACCCAGGCCTTCACTCTTCGCCAGAAGGGGCCAGCGTGGCGGGCTTCGCTCTTCGCTTTTTGCTGGCCACTCTGGTCCCGGGGGCGGTCTTAGCGGTGAGCTCTTCGCTCACCGCGCGGGCCCCAGGGGCGTGGCTGAGGCCGACACAGCAGGCAAGAGCCTTAGCTCTTCGCTCGCCACGCTGACCTTCGCTCGCTGCTCCTGCCTGGGGCCAGCCAGCTTCACTCCATCACTTGGCGCCTACATATGCAAATTATCTGCCATCTTTGTTGGTGGCTAATTTGCATATTGCCCTGATTAGCCAATGGGAAGTGTAGCAAAGGTACAGTCAATTACCCTTTTTGTCTTTTATTAGATAGGATATGCATAGCCCAAGGATACAGACAATAGAGTGGTGAAGGTCTGGGAGGGGTGGGTGTGGAGTAGAGGGAGTCAATGGGATAACAAACAAAGGGGACAACTGTAATCCTTTCAACAATAAAGATTTTTTTAAAAGAAACATCTTAGTGGGTCAAGTTGATAGAGAATTTTCTGCTCAGAATTTTCTGCATCCTTACAGATCCTTTCTTACATGATAAGCAAAGTCTGGAATGAGTACATATATGCCAATTCCAGTTAGCAGCCATGTGTAGCCCATAGAAATTCCGTTGGCAAGAAACCTGCGTAGTCTACTTGCCAGCTGTAGGGACAGTGGACCTTGTGCTCAGGAAACTTTGCCTGCAGTTATGTGTGGGTGACTTCTTTCCTGTGGACGTCAGTCTCTTCAGGTGCAAAAGAAATGTATTGTCATTGGCCCAACCATTCATGACACGAGCACCTATGTTTGATTCTGTAAAACCAGATGACTTGCTTTAAAGTTCTGACCAAGGCCTCATTTATCCTTTTCCCTCACACTTCAGATCTTTTAGGTTTTTGTTCAATTATCCACTTCTCAGAGCCTTCCTTGACTTCTTTATATGATCAAATGTTATTCTCACCCACCATTTCACACACACTGCCACCATTCCCAGCATGCTTTATCTCCCATCATCTTGTTTTATTTTCTTCTAAGACATTTTATCCCATCAAACTTATTACATTTATTTTGTTTTTATTCCACTCCCCTCACTAGAATGTTATCACTATCCCAACAAGAACATGTTCTTGCTTGTTCACTACTGAATCCTTTGTGCCCTGATGCCTAGCATATAGTAGATAGATCTTCAATGGTAAATGAAAAGATATTAGTAAGTACAGGAATTTTTCTGACTAAAAATCACCCTTGCAAATTCATTAATTGAACCTGCAATAGGTGTTGCCAACGCCTGTACTGCCTACTGCTAACCTAATGAAAGCCAAAACCAGTTTCAGCCCTTGAATAGCATCTCTTTAGGCTGCATCTTTTTCTGTAGTGCTGGGATACCCCTCTACTGGTTTTATTTACCTTTCTACTATTTCCACGCTCTTACAGGAAGGCATAACTGAGCTATAATATTTTAAACTCTATCTTAAATAGATCCTCTTCCTCCTCTTTCAAATATAAACTTGTTTCTGAATCTGCCTGTTTTCTTCCCTTTTACTTTGATTTCTCATACAGTTATTTATTTCCCTAACATATCTTTCTATATTTTCCCTGTGGGATAGTGAAAGAAGTAAAGCAAGTGAGTTCTAGGTCTGCTACAAACATCTATTGTTTGAGCAAATCTTTTCCATCTCATCCCATCAGTGTACCAGTGGTTAACTACACAAACTCTGGAGGCAGGCTACACCAATTCCAGTTCCGGCTCTACAATTTACTAACTGTATTGCCTTGGACAAGTTCATTAACATTCCTATACCTCAACTTTCACAGCGATAAAATGAAAGTGATAAAGATATATCTGTCATGTAGGACTATCTTAAAGATTAGATGACTATTATATATAAAATACTTGGAACAACACTTGGCACACGGTAGGCATTCTACAACAGATAGCTATCCTTCTATATAATAAAATCCTAATATGCTAATTGTCCCCTCAGGCAGTTGTTCAACCAGGAGTTCGACCACTTGCTATGACATGTACTGACTTCCAGGGGGCATCAAGGAATATGGTGGGTGTCAGCGATATGCCATGACCTCTCACCAGCTACCTGGGGGTAGGGGTGATGGGGCCGGAGGTGCGGTGAGAATGTGGGGTGTCTGCCAAGCTCGCTTTCACTCCCCCTGCTACCTTCCCCTGGGAAACCAGGGCTCACATGCCGGGGAAGTCCCCCCACACTCAGGTACCAGGCACCTGTGAGGACCCCACCCCACACCCGCACAGCCCGTATCAGTGAGCTGGGCTTCAGCCACCAGGACTACAGGGGCTGGTCAGACTCCCCATGGGTTCGCGCAGGAGCCAGTCTATGAGGCCGGCCGGGATAGAGCGTGCTGCCCGTTTGGCTTCCATGTAGCACTGCTGGGTGGCCCAGAGGCCCACACTATACCCTGGCCCACGGCATCCAGCTGTGCTCACCACATTTCTGTGTGGGGACTCGGGCACTATGACTCAGGCAGAGGGGGGATGCACTAGGGCCCAGGAGCCCAGGTGCTGCCCAGGCCCAGAAGTCAGCTGGGACCTGCCCTCCCATGCCAGACACTCGCACTTCAATCACTGTCTAGGCCAGCCGTGGGCAAACTACAGCCCGTGGGCCGGATCCGGCCCGTTTGAAATGAATAAAACTAAAAAAAATAAAAGACCGTACCCTTTTATGTAATGATGTTTACTTTGAATTTATATTAGTTCACACAAACACTCCATCCATGCTTTTATTCCAGCCCTCCGGGCCAGTTTAAGAACCCATTGTGGCCCTCGAGTCAAAAAGTTTGCCCACCCCTGGTCTAGGCCTAGGGACCGCACCTGTGCACAAATTTTGTGCACCAGGCCTCTAGTTTTTATTATAATCTCAGTAGGAGGTATTTATCAGACAAACATCTTACCAAGGCTTGGGCTCAATCTAATATGATTCCACAATGCTCCCATTTGATCTCTCTCATCACTGGTTCTCAAAGTGTACTCCCTTGGTCAACTAGCAGCTTCACCTGGAATTTGTTAGAAATGCAAGACCACAGGCCCCAACCCATACCTGCTGGTCAGAAACTCTGGGGTGGAGCCAATCAATCTGTTTTAAGTAGCCCTCCATGTGCTACTAGAGCACCCTCAAGTTTTTTAAACCACTGCCTGAGATTCCTAATTCGCTCAAGTTTCTGACTATGTTCTCTGTGAAAAGGCAGTGACCTTGTAAATTTATCACATTGAAAATTATGTAATTTTTTCTCTTATGCTTATCTTCTTGATCTTTTACTTTCAAACCTGTTCAAATTCTCTGAAACTACTTGGTATGGTGGTTACAACCTTCTGAAAGGTAGTTTCCCCAATACTCATTCTGACTCCTGGGTCCTGCTTTAGGGATTGTGCTTTCATTGGTTTCAACGTGTTGCCTTGGCCACCAGGATTTAAAGAGAGTTTCCAGTGCTTAGTCAGGTGGACACCACTCATCTATATACCTGTTTGGGCACACGTGTGTTCCAAATTTCCTTTTTCTAAATCTTAATATGAGAATACTGTTTCCCAGATTAAAATTATATAGATCACTGATAAAAACAAAAATTGTAAATTCCTTCCCAATACCAATAAATCAGAATTTCCAAGAAAGCCCCAGGAAGAGTTTTGTTGTTGTTGTTGTGTTGTTTTGAACAGGCACCCCAGGTGATTCTTCTCATTATGGAAATACAGGGAAGACTGATACATCTAAAATAGGTAAATATGTATGATTCTTTCTACTTTGCATTGAGTGACAAGAATATTGTCTAGAACAGCACATGAAACTGGAATTATACCTCTTAGCTTTCATATCTTTTTATCTTTTTACCCATTAAGTATAATGTTACAAACAAAACAGTTATTCTATTTAGATTACCAAGGGGAAAAAGTGATTTAGAATTAATTTTTAGGAAGAAAATAAAATTTCAGGGCATTTTCAGAAAGAATGAATCTAAATTCCTTGCTGAGCTTGAAACATTACTTGCTTGCTCAGTTAAGAAGAATGACCAAGTTCACTCTCCCATGCATAAAAACTTCCACTACTACTTTGAAAAAATATTTTAAATTAAAATGAGTGTTTAAGTGAAATAAACTTCATTTAAATATTATAACTTTACTGGTTATATAATAAATACTAATTCATTATTACAAAGCTAGCATTTGTGAGGTTAAGTAATTATTTGGCAAAAAAAGGTTACAAAATCCAAATTAAAACACCAATTTGTTAAAATTACCATAAAGCTTTCACAGTGTCTCTTAGAAATTAATGAGACAGAACTCTGTGAAGTAGTGAAATTAAAGGGTAACTTTATGTATTTGTGATGTAATAAGTGTGCTTTTATCAATTAAATGCACAGCTTTTAGTACTTAGCTTATAATCCCTTGCTAAGTGCCAAAAAGTACATTCATTAGGTTGTGTGATTTAATTTATTATCATAAAATTTATTCTGCTTTAATGATGCTTAAAATAGCTGAATTCATGAAAAGTCCAAAGCATAAATTACATAGATAGGATATTTTTAACCAAAGGAGAAGCAATACAGCTTAGCACCTTTTAATACTGGGCTGAAGGGCCCCTGGACTCATTATGAAATCTACCCTGCTTACCTTTGTACCCTTTCTATCCCCAGCTTGTTCCCACCAAAACGCCTGAGCCTTCTCCACCATCTTCCCACCTGATTTCCCAACTATAGCCCACTCTCCCATCCAAAGATGTGTCTTCTGTGTCTTACTCTCCCGTGTCTCTCTTTTCTCTCTCTCTCTCTCTCTCTCTCTCTCTCTCTCTCTCTCTCTGTTTCTCTCTCTCTCTCTCTCTCTCTCTCTCTCTCTCTCTCTCTCTCTCGGTGACAGTTATTAAAAAGAAAAACCACAGGCCCAAAATGGTGTCACAGGTACCAAAGCCCAGGACACCAAACCTAGATTTAATATCTGATCTAATTGCATTTTCAACCTCTCCCAGAAACATAATCTTAATCAACCACTCTGGAATTTTCTAGCCAAGCACCAGTAAGGTCATCTGTCACTCTGATCACATCCACTTACCCCACAGAAAGAAGCAATCCGCATAACAAAAAAACACTTTAGGTTCTCTTCACCCAAAGAAAAGATGTCCCAGACACTTGAAGTACCCTTCTAGTTGCTAGATGGGCTGCAGCCATTCATGAATCACTGAATAAAGCCAATTAGATTTACTCGATTAAATTTTTTCAACGCAGCTAACCTAACTAGACAGCTGTAACTAAATCCAATGTATTTGCTAAAGCAATGTTTCTCACACTCTAATATGTATATGAATCACCTGGGGATCTTGTCAAAATGAAAATTCTTATTTAATAAGTGGGGTGGGGCCTGTGATCTTGTGGTTCTATCATGCTCATAGAGATGCTGGGATCCTGCTAGGATCCTGCAGAAAGAAACTGAAAGAGCTTTTTTCCAAGTTAGAGCAGTGTCTAGGTCTTCCATAAGTCATAGTCATGTGTTTAGAGAGTTGCTTCTACAGACACTGCCCTAAGCCAAAGGAGCAAAGCAAACAGTGGAGAGAGCAAATAAAATGATGGTTAGGTGAGAAACTAATTGGAAGAGTAGGGTTATCAGTAGGATGTCCTCTGCATCCCCTCCTGTTACTGGTGGAAGTGGAGCTCTTGGGGCTCTGCAGAAACAAGAATTTCCAGAGACCACCCCACAAGGGAGGATAAGGTATCATGAAAAGCTGTATTGATGATATAACATTAAGGGAGTTTCTTTCCTTTCCAAGGTCCCATCTCCCTTTTTTTCTACCATGGAAAAAGTCCCAGCTTGTCTTCAATAGAGCTAGAATCAACATCACTATCCAGAGTCTTCACTCCATATTAAAGCATAGTCTAGTCCAGTCTGGCATCTGGCTAGCTTGGCTTGTGTTCCCAGATGCAGTCCATTGTGTGTGGGGTCTGCTTGGCCATGAGCAATATTGCTTCTTGGGCCATATGGCAGGCTAGTGTGCATGCATCATGGAGCAAGTGAGTGCACGGAAGCAGGATCAAAGCAAGAGGAACAAGAGAGAGAAAGTTTCTTAGTCTGGTGATTTTAACTAGGAGTTTAACCAATGAATCCTTCAGGACTTCATGCACTTGCAGTGGCTCTACCATCCGAGCCAATCCATGGTTTCCAAGGTTAGACTGATAGGCAACATCTTCCCTACATCATCCTGACTTCACTGGCATGTGCCCATCTTCCCCTTTGTTGGAAATCTTCCCCCAGTGATCTGCAGGGAATGGACTAGTAGTTCCCTGTGAGGAATGTGAAACTGCAGCTTTCTGGTGAAGCTGCCCAGATGACCATGCTTATAATGTCTAGCCTCATCCTTGCTCTCTTCCTATTATTAATATTAACTAGCTAGTTGCAACAGTAAGAGTAGGACACACAAATCAATGAATTCATTGTTTTCATTCTAAATCAGAAAGAAGAAGAAGAAGAAGAAGAAGAAGAAGAAGAAGAAGAAGAAAAGAAGAAGAAGAAGAAGAAGAAGAAGAGGAGGAGGAGGAGGAGGAGGAGGAGGAGGAGGAGGAGGAGGAGGAGGAGGAGGAGGAGGAGGAGGAGGAGGAGGAGAGGAAGCGGAGAAGTAGGAGAAGAAGAAGAAAGAGCAAGATCCAAGAAGAATAAGAGAGAAGACGAAAGACGAAGCCCCGCCATCAGACTTGCCGAGGCGGAGGCCCTCATCCCATGACTAGGCGGCGTCCTTCCGTCTCCGTCTTCCTTCCCCCACACCCGCCCCCCTTTGTCTGATGTGAGCACCTTGGGGTTTACATAAGAATTTCTTATAAAGTTCTTTTTTGCTACTAGCAATAGTGGGAGAGTTTGCCAGAGCATGTGAGTCTCTGTGTTGTCTTACTTGGCTGTCTCCAGTTTGCCAATTTCCTCTTATTGACATTGCTTCCATTTGTCATTACTTTGCACCACAAGGCTGGTGCTAAGTCATCACCAGTAATTACATGCTTCAGTAGAAACTTGGATCCTGAATGCTCAGGAGTGTGCAAAAGCTGTCATGAAAATTTAAAAGTAGAGACTCAAGCATGTGGCCTCTCGAAAGATCTACATGCAGCTTTCAACAGAAGTGAACATGCTCCAAACTGAGCAGCTTTCTCCTAAAAAAGTAAAAATTAAATGTGTCCAGGTTAGTATTTTATAGAAACACTCCCCCCCAAAGAGCCATAAATGAAATAACTTTCTGAAAGTACAGCTGCTGAAAGTACCCCACACACGAGTAAAGATAGACCTCAAATAGCATTTGCCCCCCCACTCACATGGCCACTTTTCCTCCACAGGGAAGCTGCTAACTAATATCCGCTTTATTCACTTACTTGAGTTAGCAGTTTGCTGCTTTACAGGCAGGTCTGTTGAACATATTGAGATATTTCTGAGAGAAAATGATATCTGAGTAACATTTCTTACAGACATTACTTACAGTGCTCTTCAAATGAGCTCAATTTTAAGCATGGTGTGTTTTGTTGCTCAAAGCAGAATCTGGAAGTAAGTCAAGATTTCACTAATGCATACAGAGGTATGCAATTTAAAACTCTGACATTTTCTGAAATGTGTAAGGATTCAAGTCAAATTTAGTTCATTCTAAATCACTCTGTCTAACTTTAGGAAAAATCAAGTAGAGGAAGAATCCTTTAACGCCATGAAAAAGAAAGAGTCTTTGCTGTATCTACGTGAAGACATATATAGCGAAAATGAAAGGAGAGAAGAAAGGGGGAAAGGCTAAATGAGAAAAATGAATCTAACTAAAATAAAACTTCAGTAAATTAAAATGTTGGGCACTAAACATTATTACTAGACGGTAGCTGATTCTAACTAAATAGCTCTACACGTCTACTCTTTATTTTAACTCCCTACTTCATTTTATAAATGGAATGCATTATTGTTATAATTTATTAATTTTAAAGAAACAGGAGAGAGAGATCAATTTCACTTATTAATGTATTCATTGGTTGATTCTTGTATGTGCCCTGACCAATGATCTAACCCACAAGCTTAGCATATCAAGATAACGCTCTAACCAACTGAGCTACCTGGCCAAGGCCTGGAATACATTATTTTAATGTATGTCAACAAATGAAAATTCAGTTCTGTTTCCACAAAAACAGAAGTAGTAAATCTAGTTATAAGATGCAAAATTAGGCGTGGTGAGATATAGAATCCGATATAATAAAAGCTCAGCAACCATAATGGCAGAACGACCAGAATGACCACTCGACCAGTCACTATAAGATGCACTGACCACCTCTCGATCCCTTTCCCTGGCCAGCAGGCTCTGATTGCTGAAAGCGAATGGGGAACTGGGGTGGGTGGCAGTGGGGGGCAGGACTGGAGACAGGGCAGAATGGCCAACCTCTTGGTCCCTCCCCCCATCCCACCGGCTCCAATCGCCAATGGCAAACGGGAACTGGGGTGGGTGGCGGGGTTTCGGGCAGCACCAGGCCAAGGCTCCCACCCTGCCAGTCACCCCACACACAGAGGGCAACCCGCATCAGGGGTGGGGCTGGTGAGCAGGGAGCAACAGCCAACCTCTCAGTCCCTCCCCTGGCCCTCAGGCTCCCATCACCAGATGGTGAATGGGGAACTGGGATGGGTGGCGGGGAGATGGCCCTGATCGCAGGCTAGGCCTAGGGGCTGTACCTGTGCACGATTTCATGTCCCAGGCCTCTAGTTATAAATAAGAAACTATACTCTCAAGATGATTGTGATCTTGCACTTGGGGAGTAGAGAGAGGGTTGTTAGTAAGAGAACCCTAATAATGTGGTTCAAAAGAGTGCTGTCATCAGGTTGGAAAATCAAGGACTACTTCATAAAACAGATGCTTTATAGCCCAGACAGTGTGGCTCAGTTGGTTAAGCATCATCCCATGCACCAGAAAGTCATAGGTTCAATTCTCGGTCAGGGAATATGTCTGGGTTGCAGGCTCAATCCCCATTGGAGGGTGTGCAGGAAGCAGCTAATTGATGGATTGATGTTTCTCTTTCATCAATGTTTCTCTTATTCTACCTTTCTCTCTCTTTTAAAAACATATTTAAAAATAAAAAAATAAAACATGCTTTATGATAGGGACCACAATACTTGTGTAAGCTTTTTAAAGGATTAATTAGAAAATTAAGAATATTTAGCAAAAACTGTGGAGAGCGGCTACAGCGTTTGGACAGGTTCAAGCCTCGGTCTAATGAGAGGGCATGGTCCTCTCATCGCAAAGCCACGTGCAGGTCCCAGCTTGGAGGGCAAAGCCTTATGGTCTGAACCTGTGGTCCCAGGTGGCTGAGTGATGTAGGCTGCGGGAGGTGCAGCAAGTGCTGCCAACACAAAGCTTGATAGAGTTCTCAGGTGCATGTAATTAAGTAGACTGAAACAAAAACATTGTAAACATCTTGACCACACCCTTGCTTTGCCTCATGGGATCTGACTATAAAATAAAGACTCGGCTTATAGGCTGTGGCACTGTCTCTTCATCTGAGAACTCTGTCCCACCTCGCCCCAGCTGTATTCTCTTGCCTGTCTTCTTTAATCTTTCACCGCCCCTCCTCAGGTTCACCACTGACCATGCTGGATGAGGTTCAAAAAACTGTAACAAAAACATAAAGTTTAGAAATCATGAGATGCATTTGGCTGTACTGTGGGTTTGGCTTCCTGTTTAGTTCATATAAGAGGAAGTGGAGGGCTAGCTAATTAATTATAAAGACAGTTGGCTGAGAATCTTTTTCCTGATTCAACAGTAAAGAACCTTTATGTAGAAGAGTAAGTAAATTGAATAACTAGTCTTTCTACATGATGAATTTGTTTAAGGAGAAGAAGCTAGGAATTTACTATGGAAGAGCTCTCTTAGAGAGACAGAGGGAGAGAAAGTCAAGGAGTAATGAGCTCAATATACTGTAAATGGAGGAGACAGAAACTATCGAACTTGGGAATAAGTTGAACAGAAAGTTTAGGTAGAGAGATAAGCAAGAAGTGTAGAAGAGGAAACTCAAAACTATCTCTGGGATTTCAAATTTAGATAACTAGTGATAGAATATGTTTTGAAAAAGCTATGCAAATTTCAAAAAGAATGTATAAATGGAAAATTTTCCATGTAAATTTTAAAAGGTTTGTATTAGATTAGTATTTGTTTTTCTTTAACCATTTGGATAATTGTTTCAATTACCTTCTTTCTTTAGCTAGCATATGTGTATTATTTTTAAGATAATGTGGATATATTACATTATGAAACACATATAAAATAAAGCAATATCATGACAGGTGTTATTGCTATATTTATTGATTTTGTTAAAATCATTAATATATAATTTTAAAGCATAGATATGCAGTAAAATAAGGAAATATGGTTGTTATTGGATTTGCTTCACTGACTTTGGTTTAACAAATAAGCCAAAAACCATAAGAGTTGAGTTGAGATATAAGCAGACTAAGAAATATTCCTCAAAAAAAAGTTAACCTAATTTGCTTATATAATTTTAATCTTAGGAAATATTTCACATTTCAAAATCTGTAATATAGTATATATATATATATATATATATATATATATATATATATAGTCATTGGAACAAGAAATTTACTGATATAAATAATACTGTACAATTTTAATGACAAAATAAAAGTTAGCTGTAGTTTGGATGGTCAATAACTTTTTCCTAAAATATTTTTGCTGTGTCAGGCATTGCATTAGGATTAGAAGTGTCAACAATGAAAAGAAAGCTCACTCTGAGGAAATTAATATCTCAAAGAGTAGAAAAGCCATCGACTATTACATATTTGGGGGACTGGGGGCATAGTGCTGTGATGGACAAAAGAAGAGTACCTAAGGCAGGTTTCACAGATCAGAGAAGACATCTTCAACCTGACAGTGAGAAATAATTGGACCAGCTAAAAGAAATAAAGCAGACATAGAGGAGTTTCCCAGCAGAGGAGAGTACAGTGAAAACCCTGGGGGCAAAAAAAAACTGGAGCCCCTGAAAAAACCATAGGAAGTGCCAGGGAGAGGGCTGAAAAAGTAAGGAGAGGAAGAGGATGAAGATTTGTGATTTTACACAGAAGAAAATGACTCATTAAATTGTTAAGCAGGGAAGTGACAAAATCATGTTTGCATTATAAAGATTAATTCCAGTACAATGCAGAGCAATAAATAAAGACTGGATTGAAAGAAAGATTGGCTTTGAAGATATTGCAGAATATAAAAATAAAAGATACTGATGGCCTCAATAAAAGTAGTTAAAAGTGGATATATGTAAGATATCCTAAGACACACAGGAATTTGGTAAATGAATAAATGGGGGAGATAAGGGACAGGAGAAGTCTAACAGGAGATCTAAGATAATATCAAGTTCCTGAGATTGGCTAACCATCGAGATGGTGGTGGTATTCAGTAAGTAGGGTGTGTAGGAAAAGACCAAATCTGGCAAGTAAGACAGGAATTGAACCTCATTGTATTAAAGTAATATGCTTATGAGCCATCCACGTGGAGACATCTATAGGCAACTGATATGCAGATTAAAGCCAAGAAGAAAAATTGATCTAGGTCCAGAGATTTATCATCAGCATATAATATAGCAACTGAAATAAAGGTAGTAGGTGAGACTGTTCAAAGAGACTATTTACACTGGCACAGGAGAAGGTGGAGGATGGAGCCTTGGATGATACCAACACTGAAGGCAAAAAGAGCTGTTAGGGATGAAATAGAAAAATGAGAAAAGTAAAATGTGGTGAAAGTCAAAAGAAGTGCTTTGAAAAGAGAGGGTATTAATGCTACTGAATGGTCAAGAATAATAAGAACTAAAAAAAAGAAGACTAAGAACTGGACTCATTCACAAGGATGTTATGAATGAACATGACAAAAAATGTATCTGTGAATTAATGGGGGCAAGTGAGTTTGCAGTGAGTAAAAGAAGCTAAATTCCAGAAAGTAGTAATAGGTAGACAATTCTTTTAGAACAAGCTTGGGAGATATTTAAAGAGGGACATTGATTAGATGTAAGAGTGTCTTAAGGAGGGAGTGACCTGGCATGATTACATGCTCATTACAGACACAAGTACAGAGTGACTTTGAAGGTACAGAATGAAATCAAAACATACCCAAGTAAAACAATTAACTTTAAGGAGATAATTTTTTTCTTTAGGGAAAGGAGAAAATGATGGCTTCAATTTTTTTCTTAGCCAAGTGTATTAGTCTATTGTTTTCTAAGGCTGCTAAGTCTGAATAACAAACCACTAAAAACTTGGCAATATGCAACTACAATTGTCTTGTCTTATAAGACATGATATTATCATAGATCAGAACACTGGTTAATTGGGTTATCTCAGGGCCTGACACAGTGAAATCAAACGGTAGGCTGGGCCTGTGTCCTTACCTGAGACTCAGGGTCCTCTTTCTAGCTCACTGCCTGTTGGTAGGATTCAGTTTCTTACAGCTGTGAAACTGAGGTTCCTGTTCTATTGGTATCATTCTACCTTTCTAGAAGCACCTGTTGTTCTTTCCATGTTGCAATCTATGCAAGGTGGCAGTTTGCTTCTTCAAGGCCAAATACAAGAATATCACTCTCCACCTTCAGGAAGGACCCAGACTCTTTTAATGGCTCACCTGATTAGGTCAGGCCCACCCAGCAACATTTTCCTTCATGATTTAAATCAAAGTCAACTGATTTGCAACTTTAATTCCATCTGCAAAATCCTTTCACCTTTGCCATAGAATATATCCTGATCACAGGAGTGAAATACATTTTATTCACAGGTCCCATTCAAAATCAAGGGGGAGGGATAATACAGAGCATATACTCCAGGAGACAGGGACTTGGAGGACCATCTCAGAATCCTGCCTACTGCACCAAAAAGAGGTCACCCAAAGTTAAATATTTTATTCTCTTTCCCAAAGTGAGATTTGTTCACTATTCAATTAATATGTGGGATCCCATCAATAAGTAAATAGATGGATAGACGGACTGACAGAGATAGACAGGTAGATGATAGATAAATGATAGATAGATAGATAGATAGATAGATAGATAGATAGATAGATAGATAATAGTTAATTTACATCTTTTATGGAAGTGCTTCACAGACTTAAAAGAAAATCTACAACAACTAAAAGAAGTTCCATATGTACTGAAAAAAAATCAACACTAGTGACAATTGTTGGTCCCCTTCTCACCAAGAATTAAGGGAAGGGCGAATTTGCAGAGAGCCCTCATAAGTCTACATAGAGTTCAAAATCATGGTCTTCAATAACACCGGAAAAAGACAGCAGGAAAATGAGGGCAATTGTTGCGTCTCTCTGTTACCTCTCTCCCTCCTGTCTCTGTTACCACTATCCGCTCCTGTCTCTGTTACCACTATCCCTACTGCCTGTGTTACCTCTCTCCCCTCCTGTCTCTGTTACCTCTCTGCCCTTCTGCCTCTGTGGCCTCTGTCCCTCCGGTCTCTGTTACTTCTATCTCTTCCTGTCTCTGTTACCTCTATCTCCTTACTGTCTCTGTTACCTCTCCCCATCCTGTCTCTGTAAACTCTCTCCACTCCTGTCCCTGTTACTTCTCTCCCTCCTGTCTCTATTACCTCTCTCATCTCCTGTCTCTGTTACCTCTCCCGTTCCTGTGTATGTTACCACTATCCCTCCTGTCTCTGTTACCTCTTTCCCCCACTATCTCTGTTATTTCTCTCCCCTCCTAGCTCTGTTATTTCTCTCCCCTCCTGTCTCTGTTACCTCTCTCCCCTCAAATCTCTGTTACCTCTATCCCTTCTGATCTCCATTACGACTATCCCTCCTGTTTCCATTAACACTATCCCTCCTGTCTCTGTGACCTCTCTCCCCTCCTGTCTCTGTTACCTCTCTCCCCTCCAGTCTCTGTTACCTCTCTCCCCTCCAGTCTCTGTTACCTCTCTCCCCTCCTGTCTCTGGTAACTCTTTCCCCTCCCTATTTTTTACCTCTCTCCCCTCCTGTCTCTGTTACCTCTCTCCACTCTGGTCTCTTTTACCTATCTCCCTTCCCCTCTCTGTTACCTCTTGCCTCCTGTCTCTGTTACCTCACTCTTCCCTCTTTTCTTTGTTACCTCTGTTTGCTCCCATTTTTGTTACCACTCCTCCCTCCAGTCTCTGTTACCACTCACCTCTCCCCTTCTGTCTCTGTTACCACTCTCCACTCCTGTCTCTGTTACCTCACTCTCCCCTTCTGTCTCTGTTACCTCTCTCCCATCTTGTCTCTGCTACCACTATACCTCCTGTCTCTGTTACCTCTCTCCCCTCCTGTCTCTGTTACCTCTCTCCACTCCTGTCTCTGTTACCTCTCTCCCCTCAGTCTCTGTTACCTCTCTCAACTGCTGTCTCTGTTACTTCTCTCCCTCCTTCCTTTCCCTCCTATCTCTGAGACCTCTCTCCCCGCCTGGCGCTGTTACCTCTCTCCCTCCTCTCCTCTGATACCTCTATCCCTCCTGTCTCTGTTACCTCTTTCCCCCACTATCTTGTTATTCTCCTCCCCTCTAGCTCGTTATTCTCTCCCCTCCTGTCTCTGTTACCTCTCTCCACTCAAATCTCTGTTACATCTATCCCTTCTGATCTCCATACGACTATCCCTCCTGTTTCCATTAACACTATCCCTCCTGTCTCTGTGACCTCTCTCAACTCCTGTCTCTGTTACCTCTCTCCCCTCCAGTCTCTGTTACCTCTCTCCCCTCCAGTCTCTGTTACCTCTCTCCCCTCCTGTCTCTGGTAACTCTTTCCCCTCCCTATTTTTTACCTCTCTCCCCTCCTGTCTCTGTTACCTCTCTCCACTCTGGTCTCTTTTACCTATCTCCCTTCCCCTCTCTGTTACCTCTTGCCTCCTGTCTCTGTTACCTCACTCTTCCCTCTTTTCTTTGTTACCTCTGTTTGCTCCCATTTTTGTTACCACTCCTCCCTCCAGTCTCTGTTACCTCACTCTCCCCTTCTGTCTCTGTTACCACTCTCCACTCCTGTCTCTGTTACCTCACTCTCCCCTTCTGTCTCTGTTACCTCACTCTCCCCTTCTGTCTCTGTTACCACTCTCCACTCCTGTCTCTGTTACCTCTCTCCCCTCCTGTCTCTGTTACCTCTCTCCACTCCTGTCTCTGTTACCTCTCTCCCCTCAGTCTCTGTTACCTCTCTCAACTGCTGTCTCTGTTACTTCTCTCCCCTCCTGTCTCTGTTACCTCTCTCCCCTCCTCTCTCTGATACCTCTCTCCCCTCCTGTCTCTGTTACCTCTCTCCCCTCCTGTCTCTGTTACCTCTCTCCCCTCAGTCTCTGTTACCTCTCTCCCCTCAGTCTCTGTTACCTCTCTCCACTCCTGTCTCTGTTACCTCTCTCCCCTCCTGTCTCTGTTACCTCTCTCCCCTCAGTCTCTGTTACCTCTCTCAACTGCTGTCTCTGTTACTTCTCTCCCCTCCTGTCTCTGTTACCTCTCTCCCCTCCTCTCTCTGATACCTCTCTCCCCTCCTGTCTCTGTTACCTCTCTCCCCTCCTGTCTCTGTTACCTCTCTCCCCTCAGTCTCTGTTACCTCTCTCCCCTCCTGTCTCTGATACCTCTCTCCCCTCCTGTCTCTGTTACCTCTCTCCCCTCCTGTCTCTGATACCTCTCTCCCCTCCTGTCTCTGTTACCTCTCTCCACTCCTGTCTCTGTGACAATCTCCCCTCCTTTCTCTGTTACCTCTCTCCCCTCCTGTCTCTGTTACCTCTCTCCCCTCCTATCCCCTCAGTCTCTGTTACCTCTCTCCCCTTCTGTCTCTGTTACCTCTCTCCCCTCCTGTCTCTGTTACCACTCTCCCCTCCAGTCTCTGTTACCTCTCTCCCCCTCTGTCTCTGTTACCTCTCACCTCTCCTGTCTCTGTTACCTCTCTCCCCTTCTGTCTCTGTTACCTCTCTCCCCTCGTCTCTCTGATACCTCTCTCCCCTCCTGTCTCTGTTACCTCTCTCCCCTCCTGTCTCTGTTACCTTTAAATAAATAATGCACATCTTAGTTCCTCTGGCTTCTTCCTATGTTCTAGTTTGGACAAATCTGCACCAGTCTTCTGGGAAAAAAGAAATCATTGTTTGAGGGGAAAAGAGACACACTGCTTCAGTAGCATACATGAGAGGTTTGGGAGCAATTCTACAGCTTTTGTGTTACTGGTGATATAATTGTTCTTTCCCCGAGTGTTTCACTCCTTCCCCTTTGAGAAGCCAGCATAAGAGACTCCTGCCTACGTGTCAAGAGCCAGAAACTCATTATGACAGCACCCCTACAAGGCAGTGCTGGGAACCAAACTGAAATTGTGACTCCTTCCTCGAGCGGAGTGTGGGAGTGCTACGAACTGCCGGTTTGCGAATGGATTGAACCACACAATCACAGCGAATGTTAGAAAGCCCTGAAGGCTGATTTTGTGTATTTTAGCAGTGTTCAAGAGAAAACTAATCAGAAAATAAAATTTATTGAAATAAATATATCCTTGGGTAAGAGATAGATGCTCTAACATTTGCTCTGCATTGACATTTGACATGTATTTTGACTATTCTTTTAAACTTTTATTTTTCTAAATAATCCATTTTGACAGAATATGAGAGAAGTAAAAAGGGTGAACTTGTCAGCTGAGTTTTGCAAAATTGTATAATAAATCAGGTCTTTAGCTATTTTTTTTTTTATTGGATAGATTTAGGGATTAAGTCGCCAAAACAATCTTCCCTTCTACTTAAATTTTATGCAAAAAATATATAAGAAAATAAGATAACGAGTTTAAAACCAATATAGTGTCATTCCTTCTAATGAGCCTATAAATATACAAAGGAATTGTGAAGCTCAAAAACTATTTGATGTAAGCTGCAAAGCTGGATGATGTAGAGAATAAAACCTCAACTTGCAACTTCAAAGAAACTCATCTCAAACTATGATTGCTTAAAATAAAGAAATTTATATAAATTTTTCCCTAACTGTTGGTTTTGCTTATTCACATTTCAAAGCAGACAAATTTGCATGTAAAGGGACTCTAAAGTGAGCGATAAGTCTATAATTTTACGTCAGACAATGGTATTTCGGTTTGGTACAGGGCGTGAGATGCTAAAAAGACTAGCATAACTCAAAGGAACATACATCAAATGCTCAAGTGCCATATGCACTTAAACATGCAGAGTAATGGAAACAGCTGCCACGTAGCTGAATCACCTCAGTCATTCTCTCCTAATTATGTTCCCCTCTCTCTGCCATGTGTCTTTCTAGGTCATAGTCTCTGTCAAAGATCCCTCCTGCTTTTTCTTACTCCCTTGATCTTCTCTCGGGCTCTAGAACAGGGATAGAAAAGTTACTAGTGGTTGTTTGCCAAGTCATATGCCAACATAAGGAAGGGAAAGTTTGGAGAGTGAAGTTGGAGAAAAATGTTTTATTTTACAGATCACTTCCATCCCCCCAAAATGGGTGATGAGTGGTAATCAGGTAACTGTGGAGCTAACCTCATAACAATAGACAGATGTTTGAGTCTGAGCCTCCCTCCAGCACCTGTGAACAGAAATACTCTGGGAGTATTGTCCACATGTACTGCTGCTGAGGTAGGTGCGAGGAGAGGGGTGTTGAATAGGCTGCTTTACTCCTCCGTACTCATTTGCCATTCCTAAAATTTGGCCCCTGTGTCCAAAGTTAGTTTTATGAGTGGGTTTTTATCCTCACTAATGATATCCCATTGAAAAATAAATAACCTCAAAAATTGATAAATTTATCACAAATATTATTTAAAAGAAAAGTTATGATAAGTAACATAAGAGCTAACATTATTCATCTTTGAGAAACATTTTAAAACATCATTATTGCAAAAACAGAAATGAAACAAAATGATTATTCAGGTTCCATTTGTATACATATATGTGTGCCCATATATATTATTAACTTATGTCATAAATGTTATATCATAAATCTAAAGGAAAGAGCTATTTTTAAATGGTGTGTCATAACTACTAAGGAATTTGGAGAATAAACTTAGATCATGCCTCACAATGTATAACATTATACAATATATAAACTCCTTATGCATAAAAGAGCTATGTAAAAAGATCGACAGACTATAATATGCAATATGTATGTATAGTGATAATAATAATAATTTTATAAAAAGAGGAAAAACAGTTTCAGACAAATATTTGCAGCAAATTTTACATATTAAAAAAAAAAAACAATATCTATGCTACCCTACAATTACTAAACAGCTAGTGAAGTCACAACCGCGTGCGAGGGCCAAGGAGCATGTTCATAATAATAAATGCTCAAATGATTCATAGGGACTGATGGATACTCTGTCACCTTTCAGAAGAACATGAGCTAAATTGAATCATTGCAGCCCAGTCTGACGTGGCATGTATCGTTGCTGTGTTTAACAGCAGGTTGGCTTAATGATTTGAAAATCAACGTATTATTAAAGAGTAAGCCCGCTCCACCTAAGGTCAACAGTGTTCCAACATCACCTTGGGTCTCTATCTCTGCTCCCATAATGCCAGCGCACACGCAGACTGTCCTGAGAGAAGCTATTTCATCTTCTCCAGTGCAGACAACAGAAACCCAGGCTATCACACCACAGGAAACAAACATGACTAGCTCACCACTGAACTCTTACACAGCAGATGGGAATGGTGTCATGGCACAGCCTGCAGAAGGTGTTTGGCAATGCCTTGAAACTCACATATGCCTGGAACAAAATCCATGGATGATCACCAGTGAGATGTTCTACATTGGAATCTCCATTACTGCTGTGCTATTGCTCACGATTTTGGCTATCAAATTATGAAAAAATATTTATGCAGAAGAAGAAAGCTTATAGAGATAAGCAAGGTCATCTAATAACTCTCAGACTGGACATCACAAAATGCAGTCTGAGGGTGTGCTGCCTTCACAATGCAGTGTGTACCAAGCAGATGACAAAATCTACTTTGAGAATAATCTTTACAACATGCATGGACATCCAGTGGCCCTCTACTGCTTGATGCCCTTGACTACAGAAGTCAGTGACCAGACATCACCACATCAGAGCCATTAAGCTCCAGGATGGTTTTCTGCCTTTTTCCCCACAGTGTTCCAACATATAAGTTAGGTTGGGTTGTATCTCTAGCTCATGTGTATGTACAGTCAACCTAATTGGTAATGTAGCCCAATTTTTTATATACATATACACTGCATAAAAAGCTTATACAAATTTGTTTAAAGGATATAAACAATTTGAATTAAAGTGAGTAAAGTAAGATATCTATATTAAAATGTTCAACTCTGCTATTATCAAAAGAACACATTTAAATAAGTAATGTGCCTTTTTCATCCAATAAAATGAATAAATTTAGTAATCAAGCAAGCTCTCTTGTACATAACTTATAAAAGGAAATAAATTGATGAATTTCTTTTAGAAAAATAATTTTTCAGTCTATTTTAAGACATAAAATGTTTGTACCCTATAACCTAATTATCTCACTTTTGGTGGGAAGATAGATAAAGGAAGAAAAATAATGAGAGGAAAACTTAATATGCATGAAAATATTTATTATAACAAATATAAAGCCATTAACATTATGAGGATACAATGACATCACAGAAAACTACTTATTTTTAACACCAAATGAAGAGGAAACAATTGTATCGTTCTACTAAATATAAAAACCATGCCTATATAAGAACTATGTGGGGAAGAAACAATATTTAAAAGAGTTTGACCTGTTAAATCTTTGAGTATGGGTCATTTTAATGCATGTGTTTTAATACACTCAATGTTACACTTTTATTTATCTAGCAAAAATAACTTCTTTGAAGTAAAATTTCCTACCACGGAGTAACATAAATTCTAGTGGTCCCCAACTATCCACCTTACCATTTTTCATAAAAATTTTAGCTGGGCACAAGGCCACTAGAATAAAGGCAACATGTCCTAGTGTCCTCTGTAGCCACGAGTAGGCATGTGACTAAATCCTAGCCAATGTTCTATGAGTCAGAGTATTAGTGGCAGCTTTCTGAATCCTATCTTAACAGACAGCTGTCATACATCCTTGCCCCCACTTCTATGTTCCTTCCTCCTGCTACCTCAGTAGTAGAAGCCAACCTAGACAGGGGTTAAAATCTAGAGTTGACAAAGCAGTGTGAACTAGGAGCCTGAGTCTTCAAGACAATGCAGAGCAGAGTCAGAATCCCAACCCTGCTTTACTTATTTCTGTCTTTTGTCTACAGGAAAGAGAGTAAATAATGAAACATGCTGCATGAACCAACTGTTATAGTTTTCAATTTTCTGTTATTCACAACAGAATCTCAAACTACTAAATGCAGACAGCGGACATCCCCTAAGGGGTCCCAGACTACGAGAGGGCACAGGCCGGGCTGAGGGGACCCCCCCTCCATCCCCCCCAGTGCATGAATTTCATGCACTGGGCCTCTAGTTTATACATAGTACACACACACACTCTCTCTCTCTCACACACACACACATACATGCATATATAATTGCAACACAAGGTGGGGGAAAAGTTGGTTTACAGTTGTGAGTAAGTGAAACAGAGTTTATTCTTGTATTATTTTATTGATTAATTATTGTATTATTTTCCATATGCACAACTGTAAACCTACTTTTGCCCCCACCCTGTATATATATATATATATATATATATCCACTGAAAAGCCCTGGAAACAATGACTAACCCAGTAACAAAGCATATTTCTGGTGACCAAATTGTGTCTTGAAATACTTTATAACATAAGAGAAATGGAGAAATGTCTGCTTCCATATGAAGGGCTGGAAATGTACAAATTGAGTTTGAAACTTGTTATACCAGGTAGCAAGGGAGCTTTCAGAGACTTTAGGATCATGTCAAAAGGAATTAGGCATTAACTTTAAGAGTTTCCCAATGGCTAAACATAAAACAATTTGTTTCAATAAGCATAAGAAATACAATATGTTTACTTAATGGATTTATGATGATATAAAAATTAATTAGTCATCTTTTGGGAGATGTAACGGAATAAATACATATCTTGAGAAATGCTATACAAAGAGAAAAAAATAGGTATTTATGTTGCTTTCGTATATGCACTGTAAAATTGGCTGACCAAATGGTAGAAAGGTGAAGCACCTCTTTATAAAATTATTTCAGGTAATTAAAAAAGTAATAGAATTAGAGTATCAGCATTTTACACAACAAACTGTGTTCCAGAGTGAATTACTTTCACCCACAAATGAAGTGACTGATAGTGTCTCTCACAAAATCTTGCCAAACTGTACTGTGTGTGCATGTGTGAAATATGTTTTTATAAAAATGGAATAATACTGTAATATTATTAAAAATATATAAAATAGCCCTGAACGGTTTGGCTCAGTGGATAGAGCGTCGGCCTGCGGACTGAAAGGTCCCAGGGTCGATTCCAGTCAAGGGCATGTACCTTGGTTGCGGGCACATCCCCAGTAGGGGGTGTGCAGGAGGCGGCTGATCGATGTTTCTCTCTCATCAATGTTTCTAACTATCCCTCTCCCTTCCTCTCTGTAAAACATCAACAAAATATATACAAAAAATATATATAATAAAATAATAAAATGTATTATATACAAGTATAAAACTGTAATAAATAGTTTGCTCTTAAAGAAATTTAATGTATCATAAACATGTTCCCTCTTTTGAGAATACTATACAACATTTGTAATGATGGAAAAATAGTCTAGTATATGGGTGTATAGCACCAGATTTATCATTTAAGTAATATTTTATTTTTATTGGATTTTTATTTTATCTTATTTATGTATTTTGTATTATGACTATAACTTCAACAAACCCTTTTATAGTAGAATGTTTTCTATAGCTATGATTATTTTCATAAGAAAGTGAAATTATTAGTCAAATATATTTTTAATGATTTTAATACAAATTGTCTAATTGTCCTCTAGAAAGGTTTAGTAGGATACCTGTCCACCAGCAGAGTGCTGACCTTCCAGCCCTGCCTTATCCTTTTAAACATATGTTTGTAAAAGTTTGCAGCAGGAGAAAGGATAAATCATGTTAAATTTATTATTGGGGGGGGGGAAGACAATTTAAAGACATTCAATTAATATGCAACTTTTATTTAATGTATTTATTATTTCCTTGAAATCTAACGTGTTTATTTTTATATACCTCTAAATTAAACCCCCAATGAGTTTTTTTCACTATTTAATATACTACATGAGCTGGTAAAACAAAATTTTTTTAAAAAATATGGAGTTAGTAAAATAAAGTATCTTATCTGGCCTTCATTATTTGCTAAATCTAATTTATCAGTCACTAAAGCCAATCAGCTATTTCAAGTTTTTCTATAAATGGAACAGGTACTATATTTAGTAAAAACTGTGAGGTTAACCAGTAATGCATTTATTTATTATTTGTTATCTATTCTGATGAACTAGTTCAAGTAGTCTTTTTTTATTTTTTTAATCTACTTCTGCTGTTAGGAATTAGAAACCAAGGACAAATCCAGCCTTGGTTTAACTTCTTTTTGTAAATTACTGAGCACATTAGAGAATAGATGATAGATTCTCCCACCCCACCCCCTTTTATCCATCTTTGACATACCTT
This sequence comes from Myotis myotis, assembly GCF_014108235.1. Classification (NCBI taxonomy): domain Eukaryota; kingdom Metazoa; phylum Chordata; class Mammalia; order Chiroptera; family Vespertilionidae; genus Myotis; species Myotis myotis. Next base: position 132,324,435 of record NW_023416324.1, on the reverse strand, counting down.
CAAAGTGAGTTTCGTCAACTGCTGTGACACAAGAGATTTCTAAAATGCAGGCCATGAACTCGAGGTCTTATATAGCTTGTGATGGTACTGGAATTGGACAACCATCCATCTTCCTGGCAGAGATTCATTTAAGGATTCCTAAGTACCTCAGTGTTGAATTTAGTCCAACCTCTTTGTAATGAAAGGATCTCCCTGAAGGACCTAGGTCTGTGTATTTATTTTTAAAAAGAATTACAGGCTAATTTTTAATGGTGGCAGGGTTCTCATAATCTCTTGTTAATAGTTGCAGGATATTCCCCAGTAGAAGATCTCAGTTTCTGCCTAACATTTTTCTTGAAACAATATTGTTTTAAGAAAATGTTGCTATTCCAACCTGTCACTCCCTGGAGCAAAAGAGCATGGCTGAGCATCCAAGGTTATATTTCCTGTCTCTTGACATTTATCTGGAGCCTCTCTCCAATAAAGTATTTTGAATTTAAAACACTCTTCTTGACATGTATGCAAGACCGATAGTTCTTCATCTTGTTGCTTTCCCTCCTTTAATTAAGTCCACCTTTGTACTAGTATATTAACTGAGTTAATTAGTTAAAAGGTATTTCAGAAACATATTAGAATATATAGTTAGGAAGGTACCTTAGAGGTGTCTTCCGCACCTACTCTGTATAACAGAAAAAAGAACTGAAACCAGGGAAGTTATGACTTTGCAATGTTCACAAAGCAAGTTCACAGCTGTAACTCTATTTAGGATGTGGGTTCATTTACATTGTAATTCATTTAACAACAATGAAAAAATTGCCTGACTTATTAATGGCTCTAAAGAACTTGAGTTACCAATATGGATTCTCTAAAGTTTTATGTAGAAAAGTATATATTACTGTTTGTGTAACTGTATTTTTAGAGTCATGGCTACAATACCAAATAAATAGAAACATGTAAATATTGTTGTAATGTTACTGGTTCAATAACAAATTCATGTTTACTTGGCATTACCAATACTCTGTGATACTTTAGAAAAATGGGGGGAAACAGATTATTTCAGTTTATCAGGGAGCTTTAATTATAGTTGCAGTGTAGTAATAAGTGTTTGATTACCGAAATTGATTCCAGCTGTAATGAGGTAGCGTCTGTTTTCCTGACCCTTGGTAGCCTTTGTCATGCTAATTTTTACTTGGAAAGGCAGTTTCCTTGTCTTGGTGGCATGTGCTACTCTGGTTTCCCCCCCGACACACACACACACACTTCCTGTGCAACCTTTTGCTCTGTCTAATTTACTACTGTCTCTCAAAATTATTGATCTCCAAGTTTCTTTCCTTAATTATTTTTATTTCTAACCCCACCATCTTTGTTTTTTCAGATATTTCCATGGCTTCAATAATCTTCTCTGTATATATGATTTCTAGTACTATTTTTTCAGCCTTTTTCTAACTACTGATCATTCATTTCTAACTGCCTGTTCAGTGGGTTCATTTTTATATTTGCTGGCATATCAAGTTTAGTATGTTCACATCTGAACTCATTATCTTCTTACATCCAAACCAACTTGCCCTTCTTATTCTCTTTCTGTTAATGTCACATCCTTCTACAGTTATTCAGCCTCAAAGCCTAGGAATAATTTTTTTTTATCATATATCTCTCCCTTATGTTTGGCATTCAAAGTGTTTTCAAGACTTGCAGATTGTATGTCTGAAGTGTTCTCTCATCCATCCTCAATTTCGTATTTCTCCCTTTCAATCCTAAGTCATCTCTTTATTAACTCTTTTGAGACCATTGCTAGAGTGAACTGTTGGTCTCCCTACCTCTGAAAGTCTTTGTAAATTACCCTGCAATATATGTTATGCTAATCTAACTAAAGCATATCTTAGTGCTCAAAGCCTGCCAATGATCCCCGCTGGCAGGGCCGGCTCGGGGGAGGGGCCCCAGGCCATTGGTGGGCCAAACCCGCCCCCCATCAGGGTGTGGGGGGCCAATTGGTGGTGGGGCCAGCCAGCAGGAGGGGCCTTAGGTCAAACTCCCATCGAACTCCCAGTTGAGGGGACAATTTGCATATTATCCTTTTATTATATAATATAGGATGTTACATTATAATGTCTAAACATGTTTTGAAACAGTAGATTATAATTTTGATCTCTTTTAAAGACATATAATTCTACCATGCTTTCACCCTTAGTTTCTTGTATTTTGATACTTTTTAGTGGGATTTAGCCTCAACATTTTTTTACTAGTCATTTTTTTAAAATATATTTTATTGATTTTTTACAGAGAGGAAGGGAGAGAGTTAGAGAGTTAGAAACATCCATGAGAGAGAAACATATACCAGCTGCCTCCAGCACACCCCCCACTGGGGATGTGCCTGCAACCCAGGTACATGCCCCTGACCGGAATCGAACCTGGGACCTTTCAGTCTGCAGGCTGACACTCTATCCACTGAGCCAAACCAGTTTCGGCTTTACTAGTCATTTTTACATAAAATTATTTTCCTTAAATTTTAGGAAAGGTTATGGTTTAAAAGGCATTTTCTAACTGCATAGGGCTTCTTAATCCAGTATTTCTGTACAGTATTAAAAATTTGGTAGTAAAATTTAATAGTAATAAATATATATATATATATATATAAATATGGTGGCTTGTTTTCTAAGATTTTCTAGTTCTGTTTCTCTTTCCCACATTCACGTGAACATCCTCTTTCTTTTCTTGTTATTGTCTCTATCCTGACCAGATTTGATTCTATGCCAGACAGTTTCTTCCCCAAATGAGACCCTATGCTGGACAGAAATCCTGGTTAATTAGTTTCAAGAATGCATAGGGGCTAACCAGTTCCAGCTCCTTAAACCTTAATGTGGGTCCTTGCACTCACCCACTAGAGCAGTGGTTCTCAACCTTGGCTGCACATTAGAACCACCTGGGAATCTTTTTAAAATCCTGATTTCTGGTCCTCATCCTCCGGAAATTCTGTTTCTTTGTTATGGGGTGGGCTCACAACATTAGTAACAAAGAAACAGAATTTCCGGAGGATGAGGCTCAGAAACCAGGATTTTAAAAAGATCCCCAGGTGGTTCTAATGTGCAGCCAAGGTTGAGAATCACTGCACTATAGGAACAGGGGAAACCCTTCCAAGTTTAGCTGCTCTTCTCTAATTAATCCAACACACTTTCCGGTAAATACTTGTTGGCTATTTTGTGGGTTCCTGTGCTCAGATCCTTCAGTTCCTGTTGTTTTCTTCTTTCTTCTGCAATGAAAATGTTGGTGCCATACAGTTTTTGTGGCAGTTGATAGTTTTTCCTCATTTGTTTGTTACCAAACTAAAAGGGTTCATTGGCCTGCACACATCAAACCTTAATCAAAAGTGAACAAGAGTTCGCAGCCAAGAAATAAAGCTTTATTTTTAAGGAAATGTGCCAAACCTGGAGTCACAGGTGAGGCTGTGCTCAAAGACCTGGCTCCCCATGGCTTCTAGGGGGTAGATTATATAGGGGACGAATCATTAATCATGGTGGAGTTAGGGTCGTGGTCTCTAGTGATTGGTCAGCACTAGAGTAGGGGTAGTAGATCTTGCCTGATGTCAGCTACAGTGTTGATCTGTTTGGTTTCACAACGGTATGATCAGGGGGGTGCTTCCACTTTTCTGGTTCTGGAGCTGAAACACAACTCTGGTTACACTGTAGCTCTATCTCTATGATCAACAGACCCCAGGCTTTGTTTCTAAGATTATTTGATGCTGATCAGAACCTCATTATCCTGAAGGCATCCTATCTAATAAAAGAGAAACATGGTAATTAGCCGTAACTTCGCTACCCTTCCCATTGGCTAATCAGCGAGATATGCAAATTAACTGCCAACCAAGATGGCGGCCAGCAGCCAGGCAGCTGACGCGAACTTGGAGGCTTGCTTGCTCCAGTGACGGAGAAAGCCAGGTTCCCCGCCTGCCTGCTGGGCTCTGAGCTGCACTCTAAGAAACATTGTTACAAATATTGAAGCTAAACAAAACCCAGAAACCTGCTTTTAGTCAACTGGGATCTCAGAGCTGGAGTCGCAACAAAGTTTCAAATACAGAAGGTAAACAAAGTCCAGAAACCTGCTTTCAGCAGCCGAGGTCTCAGAGCTGGAGCCGAGCCTCAGAGCTAAAGACAGCTCTCAGCTCCAGTGACAGCCATAGAAGGTAAATAAAATCCCAGAATAAAAAATAAAAAAGAAATAAAAGAGAGGTTGGGAGCTTCAGTCACCTGCCAGCTGGAAAACGACCCTCAGCCCCTCACCAAGACTGGCCAGGCACCCCAGTGGGGACCCCCACCCTGAAGGGGGTGTGACCAGCTGCAAACAGCCATCATCCCCTAATCCAGGCTGGCCAGGCACCCAAGCGGGACCCCCACCCTGATCCAGGACACCCCTCAGGGCAAACCAGCCGGCCTCCATCCGTGCACCAGGCCTCTATCCTATATAGTAAAAGGGTAATATGCCTCCCAGCACCGGGATCAGCAGAGCCGCTAGGCCTCCTGGCCCCTGGAACAGCGTGACAGGGGGCAGAGCCCAAACCCCCTGATCGCCCTGCAGCTCTGTGTGTGACAGAGGGCGGGGTCACAACCTCCCTATCCACCCTGCTCTGTTCGTGACAGGGGAAGGTGCCCCAACCCCCTGATCGGCCTGCTCTGTGCCTGACAGGGGGGAGCTCCCCAACCCCCTGATCAGCCCTGCGGCTCTGTGTGTGACAGGGTGGAGCTGCAACCTCCCCATCGGCCCTGCCTTGAGGGTGACGGGGGTGGCGCCCCAACCCCCCAATAGGCCCTACCCTGAGCGTGACTTAGGGTGGCATCGCAACTTCCTGATCTGCCCTGCTCTGTGCATGGAAGGGGGATCTCCCCAACCCCCTGATCGGCCCTGCTCTATGGGTGACAGGGGGGATCTCCCCAAACCCTGATCGACCCTGCTCTGTGTGTGACAGTGTACAGAGCCCCAACCCCCCTCATGGGCCCTGCTCTGTGCGTGACAGGGTGCAGCACCCCAACCCCCTGATCAGCCAGCTCTGTATGTGACCGGGGGCAGCGCCCCAACCCCCTGATCGGCCCTGCTCTGTGCGTGACAGGGGGTGGCGCTGCAACCTCCCCATCGACCCTGCCTTGAGTGTGACAGGGGCGGCACTCCAACCCCCCAATCAGCCCTACCCTGAGCGTGATTGAGGGTGGCATCGCAACCTCCTGATCCGCCCTGCTCTGTGCATGACAGGGGGCAGCATCCCAACTCCCCAATCAGCCCTGCTCTGAGCCCGACCAGGGGCTGTGGGGCAGGCACGTAGGGATTGGGCCTGCCCTCTGCTACCCGGGAGTGGGCCTAAGCCAGCAGGTCGTTATCTCCCTAGGGGTCCCAGACTGTGAGAGGGCACAAGTGAGGCTGAGGGATTACCCCTCCCCCCCCGCCGCCAGTGCACAAATTTTTGTGCACCGCCCTCTAGTCCTATGTAATAAAAGGCTAATATGCAAATAGACTGAACAGCAGAATGACCAGTCGCTACGATGCACACTGACCACCAGGGGCAGATGCTCAACACAGGAGCTGTCCACTGATGGTCAGTGTGCTCCCACAAAGGGAGTGCCACTCAGCCAGAAGCTGAGCTCACAGCTGGTGAGTGCAGCGGCGGTGGCAGGAGCCTCTCCCACCTCCATGGCAGGGCTAAGGATGTCCGACCGACAGCTTAGGCTCACTCCCCTAAGCTGGCAGTTGGACATAACCCAAGGGCTCTCAGACTGAGAGAGGGCACTGGCCGGGCTGAGGGACACCCCTCCCTGCCCCCCTGAGTGCACAAATTTTGTGTACCGGGCCTCTAGTAATGAATAAGGGAGTGGATGTGCAAGGGAGTAGGAAGTGGGTGAGTTACAGTGCAGGATGAGGCTAGTTTGAAACAAAAGAAAATAAAGGAAAAAATGTCATATTAAAGAATGAAGTTTCTGTGCTGTTATACTTATATTTTGAAGTTCAAACAAATGGCTTGTAACCTAGTTTTGCTGTAAATATTGACTATGAGTCTTTTTTATATTCCTTTCTATTTGTCACCATATTCAAAGAACTTCCCAGAACATGCTGAAAGGTAGGAAGGTAGATAGGAGCATCTGTGGCAGGGCCTGCCCTAGGGTCCTGAACAGGGGTGGGACCAACATAGCCTTCAGACCACCTCTCTATGGGTGGCCCAGTAGACTGCCAACAGGCAGGTTCGGAGCCAGCTGGCTCTTAGCACAGGCTCAGAGAAAAATGACATGAACTCAATGCCAGTGCAACCTTACTAGGGCCCCAGACTAATTATAAAAAAAATTGCATTTTGGTCTTTACCCCGCTCCCAATGGCTTTTTCTGTATACATGATGGGTAAGGACATGCCCAGAAAAAATATAGTTTCTATCAGTCATCCCTGAATGCTAATGAAAGGTCTCGCCCAGAAAATCCCCCTTTTAAAGCCAGGAGTTGGGAGGCATGCTCGCTCTCTCTCTCTCTCTCTCTCTCTCTCTCTCTCTCTACCCCCAAGGACCAGGCCCATGCCATTTCTTTCCCCTTCCCTTCCCCCACCGGCACATATCTTCCCATGAGACTTGCGACCAGGGAAGCAATGGGCTGCTGCAGTCCATTCCACGCTAACCCCTGAACCTGTCCCCAAGGCCTCCTTTTCTCTGACTTCCCGGTGAGCAAAAGTTTATTTGAGTCAAGTGGTGTCAAACGGGAAGTGGTTAGGAGCACTCCACCAACAGCAGCAAAGGGGAGGAGCTTTCTAGAGAAGAAGAAGCAAAGCAAGGAAATTACTTCATTGACTGTAACTTAAGGTTGCCTTATTTGGAAAACCTTAGCTGACTGTGATTGGTTGACCTTAAGGTTTCAATTTCTTAACCCTAAGGCAATACAGGCTTAGTGTCTGGTTTGTGTATATAAGCTACTGAGGCATTACAGACACCTCAGCCCATAGTGGCCCCTTTGTTTAATTAATTTAACAAGGTTTCCTCCCTTGTCTTGAATTTTTAAAGGGTTTTCTGAAACACAGTCTCCTAAAAAAATGTCCCATTTTCCTCTTTAGATTCCCTGCCCTCTCTGCTTTTTCTATAAGTTTCACCATGTAAGATAACTATACTCAAGTCTTAAATGGGTATTTGTTGGTGGCTGTCCTGAAATTCTCAACTGGAGTGATAGCAACTGACTGCATTGGTGCATTCCTCTCAGCAATTCTTCCCACCACATCTCAAGCTACATTATCTCAAGGCACTCAGTTCTCTTCCAGGAGTTGAAATAGCCAAGGGAATCCACATCATGATCTTGTCCTGAAGTTATTCCAATAAATGAGTTCCCTTCTTCATAGCCACACTTCAGCTGTTGATTAATTTAATACCTGAAAATAAAAAGCATAGTGCATCAAAAGCTACTCCATTTGTTCCTTTACCCAGAAGAGCAGTCCTTAAAAAGCATCTAAAATTATAAAGTTACTTATTTTTTCCCTGATCTGGTGGACAATATTACTATCCCCCATTTTACTAATTATAAAATTGACATGGAAAGGTGAATTGTATGTTAAAGATCATACAATTCAGACCTAAGAACTCTGACATCATCATTATTATTATTATTATTATTATTATTATTATTATTTTATTATTTTAATATATCATATTGATTTTAGAGAAGAAAGATGGAGAGAGAGATAGAAACATCAATGATGAGAGAGAATCATTGATCGGCTGCCTCCTGCACGCCCCACACTAGGGATCAAGCCTGCAACCCCACCATGTTTCCTAACCAGAAATCGAACCACGACCTCCTGGCTCATAGGTCAATGCTCAACCAATGAGTCACCAAGGCCGGGCATGGAATACTGACTTTAGAATTTGTCTCTTAACTACAATGCTAGTCATTTCTGGAACTTAAAACCCAAATCTGAGTAGTTTCTCCCTACTTTTAGCCATAATATAATATAAATATTCCCAATTCCCCTAAATTGTGTGGTATGTAGTTGAGTCTCTTAATAGTTCCTTTTTAAAAAATCATTACTGTTGAAAGAATTATATATGTCCCCTTTTTCCCCCATTGACCCCTTGTAGCCCACCCCTGACCCCTGCCTCAGGCCTTAACCTTAACACTATTGTATGTGTCCATGGATTATGCATATATACATATAAGTTCTTTGGTTGATATCTTTCAACCCACTCACCCCCACCTTCCCTCTGAAATTTGACAGTCTGTTCCATGTTTCTATGCCTCTGGATCTATTTTGTTTATAGTTTATTTTGTTCAATAAATTCCAATTATGAGTTAGATCATGGTATATTTGTCTTTCTCTGACTGACTTATTTCATTTAGCATGATATTCTCCAGGTCCCTCCATGCTGTCTCAAAGGGTAAGAGATCCTTTTTGTGTGTGAGTGCTGCATAGTATTTCATGGTGTAAATGTACCATGGCTTTTTTTATCTACTCATCTACTGATGGGCACTTGGGCTGTTTCCAAATCTTAGCTATTGTAAATTGTACTGATATGAACATAGGAGTGCATATATTTTTTCTGATTGGTGTTTGGGTTTCTTAGGATGTATTCCTAGAAGTGGATCACTGGGTGAAATGGGAGTTCCATTTTTAATTTTTTGAGGAAAATCCATACTATTTTTCATAATGGCTGCACCAGTCTGCATTGCTACCAGCACTTGTCATTGATTAATTTGTTGATGGTAGCCATTCTGACAGATGTGAGGTAATACTGCATTGTCATTTTTTAATTTGCATCTCTCTGATGATTAGTTACTTTGAGCATTTGTTTCTTGGCCTTCTGGGAGTCCCCTTTGGAGAAGTCTATATTTAGGCTCTTTGCCCTAAAGTTACTTTTTAAATGATTCCAATGTGTATAAATAAAGTGTACTCATAAATAATTCTGAAAGTTATAGATGAAGTCAACCTGAATCAACTGCCAAATAAATACTAAAAATATTACAAATTAAAACCATTTTATAAATGGTATTACATTATCCATTAATTTCTGACAGCTGGCTTTGAAATAAGACATACTCATACCATGTAAAAACTAATAATGTTTACATTTGTGTAGTCATTCACTATGTTACTGGACTAAATAGGTCTGTTTGCCTGTGTACATAAAGCCCAATACGACATAAACAGAAGCTCACAGTAAAGAAAGTAAGAATGTATTTCAGGAAGTGGCCCATGCTCAAACACCTGGCTCCCCTGTTACAGAAGACCAGAGAAAAACCAAGAAATGCTTAGAGAAACCATAGTAACCAGTCTAAGGGAATAGTGACCAATCAGAGGGGATATCAAGGCACCAGGATCTGCAGCCTTTATAAGCCATAGGGAAAAAGAACTCAGTGGGACCCTTTCCCCCTCCTTTCGTGGGAGTCAGTTCTGTGGGACTCTTCCCCCTCCCCACGTGGGAATCTGTACTTGTTCGTCAATAAACCTCCACCTTTGCTCTACTACCCTCTGTCCGTGGGTTCATTCTTCGACTCCGGCAGACAAAGAATCCGGGTTCCAGTCCAAAAATTCCGTATCACTTAGGTTCTGGGTGATGGTACTGCAGGCCTGGGTTCTGACCCCCCCAGGCCCAGTTGGCAGAAGTGAGGGCCTGTGGCCACAGAAGCTGGACTTCTTCCTCAGAAAGACAAAGCTGAACCACCTGGTTATGGATGAGACATCAGACATTGAAAGGAGTTTTGGGGAGTAAAATAGGCAGGCTTAGGAAATTTTAGGACTTAGGGGGTCCATGGAAAAAGCATAGGGCTCAGAGCTGCAGAAGGTACATTTCCATAGAATAAGGGAGTTGGATGAGGCCAGTTTGAATCAAAAGGAAAGAAAGAAGAAAAAGTAAGGATGAAGTTTCTATGCAGTTACAACAATACTTTTATATACATATTTTATTTGATTTTTAATTCTATATTCTATTCAATGATTATTTTCTGAGAGTCTCTCATGTGTCAGGCAGTAAGATAGGAATAGGGGGTACAATGAAGGACGAGAGGCTTTAACAACCCAATGTGACAGGAGCACCATCACTCTTTAAAACATAAACAGTGTCAGAAAGATGAAGCAATTTGCCAAAATCACTGACAGGTAAATTGATAACCGAGCTAGAATTAGTATTTACTCTTTGAGACTATGATTTCATAACAACTACGAATATTCCTATTGGATCATTTGCTCTAATAATCTGACTATATATTTGTCAATTTAAGAAACATCCAGACCTGTAAAGAATTTCTATGAGTTTATTTGAGCCAAACTGATGATGCATGCCAGGGAACAAGATCTCAAATTCTCAGTTTTTGCAGTTTCTTTTATGCATCTAATGTTAAGGAGGGGACATAAGGAAGATTACAGGAAGGTGGAACAAAGAAAGGCTAGGATTGGATTATAAAATAGTTAAGATTATGTACTCCCTTGCAAGGAAGGGTCTAGAAGGACGGTTCATGCATTAGAAGGAGGGGTCTGAAAAGAGTCATCTCAAAGGTGTTTTCACCTGGATGCACAAAAACAATAGGCAGGGCTTGCTTAAGGCAAAGATAAGCCTTTTACTAAATAAATTATATGCCTGGGGTGTGAGTACCCACCTTGAACTGCCCATTTAAGAATTTAAGATCAGATCACCCTGTGAGGCTACTTTCCACAGAGCCCCCTTTTTTTATTCACATATTTATATTTTTCTCATCCACAACAAAATCAAAAGTAACACTGCTGACTGAAAAAAACAAAACCTGATTTTACTTGCAACCAAATTTTTATGCAGATTTCTGTCTCTAGTATAAAAACATTTTTTATACACAATCTTATGAACACAAATTCTCAATCTAAATTGGCAAGCTTTGGTCTATGCCATGTTTGGGTACTTTGGGGAGAAAGTAATTGAGGGAAGAGAGACTTTTATCCCTGAACTGGATATGTTAATCCAAAACTATTCTGGTGCTCATTACCTTTTCAGCGATTCACCAGCCTATCAGTCTACTGTAGAAATGAAAACTGCATTTATTTTTCTTTCTTTAATCTCCCCCTCTTAATTGCCATATTGACAAAAAGAAAAAAAAAAAAAGAAGAAGAAGAAGAAAGCAGTTGTTTGCCTTCCAAATTCTCTGGAGCACTAGCCAAATTAATCCTTTTGTTTGTGTTTCTCCAGTTCCAGAAACAAGTAGCATGCAAAGTTGCAAGAGACTCCCTTAAGAGGCAACAAAAAGAAGATGCCTAGACATTAACCTTGACTGGGAGAGCCCTGTAGTCATTTGCATCTTACTTTGGAAACAGCATTTTACTTTGGAAAATTCCTGAGGTTATGAGGAAAGGGGTGTGAGTGGGGGCAGGTGGTGTTGATTGGGGTGGAGAGGTAATGACTAGGGCTGGATTAAGAAGTAAGCCTGCTTGGCCATTCCCTAGGGGTGTCAGTCTGTAAGAGAAAGCTGGTAAACCTTGTTAATCTCTTCCTCTTAGACCAGTGGTTCTCAACCTTCCTAATGCCGAGACTCTTAAATACAGGTCCTCATGTTGTGACCCCCCCAACCATAAAATTATTTTCGTTGCTACTTCATAACTGTAATTTTGCTACTGTTATGAATCGTAATGTAAATATCTGATATGCAGGATGTATTTTCATTGTTACAAATTGAACATAATTAAAGCTTAAGACCGCTGACTTAGACTATTTCACCTTCTTTCTTGATCTGTTATCAAGAAAGATAGGATTAGGAAATTAGTAGGAGCTGGGCCTGTATGGCTCAGTGGCTGAGGCAGGAGTCTCTCTGTGCTCTCTCTCTCTTTCTCTGCGTTCTCTCTCTCTCTCTCTCTCTCTCTCTCTCTCTCTCTCTCTCTCTCTCTCTCTCTCTCTCTCTCTCTCTCTCTCTCTCTCTCTCTCTCTCTCTCTCTCTCTCCATATCTGTGGGAGACTCGCTTATGACCAACCCTGACCAGAATGTCCATGAGACGACGCTCACCTTTGTATGCCCCTTAGTGAGAAGGTCCGATGGCCCTGCAGACAAGGAGTGTGTGTGAGGATGGCCCCTGGCTCCTGCCCAGAGGGTGTAGACCCGGTGTTAGAGATGGAGCCTGGAGGCCTAGATGCCACCAGACAACCCTCACAGGCTGAGTTTATCCCATCACAGGCTTTAATCTCATTTCGGACCGCGGGCCGTTTAAAAGGCAGGAGCCTTGGGAAGCACATCAGAGCCACCATCACTGACAGCCAAGCCCCACAGCAGCTCAGCGTTGGGCCAGGATCACCTAGCGTGAACGTCTGTGTCCGTGAGGAGAATGGCATCTCAAGACGAACCAGCCAGGAACGGTCCGGGGGCAGGAAACTTCACGCTTCGATCTCGCGGAGGACCCGTCAACCAGGAGGGAGAGGAGGCGGAGGAGGTCGGCTTCCCCAGCCCTGGGCTCATCTCATTGAACAACGGCAGCCACGGGCACGGGACGGTGGAGCTGCGGGGCATCTTTTGGTCTTTCTGCTCGTGGCTGCAGCCAGACAAGCACAGTAAGCAGGAGATGATTTACCAACTGTCAGTGGAGCAGTTCGTGCTCAACAGGCCCAGCAGCGAGAGGGCCGCCTGGCAGGAAAAGTGGGAGTCCAGTGGCAGAGACATGGAGGCGTTCATAGAGCACCTGGGGGATGAGGAACTGAGGTCCCCTAGCATGGTCCATGTCAGCATGGAGGAGCAGGAAGCCCTGTTCTCAGAGAACATGCCCATAGGACAGGTCCTGGCCCACCTCCAGGAGCAGCGCTCAGCAGCCGCCGCCAGGGGGACCCCCTCCCCGACTCCCCCAGAGACACCCCGACCAGCAGCACCAGGAGATGCAGATGAAGATGGCGACAACCTTTCCAGTCCAGACCACCAACCCCCCTTTATGCTCATCCCGGAGGAAGAGAGTCCTCAGGGCCCCGCAGAGAGCAAAGTGTCCGGGGAGAGTCCACGCAGCTCCGGTTCAGCAAGTCCGGGCGCCCCCACTGCCCAGGAAGAGCCTCCCCGGGAGGAGGCGCCCCGGGAGGTGGGGGGCGCCCGGAAGCTGTACCGGTGCGACCAGTGTCCCCAGGTTTTCAGGTACCTCTGTCGGTTCCAGCTGCACCAGAGGAGGCACAACAACGAGCGGCCCTTCGCTTGCGCCACGTGCGGCAAAGGCTTCTTCCAGGCCTCGGACCTGCGCGTGCACGAGCTGATCCACGCGAAGGAGAAGCCCTTCCGCTGCAGCCGCTGCGACCGCGCCTTCAGCCACCGGACCAACCTGCTGGCGCACGAGCGCATCCACACGGGCGCCAAGCCCTACGCGTGCGCTCAGTGCGGGAGGACCTACCGCCAGGCCTCCACCTACCACCGCCACCTGCGGATGCACCAGAGGAAGGCCTCCGAATCTGGGGCCTCCACGCCCGGGGACACCACGTCCGGGGGCTCCACGTTCAGAGACTCTATGCCCAGGGACTCCGTGCCCAGGGCCTCCATATCCAGGGCCTCCACGCCCGGAGCTTCCTCCCTGTAATGTGTGTGTGTAGATATATTTATTTTATGTTATTTACTTTGTTTTATACTTTTGTTGATTTCAGGGAGGAAGGGAGAGGGAGAGAAACATCAATGACGAGAGAGTCATTGATCACCTGCTTCCTGCATGCCCCCCACTGGGGATGAAGCCCACAACCCCGGGAATGTGCCCGAGAAAGTGGCTGACACGTTTCTAATGACCAATAGTTGTTGAATAAATAAAAGTGTATTGTTTATTTCTTAAAATCCAGAAATGCGTCTGAAGTGGTGTGGAAAGGGGCTCCCACGTGACTAGTGATATGGGCTGCAGGAGGTGCAGCAAGTAAACAAAGCTTGATCAGGTGCATGTAATTGAGTAGATTCAAAACCCATGAGAACATTGTAAACATCTTGGCCACACCCTTACTTTGCCTCATGGAATCTGGCTATAAAGTAAAGACTCGGTTTGCAGGCTAAAAAAAAAAAAAAAGATAATACCTCTGGTTTGAGTGATGAATCATGATCTGTGTAAACTAAACTTGATGTCTCATGTTTTTTGAAAGATACTTTCATTCCCAGCCTCCCTTGCAGCTACCAGTAACTATTTGACCCAATTCTGTAAAACACTGTGAAAGAAATAAAATGTTAGAGTAGTGCTGCCTGGTGCTGTTACTGGAGAAATCAGTGAGTACAATTTCCCCGACATTAGTGGAAGTGGAGTTCTAGTGATATCTTTAGAAAGTGAATTTTCTAAGACTGCCACAGGAGAATGAATGGATTTTATTTGCATTGAATTACATCCCTTGGTGTGTAAAATCCCATTGTCTGCAACCCAGTCCTGGAAAATGTACAGCTGGGGGCTTAATAGAGCTAAAAGCAGGAGCAGTGTCCAGAGTCTCTGTTTTCATGGTGAAGTTGAGTCCAATGTAGCATCAGGCTAGATTCAGTCCATCAGTCCATTGTGTGGGTCCCTTATAGCTGTTGGCCACATGGGCAAGTGCAAGGGAGTACGCCCCCTGCAACAGCAGACCCAGGAGTACAGGCAAGCAGGAGAGGTGAAAGCAAGAGAGAGAAAAGTCCCTTTGTCCAGATCTTCCCACATTTGCAGTGGCCACACCTATTTTGGCCTCTGACTTGTTCCCAGATATGACTGACAGCTACTCATCTTCCTACATCACCCAGACTCATCTATTGTCCAGCCCCTCCCCACAGTGATCTGTAGGGAACAGACTCAGAGAACAGACTGTAGCTTTCTGGCAAAGCTATATAAATGGCATGTCTACATTATTTAGTGTTCCCTTTATTTATTTCCTGTTATTTAATAACCAAGTTATAACAGTATCAGTAACATCTTTTCTTCTTTCTCATTTATGAAACTGTTGTGATGCTGTGCCCACTCCAGAGGTGAGGAAAAAGCATTCCAGAAGAGATGAGACATAAATGTTAAGTAGAAACTATCAGAGTAAAGAGGGTAGGGAATAGGAGTCTAGGCAGAAAGAATATTCTACATAAATGCCCAAAGGCAAGAAACAGTATGGAAGCTTAAAGAAAATATAAGAAACTTAGTATGACCAAATTATAAAGCATAATGCTGGGAATAGTAAAAAATAAATTGGAGAGATAGGCAATGATCAGATCATGAAGGGCACTGTAAGCCACACAAAGGAGTTTATATTTTATATTTTTAAAAGAAAAAAATCAATGAGAGCTTCTGAAAGCTTTTAATTAGAGAAGTGATTAGGTTAAGACCTGAGAGGGACATACATGGGACATTGTTAGGGTCTGCGGAAACATTGAAATTACTATTATAATAATTTTGTTCAATGATAACAGTAGTAATGGAGAGAATTGGATGGAATGTACAAATAGTTAGAAAGCAAAATAAATAGAAGCCTGACAGTGAATAAATGTAGGGGAAAAGACAAAAATTAGGATTACCTCCCAATTGCTTGTTCTGGCAACTGTGTAGATGTAAGTGATGTCAATCACTGCAAGAGGGAAGGCAGGGCGCAGACCGGGTTCAAGGGGAATTTGAAGTTTTGTGAGCCCTCCAAGGAGAGATAGAAGTCTGAGACTCGAGAGTGAGATTGGAATGGACACAAGCATTGAAGCCTGGATAGGTTCAATGAATTTTTGGACAATAGGGAGAATTTTAGTGTGACTAAGGCAGAAATGTGGAAGAATCCTGAAATAGCCCATGATTTAAAGTAACAGGTCTCACTTTACTGTGAGTGAAATGCATTCAGAGAAACAAGGCAGATTCTTGGACTCCACCATTAGGAGATTTCTCCCTAGGATGCCAGGCCTGGGATAAAAAATCTGCATATTTAATAGGAATCCTATTCTAATAATTATTAAGCATACAAATGAACTAAGAATCATACTTGGAGAAATACTGTCCCAAGTAGATCCTGGGAAAGGATCTGGGGTGTTTATCTAAGGCGTCCCTTGAGATAAACTTTAACCGTGCAGGTGTGGGACATTCAAGTAGTTACTAGCAAAGAGGCTACTCTACGCAAGCAGAACCAAGGGCAGGCCTAGGACCGAAAAGACCAGAAGCTTTAATTTTAATTTTAAGCTTATGCAAAATAATTCAATTAACTGCTGGAGTAATTACACCACATGAAACATATGCAGCTGCAAATCACACAGCACTTTATTACTCACACAGTTCCTGGTGCTGCCGGTATAGGCTTATTGGGGATCCCAGTAGTGCTGTCCTCTGGGATCCAGCAGCTGGGCTGGTCCGGTCCGGATACGGGGGGCTAGCGTTCCTCACCCAAGAGCTCGGTTGCATCTCAAAAGGGAGGTACTGGCTGTACTTCTGGCTGAGAGAGGAGCGTGGAGCAGCATCACTTGCCAAACTGACAAGAGGACGTGCCTTTGTGGCTGTCTCAACAGGCGAGCACCGTTCTGGTCAGGACCCCCATTTTTAAAGCCTGTACCGCACCCTCAGCAGTTCAGGTGGCTATCAATGAATTACGTCAGTGCACACATGTTAATCTCAAACAGGGCAAGGGGCTACGTGTGGTTATCTAGGGAGAGTACATCACTCACTCAAATGGTTATCTTAGCAAGTCACTCTGAGTCAGAACTGAAGTTCAAATCCTTATCTATGAGGGACACATGCGGAATGTGGGCAGTGCGGAATGTGTCCTTAATATCACACTTTAAGTTTCAAGGAAAACATTTTAAAACCTTCTTAATATTTTTCAGGCATTTTTAAAGCATTTCTAAACATTTCTATATATTACTGCAACAAATACTGATTTAAGAGGGAAGACAAAGACATGGAAAAACTTAAGAGAGATAGAAAGAGAATCAAAATAGTGCAATCTAAGGAAAGGGTAGGGGCATTTTAGAAATCAGAGTCAATCAGCAGTACTAAAATTAGAACAGAGCTGTGTTGAATTTTGTTTTGGTAATCTAAACAAGATCGAAAACACTGTCAAATGCAAGGGGAGGAGCCCCAAATAAAAGAAGGAAGAGTTGGATGTTTTCTTGTATGTTTTTCTGACATTTAGTTGCCACTCACTAGTAGTTACTAATAAATCTTTAAAGTCCATTTTTTTCAAATATCCTATTTTTTTCCTCATAAACTTTTTAAATTTTATTGAAAATACTTCAAGTTTTTTCCTTTAATTATAAAATTAAGAATCACAAATATCAAAACTGAAAAGGACTGAAGAGTGGCAGAATATGCCACCCTAAAATATGTCTCTTTTAAATTGAATTATTTTGAGCTGATTATTTTGAGAAATAGCAGACACAGGAGGAATTCTGAAAATGAAGTAGAAGTTACTAGTTTGTAAGGAAAATTTACATTTATAAAGGAAGCCTCTGTGTGTAAGGGTGTGTGTGTGTGTTACATGCTGTTGGGTCCTCTGCCTCCTGGTGACCTTATGAATGAGTGATGTTCACAATGTTCTGTCAACAGCCCTGCTCAGCCCCCGCAGACTCCCACCTGCGGCTTCTATAAAGTCAATCTATCTTCATATTTGGTCTTCCTCTTTTCCTGTGCCTTCTATTTTTCCCAGCATCATTGTCTTTTCCAAAGAATCCTGCCTTCTCATGGGTTCCCAAAGGAGGAAATCTTCAATTTTGTCCAAGAAAAAAAGCACGATTCACTAGAAACACTTATCAATGGAAAAGGCACCAACTTAAATCTATATAACAAAGCTTACACTTGTTTACCATACTTTTCCTGGTCATCTCCCTGCAACTTGCCTCCCTCACACCCTCCCCACTTTTGCCTTTAACTAAACATGGTATTTAAGCCTGAATTCTAAACCACATCTGAGAGTCACTCATTTTTCCCTGGATTATTGTCCATGTATACAGGTTATACCTGTTAATAAACTTCTGTTTGTTTTCTCTTGGTAATCTCTCTTTTGTTACAGGGACACCAGGCCAAGAACTTAGGAAAATTATTTTTTCTTTCCCTACAGAATACAGGATTGATATTACAGATAGATGGCAGAAAATTATATATACTATTACTGAGAAAAGGGTATATAATTGGCATAGGGCATGCAAACTGATTATTTGATGAATTTTGATAAACAGATGGTGAACTTTAAATTTGGCCTCTGATTATAAAACAAAAATATTGACCTTGTGGAAAAGAATCCAAGGACATATAAGAATAACAAAATCAAAATCTAGTCTCAATAGACTCATATTCATGAAGTAAAGTCCATAAACTAAGGCATTAATATCATATGATATATCATATGAGGAAAAAAAGAAGCTATAAAGGAAATTATGAGACTTCCTACTTAAAAATAAATTAAGAAAGTACACAGAAAGTCAAATTTTTAAAAAGCAAATCTTTTTACTTATGAAACAAAACATCTAATAATGATGCATTAAAAAAAGTGCAGGGAAAAAAAGTGACAGAAAGGAGTTGTAAAATATAGTCCATTTGTATTAGAGATTAATTAATTTAAATCAAGTATATATAGGTGCTAAATTCTGATACCTGAAAGATAAAAGTAAAGTTATACAAGTTCCCTTTGTGCAAGTGAGGCAAATAACAATACCCTCCAGCATCTTCTCACTTTAGGAAGGAAAAAAGTAAGGAAAGAAGGACGGAAGGAGGAAGGAAGAAAGGATATTCTTCTAAGGTTGTCATTAGTCTGGAAGCTCTGCAACTGCTTTTTCACCACAAAAATTCAATTTCTAAATTTATAAATATAATTGTCTTTGAAAGATGTCTTGCCAATTGCTTTCATTTTTAATTTTTTATTATTATTTAAAATTTTCAATATTGGCACTATTGCAGATGTTGCCCATTTTCCTCCCATAAGTTCATCTCCACCCACCTCCACCTCTGCCTCCCTTATCCTTCACCACACTTGTAGCCAGGACAGTTTGGTGCACACAAGTGTTCTTCGTCATTATTTTACCATGCTACGTAAGTTCTAGTAAGAAATATACTTTCAATGTCATTCAGTTTTATGATTACCTTGAGTACATTTTATACTCTACTTCCAATTAATGTGTGGTTATTCCTGAGCCTGTATTATAACAAATACTTGTTCTTTGGTCAACTTTTCTTTAAATGCCAATCCACTAGAAACTTCCATTATTTGGCTGACAAAAAGTGGCAGGTTACCATGAGTTGACACCCCTTGTTTCATGACTCTAACACAGCAGGGTCATTCAGATTGGAATGATATTACAACAGCAATTGTTCTGGTCTCTCCCTTGTTATAGTCATTATCTTTGGTCATTTTATTTAAATGCATCATTTAATTTGGCAGCAAATTATACGACAGAATAAAAAGGACCTTGGCTGGGGGGGGGGGAGGGGAGTGAAAAAACATTCCCAAGTAAAACTGATTTAACATCAAATAACTTCAAGGTTAACTCGGCACAATGAGTTGCTAACTTTACCAAGAAGAACGCTGGCATAGCTAAATTGGGCCATTTAACCTTGTGGCTTAAAGAAAGGACTAGGTTGCTGAAGCCTTTAGGGCCTGTGTATAGGAAACGCAGCAATTATTTAGAAAAGGAAAAAAAACAAACAACTAGGTCATTTACAAAAATGTATTTCAAACATAGAAAATAGGGTCAAGTAGTGGTTAGGATTTTTAACATATTCTTAATTTAAGAAAATAGGCTTTGAAGTTAACATTAACTTTTACCTTTTTTCATTTTCTCCCCTTTAAAATTGAAGTAATGTAAATTTTAAAAACAAAGAAAGAAAAATATCACACATAACATATAAACATGTATTCCTCACAAACTGACCTATTAT
The DNA here is from genome assembly GCF_014108235.1 of Myotis myotis. NCBI lineage: Eukaryota > Metazoa > Chordata > Mammalia > Chiroptera > Vespertilionidae > Myotis > Myotis myotis. The sequence goes on along the minus strand of NW_023416324.1, from coordinate 132,304,716 downwards.
GTTGGCATGAATCCACAGTTTAAATTCTAAAAGCACATAACCAAAATTACCCCTTAAGTTCTTCCATCAGGAATTTATTCCTTGGCATTAACAAACCACTGTTTTCAAAATATCTGGGAGACTTGTCCTGGCCAGTGTGGCTCAGTTGGGCATCGTCCTATGCATCAAAGGTTACTGGTTCAATTCCTGGTCAGTGTACATGCCCAGGTTGCAGGCTCAATACCCAGGAGGGGGCATGCAGGAGGCAGCCAATTGATGTTGCACTCTCACATCAATGTTTCTCTCTTCTCCCTTCCTCTCTCTCTAAAAATCAATAAACTATTCTTTAAGAAATATATATCTGAAAGATTAAAGATATTCATAACTATCACTATATTCATATTTCAGTGTAAATGAATGAGGTGTTTCCATCCTCTTGTGGACAATAAGGAAGGTCAACCGGGAGGAAATGACACAAGACATCAATAAAACAGCCTTAGTGAGACTGATACCTTAGCAAGATGGAAATAGGGCTGCCAACAGACTTGGAAGTAGAGTGAAAGAATAAAAAACAAAACAGCTATTTTATAGTTTTGCCTAGAGGTTTCATAAACTTGGGTTCTAATAACTTCTTTATGTGTTTGATACTTGTGAAGTACCATCAAAGGTGCGAGTACATCTGCACTGAGTCTGCTGAGGGTCTAGAAATCACCCTGTACCTGAGAATGCCCCATTGAGCCACTTAAGAACATGTGAAAGAATTGGCATAGAAATTCTTTGCTAAACCTAATCTTTATCGAATCTAATTATATTTTGTGAATTAAAAAATTTAGTGATCTCTTGGGGTTAATTCAGTCTCTTTCAGGTTATGCCTCAGTTTTTCAGAATCCTTTCTTTCTCCTTAGGCTAGTTTCTAAGATGACATATTGTAAGGGTGTGCAAACTGTATCTGTAAATGGCCAGACAGTTTACTTTAGGTTTTATTTGCCATACAGTCTCTATTGCAACTACTCAACCCTGCTACTGTAGCAAGAAAGCAACAATAGACAAGATGTAAATAAATGAGTATGGCTGTGTTCTAATCAAACTTTATTTATGGATACTTTATATGAAATGCGATTTTTATATCATATTCAAGTGTTACAAAATATTCTGATTTTTTTCAACCATTCTTACAGAACATGCAACAGGCAATATTGGTCTATGAGCTACAAATTGCTGGCCCCTGGTATATTGCAGCTTAGATGACGTTGAGTACTGTGGGAGGGAGGCTTTCTAGCCTCAGTCTCACCATTGGGTGTGTCAGCTGGGGATCACTCACCCAGTGTTAGCCTGTTCTATGGCTCTGTCCTTGTGATCCTAAATTTCTCAGGTTGTCCTGATACCTTGCCAGTCCAAGTTGACTCAGCTTTCACTCTGCTCCCTGATTTTGAACACCCCTCAGAGTCACTGCCATATCTTTCATCTTAACAGTAGGTTCTTTTGTGGCCCTTAAGCCAGTGCCCATGCAGGAGCTAAAGCAGCATGCACATGTCAGCAAGAACTTCTCTCCAGCAGAGCGCACCACCACCATAGCGCACCACCACCATATTGACTGTGCTGAGCTGCTGCCTGTTGGCCAGAGGAGCCCTGGAACATCGGTTTCCTAGTGGAGTACCAAATGCTAAGCAAGGCCACAGCCCTCAGCCCTTAGTTTTCCTGTCTCCACGCGCAGTGAACTTCTTCCCCACTCTGGGGCTTTGAAGCATTGGAAGGTAGATCTCAAATTCCATCACCTTTCTCCCCAGCATCAAACTCTCCTCTCAGAGAGATCATTGTCCTTCTTTCCTTCCCTGATGCCATAATGGCGAACATAAAAAATCAGTTTATTCATAAAAAACAATTTATCAAAGTATTAAAATATCACACCGTTAATACGTAGATTTTCCATGGATAAAAATGAGGATGTTGAAAATTCTAGTTTAAAAAACACACACACACACAATAGCATAAACAAAGAACAAAGCAAACAGAAGTTTGTATACAAAAACATAGCTTTTATTCCAAAACATAATGCTTATTTTATTATTTGGTCCAGAAACCATTCTAGGATAAAGAACCAATTTACAAGGATGCAAAATAACCTTTATGTTAATTACTAACAGAGTTTTTCCTGATAGCATTGTACTCAGACAGTATATTTTATCATATACAAACTTGCATTACAGAAGCATTTTTAACACTGGGTTTTGTAATGAAAAAGAACAAAATCCATGTAAAGAAATTTTGTTAGTAGCATAGTTTTATTTCATATGGTCATGAATTAGTGAAACTAAAAAAGAAACTGGTAATAGTTTAGTAAATACACATTTATTTACTAAATGATCTCTCAACAAATATTTATGGAGTACTTACCATATGTCAAGCACTACTGTAGGGCCAGATATCATGTGGTGAACAAAACACTGTCAAGCAGGAGACAAACAATAAACAAGATAAATAAGTAAAATATATATCTGAATAAATGATGATATCTAAGAAGAATTTATAAAACAGAGAAAGGCCCTATGAAATATGAAGGTCAGCACTGAAATTCTAGGTAGTGGCAATGGAAGTTTTACTAAAAAGATGACTTTTGAATAAAATTATGAAGGAAGTAAGGGAACTAACTATCTATATATATAAAGAGCCAGGGTCCGTAACATCCATAAGGACCGAAGGCTTGACCTAACGCCCAGGCTGTGCTCGCAGCAGGCTTGTGTGGGGGGCAGCTGGCCAGGGGCTGAACTGCTGACCTCTTGGTACCTCCTCCCCCACAAGCTCCAATGGATCAGTGATGGTGAACAGGGGAATCCGTGTGGGTGGCAGGACGTTGGGTTATCACCAGCTCATCCCCGGCTGCTCTGGCTCAGGCCTGTGGGAAAGCGAATGCAGAGACTTCACCTCCATGCGCCTGTGCCTGGCTGGCCACTGATGGAAGGCGCAGCCCGCTTTCCCGCAACACCATGGCCGCTCCCCTGGCTGTCCCCACCCTACAGGGAGCGGTTAGGGGCGCCCCTAGGCAACACAATTGGGTGCACGGTTGATGGGGGAAAGCCAACAAAATAGGTAGGAAGGTCTTAAGGGTCTGCGGGGTTGAGGTGGTCGGCCAGAGTAGGTTTGGAGTGTGCTGGGGAAGGAAGAGGAAGGTCCGATTGGAAAACCGCTCAGCACAGTACCTTTCTCATTGTGAACCAGGACGGCACAGCCTCCCAGGGGCCATCGCATCCCATCCGATGGAAGTGCCGGGCAAAAAATCTCTGCTCAGTGGAGTCTCGCTCACATACCGGCCCCAGGAGGAGAACGCATGCGGCGTCGCCCTCCATCCTCGAAGTGAAGGGCCCTGAGAGGCACCTTCTCTCCCCGCACCCCGAGAGCTGCCCGCAGGGGCCGTGAGCTGTCCGGGCACCACCAGGGCGTGGGGCCTGATGGCGGGATGATCTCCTGGTCGGGCTGGCCGGCCGCCTCTGCGGGGGCGCCCAGGGAAGGTGCTGAGCTCCACTCAGCTGCTGGCCCGAGGGGTGGCAAGGCTGCAGCGGTTCTGCTTTCCCCCAACGGGGCAGCTTTCGCTTTTGATTCCCGCCGGAGTCTTCTTCCCACAGGACCCGGCCTGCCAGCCAGGGGCCCCACAGGCAGTGCGCCCCACCACTGCGGACCTGACCCAGGGGCTGTGCGCAGCAGGGGGCGCCTTGGAGCCGGAGGAGCCGCTGTGCTGCTTCCTGGATGGCATCAGCGTGGATGCGCTGGAGCAGCTGCTGTGGGCGTCCAGCCGCTTCCTGGTGGTGACACGGAGGTGAATGTCGTCCCTGAGCGGGTGGTGCTGGCTGTCTCTGCGCTAACTTAAATTACATTAGAGATTTCAGTTTTGGTTTGTTACGTTAGCTGAACCCATTGTGGTAATCATTTCACAATGTATGTAAACCAAACCATCGTGCAGTCTGCCTTAAACTTATACAGTGGTTATATCAATTATTTCTCAGTAAAGCTGGGAAAAATAAACAGTGCCTTAATAAATGGGAAAAAATGTGGTTATAGATGTAGTGAAATACATACACCATAACTAAAAGAAAACAAGTAGGGATACACACGTAATACATAGTATCATCTTGCGTGCTCAGTGCTTGCACATTCATCTATGAACCAGGAGGTCATGCATGGATTCCCTGTCAAGGCACCTGCCCTGGTTGTGGGCTCCATCCCCAGTAGGGGGTGTGTAGGATGCAGCTGCTCAATGATTCTTTCTCATCATTGATGTTATTATCTCCCTTCCTCTCCCTTCCTCTCTGATGTCAATACAAAATATATTAAAATAAATAAATAGTATCACCTCAAAAAGGTATTTGGATATATAAATTTACAAAAGACAAAAGGAAATACTTTGAAATGTTGACAGTGGTTAACCTGGGATAGTGGAGAGAAGTGGTTTCTTTTTCTTTATACTATTCTTTAAAATTTTCTACTAATGATCCTGTATTATTTTGATGAGGAGAAAAAATCTTCTAAAAATAACATTTAAGTAACTCCTTTTTCGTGTAAAATGCATTTTGCATCCATGTTCAGTGACCATCCACTTATCTTTGAGAAACTTAAAAAGTGCTCTGGGTTGTGAAATATCCTTTAAAATGCATTCTTGCACTCTAACAGCTCCTGAATGAGAATACTGGGCTTTCAAGATGCTGAGTCTGCTTGGAAAAAATAATGGGCCAGGGGCTGGGGGCAAGGCAGGGGATGGGGCGGATAAGGAACTTTGAAGAGAGGTATCCTGCTCAGGGTCCACAGCTCAGGTTGCATTTGAAGAATTCCTCATTGGAAGGCTGAGGTTTATAGTAAAGGTTCAGATTTGATAAACTTTAGACATGAGCCACAGCAAATTTTCTTTTAAAATGGTTTTTGCCTTTCTTATTGCAAAATCTATACTAATAAAAGAGTAATATGCTAATTAGACCAGGAGACCTTCCAGACATCCTTCTGGACAAAGGCATGGTCTCAGGGCTGAGGCAGAGGCAGTTAGGGGCAATCAGGCCAGCAGGAGAGAGCAGTTAGGGAGATCAGGCTGGCAGGGGAGGTCAATTAGGGGGATCAGGCCAGAAGGGAAGGGTAGTTGGGGGCAATCAGGCTGGCAGGGGAGGGCATTTGGGGGCAACCAGGCAGGCAGGCAGAGACAGTTAGGGGTGATCAGGCAGACAGGCAGAGAGGTTAGGGGCGATTAGGCAGGCAGGAAGAGGCAGTTAGGGGCAATCAGGCAGGCAGGCAGGTGAGCGGTTAAGAGCCAGCGGTCCCAGATTGTGAAAGGGTTGTTCTCTCAATCCCCACAGGGATCGGGCTAAATCAGCAGTCAGATATCCCCCACTGGGTCCCTGATTAGAGAGGGTGCAGGCTGGGCTGAGGGAACCCCAAGAGTCAGGGTCCATAACAACCAAGGCTCAACCGAACACTGGAAGTCAGTGCTGGGTCACTAGCACAGAGACCCAGCACTGACTGCCAAGGGGGCTACAGATCAGGCACAGAGAGAGGCCTGCAGAGAGAGAAGCAGGCTCTGATCCCCAGCCTCCATTGCAACTGTTGATCAGCCGTTGCCTTTCTCTTCCTCTCCCAGCTTCGCCAGCAGCCATGCCTCTGTTTCTCTCTGGGCCTCCTCAGGGGCTGCTGATCAGCTCTGCCTCTTTGATAAGGCCCAGAGATAGGCCCAGAGATGCTGACTGGCATAGAAACCAACCAATCAGAACCAAATCTGGGTGAAGTGCCAGGAGCCAATGGCTGCCTAGGAGGCGGAGCTTTTGACCCTGACTGGCAGAGAAACCGACCAATCAGAACCTAATCTGGGTGAACTGAGAAGGCAGAACCTAAGGTGGAGGCTGAGGAGGGGTTTTAAGGGAAACAGCTGTTTGGTTTAAGGTGTATGAAAGTGGTTCAATTTTTTAATGACTGGTTTGGCAATACAGTGCATATGGCTGGCTATAAGTCCAGATATAGGTATTATGTGTTTTTGTCTGCCAAGAGCATCTCCTCCTGCTAAAAAAGGCTCCCCCCTCCCCCCATTTAAGCAATCCTATCCTTTATAATCTATCTTTACTAATAAAAGGGTAATATGCTAATTAGAACAGGTCGACCGGCCATTTTCCACATGTCTGACTTCCTTTCGGACAAAGCCATGGTGGTGGGGGCTGAGGCAGAGGCAGTTAGGGGCTATCAGGCCAGCAGGGGAGGGCCATTGGGGGTGAGATCAGGCCAGCAGGGGAGGGCAGTTAGGGGCAACCAGGCCAGCAGGGGAGGGCAATTGGGGGTGAGATTAGGCTGGCAGGGGAGGGCAGTTAGGGGCAATCAGGCAGGCAGGCAGAGGCAGTTAGGGGCGATCAGGCAGGCAGGCAGGTGAGCCGTTAGAAGCCAGCAGTCCCAGATTGCAAGAGGGATGTCCAACCGCCGGTGTTGGCCCAATATCTGTGGGATCAGGCCTAAACCAGCAGTCAGACATCCCCCAAGGGGTCCCCTATTGGAAAGGGTGCAGGATGGGCTGAGGGAATGCTCCGTCCCCATGCATGAATTTTGTGCACCAGGCCACTAATCTGTATATATAAAAGGCTAAGCGACCATCAGACCTTTTGACTGACCAGACGGTGGCTATGATGTGCACTGACTACCAAGGGGCAGACGATCAATGCAGGAGCTGCTGAGCTGAGCTGTGGTCAATTTCTGGGGTGGGTCACCTGAGAACCAACCTCTCACAATCTGGAACCCCTTGGGGGATGTTGGAGAGCCAGTTTCAGCCCAATCCCCGCAGGCCAGGCCAAAGGACCCCACTGGTGCACGAATCTGTGCACCAGGCCTCTAGTGTCAATATAATAGGGAATAACATTTTAAGCTGTGAGAGCAGCTAGTACAGAGGACTGGTCTTTAAAATATATCAAATATGTATGAGAAAGGACAAGGAAGCCAGAGTGGCTGAGGTCTTAAAAGAGAGAAATGAAAGTTGAGAGGTCATATGAAAACAGATCACATCAAGAGAATTATAGTGAGGATGGAGGGTTTTACCCTGAATTAGAAAGACATGAAAAATTTGAGTGCAGAGTGACCTTATCTGATTATAATTTAAAAGGGTAACTCCAGCTACTGTGTTGATAATAGACTGTAGGAAGACAAGGTTAGAAACAGAGGCCTGCTGGGAGACTGTTACAAGAATTCAGGCAGTAGATGCTGAGGGCTTTGATTTGTGTGACATCAATAGATGTGATGAGAATGGTCAGATTTTGGATATATTTGAAGGTAAAGTCAAATACATTTTCCTGTGGATTTGGAAGTGAGGTTTAAGTGGAGAAAAAAAAAAAAGGATTGCATCTTTTGGTTTTGGACTGAGAAACTAGAAATAGGAGATTCTCCTTTATTGAGATAGCAGCAAACTGCTGGAGGAGCCAGCTTGGGGAGTATATCAGGAGCTCAGTTTCAGACATGGCAACTTTTAGAAGCTTATTAGACATGATGCACAGGTCAAGGGGGCAATTAGAGCTAAGGCAAGAAATGTGGGCCAGGTGTATAAGTATGTGAATCATCAGTAGACACAATGGAAATTATAGCCTGGAAACTAAATAAGATCAAGGAAGGAGAAACCAGCAAAAGAAATTGAGTAGTAGTGAACAATGTAGGAAGAAGGCTAGGTAAGTTGCTGGAAACCAAATGCAGACAGTACTTGAAGAAGTAGAGAGATATCCGATGTTGAGACTAGGTATCTATGTGCACAAGTCATTAGGACCTTCATATTTGCATCTTTTCCATGCCGTCGTTGGAGTAGCTGAGTTTAACTGTAGCTGATTATGTCTGATGACTCACTGAATGAGCATAAATACCTGAGCAGCAAGCTCAATGTAGTGGATGAGTGAAATTGCTAAGAAACTTTGCTACTAGGAAGGTTTTGGTTTAAGCTATTTAATACTATTAAACAAATATTTATGAAGTCCCTACCATTTTCAAGATGCCTGGAAATCAGAAAGAGAGGCAACCACTATCCTTCAGGAACTCTCTAATAAAATTTATTAAAGCTGACACACAAATAACTTAAATATAAAATGTAATGGGTATGAATCCCATTCCACAAAACTCAGGTGGACAAAAAGTGAAGATTTGTTTATTTTTCTATAATTTAACTTAACTTTGTATTTTGTGTTCCCATTGGATCAAGCGTTGAAAATAAAGTCTTAATCAAGTCAGGACCATTTCCTTTTATTCCAGAGGTTTTGTCATAAGCTGCGGGTTCTTAGGTCATGCCTCAATGTTAGTGAATGAAGTGATGGAATTGCTACTTACTCATGAACTCTTCTTGTCTGCATTCTCATCTAGCATATGAGCATGTTCCCATCTAATCCTAGTCACTAACTAATGCAAATTACCTCTGCATTTTCTCATGCTCCTTCCTCTAGGAATGCTCCAGGTCTGGCTCTTACTCCCTCTCTCTCTGGAACTTACGCAGTCTCTCAGGGGCACAGGAAACAACCAACTTCCCTCCCTCGCCTCCATAAGTTATGACAAATTCTGTGAGGCTGCTCAAGTTCTCTCATCTCAGACATGCCATATGAACTGGCCTTTCGCTTCCACAAGATGCTGAGAACAAGGGGTGGTCTGGATCTCGGGACTTGTTTGGGTTCTCAATAGGAAAGAGGAAATGGATTTTGCTCTGAGATCTGGCATCTGTCAATGCCTCCCCAGTTTCAAGCAAGGGTAGAGAGAAGGAATAAGGGACCCACCATACATAAACTTTCTTGCTTATCCTCTGATTATCCCGTCCTTCTTAGTAGATTTCATCGAATCACTAAGTATGGAAAAATACTGATTCCGTCTATCATGGCCTTCCAGTTCCATTGTTTGACTTTTTAAACCTCAAACTTTGGAAGATCCAGAGGCCCTTCTTCCCAATGAGGAGTTCAAAGGTTCTTTCTAATATCCCTTCAAAAGTTCTTGTTCTTTTCTCTCTTCACTTCTGATATTGGTTATATCCATTCCCTGAAACATTAATGTGAAACATGTAGCTGCCTTCTCTAGTACAAAAGGCCATACACTATAAAGAATTATAGTTAATATCTCAACATATTTTCCTACTACATTTATCCAATTAGTAAATATTTACATCCTTGAAAAAAATTTTGTTTTACTTTCAAAGCTCCCTGCATGCCAAGAAAGTGGGAACCTTACTTGAATTTGTTCCTCTAGAATCTTGCTTCCTATATGCAAACTGGCTACCTTTTGCAGGACCGTAGTTGTTCTAGTGACTCTCCCGCTCTGGTCTTCTCCTGTGGCTCTTCATGTCCATCTCAGCTCCCACATAACCAGTGGTAAACAGGTTCTCTTTATAGATTTACTCCACCTGCAAGGCAAAAAGAAGGCAGTGGTGAAGCTCTTAAATACTCTTCTTCAGCTCCTCCTGCAGGACTGAGGTCTAATCTCCCACATTTATAGGGGATTAAAAGGCTTCTCTAATTCCCTAGCAGAAATGATTTTACAGGTGTGAAGAATCTAGTTAAAGCTTTACTTCTAGAGTTGGTACTGTAAGTTTTCCACTTCTTAGCTATTTTCCCTTTTACTAAAAATAAAAGAGCAGTGTAAGTAACAGAAAATTAAACTGGATTAAAGTAGCCAAAATAATATACTCTGAAAATCTATTTTATTCATAGAAATATGTCTTCTAAGAGGTCATATCGATCTTTATTTTATTTTCTATGTCTGAAAATTATTCAATTCTAAGGTTATGAAATTTGAAAATTTTTCATTCCAATTAATCAGAATATTTTCTTTTATTTAGTCCTAGAAACCCATATAATGTTATTTATTAGCTGTCAGCAGCTCTAATGCCAGCTTATTAGAGGACCTGACTCTGTGCCTGCTGATAGTTATTGTGAAGGCTGAAAGGTTAACAAGAATGGGCTGCTACCAACCGCCTTGCCAGGTGTTTTTCCCTGCAGTTAATGGACTTGAGCCAATTGAAATTATCACTCTAGAAACCAGTCACAGACACTCTTAATCTCTGCATGGAAACATTGGTAGAAAAAAATAGCTGGGATTTGTATTGTTGCTTTTCACCATCATCACTTTTGGAACAATCAAAATACAGTATAGTTAATCTATTTTAAAATGAAGGCTTGACAAATATAAAAAGAAATAAACTTTTGAAAATAATATGCATGAATAACATGTTCTGTTAAATTAATAATAGTCCCTTCAATGAAACAATGTCTTGTAAAATCTCCCACACTATTTTGGAGGCATGTTATTAAGGGCTACATAGGTATTAACATGTCTGAGTTTATTTAATTGCTGGGTTTATAAATCTGAACAATTGTAATGAAATAATCAGAATCAACCATATGGAATCAGAGCCAGTCACCACAGGTATGTGACACATGCATGCTGTGTGGGGGGATTGAATATGTATTTATCCAATCTAAAACAGAACAGATGGCAAAGCAAACTGGTAAGCACTTGCTTTATCTTCCAGATATTGTGGTTCACTGAAAATCTCTATTTATTTTGGAAGCTTCAGAACATCTGTAAAAATCAAATGAAAGACAAACAGAGGTGACTAAGTCTTGAATGAAGTATGAAACTTTAGAGATCTCATGCTGTCAGATAAAGAGAGAGCGATTTTCATTTTCTGCCAATTCTTAGGAATAAAATTGAATTTTAGGTGGCAGTATTTGAAATTAAATACTTAGCTGAATTAAATTAAATGCAAAGGATGGAAATTCTCTAGTTGTATAAAATCCAAAATTAAACAAGTACTAGTAGGAACATGAGTAAGAAGGATAGAAGTGGACTGCATGTAATAGAAGTAGAAATTGCTCATGCCTATCCTAATATCAATTTGCTCATCTAGGACCAAGATCCTAGTTTCTAAATACCATCCTCTACATAAAGGAAGTAGAGTTCCTTGGAGAAATGGCTGAGCAAGTAAAATCAGTGGTGAGAGTAAATGTTCTTACAGTGTCAGAAAGCAAGAAACACTCAATGGGGATATAACAAGAAATATAGGGGCAAGTTTAAAAGACCCAACAAGCCAAATTTGAGACAATTAGAATATTTTTTTTTTCTAAAGAAAATGAAAATGTATTATTTAAAGATCCAATCAAATGTATGCGGGGTGGAAAGGAGGAAAAGTTCTTTGACACAAAAGAATGCTAGTTATTGTATGTAGAAGACATGATAAAATTTGGAAATCACCATTTTGCAAACAATGTAAAAATTGATTTAAGCAAGCATCACCAAATGATGCTAAAAACATAGGGTACAAGGATTCCCACATTCTCAAAGTTTCACCCACAAGCTATTTATTAATTATGAAGAAAAATAACATAATCAAGAGATTAAGATCGAAGTTAGCATCACCAGCAATAGGACACATAAGAACTATGTATCTTCATACAGGAAGTATACAATACCACCCATGACTATGATGTATTCCTACAAAAATATTTAACCTGAAACTAGTCATGAGAAAAACAAGTCCAAATTGTAGAATTTTTTACAAAAAATTTTGACCTGGATTTGACAAACTTGTCCAGTTATTAAAGGTTCAAGAAGGGCAAGGGGGTGAGGACAAAGCAAAAGCAAAGAGATAGGTAACAGATTAAAAGGACTCTAAGTGCTGGCCAGTGTGACTGAGTGGTTGAGTGTCCATCCAGGAACCAAGAGTTCACCTGTTCGATTCCTGGTCAGGCCACATGCCCAGGCTCTGGGCTCAGTCCTCAGTAGGAGGCCTGCGGGAGTCAGCTAATCAACGATTCTCTGTCATGATTGATGTTACTCTCCAAAAATCAATTAAAAAGCATATTTAAAAAGCAATTTTTTTTTTAAAGAGAGGACACTTAGAAGACATGACACCTAAAATTGGGATCCTTGATTAGATGCTAAATAAAATAAGTAAATAAAATCCATAGTCATACAACTATAAGTGACATATGTAGCACTATTGGAGAAATTTGAATAAGACTGGGTAATAGATGCCCTAACTGGTTTGGCTCAGTGGATAGAGCATCGGCCTGTGGACTGAAAGGTCCCAGGTTCGATTCTGGTCAAGGGCATGTACCTGGGTTGCAGGCAAATCCCCAGTTGGGGGTGTGCAGGAGGCAGCTGATCGATGTTTCTCTCTCATCGATGTTTCTAACTCTCTATGCCTCTCCCTTCCTCTCTGTAAAACATCAATAAAATATATTTAAAAAAAGAAAAAGACTGGGTAATAGATATTACTCTGATGCTCTTCAACATCTTAGCTATGTAAATGATATTGTGTTCATTTAAAAGGATGTCCTTATTCTTATGATTGTTGAACTATTTAGAGTAAAATATCATTATGTTTGTAACTTAATTTCAAATATTTCAGCAAAAAAAGGTATAAATGAAAGAGGCATGTATTGATAGAGATTTTAAAGTAACTGCGGCAAACTGATAAACATCAGAACACTTAAAGGAAACATATATGTATATTCCTTCTATTATTCTTTTAACTTTTTGTAGGATTTCATTTATTCTTTAATTTTGAAAAACTAATGCTCATCTCTAAGTAGCTTCATTAAGTTGTCCAGGAAGCACTCTGCTCTGAAATCCCAAACAGATAAAAAGTCCCTTGACTGCTATGTCAGCATATCTTCTGCAAGGTCCCACTGGTACATCATGCTACTTGGTCATCACAGGCCACCACCAATGGGCAAAATGAAACCACAGATCAGAGTGTTTCATTACAAGTCAAGTCACACTTGGCTTTCTTTGAGGGCATGGCAGTAGGTGACTCTATAATCCTTATTGGGTACAAGAAACTACATAAAATTTCTTAATATTAGATGGTGGTCAATTGGCTAAAATTGATGGTAGACTTCCCTAACATACACAGTAATTTCTGAATAAAACAACATTTTTTAAAACAACAAACAAAAAACCTTGTTAGACCAAACCATGAAGCTGCTAAATACAAACAGATCCCCATACAACTCTAAAGCTTCTGAATAACAAGTTGTCTTCTCCTTCAACCTGGAGAGTTGAAGTTAAGGTTAGTTGATGGTTTACAAAATTATTCATTCATTCAAGAAATATTAGTTGAGCATTCTTCTAGGTGCCATAACCAAACATGTAGTATAATGTCAACACTATGGAGAAAGAAAGAAAAAAGGAAAGCAGCGCCAAGAAGAAAAATAGAGAAGTGCAGGGGATAGAACATGATGAACGATGATATTTCAGCTGGTGATTAAAGAATACCCTTCTGAGAAGCAGATCCTTGAGCAGAGACCTCAATGATGTGAACAAGAGAGCCAATGAACATTTTCATCAGGAGCCCCTCATGTGGAAGAAATAGCAACAAGCACAAGGCCCTGATGAACCATTTGCGTGGACAGCAGCAGAATCTGCAAGATGGACTGCATGGCTGAAGAGAAGTCAGCAAGAAAAGAATAATGGGACCAGGGAAACTTTAACCTATGGAATGCCTTAGTTATATTTTTTTAAAGGCATGCCACAGGTAGACATGAACTTTGTGCCAAGTAAAGGGATCTCTTCTTCAAGGAGATGCAGCTCTTGCTGGATTTAGTGAAAGAAACATTTGTCCAATGGCCTCACTGGGCACCGTTTTGCAGACACAAACTGTACAATCATATTCAGAGACCCTTGGAAGAACACCAAGGAAAAAATAGGCAGGGAAGTAGGCCAATGCAGCATACTCATTGAGGAGGCGATTCTCATCATAGAGTTTATTGTCCAATGCTGTATGGGAAGAATAATATAAAATTATACACAATGAGCAGATCATTTATAAGGTTATTCTCTGCTCAAACATTCCTACTAATTAACATTATTCATCACAGCTATTTAGTTCATTTTTGTCTGAGAGACTTTCATTGAGTACTGGTCTATAAGGCAAATAGAATACAAAGTATTTTTTAAAGATATTGAATTTCTAGTACGATATGCAAAATTTCATGAAGTTAATGAGAATGACACTGGAGATTGCTTAAATCACAAGAACAATCATTACCAAATTTAAAAAATTTCAAGTCTTGCCATTTAACAGCTAAAGGTGAGAGGTCAACAAGGATAACACCATTTAAAAGGAAATAATCAAAATAACAAAGGATTGAGAGAGGTTTGGGGAAAACTGATGAATAATTTTATAAGGTGACACTAAATGATGATCTGAAAAACTCACACATGAAATGTACTAATGTGCTACAGTTTAGTCAGGAAAATCACATCAGTGGCAAAAAATGTCTTAAATGATTCTTTGTTCATCCTAATAGTTACAATAGACTTGTTATTCAAATATAAATTAAATATAAGAAAAAAACCTAATTTTTCTTTCTCAAGATACAATCCCAATCAAATATGTTCATAGCATTTATTTACTATACTAGAGGCCCAGTGCACAAAAATTTGTGCACTCGGGGGGAAGCGGGGGCCCCTCAGCCTGGCCTGTGCCCTCTAGCAGTCTGGGACCCCTCGGGAGATAACGACATGCTGGCTTAGGCCTGCTCCCAGGTGGCAGAGGGCAGGCCCAATCCCTAGGTGCAGCCCCTGGTCGGGCTCAGAGCAGGGCCGATTGGGGGGTTGCGGCGCCACCCCCTGTCACACACAGAGCAGGGCCCATCAGGGGGGTTGGGGAGCTCCCTCCTGTCACTCACAGAGTAGGGCCGATAGGGGAGTTGGGGCACCGTCCCGTCACACACAGAGCAGGGCAGATCAGTGGGTTGGAGCGCCGCCCTCTATCACCCACAGAGCAGGGCCAATCAGGGGATTGGGGCGCCGCCACTGTCACACTCCGGGCAGGGACGATGGGGAGGTTATGGCTCTACCCCATCACACACAGTGCAGGGCCCGGGGTGGGGGTAGGGGAGGGTTGTGGCCCTGCCCCCTGTCACACACAGAGCAGGGCTGATCAGGGTGTTTGGGCACTGCCCCCTGTCATGCTGATCCCGGTGCCGGGAGGCCTCGCAGCTCCGCTGAGCCCGGTGCCGGGAGGCATATTACCATTTTACTATATAGGGTAGAGGCCTGGTGCACGGGTGGGGGCTGGCTCGTTTGCCCTGAAGGGTGTCCTGGATCAGGGTGGGGGTCCCCACTGTGGTGCCTGGCCAGTCTGGGTGAGGGGCTGAGGGCTGTTTTCAGGCTGGGGGTGACTGAACTCCCAAACGCTCCTTTTTTCCTTTTTGTTATGTTTATTCTGGGCCAGCTTTAGCTTGAGGCTTGGCTCCAGCTCTTAGGCCTCCGCTGCTGAAAGTAGGTTTCTGGCCTTTGCATACAATGTTGCGAATCTACTGGCTGAAGTCCGGCTGTATTTGTTACAATGTTTCAAACTGCAGGTTCAGAGGCCTGCAGCCACAGGCGGGGAACGTTGGTTTCCTCTGTCACTGAGGCAACCAAGCCTCATGTTAGTTTCAAGCTGCCTGGCTGCCGGCCACCATCTTGGCTGACAGTTAATTTGCATATCTCGCTGATTAGCCAATGAAAAGGGTAGCAATCATAAGCCAATTACCATGTTTCTCTTTTATTAGTGTAGATGTTTGGTCTCCTTTTAAATTTGAGTTGACTTTAAATGGCTTGTCTTAAGTACCAGTAATCCTCTGATGATTGGACCTCCTATTTTCTGATTCTTGTACATCATACCTAATTCCACAGTCCCCACAATGTATCAATTTATCACTCCTCAGACTAATCTCCTTACAAAATAGGCTATTTCCCAGGCTCTCAAAGAACTTACAAATGGCAAATATAGAAATATCTGCACTAAAAAGAAAACTTGGCATGTATTGTGAGAAAAGCACAAAGCATTAAGGGATTTATAAGAAGAATAGATCATCTTTACTTGAAAGCATCAGTCAGTACTTCATAAAGGAGGTTGCATCCTAGAAAAATGAGTAGAATTTTAACAGAAATGAAGAACTGAAAATATAGTGAATGTTCAGGAAATTCTTTAGAGTTCAATTTGATCTTTTTTTAAAAAATATATATTTTATTGATTTTTTACAGAGAGGAAGGGAGAGGGATAGAGCGTTAGAAACATCAGTCAGCTGCCTCCTGCACACTCCCTCCTGCACACTCCTATGTGCCCGCAACCAAGGTACATGCCCTTGACCAGAATCGAACCTGGCACCCTTGAATCTGCAGGCCGATGCTCTATCCACTGAGCCAAACCGGTTAGGGCTTCAATTTGATCTTGAATAACACATGGAAGAAGTCAAATTGAAGACTAAGAATAATGCTGGGGCTGGGAGTTGGGAGCCTTGACTACCAAGCTAAGTTGTTGAATGTTAGAAAATGAGGAACAGGTACAACGGAGTGATATAATTAGTGTTGTACTCTTTTTTTTCCCAAAGAACTTTTGATATTATACACTAAAGTTTTATAAATTTAATTTCCCCAAACCCAAAGAAATCAATTTAATTTTCTTTACAGCCATTATTTCCATCTATTACCTTAAAGGAAAATGTATATATTTTAATCAGTTCTCAATTATCTGCACAACATGGGAGCACTGGCAACGACAGCCTAAATCCATGTGAAAATCACACTGTCAGATTTATTTCCTGAAGCAAGAAAAATTGCTATAAGCAGCAGGTTCATGAAGCTGTCCTGGACAGCGAGCAAATAGAGCAGCCTGTCTCTCTGCGGAGGTATCCTGCCGCCACATCCATGTTTGTTCCTGCTCAATCAGCCCATGGCTCTGATCCTGGGCCCCTACTGACTGTCTCTCTCAAAAGAACCAGGATGACTCCAGATAAAGGTGGTACAAAATATTATATCCTTTCCATATAAAAAATCATCTGGAACACCAATGATCCATGTATAAACCGTCAAGAATGCAAAACATTGAAATTGCACACACCACACAGTATCAGCAAATATCCACACTTCAATACTTTGAATATGATTAAAAATAATAAAGAAATAAAATTATTTTTAAAATATTCAAGCATTAGTACTTCCTCTATATTTTACTGCTGATTCATTTAATCATTCATCAAACATGTACTGTAGCACGAGCTATGAAAAAGGCATTGATTATTATGAACTGTGAGGAGCAATATACATAATTATTTACACTTTCCCAATAGGAAACTGTTATAATTCAATGTAGTTTTATGCTTTAAAATGGGAGTTTTACATTTAGACAGCTGTACAACTTAGATTTCTCTGGCATTGTCTTATACGTTGAGGTTCAGATAAATTATCTACTTGTAAGCTGTGTGATATCTCGCTGGGGATCATTTTCTCATTTGCAAAATAAAAAATAATAAGACCACATATTCTCGAAGGTTGCTGAGAAGATTAAGAGAGATTCGGCTTATGAAATATTTATAGAGTCTAGCATTTAGAAATAACCCAATAAATGTCAGTTGTGACAATTATTTTAATAATTATCATTAGAATAAAAAAGTCATGCTATTATTAAAAGTATTATTAGAAACTCAGGAAGAGAACCAAGATGGCGGCATAGGTTAACGCCGGAGTTTGCTGCTTTGAACAACTACTTCAAAAGTGAAACCAAAAAACGGAAGGGACATCACCCAGAACCACAGGAACGCTGGCTGAGTGGAAGCCCTACAACTAGGAGGAAAGAGAAACGCATACGGACACTCAGAGGAGGCGCAGTGCTGAAGTCAAATTCTGAGGTGCGGAGTGCACGGAGCGGGCTGGCGGCGGAGGGCGCGGTTGACGTTTTCAATCGGGAGGGAGTCGCAGAATCTGAGCTCCAGATCCGGGCGAGTCTTTAGGGACCCAGACTCAAACGGGAGAAGCGGGACTGTCTGGCTTCGGTCAGAGCGAGTGCAGCTTTCTCTCTGAGCTTTGCAGCGGGTGCTGGGACTCAGAGAGGCAGAGCCCCTGGGGACAGGACTGAGAGCCGCCATAACTGCTCTCTCCGGCCCACCCTGTTGATCCTGTTAGACCCGCCCCGCCCAAGCCCTGCACAGAGGCTTTTGCCGGATAGCCTCAGGCAAACACCAGATTAGCACCTCCCTAGAGGACAGAAGTTCTCTCACTGCTGACACAGCTGATTCTCATAGCCACTTGGCCTGGAGGTCAAACCCTCCCTGGAATTAGCTACAACAATCAAGATTTAACTATAAGACTGCGAACAAAGACCACTAGGGGGTGCACCAAGGAAGCATAACAAAATGCGGAGACAAAGAAACAGGACAAAATTGTCAATGGAAGATATAGAGTTCAGAACCACACTTTTAAGGTCTCTCAAGAACTGTTTAGAAGCCGCCGATAAACTTAATGAGATCTACAAGAAAACTAATGAGACCCTCGATCTTATATTGGGGAACCAACTAGAAATTAAGCACACTCGGACTGAAATAACGAATATTATACAGACTCCCGACAGCAGACCAGAGGAGCGCAAGAATCAAGTCAATGATTTGAAATGCGAGGAAGCAAAAAACACCCAACCGGAAAAGCAAAATGAAAAAAGAATCCAAAAATGCGAGGATAGTGTAAGGAGCCTCTGGGACAGCTTCAAGCGTACCAACATCAGAATTATAGGGGTGCCAGAAGATGAGAGAGAGCAAGATATTGAAAACCTATTTGAAGAAATAATGACAGAAAACTTCCCCCACCTGGTGAAAGAAATGGACTTACAGGTCCAAGAAGCGCGGAGAACCCCAAACAAAAGGAATCCAAAGAGGACCACACCAAGACACATCATCATTAAAATGCCAAGAGCAAAAGATAAAGAGAGAATCTTAAAAACAGCAAGAGAAAGAAACTCAGTTACCTACAAGGGAATACCCATACGACTGTCAGCTGATTTCTCAAAAGAAACTTTGCAGGCCAGAAGGGAGTGGCAAGAAATATTCAAAGTGATGAATACCAAGAACCTACAACCAAGATTACTTTATCCAGCAAAGCTATCATTCAGAATTGAAGGTCAGATAAAGAGCTTCACAGATAAGGAAAAGCTAAAGGAGTTCATCACCACCAAACCAGGATTATATGAAATGCTGAAAGGTATCCTTTAAGAAGAGGAAGAGGAAGAAAAAGGTAAAGATACAAATTATGAACAACAAATATGCATTTATCAACAAGTGAATCTAAGAATCAAGTGAATAAATAATCTGATGAACAGAATGAACTGGTGATTATAATAGAATCAGGGACATAGAAAGGGAATGGACTGACTATTCCTGGGGGGAAAGGGGTGTGGGAGATGCGGGAAGAGACTGGACAAAAATCGTGCACCTATGGATGAGGACAGTGGGTGGGGAGTGAGGGCGGAGGGTGGGGCGGGAACTGGGAGGAGGGGAGTTATGGGGGGAAAAAAAAGAGGAACAAATGTAATAATCTGAACAATAAAGATTTAATTAAAAAAAAAAAGAACATAAAAATAAATAAATAAATAAATAATATACCTAAAAAAAAAAAAAAAAAAAAAAAAGAAACTCAGAATCAAGTTTGAAACATTTGAATTGTTATATAAAACACAAGGATTTAATACAAATGTGTTTGTATTGTAGCAAAAGGGGAAAAAAGCTATGTTAAAATTATGAAATAATGTTATGTATTTATAGCTTCAAGCTACACAGAAAGGAACGGTTATTAAGCTAAAGGGAACCAGAGAGATGAAATGACTAATTATCCCCTTTTGGCATTAGTGTTGCATGAAGTCACTTTTCCTGATCATTAATGGGGCAAGTTCACTCATAAACATGGGCCAGAAGAGTATTGAACAGATTCACTGACAGATGCCTTGAGATATAAGATTATTCATATGTTCAAGCCAGGCACTTGAGGTAAGAATTCATTTCCTAAACTCATTATAGTTGTGCTGGCAATAAAATCTCACACCTGTGTTTTTATTTTATTTTATTTTTCATTTGGTGGTTGCTGTCAGCTATTATAGAAGCTTTTTCCTGTGTATTTGACATCCATGGGCAAATGTTATATTTCTGCTCAGTGAACTGTTCTGAAACATCTCCTTCTGAAACCCTTCATGACTGCCTTTTAAGGAACTTAAGCCTTTGAAGCATCTTTAATTTAAAGAGGAGTTGTATGGAGGAAAATCCATTCTCATTCTTCCATCCCTACACAGTGACCATTCTAAGCCTCCTGCTACAGATATATCATCACCTAATCAGTAACAAACACAATGCCTTTCCCTCACTTCCATAAAGCCTCTGGTTCTGGAATGTTTTAATACTCCAGAGAATGTTAAAACTGACATTCAACTCTGAAGAAATAGTGGTCTTAAGGTGTTGTGGGGGTTTATGTGGGTGTGCGGTTTTTTCCTATTGTTTAATTTGCATTAAAAAAAAAGCTTTAAATAAAGAAAAAATGATACTGTAGTTAGAGGGGAGAGAATAAGTTGCTTCTAGCAACTTCCTCTATTTAACTGTCTTTTCTAACATTAAGCTATTTCAAGCCATCAAGTAAGAAAGAGTACCTACATCTTCTGAAACCATTCCCTTGGGATTTTGGCTGACATTTCTAACAGGTAAGTAGGGAAAAACCCTAGTGTACATTTGCAACACCTATCTGGTTATTACACTCTGCATAGAGGAACCAAGAGGCCTAAATTCCCTTACTGCATAAGAGGTGGACCCAGGCATTGTGGGTTCTATATGATACTATTTGGGCCTCATGTTCTTTATCATTAAAATAAGATGCTTGACTAGATGGATTTTAAAATTTCCTTTCATTCCTAATTTTACACTTCTTTTAGAATACTAACTGCCAGTTTTTCCTAGTTCTGATGTCACCATCAATGGTGAGACAGTTTAGCATAGACTATGGGTGTAAACATTGCCTGGGTTTCAATCCTGTCTAAACCATAGGATATGTCTAAAAGAGTTGAGCAGAGCTGTTTGGGACAGTACACTGTAGACTGTACTGTCCCAAACAGTACAGTCATTCATTCATAGGGTCACCATGATTCAATGGCATGTAACAACTTAGCCAATTTCACTACCCTGTATGACCATGAGTAATTTACTTAACTTCTCTAAGTCTAGGTTCCTCTGTTGTGAAATTGCATATGATACCACATAGATAGTAATTTGATCTGAGGATTCAATGAGATCATCCATATAAAGTAGCTAACACCCAGGGCCTGGTACCTGAAGCTCAACAAATATTAGCCATCAGTTTTGTTGTTATTGCTGTTAAGTTCTGAAAACTCGATTTCAAGCAAGCTGGTGAGAATTTTCCTATGAATTAAAATCTATTGTCATGAAAAATCTCACTAACATATTCTATAAATTATATTAATCTTATTCATAATTCATATTACAAGTAGTTTTCTTAAGATGCACACTTGCTTTTCCTAGAAATCCTGAAAACTAAACTTGAAATTTACTTTCATTTTATTAGGCCTCTAGTAAAAGAAAAACATATCCACCAACGACACTAACATAGCAAATGTCCTTTCATTTCCAGTGCTAGTCTATAACCAGATATGTGATAGGGTGGTAAAAACAGGACAGTTTCATATCAAAGATTACATTTAAAAAAAAAAAACTGGATGCCATCCAATTATCTGATCCTAATAACACACATCCCAAGGTACTTAAGGAACTGACTGAAGCAATTACTGAGCCACTAAATATTATTTATGAGTTTCTTGGAGGACACAGTGCCTCTGATAGCAATAACTCCTCACCTTTCTTTTAGAAAGAGAAAGGACAATTCTAAAAGTAATAAGCCAATCACCTTGACTAGTTGACCAGTGGATTTCTAGTCATGCTCTACAGAGCAAACCTTCTTAATCTTTCCCACATGCTCATCTACGTTCCTCTTTTAACTCAGTTGAGTATATTTATATTAATACATAAATTTACATTAACATATAAATTATATATTTAGTAATTAATATATAATTTATATGTTTATATAATACAAATTTTATAAATTGAATTATTTTTTAAGAAAAAGCTTAAGGACTGAAAAGCAAACAGCAAACAAAATTTTGAATTACTGTAACTAAAAAGACATAAAAGGAAAACCAAATTGTTTCAAATCAATAAAAAAATACTTTTTTAAATTTCCAAGGCTTTTGATGTACAACCTTACGTTAAATGAGAGTGAGTAAACCAGGATGTTGAGATATTGAAAGTGGGGTTTTATTCTCTGCTCTTTAATTCTGTCATTTAGAGTGTTAATGCTTAGCTATTACTGAAATCCACACAGCCCCAAGTTGAGATTTATCTGGTTAATAACAATGAGCTAATGAGCATCCCCGCCATGCTGTTCAGACCACAGAGAACAGCCACCACAGAGTGTTCCAAAAACATTAGTGACTCCTCACCAAGGCATTTTTTTAATACCTTGCTGAGAAATGTCCCTGGCCCTCATGACAGGTATGATTAGAGAAGTATCTAAGTAGTTTGCAATATTAAATGAACTTAATATTGCTATCTCCCTGGGCCTTTTAACTCTTTCTTCTGCAGTATGGAAAGAAAATTGCAGCATTGAAATTTTATAATTTTTAAAAGAAATTTCATTTTTATTTTTTTAAATCTTTTTATTTTTAAATATATTTTATTGATTTCAGGGAGGAAGGGAGAGGGAGAGAGAGATAGAAACATCAATGATGAGAGAAAACCATTGGTTGGCTGCCTCCTGCATGCTCCCCACTGGGGATCAAGCCTGCAACCCAAGCATGTGCCCTTGACCAGAATCAAACCCGGGACCTTTCAGTCTGCAGGCCAATGCTCTATTCATTGAGCCAAACCAGCTGGGGCAGAAATTTCATTTTTAAAAATTTATTGGGGTGACGTTGGTTAATAAAATTATATAAGTTTCAGGTGTACAATTCTATAATACATCAACTGTATATTGTACTGTTTGTTCACCACCCCAAGTCAAGTCTCCTTCCATCTCCATTTATCCCTCTTATTCTCTCTTCTACCTTCTCCCAACCCTTTCCCTTCTGGTAATCACCTGCTGGAACCTGGAGAGCATTATGCTAAGTGGAATAAGCCAGTCAGAGAAAGACAAGAACCATATGATTTCACTCATATGTGGAATCTAATGAGCATGAAATGTTTTTTTTATGGTAGGCCACCAATGATTCTAGCCTATAATTAGTCAACCTAATTAATTAAAATAACTCCTAGGTGCTTAAACCAACATATTAAATTCTATAACTTTTGTGGGTATGTGCATATCAATAATTTTTGTCCAATCAAATAACACTCATTATATCTACACTTTAATTATGCATGTTCCTAATTCCTGTTATTAATACTGATGCTGTTCTGCAACCCTTTCGGTGTACACACTACACTCTGGAAGAGTATAGTATATGAAGGCTATACTCTTGCATGTCTTCATCTGGTCCATATTGGGAACCAACTTCATGGCAGAGGAGCCATGAAGGATAGTGGCAGTGGGTAATAAGGAAAACTGGCACTTCTTTGTGGGATATCTCACCCAGCAGCAGTCATTAAAAGTTTCATTCAAGGGAAGTCTTATTCCCTTCAAGCTGCCCTTAAAGATTTCTGATTTCTGTCTCATAATCTGAGCTGTAGTTTTATGACTCTGAATTTGACCCTTTACCTTGTATGATCCCGAGGGCCTTTAGAAACATCCAGGTGATCCACAGTCTTCATAGTCATTACTGCTACTATAGGACCAAGGGCCATAGCACTTCATCTTCCACTCCCTTGTTTTCTACTTGTATTTAAGCCTATGCCACATTAGTGAAATTTTAAGTAACCATATAGATGCTGTAAACCATGGATTACTAATGTCCTTTTTCTTCCTACCAAAAGATTACCTATGTATTCCACAAATATATGGAGCTATCCAATCCTAGAACCAATCTTTCAGGCCACCTCCCCTGCCAGATACTTTATCAGCAATGTTCCCAGCAGAGATGGTGCATGCAATTGGGCTAATCTGTGAAAAGTTTATAAAGGACTACTTCCATAGGAATGACCAAGATAAAAGGAAACAAATGAGGAAAGCTGTAGTTCCTCCTGAGCTAAGAACTCTTGAGAACCATTTCAATTTGGGGCTGAAAGGGCAGGGGAGTGTGCAGTTATGAGACTGTGGAGTTGTCCACATGAAAGGAGCAGTTGCAGCTGCAGGCAGAGAGGTGAGTGTGTAAATGCCGTGACCTCATTTTGCTCCCACTCAAATAGCTGAATCTAAAGAAGTAAATGAACATTGCCCATCACACATAATCTTAATTGGGAAGACATTTCAACTGGGATTTTGTGGCTGAAAATTAAGGGTTCAGATTTCATTCTAACTCCAATGCAAACCCACTTAAAAAATTTTTTTTACCTTTATAAGTTTCAGCATGAATGTGGAAATGAAAGACAACTCAGGGTGAAAGGTGGGGGAATAAAATGTAACCATAAAGGGCTCATTAACCTAAGAAGATCTGAGAACCAGTCGGGCAGCCAACCACATTACCAGCATCTGTCATTCCTTGGTACCCATGAAACAATACCATCATGTACACTAGTGAAAACTAGTTGAGCATCAAGTTTGAGAAGAAAAAAATATGTACTATGTGTAAAGTCTCATGAACTGCATAGCTTTCTAGGAACAAATCACATTTTATTGCAGTCTATTTCAGCATTTTGGAATCTTACCTCAAATAGAAAAGTCGGCTTTATGGCTATATTCTGTCACTGACAAATCACACCTTTCATGTATATCCGCTCACCTCTTTGAAATAAACGGTATTAGCAACTTAAGGTAATAAAATTATTTGTGACAAGAATAGAATATTGATTTCATTCTATTTTCCTCTGGTAGTTTTTTAAAGAAACATTCATAAGAAGTTAGGTTCTGGGCCCAATCTATTGAAAACAACAAATCAACTTATTGTTAGCTAACCAATTCTAAATATTTCTAGCATCTGTATTTATTGTCTGTAGCTTATATATCCTTTATTATTCATTATTGATTCTTTCCAAGATTATGTACTCCACAAAGATTACAAGAGATAAAAAAAGTTTAGTTCCAATGTCTATCTTATCATCTTCCCAAAATTTATGAACATGCACATTTTATTAGCTTTTCTGATAGAAAGGTAGTCATACTCTCTTATGAGAAAACATTGGAAGACCTCAGTTTTTTTTCCCTTTCCACACCGATTAAAAATATTTACACTGGGATATCAGAGAATGAAGACACACCCATCCCCCAGGCCTGATAGTCCTGCTGCTACTTCCAATGGTGGTTCCTTCTGGTTCCCTCAGGTAGGTAATTTTATTAGTGGTTTTTGCAGGAGGACCTTTAGCTGAGAATCTTGGCAACTATAGTGCCAACCAAAACAAGTCATTATTCAAGTTCTTATCAATGGTGCCAGAAGCAATCAGTAGAGCCTGTTGTAAGCAGCTACTATTAAGCCACTTCAGTTAAGAAGACTAGTACCTAGAACATCATGGCAAAAAGGTTCAGATATGTCCAGAAAATGCATCATTTCATAAGTCCTTTGCTTCCTTGGAGGTTAGAATGCCCTGAGACAGTTTAAATTCCTACATGTCATTTCAGTATGAAATAATCCATGACACTTTGACTGCTAACCCCCCCCAAAAGCTGCCTTGTGAGCACCATAATCATTCTAGTCATTACTATTTTGTAGAGATCCTACATAGTTTCTTTATGGAAATACAAAGTCCAGGGGAAAGCACAATTCAATTATTTAAAGATTTTTTTAAGGTTAACTTTCCTGGAGCACATATTCCCTTAAATGGAGAGCTCCCATAGTGTTTATAATGTGTTCTTGCCTCTGAAGGCCTGAGTCAGGAGAAGCTTCCAGAGTGTTTGACAAGCTGTTGGTGTTTGAGGGCTTTATTTTAATTATGCTGAACAATCAGGAACATTGAAATAGAATGCTATAAATACCAGCATTTGTTTGCAAGTTCCCAAACACAATGCATGGTTAATGGGCCCAACTTTTTATACCAGCTATAGGGAGAGAAAAGAAAATGAGCTAGACAAGATCTTCCAACAATAAAAAAAATACTTCTTGATGGTAAAGGACAGCAAGACAATTTCCTCTTGTTTCTGTATAGTGACTTTATAGAATCACTTTTAAACAGTAAACCTTTTGCTCTTAACAAAAAAATAGTGTACACAATGGTATTGTTTCATGGGTACCAAGGAGTGACAGGTGCTGCTAATGTGGTCAGCTGCCCAACTGGTTCTCAGCTCTTCTTAGGTTAATGAGCTCTTTTTTTAAAATCCTCACCCGAGGATATTTTTCTATTGCTTTTATTTTATTTTTTTAAGTTCAAATATAAAGGTTATATATTTCTAAAAATCATTTCATCAAGATCTCTTTATACAAAGTATTAACTGAAAATTTTACAAATTTCTTCCTTAGATGGGGTTATTTTCATTCTTTGTTAAAAGAATTGTTTAAAGTATTACCTATGTCTTCTGTTTCCCCCATTGACCTCTCCCTGGCCACTCCCAACCCCCAGCACATGCCCTCACCCCTGCTAGTGTGTGTCCATTGGTTATGCTTATATGCATGCATACAAGTCCTTTGGTTGATTTCTTCTTCTCCCCCCTCACCAACCCTCCCCTTCCTTCCCTCAGAGGTTTGATGGTCTGTTCAATGCTACTCTGTCTCTGGATCTATTTTTGTTCATCAAATTATGTTGATCATTATATTCCATAAATGAGTGAGATCATGTGATATTTATCTTTCTCTGGCTGGCTGGTTTTGCTTAGCATAATGCTCTCCAGGTCCATCAATGCTGTTGCAAATGGTAAGAGTTCTTTCTTTTTATAGCAGGGTAGTATTCCATTGTGTAGATGCACCACAGTTTTTTAATCCACTCATCTGCTGATGGGCACTTAGGCTGTTTCCAAATGAGTCTCAGAGTACACGACCCTCCCGCCAAGCCCACCACTTCAGCCACAGGCCCCACGTGAATCCGCACCTGGACCCTTCTGTGAGAAAAAAAAGTGGGGAGACAAAGAAACAACCCCAAAAGGCAAGAAAAGAAGGGATCACCATAAAAGTAACTAAAAGAAATGGAGGCATCCATTGCGTTTAGAGGGAGGGAAAGATAGAGAGAAACATCAATGTGAGAGAAACACATTGACTGGTTGCCTCCTGCACAGGCCCTGACCAGAACCCAGGCCCGGGGAGGAGCATGCAACTGAGGTACCGGTATGCCCTTGACCAGAATCAAACCTGGAATCCTTCAGATTATAAACCGCGGCTCTATCCACTGAGCCAAACTGGCTAGGGCTTAATGATTTCTTTATGGTTACACTAGTAGCCCGGTGCACAAAATTCATGCACATTAAAAGGGAATTAATTGCCCTAACCAGTTTGGCTCAGTGGATAGAGCATCGGCCTGCGGACTCAAGGGTCCCAGGTTCAATTCCGGTCAAGGGCATGTACCTTGGTTGCGGGCACATCCCCAGTGGGGAGTGTGCAGGAGGCAGCTGATCGATGTTTCTCTCTCATCGATGTTTCTAACTCTCTATCCCTTTCCCTTCCTCTCTGTAAAAATTCAATAAAATATATATTTTTTTAAAAAGGGAATTAATTAATGGAGATATTTTAATATTGCTATTTGCCCTTTCTCTATAATAGAAGTGTGACAGATGAAAGGAAATTAGTAAAATGTATATGAAAACAATATATAAATTTATTAGTAAATAAACAGTAACAAAAGGATATAACAACAAAAGAGGCGTACTAGAAAAAAAAAAACACATGATATGAAAACAACAAAAACATGATATGAAAACAACAAAAATATGATATAAAAACAACAGTGATGCAAACAATGACTGAAAAAATGATTAAACTTATTCTAATATCTCCCTGTACAGCACATTAAGAGTGAAAACACTTTCAGAGTGCTTGACTAATTTCCCTTGTGATGAAGTATTTAGAACTTTAACTGTAATGTCACATGCTCTTCAAACTCGAGAGAAAGCAACATATAACTGACTATGTGCAAAAACGGGTTCAGGTAGGAATATTCCTACTCTGTCTAGAGTTTGTCCTTGTGATTTATTAATAATCACAAATGCTGGCATCACGGGAAACTGTCATCAAATTAATTTAAATGGGAGGCCAGTGTCAGACGGGGACAAATCAATTCTTGAAATCAGAACAGCCTCTCCCTCTGCAAATCCTGTTAATACTTCAGCTTCAATAATGTTAGGTCATAATCTTTTGATAATAAATCTGGTACCATTACAAAGACCCCATTTACTATTAAGATTTCTCAATAGCATGATGATTGCACCACTTTCAATTTTAACTTATGACACAGCATTCCTGAAGGAGTAATAATATTAAGAAATTCGATGGCAAAATTTTCCTTTTCAGCATCATCTGTTGAATCAATGGAATCATCACTCAAATATGTGTGAAAATCTCCATCGAGTATATCCAAAATTTCTTCATTTAATTTTTGAATGTGCTCATTTTTTTGGACAAAGAATTTATGTTTAGATATATTTTTAATATTATCTATAGATATATTATTTCAAAGGTAGCTTCAATAATAGATCCATTACAAATCATTTCAGAGGGGA
Source organism: Myotis myotis (assembly GCF_014108235.1). Taxonomy (NCBI): domain Eukaryota; kingdom Metazoa; phylum Chordata; class Mammalia; order Chiroptera; family Vespertilionidae; genus Myotis; species Myotis myotis. Next base: position 132,276,228 of record NW_023416324.1, on the reverse strand, counting down.
TTTCAATAATATCCATTCCTAAATGAAAACTGCTATCAAGTTCGCCATCTCCAAGTTTTACTAACTATTCACTATAAGCAGAATCCTCTGATCTCATATATGTTTTAAGAGACAACTTATTGAAACATCCCCAAATAGTACAGTACTTTAAACTCGTTTGTATTATGGCCGATCCCATAGCATGCAGTATAATACTGAGACATTGTTGAAAATCCTCTCCAAGAAGGAGAACTTTCCCACCAAATACAACATTCAAATTCATAATTTCTCTTAGTAATCTGTCTATGGTGTATATAGCATGACTGGATGCATGATGCATTCATCAATAATGAGAAGTTGGGACTTTTTAATAGTTTTGAGCAACTTCACGGTTTATATCGAGTCTAGAAATTGAAGTTTCATTTAATGGAATTGGCCATTTATATTGGGAATGAAAGGTTTTCCACCAAGAAGTAAATTTGCAGCAGTTCCTGTAGATGCTGTGGTTAAAACAGTACCACCACAACCTCTAATATAATGTATTAAAACTTTATTGTGGGGAGCTGCTAGAGTGCTTTGGACAGGTTCAAGCCTTGGACTGATGAGAAGGCACAGTCTTCTCATTGCCATGTGCAAGTCCCAGCTTGGAGAGCAGGGCCCTCCCAGCACAATTATAATCAACAGCTGTAGTTGTAAGCTTGAACCTATGGTCCAAACATGTGGCCCCACATGCCTGAGTGATGTAGGCTTGATAGAGTTCAGGTGCATGTAGTTGAGTAGGATTGAAACCCAGGAGAAGGTTGTAAACATCTTGGTCACACCCATACTTTTCCTCGTGGCATTTGCTATAAAATAAGGGCGTGGTCTCTGTCTCTCAGAGAAGCAGCACCCCACCGAGACCCAGATTTGATTCTCTTGTCTGTCTTTCCTAAGCCTTTCAGCTGCCCCCACTTAGGTTCACCCTTGGCCGTGCTGGCGCGGCACACTTTATAAAGATATGCCTCCACACTCCGAGGGCAGGTTCCTGCCTCAAACCCCACCTTTACAGGAAACAGCTCCAGGAAATAGCTCAGGGGAGGGTGCAGCTGTTTCCAAGACAACCCTGCAGGACTGACTTCCTTCCGCTTGGTTGCGGTTCTGGCCATGGTGTTACACCCAGGGTTTTTATATAAGTAGATTTTATTCCTTCTCCTTTCAACCTCAATTGTCTTTCATTTCCACATTGAGGCTGAAATGTATAAAGGCAAAATACTTTTTAAAATATGTAAAATAGCCTTATTTTGTTGAAAACAAATGCAAAGTATCATAAGAGACTGCAATGAACAATTATTCACCAACAAATCGGATAACCTAGAAGAAATGGATAAATTTCTAGAAATATACAACTTACTAAGATTAAATTATGAAGAAACAGAGGCCCAATGCACTAATCCTGCAGGGATCGGTTTGAAACTGGTTCTCTGACATCCCCCAAGGGGTCCCAGATTTCGAGAGGGTGCAGGCTAGCCTGAGGGACCCCACCGGTGCATGATTGGGGCCGGGGAGGGACCGCAGGAGGGCTCCAGGGCATGTCCGGCCCATCTCACCCAGTCCTGATTGGCCAGACCCCAGCAGCAAGCTAACTTACCGGTCAGAGCGTCTGCCTCCTCGTTGTCAGTGCACATTATAGTGACTGATCGAATGGTCGAATGGTCAGACACTTAGCATATTAGTCTTTTATTATATAGGATAGGACTCCTTAAAAGGTCTAAAAGAGTACAGAGATTGAATCTGTACCCAAATATTTCCCAAAAAAGAAAAGCCCAGAATCAGATAGCTTCACTGATGAATTCTAACAAACTTTTAAAAAAGAATTAATACCAATCCTTCCCAAACTTTCCAGAAAACTCATGAGGAAAGAGCATTTCCATACTCAATTTATAAAACCAGGATTATTCTAATACCAAAGCCAGACAAGGATACTACATAAAAATAGAAGATTGCAGGCCAATCTTTAATGAACATAAGTGCAAAATTTCTCAACAAATGCACAAAACTGATTTCAACAACACATTAAGATAAATACCATGATCAAGTGGTATTTATCCCTAGGATGCAGTTATAGTCCAACATCTACAAGTCAATAAATATAATATACCACATTAACAATAAAGGATAAAAATCATATAATCCTCTCAATAGATGCAGAAAACACATTTGACAAAATTCAACATCCTTTCAGTAAAAAACAACTCTCAACAAAATGCATACAGAAGAAATCAATATAATAAAGGTTATATATATGACAACCCCACAGCTAATATACGCAGTGGTGAAAAGCTGAAAGCTTTTTCCAAGACAATTGTGCCACGCTTATCACTCCTATCCAAGCACAGTATTAGAAGTCCTAGCCAAAGCAAGTAGGCAAGAGAAAGAAATAAAGGTCATCCAAATCAGAAATGAGGAAATAAAATTGTATCTGTTTGCAGATGGCATGATCTTATATGGAGAAAACTCTAAGGAATCTACCAAAACTGTTAAAAATAATAAGTAAACTTTGTTGCAGAATACAAAGTCAATATGCAACAATCAGTTGTGTCTCTATAAACTAATAACAAACTATCCAAAAAAGAAATTAAGAAAACAATCCCATTTACAATAGCATCAAAAACAATAAAATACTTAATAATAAATTTAATCGGAGAGAACCAAGATGGCGGCATAGGTTAACGCCGGAGTTTGCTGCCTTGAACAACTACTTCAAAAGTGAAACTAAAAAACGGAAGGGACATCACCCAGAAACACAGGAACGCTGGCTGAGTGGAAGTCCTACAACCAGGAGGAAAGAGAAACGCATACGGACACTCAGAGGAGGCGCAGTGCTGAAGTCAAATTCTGAGGTGCGGAGTGCGCTGAGCAGGCTGGCGGCGGAGGGCGCGGTTGGCGTTTTCAATCGGGAGGGAGTCGCAGACTCTGAGCTCCAGATACAGGCGAGTCTTTAGGGACCAGACTCAAACGGGAGAAGCGGGACTGTCTGGCTTCGGTCAGAGCGAGTGCAGCTTTCTCTCCGAGGTTTGCAGCGGGTGCTGGGACTCAGAGAGGCAGAGCCCCTGGGGACAGGACTGAGAGCCGCCATAACTGCTCTCTTCAGCCCACCCTGTTGATCCTGTGCGACCCGCCCCGCCCAAGCCCTGCACAAAGGCATTTGCCGGATAGCCTCAGGCAAACGCCAGATTAGCACCTCCCTAGAGGACAGAAGTTCTCTACTGCAGACACAGCTGAGTCTCATAGCCACTTGTCCTGGAGGTCAAACCCTCCCTGGTATTAGCTACAACAATCAAGGTTTAACTATAAGACTGCGCACAAAGACCACTAGGGGGTGCACCAAGGAAGCATAACAAAATGAGGAGACAAAGAAACAGGACAAAATTGTCAATGGAAGATATAGAGTTCAGAACCACACTTTTAAGGTCTCTCAAGAACTGTTTAGAAGCCGCCAATAAACTTAATGAGATCTACAAGAAAACTAATGAGACCCTCGATCTTATATTGGGGAACCAACTAGAAATTAAGCATACACGGACTGAAATAACGAATATTATACAGACTCCCGACAGCAGACCAGAGGAGCGCAAGAATCAAGTCAATGATTTGAAATGCGAGGAAGCAAAAAACACCCAACCGGAAAAGCAAAATGAAAAAAGAATCCAAAAATGCGAGGATAGTGTAAGGAGCCTCTGGGGCAGCTTCAAGCGTACCAACATCAGAATTATAGGGGTGCCAGAAGATGAGAGAGAGCAAGATATTGAAAACCTATTTGAAGAAATAATGACAGAAAACTTCCCCCACCTGGTGAAAGAAATGGACTTACAGGTCCAAGAAGCACGGAGAACCCCAAACAAAAGGAATCCAAAGAGGACCACACCAAGACACATCATAATTAAAATGCCAAGAGCAAAAGATAAAGAGAGAATCTTAAAAACAGCAAGAGAAAGAAACTCAGTTACCTACAAGGGAATACCCATACGACTGTCAGCTGATTTCTCAACAGAAACTTTGCAGGCCAGAAGGGAGTGGCAAGAAATATTCAAAGTGATGAATACCAAGAACCTACAACCAAGGTTACTTTATCCAGCAAAGCTATCATTCAGAATTGAAGGTCAGATAAAGAGCTTCACAGATAAGGAAAAGCTAAAGGAGTTCATCACCACCAAACCAGGATTATATGAAATGCTGAAAGGTATCCTTTAAGAAGAGGAAGAGGAAGAAAAAGGTAAAGATACAAATTATGAACAACAAATATGCATCTATCAACAAGTGAATCTAAGAATCAAGTGAATAAATAATCTGATGAACAGAATGAACTGGTGATTATAATAGAATCAGGGACATAGAAAGGGAATGGACTGACTATTCTTGGGGGGGAAAGGGGTGTGGGAGATGCAGGAAGAGACTGGACAAAACTCGTGCACCTATGGATGAGGACAGTGGGTGGGGAGTGAGGGCGGAGGGTGGGGCGGGAACTGGGAGGAGGGGAGTTATGGGGGGGGGGAAAGAGGAACAAACGTAATAATCTGAACAATAAAGATTTAATAAAAAAAAAGAAAACAATCCCATTTACAATAGCATCAAAAACAATAAAATACTTAATAATAAATTTAATCAAGGAGGTGAAAGATCTGTATGCTGAAAACTATAAAATTCAGAAGAAAGAAATTAAAGAAGAGACAAATAAATGGAAAGCTATTCAGTGCTCATAGATTGGAATAATTAATATTGTTAAAATATGCATTCCACCAAAAAAAATCTATAGATTCTAGGAAATTCCTATCAAAATTGCAATGGCATTTTCACAGAAATAGAAAAATCAAGCCTAAAATTTGTATGGACCAATAAGACTCTGAATAGCTAGAATAATTGAACAAGAAAAGTTGGAGGCTTCAACACTCCCTGATTTTAAACTATATTACAAAGCTGTAATAATCAAAACAAAATGATATTGGCATAAAAAATTAACAAATAGATAAATAGAACAGAATTGTGAGTCCAGAAATAAGCCCACATATATATGGTCAACATATAATTTTTGACAGAGGCACCAAACATACACAATGGGGAAAGAATAATCTCTTCAATACATGATGCTGGAAAAACTGGGTAATCACATGTGAAAGAGTAAAATAGGACCTTTATCTTACACCATACAGAAAAATCAACTCAAAATGGATTAAACACTTAGACATAAAACCTGAAACTATAAAACTCCTAGAAAAAAAAACACAGGGGAAAAGATCCTTGACATAGTTTTGGCAATGATTTTTTTTTGGATTTGAGACCAACAGCGCAAGCAACAAAAGAAAAAATAAACAAGTGGGACTACATCAAACTAAGAATTGTCTGCACAGCAAAAGAAATAATTAATAAAATGAAAAAAGAACCAGCAGGATGAGAGAAAATATTTGCAAATCACATCTGAAAAAGGGTTAATATCCCAACTATATAAGGAACTCTTACAACTCAATAGCAAAAATTAATAAAAATTAAAAATAACCCAAATAAAAAATGGGCAAAAACCTCAGTAAACATTTTTCCAAGGAAGACATACACATGGCCAACAGTTATATAACAAGATGGTCAACATCACTAATATCAGGAAAATGCAAATTAAAATCACAATGAGATATTGCCCCCTGTCTGTTAGCATGACAGTCATCAAAAGGTCAAGACAGTAAGTATTGGCAGGGATGTGGAGAAAAGGAAACCCCTGTGTGCTGTTGGCACTATGTAAATTGGCACTATGAGAAACAGTGTGGAGGTTTCTAAAAAATTAAAAATAGAACCACTATATGATCCAGCAACCCCATACCTGAGTATACATCCAAAAGAAATAAAATCACTATCTCAAAGAGATATCTGCACCCCCTGATCATTATAGCATTATTTATAAGATAGCAAGATATGAAAACAAGCTAAATGTACATCAATGAATGAATGGAATAAAGAAAACGTGATGTGTGCCTGCCGGGCATGCGTGTGCGCGCGCGTGTGTGTGTGTGTGTGTGTGTGAGTGTGTGAGAAATAAGTCAGACAAAAAGACAACTATTACATGATCTCACTTATGTATGGAATAAAAAAGCAATCCACAAAACTATAACCCATATTAACAGAATGGGGATTTTTTTTAAGAATAAAAAACAAAGAAAGTGAATGGATCATGGGTGTTATTGCTGAATGAGTACAGAGTTTCAGTTATGCTAGTGAAAAAGAGTTCTAGTGATGGATGGTGGTGATAGTTTTACATGAATGTACTTAACAGCACTGAACTGTATAGTTAAAAATGGTTAACATAATAAATTTTATGTTATGTGTATTTTTACTACAATAAAAAGTAATGGGGGGAATTACTACTAAAAAACAGATGCTACACAATTAATAGGAGTAACAGTGATAATGATGATAATGATATAACCTGAGCCTTCACTTTAAAAACTGTAGTCTCTAGAGAGGAATTGACTGGACTGTCAGGCCTTGGAGGGAAGGTAGGGGAGGGTGGGGATAAGGGGGAGAGATCAACCAAAGGACTTAATGCAAGCATATAGGCCTAACCAATGGACACGGACAACGGGGGGGGGGGGGGGGGGGGGAAGGACGGGGGGGTGAGGGCATGAGCGGGGGGTGGGGATAATGTGGAGATAAGGACACATATGTTATATCTTAATCAATAAAAAAAATATTAAAAAATAAATAAATAAAGACTGTAGTCTCTGATAATTTTTTGAAAAAAAATGTGAGGAACTGTAAAAAATAGGCTCACTGATTAGGGCTTGTTTTTATTAACATTTAATCCATATTTGATATAATGCCCACCAGAACCCAGGCACGCACTCCATAACTATGGATAATAAATAAATTAAAAATAAAATAAATTTTAAAAAATGAAAATGAAGATACCTTTGAGAAGTATGTTAGAACAGTCTTCAATACAGACTCCATAGGCTCAGATTCTTGGCATTTAACATTCCCTTGACAACTATAAATAAAAGGATTGACAAATCAAATTCACCATATTAATAAATGAGGATATTTAAATTACTTCAGAAGAAGGCTTTTCAGGTATATTCAAATACCATGTATAAAGTAAATGTTAATGTGTTGTATCTGTATATATTCAGGACTTTAGAGCTTGCCACTAGTTCATCTGGCCTCCTCATTCCAATCAGTTCAACTCTGAGATTTTTTTTTTTTAGAACACTGATAATTCAAAGACTGCTTCTAGAGGTGGATCCAGGTTTTGTGTGGCTCCGACAATTTAGAGAGCCATCTCTAAGAATAAGAATGAAAAGTCAAGTCCTTGAAAATGCATTGCAGTGTCCCTCCCAGGAACATCGTTAGCTGCATGGTAAACCTGCCTCTCCCCGTTCCTCATTTTATAATCAAGGATGAATAGTTTTCTTTTGATTGCGTGCAATCAGCTCTTTCCAAAGAACTAAGAAAATACTTTCTTTTCCCAACAGATCTTAATTTACCGTTTCAACAAATGTTTCTATGAGTTCCCTCACCAAGGAGAAACAAGTTCAGCTGTTTTGAAACATTTCTATTTGGATAGTTATAAATGGCAGTAGTGTAGGCGCAGAAATTACTCAAAAAATCTGAAACACAAAGGAGAGTATAAACTCAAGAGAATATAAAGGCAAGTGCAAGCCAGATTATTACTTGCAACTTGTCTTCAGATTCTAATTGCAATATCATAAAATATGAGAGATACGAAAAAAAATAGAGAATGGAAAGATACTGGCAAATAATGTTGATACCTTCATTTAGTATGAGTTACTACATTTAAGTAAGAGAACCATATAAGACAGTGATGGCAAACCTATGACATGCTTGTCAGAGGTGACCTGCGAACTCATTTTCTTTGGTTGATTTTTCTTTGTTAAATGGCATTTAAATATATAAAATAAATATCAAAAATATAAGTCTTTGTTTTACTATGGTTGCAAATATCAAAAAATTTCTATATGTGACACGGCACCAGAGTTAAGTTAGGGTTTTTCAAAATGCTGACACGCCGAGCTCAAAAGGTTCACCATCACTGATATAGGATATATTTTGAATGTTCAAATCCACTTAAAATGAATTGTAATTCAACTTTTTTTTTATCCAGCATTTTCCTACAGGAAGAGCTCTCAGGGGAAATCTGGCTACATAGTTCCAATTTCTTAAGTCTCTTACCTGGCAATCAAGAGCATGTGCTCATTAATTTTAAGCTGTTGATTCCAGACTAACAATGAGTTAAGATACCGTATATGCTGGAAAGGTTGACATGGAAAGAGCTTTATTCAATATTTGTTTTTGTTATTATCTCCACACCGTCTTACTAAATAGCCTACTTATGAATATGGTAATGAATAATTTGGACTCATAGTTTGCTTTTGTTAAACAAAGCATCCGAACTACCTCAGGAGAATCTCTGATTTGAGTCTCAGCTTAAAATATCCCTGTCAGTTAGTGAGTGTTAGATTCCAAGTTTCTTCCAAGCCCCTGAACTGAAACCTCATTGATGTTTTGTCATTTCCTTGAGAGACAAAGAGGCCACCTCCTGAGAAAACTATTGTAAATGGTTGGGCAAATCATTGCTGCCTTGTAATACTACATCATGCTCCATGATCTCAGGGCTTATGTCTAGGACATAACGTCTGAACTGATGTGTCAGCCCAAATACATAAATTCCAGGATTAGACATAGTGTGTACCAGCTATATCATAAAAATAGAAATAAAAACAACCTCCATCACTCTACAAATGCACATAAATGCCCAAGGGCCGATCCCCCAGAACAGGCAAGGGGAACGTTTGAGATAATCTACTGTAGAGACATAGCCTCTTCTTCCTGGCGCAGCCCCACGGGAAGCAGAAGCTACTTACCTTTCCAAACCAGAGCTCACTGAATGTCCCTTCCTTTGCCTTCTTCCCTCTCACTTTCTCCCCCAAAGAAAATGAGTACAATTTCTTTTTAGCGTCTATAGGTTTTGACAATTGCATTCCATCAAATTCTGGACCCCATTAAGGACAACATGTATTCTATTCCATTTAAATGTAGTGTCAATTTATATGTTGGCTCTTCTTAACCAAAATTTGGGAAACAAAGTCTGTTTACCTAAAATCATTACAAAATAGGTTTCCAGGAAAAGGGAGGGAAGATCTAGTCCTTTTGACTCTCACTTGAATAGTGTGGCTGCTGGTGCTCTGTCACATGGTATCACAACCATCCTCTAGCATGGTTCATGCCAGGTAGTGAAAGAAGGTCAAATATCTAGAACAGTGACTTCTGCAAGGTAATTCTCAGTAAGTGATAGCTATTGCTGTTGAGGGAGATCCTGTTATGGAAAAAGCATATGACCTACAAAGCTCCTCTGCATGTTCAAGGACTTCACCACATGTTCACCCCTTTCACTTCAGACATTCAAATCTTGCCACATGTTTCAAAGTCTCAACTTCACAGTATGTCCTTTTCTAAATTCCCCAAACTCATTGATATTTAAAGACATCCAGGAGCTAGATAAAATCTTTGGACCAGGTGATTTTATGTATTTGTTCTTAGAGAAAACAATTTTCAAACACATATTGTGCCCATGGACTATGTTAGATATTAGGACATTGTAACAAAGGAAATGGAAGATATTGTCTCAAGTCTCGTAGTTGAGATAGGAGGATGGGGAATGGGAGGAAGAAAGGAAGGTAAACAAGTAAGCCAATAACTATAAGTTTCTGCATCACTCTTTCCTTTACTATACAAATGATAAAGGTCCAAATCTCTTCCAGTTCTGTGTCCAGGAGCCCTAAATTGTGGTTCCTATTGTTGCAGTTGCTTTGAGAGTCCCCAGTAGATTCCAGCACACACCACAATTCAGGTCTGACTGCCATCAGTCATCTCTCCCCCCAGACTGCTGCTCTGGCTTCTACCATGTGCAGCTCTCTCGGAGCCACTGCATTTGCTATGGCCAATGCTCTAATTTGCTTCCTCTCCAAGCAGAGGTGAATCTGAAGGGTTCAAGAAGGCAGGGACCATATCTGAGGGGTTGTACATTATTATAATCCCAGAATCTAGCACACTGCACTGCAAATACCTCTTGAATGATTGAATGAATATATGAAAGAATTAGTAAACCAACACATAAAACAATAATCTGAATTTTTCTTTTTTCTCTCTTTTCTCATAAGTCCTAGACCTATTATTCCCTATATGAACAATCAAGAAGAAGCAGTAAAAACATTCAGGTAATGTTATATTAATTTCTACAATGATACCCACTACCCATAAGAAAAAGGATAATCTAATCCAGTGATGGCGAACCTTTTGAGCTCGGCATGTCAGCATTTTGAAAAACCCTAACTTAACTTAACTCTGGTGCCATGTCACATAGAGAAATTTTTTGATATTTGCAACCATAGTAAAACACAGACTTATATTTTTGATATTTATTTTATATATTTAAATGCCATTTAACAAAGAAAAATCAACCAAAAAAATGAGTTTGCGTGTCACCTCTGACACGCATGTCATAGGTTCACCATCACTGATCTAATCTAATAAAAGAGAAGCATGCAAATTGACTGCACCTCTGCTATGCCCCAAGCTACACCCACCAGCCAATCAGAGCGACTATATGCAAATTAACCCAACCAGGATGGCGGCCAGCAGCCACAGAGCTGGAGCAAGCAGGAGGCTTGGTTGCCCTGGTCATGGAGGAAGCCAAGCTTCCTGCCTGCCCTGGCCAGCTGTGGCCTTCACTCAAGGCAACAAAGTTTCAATAATAGAAGATAAATAAACCCCAGATACCTGCTTCCAGCCAGCCTCCACTGGGAGCTTGGGTGGCTGGGGGCTATGGCCAGCCTGCAAACAGCCATCAGCCCCTCACCCAGACTGGCCAGGCACCCCAGGGGGGACCCCCACCCTGAAGGGGCTCTGGCCAGCCTGCAAATGGCCATCAGCCCCTCACCCAGGCTGGTCAGGCACTCCAGCGAGGACCCCCACCTGATCTGAGACACCCTTTAGGGCAAACCAGCCGGCCCCCACCCATGCACCAGGCCTCTATCCTATATAATAAAAGGGTAATATGAAAATTGACCCTAACAGCAGAACCACTCAGAATGACTGGTCACTATGACACACACTGACCACCAGGGGGCAGACGCTCAATGCAGGATCTGCCCCCTGGTGGTCAGTGTGCTCCCACAGAGGGAGCTCTGCTCAGCCACAAGCCAGGCTGATGACTGCCAATATAGCAGTGGTGGTGGGAGCCTCTCCCGCCTCCTCAGCAGCGCTAAGGATATCTGACTGCAGCTTAGCCTGCTCCCTGCTGGCAAGTGGACATCCCCCGAGGGCTCCAGGGCTGCCAGAGGGAGGTCTGACTGCCATCTTAGGCCCAATTCCCCAGGGAGCAGGCCTAAGCCAGCAGGTGGTCATCCCCCAAGGGGTCCCAGACTGCAAGAGGGCACAGGCCAGGCTGAGGGACCCCCCCATGAGTGCACAAATTTTTGTGCACCGGGCCTCTAGTTTGTTTATATTATCTTACAGTATTCTAATAGCAAACATCTCAGTGTGTCTGAGATTTCATATCTGTTAATTCAAAAGGCTCTCAAAAGCAGTCCTTCTCAAAACAAAGGTAACACTCTCTTTTCCTTCTCAAAGATGAATTTCAGCTTCCATCGCCTTTCTCCTCCAATGTAGAAACAGCTTTCAACTGTCATTTCAAAATAACTCATATTGGTCCCTGCCACAGGATAGTGGAACTGGTGATAACACTGATCTATATAATCAATGTTAACATTTATGTAAGTGCTTTAAATATAATATTTCAACACTCCAAAATAGTTGTTCATGAACTAGAAACTATAACCCCATTTATAAATAGGGAAACACTCTTACTGAGGATAAAATTACACTAAATAATTGGTGTAGCAAGGACTCAAACCCAAGTGTGCTCACCACTACCAGCCCTGCAATTTAGTAAGTAGGTGATTATTTAGGTACCGATCAAGACTGTATTTTAGTGGACTGACATGATAAATTGTTCTACTGAACATTGTACATTAACTTCCATCCCCATTGCTTATTTATTTTCTATGGGTAGAATTATACTTCTCATCTTACTGACTTCAATCAAATCATATGGCTTGGTTTGATCAATGAAATGTGAGCTGATGTGTTGTTTGTCAGATCCAAACAAAAACTATACATGCATTTCTCTGATTCAGCTTAGCCTCCCACTCTTTGCTTCTGCCATGAGAAGGCTCATGCCCTACATGTGGGAGTCACTGAATTTGGAGTATTCCATATAGAATAAAGCTGACTAATATTATGGATAGATTATAAGTTTATACTTAGTTAAAGAATTAGAAAGATGTAACTAGCTTTATCAAACGTATATGGCTGTGAAGAAAAGGAGAAAGATAAAGCAAATGCCTAAAGAGATTGGGATACATGAAATTAAAAATTTAAATATAATTCCTTTTTAAAAAAAGAGATTGACCTAGCATTATCTAAAGGGATGGTTTGTCACTTAAAGTCTCAAAATCAGAATGAAGGAAAAAATATAGAGCACACTTGAGCCAGTAAGGAAGATAAAGATTGACTATATAGAAAATGCTCACCGTAACTCATTGAGTACAATTTCTGGAAATATGAGAGGTGGAATTCAGGGCCCAAGTACTGTAAATAGATATGGCTTTTGATAACTATGTGTCAGATATGATATTAAGCACATTGCAGTAAATGGGAAAGCCCCATTATATTCTCACACTCTACCTAATTATGCCTCTGTTACACATGAAAAAGCTGACAGAGTGACATCATGCAGCTCATATGAGGTAGAAACAAAATTTGAATTGTTTGCTTGTTATAGGAAAGAGAAGACTTACACGGAATGAGCAAGACTCTGGAAGAGTTTGATCTTATTCAGATCATTTTATGTGTGGAGAGAAGGTGGTTAAGAACATGAAATCATTGGTTCTCTTTGAAAGGTGAGATAAGAGAATGAGGATAATGGTGGGAATATAGGATTGTTGATAGGGGGAAAGAGAGTGACTTACATATGAAAGGGTTCTAACACAAAGCTGAGGACTCAACAGTGACACCAACCTGCCCAGTCATCTCACTTCCTCCATTAGTGCCTAGAAACTCAGGTCTAAGAAACAGCTGACAACAGGCCTGATACAGAGTTGAGGGTCTGCAAGACAGGTAAAGTGGAATAGCAAAGACATGAAGAGTCCCCATCCTCCAGGGGTAAAAGAAAATAAAGCAAAGCTGGGAGAGACTAGTAAATACTCCCACAAATGGCCACAAATAACTATTTCTCTTTCTTTTGCTCAGATAAGACATGAAAGTCCCATAACATTACCCTTATATTTTCCTCCATTAAATAACGCTTTTACTCTGTCCCTCTCTTTTGCATGTATACAATATAAATATATTACTTTTGTCTTTATTTTTTCCTCTCATTTATTTCTGAACATATCTCTCTATAGCCTTGTGGCTTTACACAGTAAATTACAAGATGAGGTCTAGACAAAATTACCCCTTAGGGTCTCAGAGATAAGAAATATACTCAGAGTGACACTAACAAAAACAAACAAACAAAACAAAAGTGAGGCTTTTTCAATTTACAAATCAATCCACAGAGGTAATAATGCATGTAGCTCTATTTAGAACATGTCTAAATCAATTCACAGAAATAATACATATAGGTCTATTTAGAACATGCCCTGAAATAAGTTGGAAAAAAAATGACATAGTGCTTCAATCACTATGAATTCAAGCCTTTGTAATTGAATTCACACCTTCTCCCATCAAGAGGGAGACTATTTCTCCTTCCCTTGAGTTTTCACCTACCTTTTGATGTGCGTTGGTCAACAGAATACAGTAGAAGTAGTGGTGTGTCAATTCCAAGCCTAGAACTCAAGAAGTCTTACTGACTTCTCAACTTCTTTTGAAATCCTAGTAGACATAATGGAAGTAAGCCCTGGCTAGATCAATGAAGAATGAACAATCAAATGGAACAGAAATGAGCCACATTAGCCGAGGTCATCCTAGTTAACCCAGCCCCTAGTCAACCCAACGGCTGACCACATAAACATGAGTGAGCCCAGCTAAGGCTAGAATAATCTCCTAGCTGAGCCTAGTCCAAGTTGTTGACCTGCAAAACTATGACATGAGTAAAGGATGGTTGTTTTCTGTTACTAATTTCAGGGTGATTTGTGATACAGCAAAAATTAATAGGTTTCTAGAAACTTCTTATTATCTGTGCCCTTCTAACAGGCCTGAATGTGGCCCCTGTGAGCTGAAGAAATGTGTCTTTGTCACTCCTGGTCTTGCCTCTCAAGTTTGATTTGTCAGGAGTCCAAAGGCTGTAAGGTGATGGTTGATCCACCTAGGTTAAGAGGACAAGTGGTGTGCTTCCTCTTCTGCTACCCCAAACCCCAAATCATACAAAGACAACTGATTCTGAAGTCTGCCTATATACTACAGGAGTCTGGTTCTCCTTGCATCTGAGTTTTCATGATCTGGAATTTAGTGTTGTTATCTGTCAATTCTCATCTGTTTTTGGCCCAAAAGTAGACTGAGCAAGGTCAAGAGGGCTTAAATAAAACAAAAGTCTCCTTCCCAAGAGAAATGATGACATCAGTTTTCAAGAGGGACTATTTGAAATATGGGTCAAATACCTGATTCTGTCCCCAGTGGCAAAGTAGGGTTCACCAAAAGAGGGGGAAAAAGAGAGATATTCTCCCCACTTTGGATCAGACACAGACTCCATAAGGGATCTAGTAAGTCAGTGGCAAAGCCTAAGTCAGTGACAGAGTTTAAAAACTGACAAGGTTGACAGTAAAGTCTGACAGAAAGAGAAAGGCTCTGTAGAAAAGGTGGGCACCCTGATGCCCAGCTATAAGGAAACATGTTGGTGAGCATGTGTAAAGTACCTCCTGAGAACAAAAAATCATCAAAGACATTTGCAGAGGGTCAAGGGCCTGGGGCTGTGAGTGAGTAAACCTGAAATAAAACTATTTAAATGCCCTACCTGAATGCATAGGTTTGGAAGTAAATTTTGGAGGCACCTTAAATATTATAGGATATTAAATGTGGGCAATGTCTCTCAAAATAATGTAAATATTAACAACAAAATCTGAAAAATAATCTGTGAATGTTGTTTTTCAAGATCAACAATTTGCCAACAAAAGTGAAAAAAAAAAAGAGTCATTTCTTGCTTCTTGAGGAAACATGAACCCTGTCTCCATATCCTCTCAGACACTACCACCTCTCCTTGTTGCCCTGTCAATCTAATAAAGCCAAAGTCGGTAAAATTAGCTGGTGTCCCAGGGTGAAATGCTTTCTTCAGTTTCTAATTGGGCCACTTGTTGGTCAGAGATGCTCTGGACTTGACACCCCAGGGCAGGAATGCCACCCGCACAATTGCCAAACAAATGCTCTCACCCTGAAAGAGACACGGATGTTTTCATTGGCCTCTGCAATCAGCTTGTCAAGTTGGAGGAGAGAAAGTCAGGGGAGAAGAGGAGAAAGAGCACACCTCTTGTAAAAAGAATAGAATTGTATCTGATCTGTTTGTTTACTAACAAAGATGTAAGGGGCCTTTCTGTGCCTTGGGTTTTGCATATTGATAATATCAGAGAAAAAGGTAAAGAAAAAAGACTGGGATTTTTTTTTTTTTTCTGTCTTCTTTGTCTAACAGAATGTCATCAAAGAACCATAACTTGAACTTGGAAAGATGAAGTTGTTGCTGACATGGCCCAAGGAGATTTTACTCTGCAAATAATCAACCTAAGAGGTGCCATGAACACGCCCACATGTACCTAGCCTGTTTTCAAAATGCTGATGTGAAATTCTGCCTTTTCAATACAGCAAATGTTGGTGGCTCAAAGGATTTGAGGTTTCTCTGCTTTTGCAATATGTACATCATAATAATGCTATAATTTCCTTACATCCTACAACACTGACCTCCAAAGTGATTTATAACACACCAGAGGCCAGGTGCACAAAAATTTGTGCACTGGTGGGGTGGGGGGTGTTCCTCAGCCAGGCCTGTGCCCTCTCGCAGTCTGGGACCCCTTGGGAGATAACGACCTGCTGGCTTAGGCCCGCTCCCGGGTGGCAGAGGGCACCCAATCCCTAGGTGCAGCCCCTGGTCGGGCTCAGAGCAGGGCTGATTGGGGAGTTGGGGCACCAACCCCTGTCATGCACAGAGCAGGGCGGATCGGGAGGTTGTGATGCCACCCCCAGTCAGGCTCAGGGTAGGGCCGATTGGGGGATTAGGGCACCGCTCCCTGTCACACTCAAGGCAGGGTCGATGGGGAGGTTGCGGCGCCATCCCTGTCACACACAGAGCAGGGCCGATCAGGGGGTTGGGGCGCTGCCCCCTATCACCCAGAGAGCAGGGCCGATCAGGGGTTTGGGGCACTCCCCCCTGTCTCACTCAGGGCAGGGCCAATGGGGAGGTTGTGGCTCTACCCCATCACACACAGAGCAGGGCCCATGTGGAGGGGGGATTGGGGCACTGCACCCTGTCACACACAGAGCAGGGCTGATCAGGGGTTTGGGGAGCTCCCCCCTATCAGGCACAGAGCAGGGCCGATCAGGGGGTTGGGGCACCTTCCCCTGTCACGAACAGAGCAGGGTGGATAGGGAGGTTGTGGCCCCGCCCCCTGTCACACACAGAGCCTCAGGGTGATCAGGGGGTTTGGGAGCTGCCCCCTGTCACACTGCTCCAGGGGCCAGAAGGCCTCGCGGCTCCGCTTGACACCAGGGCAGTGAGGCCTCGCTGCTCAGCTGATCCCGGTGCTGGGAGGCATACTACCCTTTTACTATATAGGATAGAGGCCTGGTGCACGGGTGGGGGCCAGCTGGTTTGCCCTGAAGGGTGTCCTGGATCAGGGTGGGGGTCCCCACTGGGGTGCCTGGCCAGCCTGGATGAGGGGATGATGGCTGTTTGCAGCTGGTCACACCCCCTTCAGGGTGGGTGTCCCCACTCGGGTGCCTGGCCAGTCTGGGTGAGGGGCTGAGGGCTGTTTTCAGGCTGGCGGGTGACTGAAGCTCCCAACCTCTCCTTTTTTTCTTTTTTTATTCTGTGATTTATTTACCTTCTATAGCTGTCACTGGAACTGAGAGCCGGCTTTAGCTCTGAGGCTTGGCTCCAGCTCTGAGACCTCGGCTGCTGATCTGGGTTTGTTTGGGTTCTATAATTGAAACACTGTTGCAACTCCAGCTCTGAGGCCCAGCCGGATGAAAGCAGGTTTCTGGAGTTTGTTTAGCTTCTATAATTGCAACATTGTTTCTTAGAGTGCAGCTCAGAGACCGGCAGCGGCAGGCGGGGAACCTTGGCTTCCTCCGTCATTGGAGAAAGCAAGCCTCCTGTTCGCTTCAGCTGCCTGACTGCCGGCCACCATCTTGGCTGGCAGTTAATTTGCATATCGCCCTGATTAGCCAATGGGAAGGGTAGCGAAGTTACAGTTAATTACCATGTTTCTCTTTTATTATATAGGATTGTATTCACAGGTTTCTTTATCCAGTAGGAAAATGCACAAATAGGACACACAATCATGTATAGAAAGATTTTACACTTTCAACCAAGAAATAGAAAGTTAAATTCCAATTTTATCAACATCATTCTTCAGGACTCTTCAAGAATTAATGACTTTCCAGATAGAGAGAGGGAGGAGGATTCCCATGCTGGTTGGTATAGGATTCACTTGACCTCTGCCTATCAAAGGCATATGGTTTGGGAGGAAAAGCTTAAAATACAGGTTTTCAGGCCCAGGATGTATTGGCATTTCCATAGATGGGTTACAGTTTCCAGTACTTTAAACAAGTACCCTTAAAATATTCTTATTTCATAAGCCAGAGGCAGCCTGCTGTATCAGCAACTGGGGCATCTTCAGACACCAAGGTGTTATAATTAGTAGCTTTTGTTCTTTTTGTTTGCTTTGCACTTTTTTTTAATGAAATGGCTGCATTGGCGAGAGCTCTGTGAGCTGGAGAACACAACACCCTTGCCTCTATCAGCTTTCCATGAGATCCCCTAATGCGGGTGATCATGTAGAAAAGCACCTTTGCCCACGAACAAAAATTGAACTCCAAGGCATTTGGTACTGAAATAAAATTGGCAGTTGGCAGCAGAAAAAAATGAACTGTAACTTGGCTTTCCCTCATGAGGAAATAATTCCTCCAGGAAGACTTGGGTGTTTTTTCCAAAGTGATGGGGAAGTGTGCTTGACAGTTTAGCCATCAAAGGCCCGTGAGACGCAATGGATAAAAGGACAGCAGGCTCACAGAAGGAGCCTCAGAGGTGGACAACGGGAGATCATCTCCAGGGAATGCAGCAGCTATTCACCGCACCGGACTTTGAAAGGTTCAAGAAAGACTCATGCAGTGGAAAAGCATCTGACAACGGGTAGGAGACCTGGTTCTGAGGAGATGCCAACGAGTTCCTGAGGGAGCTTCTTAGTGTCCATAGCCCATTTCTATCCACCCCCCCCCCCCCCCAGCTACCCCAAGTGCTTTTAATAATCACTTTCTTTAATATGTGCAATTGACATTTCTCTCTCTTTAACTTACCAGTGAATAAATCATCTTTAGAAAACATTTGCTATTTTTATTTCTCTAATTTTGAAAATACATTTTCTGGGAGCACATAGCTTTAAGACAAACCTGCTCATTCCTTCCCACTGGCTAAGTGCCCACTGAGTGGAAATATCAAATGATCACTGTCTTTGTTCTAGTCCTGGCTTAGATTAATTTCTCCTTTTCTCTAGAATGTTGTTGTTGTTGTTTCCCCATCAGAAACATTCAGGGTTGGTCCATGTGACTTCTATAGTCATGTAGCTAAAATATTATCCTTTATCATTCTCGTGCTATAAAATATTCACAGTGTTATCATAAACCAAAATCCCGAATCATCTGGTACTCCGCTCCTTAATTTGCCATGAGATTCTGCTTGTTCTGATGTGATCTCCTGATAGTTGCTAATCTTCTGATTGAGGAGGAAAAATTAATTCCACAAATGGCCGTCTGGTGATCAGGGGCTCTGAAACACTAAGAGTTATTTGTTAGCAACTGTCCATTTCTCTCTTGGCACATACCACAAGTTCCATCTCTGGTTCCGTGCGGGCACCTGGCAAACACCCACACTCCCTCACTCACTATGATCAAGTTAAAAATGAGTATCAAAATAAACCCTAAACATTGCAAAGCCTAACAGAAAATTTAATCCATCTCTATTTTTGTGAGTTTTGCTAATACTGTAAATTTTGTTTTTAACTGATGGATGCCATCCTGTGGGGAAAGTTGGTAATACTGAGCCATTGCTGACTGGCCCCTGGTCTGCTCTGATGCAATTAGCAAGAGGTAAACGTGTATTTCACACTCCACCAGCCCTGGGATTGGGCTAGAATAAACTCAGGATGGTCTGTACCAAATCTCTGACTCCCATTGGTGATAGCAGCCTAAATCATTTATTAAAAGGCTGCTAGCAAACTCAATAAGGGAACTGGTTTTGGTCCATGGATGATTATATTTCCTACTACAAATATAAAATTCCGTGTCTTCCCAACGTTTCCTAAAATGTCTGCACAGCAATTTCTTTCCTTCAAAAAGAAGAACGAAAAAAAAAACATGGTCTTATATCTCAGTGAGGTAGGAACTCAATGTTGCTTTATACCTGAGCTTACTGCCCACCTGACCAAATGAATCAGCCTGATTAGCTGTCGAGTACAAACTGCTGAAAGCCCACCACAGAGCGGTCACCTTTACACTTAACAGCACAGGAAAATTACAATTGCAAAAAAAACATTTAGTCACTTACTCTAAAATAGCAAATCCAGTCATTGTCATGAGTGTTGCTTAACGCAATTTCATGCCCTCTCAGCCTTGTTCAGCTGCGTTTTCTCCTCGCTGTCTTTGCACAGGGGAAGGTGAATGATTAAAGCTGGCAGCCTTCCCCCAGCCAGCTGCCTCTAAGCCCCTAAAAGCACACAAGAAGTCGGCTGTCTTAGAGATGTCACCAAAGGAAAGGGACCAGCTGGGAGTGACCCTTTACAGCAGGGGTCCTCAAACTATGGCCCGCGGGCCACATGCAAATACAAATACTGTATTTGTTCCCGTTTTGTTTTTTCACTTCAAAATAAGATATATGCAGTGTGCATAGGAATTTGTTCATAGTTTTTTTTAAAACTATAATCTGGCCCTCCAACGGTCTGAGGGACAGTGAACTGGCCCCCTGTTTTAAAAGTTTGAGGACCCCTGCTTTACAGTCTTTGCCCAACAGCATTTACCCTGGGAGTAAGTAAACTGTAAATTGTACCTGGATTCCAAGTGTATCCTCTTTAGTGTACATTTGGATAGGATTCTGGTGATGTCATTATTGGAAATACAGGCACTCCCTTGTACTAAAGAAATCTGAATGTTTTCCCATGTGAACAATTAGATTTTGAGTTCCTAGAAAGCAAAAAAAAAATCTTACACAACTTTGAATCTTTCAAAAAACGAAACAAACCAAAAAATGAGTAGTGTCTCATAAGCACTCGTTGTTTAGAAACTTGGTTAAAAGAGAGAAAGGGAGAGAAGCAGCTAAGGATAATACAGTCACCCTTGCTTAGAGATTATTTTTGTTAACTGCCTAATTGTAACATAGAACAAATTATGTCCATTTTTAGAATTATCCACTTTTTCCCATAACAAAGAAAAATCAAACCTAAACCAGGAAGTTCTGAAATAACCATAAATAACCCAGCTAACCCAGTACACTTAAGAGACAGAAAATAAAAGACTGAACAAGAGTGAAAGGGCAACAGCTAGACCATCAATTTCATTTGCTACTTTGCATGGTTACAGCAGGGTTGGTCAAACTTGCCACTATTAACATTCTAGGCTAGATAAGTCTTCATTGTGGGGGCCGCCTAGGGCACTGGAGGATAGTTAATAGCTTTCCTGGCCTCTCCCACTTAGATACCAGAAGCATCGCTCCTGCAATTTTGATAACAACAACAACAAAAAAAAAATGGCTCCAAACATTGCCAAATGTCATCTAGATTCTAGATTCTAGAGGGTAACATGGGCCTGTTTGAGAACCATTGGTTTAGAGTTAACTTATACTTAGGGTGGACTCCTCAAAAGGATTAAAATGCACAATAGATTTTTAGATCACGGTCACATCCTATTCAGCTAACATTGTTCTGCATTTCACACCATTTGGGGGGAATCAAATTAAGAATGTAAAGCAGAGGGCAGTGATACTAAGCCCTCAATATCACAAACTCTTAGACCCTTACACATTCCTGAATTGGGCAAAACTCTTCTCAGCTCAGGCTTTCAAGTATTTCACATCTCTTAGGAGAAGGAATCTAACAGCTCTTCCAGGAAGAGTCCTAGAACTCAATCAATATGGACCACAGAAGTCTTGTCTATCCCTGCACCTGTGACTATGACTACACGAATGAATCATGCTGCCCTAGCTGTTTTGGTTCAGTGGATGGAACGTTGGCCTGCAGACCATGGGTTCAATTCTGGTCAAGGGCACGTGCCTGGGGTTGCAAGGTTGATTGCTGAAGTGGGGGCGGAAGCGAGTGGGGGGTGGGGAGGGGGTAATGCAAGAAGCAGCCCATCGATGATTCTCACTCATCGTTGATGTTTCTATCTCTCTCTCTCTCCCTCTCCCTTTCTCTCTGAAATCAATAAAAATATATGTGTTGTGTGTGTGTGTGTGTTTTTTTTTTTAAAAAGAATGAATCATGCTGACTCATTCAGGCCAACTGCAGCCATTCCTGGATTGAGGGTGGAGTGGGCGGAGGCGCAATGAATTGAACTGAAGAAAATCTGGGCGATATCTGGAAATGTGAGCAGGGAAATGAGTTACAGAAATGCTACTAATACTATCCACTACTGCAACTTGGTTTTCAATATTTATATTAAAATATGCTTTTATTTATTTTGTTTTTTTAATTTACTTTTATTTTTCAGAGTATTACAGATGTTCCCCACTTTCCTGCCTTTGTCCCCCCATCCAGGCCTTCACCACATCATTGTCTGTGTCCATTTGCTTTTAAAATAAATATTACAATGCAAACATATGTTGCTATTTGCAAGATAATTAAAGGATGAGTATTTTGAAATAAATATGAGTTGATAGTGTGCTGCTTTGATATTGTTCAGTAACAAACACAAGTTTGAAGTGCAAAATGATCATCTTTCTATCCTATATTTTATGTATGTAGCTGCATATTCTTTCCTGCTTTGAGATTATAGAAAGTGTTGTAAATCTGAGACCCTTTCTGAATGTAAGGCCCTGTCCAAATTGCAAAATAGCCAAAGGCTGCCTTCACCACCACCATCACTATAGATAGGGTTCCTACTCCTTTTGGTCCTTTTAGCTTTATTACTAACCTTTCGAAGGTAATAACACAATTAGAAAAAGGTACATATTCAAATGATGAAAGTAAATAAAAATATCACTCTGAAGAGTGTATTCCGAAAAGTAAACTCCCTGTTAGTGAGAACTACCTAATTTCCATGAAGGTGAGTACACACTGTGGTAAAGAGCTTCGGAGATTGGAAAAGGCTAACGTTAAGCTGAGCTCCCTGGAGGATTATAGAAGCAGTTTATTTTAAACATGCTAAAGCGTTAGGGTATTATCTTGCTAATAAGATGAGATCAAAGAGAAGTCAACAAACAGAACTCAGAAAACCGATGCTGTTTCAGGTTCAAAAGTTCAACAATGTGTGCCTTCGGGCTTCCTGCTGACTTCTGCTTGGGTTTCTACAAAGTGTTATGATTTTCCAGAGAGCTTGCCGAGAAGCCAACAAGGATTTCTTTGATATTTCTAAGCATAAAGGCACCCCCTAGCTTCCACGTGGACTATGTTCTAAGAGTTCAGGTTGCAAGTTATTTATTTAGGACACAGTTTGCATTTTCCCTGGAGACAATCAGATAGCTAAAGCGGCTGAAGCAAATCCTGTCCTGAAAATTTTGTAAAAGTGAACTGCCATACTGAACTCTTCCTGTGAAAAGGGGATTCAGAATTTCAGCTTCGAATGGCACTTCCCATCCATTTCCAGGGGCCAGAGGCCTGGGCTCCAATGGGGGGAAAACAAATATGAGGTATAGGAACTCTAAAAATGAAAGCCTATCAAACCCAGCCAGTAGGAAATACCCATCTCTCCTCACATTTCACCCTTTGCTTCCATAGTCCAGACCTTTCCCAACTTGGGATTTGAGAAGCTTGCTTTTCCAACTAACCATTTGTAGGACAATGCCTAACTCATCTTCTCAGCTTTTCTATTGTCATAAAAGAAATACAACCAGCACTTTCAGATTTAAAAAGGGGTATATTTTAGGCAAAGGTAGAGAGTTGCTACCTTTAACATTTTGTCTCTAACATTTTTTTACTTTGACTGATATGTAGATCTTTAAAATTGCCATGAATTCAAAAATATCTAACTTTTGTAATACTTAAGATAACAATAAGAAGAAGCCCCCTACTAGCCTTATAGACCTGAAATGGTTAATGAATCTTCCAAAATTCCCAGGCCTCTAAGAAGTAGTTTAAATACACAGGCGAATGTAGATAAGAATGCATTACTGCCCGGCCGGTGTGGCTCAGTGGTTTAACATTGACCCATGAACCAAGAGGTCCCAGATCTATTCCTGGTCAGGGCACATGCCCAGGTTTCAGGCTCTATCATCAGTAAGGGGCATGCAGGAGGCAGCTGACAGATGTTTCTCTTTCATCGATGTTTCTATCTCTCTATCCCTCACCCTTCCTCTAAAATCAATGAAAACATATTTTTTAAAAGCATTACCTATGTTTATAACTGGATTTTCAATAGTTGAAATTAATTTAATGTTGCTTAATTCATAGCTGAAAGTTCAAAATTGGATATTTGAAGTAACTGCAAATAGATATAATCAAACAAGTCCAGAACTGATTATGCAAGAGCATGAGAGACAGTTTGACAATGAGATGGAAAGAAATAGCCAAAATGAGACAAGAAATGACTGTCAGGTAGAGGGGGGAAAAAAGCTGAAGAACACTTATGCTGTACAAGAAAGAGAAAGAAGAAAGTGACTAAGAAAAACAATTGTTTTTCATAAAGACAGGAAGGGTGACTGAAAGAAAAAGGCATGATTTTTTTTTTCCTCTTCTCAAAGCAAATGGGTATTTGGCAAGCACTGTACAGATTTCCGAACTGTCAAAACAATGAGAACAAAGTAAATGGTTTAACTTGGCTCTCATCACTAGGATGAGGGGCAAGTATGCTTGGAATTGATGTAAGAACATCAAGGATGCTGCCCACATCACCAGCCAGCCCTCCTGGGCAGTGTTTTGGCCACTGAAAATCTGGAGTTTACTTTCTTAGGAGAAGTCATGGTTATATACCAACCACTGAGTTACTGTTATCAGTCTTTCATGTGAATAAGCACTAATGTTATTTTCTCAGGAAAGTGTTCAGACAAGTGCCTTGAATTAAAGAAATTCTCAGGTGTGCTACAAAAAGGACATGGACCAAGACTAACAGTCTATGAAACTGATCTGGGAAAATCATGTACGAGAGGACATGATACTGATCTAATGAAGTTGGAGAACACATTTCCTTCCCTATTCTAAAAACACTCCCCAGATTAAGTGCATATAATTATTTCAAGTCTGAAAAAATCTTGGGGAACTTACTATGAGACAACCAACTACTTTTTAAAATTTTCTCTTACATACAGAGCTTACATACAGGAGCAACGTATTGAAGCCAGCTTTCCATAGTCAACAAGAAGCTGGGATGAGATGGGAAAGGATTTATATATCTATTTTATTATTAGATGGAAACCGGCAAATGGCAATGTCTTAGGCTTTATCCCAGTAATTTTCGTTATGTAGTAATGGGCTTTTGGTTAAACCTTGGGGAAATGCAAGATTTAATTATTTCCTATAGCAATTTGATGTAGCTATAGGAAATAATTAAACATGCCGGTAAAGCTTGTTCTATTGCTGAATTTGTGACAACGATCATTTCTTTGCTCTCTGCTACCCTCAGTATAGAAATCCAACAACGACAACACTCTACGCTACTCTAACTGCTTAACCAGAAGAGGAAGAACCACTTTGCGTGAGTGGGAGGGGAGTGTCTGTGGTTGTTGGATTTTTGCACGGTGGTCAGCTGGTAGCCAGAAATCTCAGCCACAAACACAGCAGTGACATGGGCATCTAGTAGTTTATCTAAATAATGTTTAGTGTTTCATACTGTTTACGTTGCAGACAGTTTCATCGATATTGAAGATATCTCTGTGAAACAGACAAGCAGAGGTGTTGCCATTATTTGTTATATTTTTTTTTACTAAGCAATAATTTTATAAGAACTCAAGTATTGACAAAACATAAATTCAGAAATATATCTCTAATATTTAATTATCTAGATTATGGCTTGGTAATTTATTAGGGATGTAGCTCCTTATTAGGGATATAACTACTGTAAGTGGAGTTAAAAATCTAAAGAGTGTTATGGTGTGAGGAGAACCACAAAGTATTTCAACACGGTACCTAGAGGTCTGACTAAATGATTAATTAGATTTGTGACCCTAGGAAGGTCTTACTGCCTCTGGGCCTAAATGACTTCATCATAAAAACAGTGGAGTTGAACCAGATCTCCATCATATCTGCAGTACTGTATAATGAAGTGTTTTCAAGTCTAGACTTTGGAATAAGACTCTATTTCTTCTCGGTCAGTCAGCTGGGTGAACTTGAATAAGTTGTTTAATTTGTTGAGCCTCAGTTTCCATACCCCTAAAATGAGGGTAATAAAACATCCATCTTTTTCACCTGTTTAAGAAAATCACATGTAATAAATGTAAAATGTTTAGCATAGAACCTGGACTATACTACGTATCCAACAAATATTAGCTATCATTATTAGCAAATATGGTTCTAACCTCATGCTGTTAAAGAGCTTCTTTACTGGGCTTTTCTTGTTGGGTTGAACATGCTCCAGACTCTACAGGTGATCTAGACTCTGACAAGTCATCATGTAATGCTGCTTAGTTGTTAATAAAACTAGTGAGTAAAAGCTTATTTCATCAGCCCTCTCTGTCTCTCCTGTTCTGAAGGCGTGTAAGGGGGTCTGGCCAGAAGGAAGGCAAATATCCAGAAAAGCAAGAAGAGTGACTTAATCAAAGTCACAGCTGGTGTGAATGTCAGAGCTTTATCTACTGTTCCAAAAGTTTTTGGCTTGCAGCAATGTCCTTGGTCCAGGCTGCAGCTTGCCAACCCAAGTAATATTTCAAAGGTTGATTTAGATTTGGCTGCTCAAAGCATAGATCACTACTCCAACCTCCACGACATTTCCAGCCCAGGGCCCAGATTCTACCATCCTTAAAAGTTATAGCCATGAACAAAGCAGTGGCAGGCTGCTAAATTAAAATGGGAAAGGAATTATTACCCACAAGGAAGTATATCTTCATTATTTCACCAAATTTAGGTCACATTGATTTGGTGATATTTCCCGACGAGATCTGTATTTTAGCATCAGGGTAAAGGTTCAAAAGTGATCCAGTATGGTCCATGTCATCATACGGTCCAAGTGATGAACAGTGTTATATCCAGCTTTTCTAATATTCCTATTAAAATATCTATGAAGATTCAGAAGAAATAATCACGATAAACATAAAATAATAATAAACATAAATAATAATAACAAACATAATAATCATAAAGACTTAGACCCAATATTCAAATCAGAAACTGACTGAATTTTCATCATCTATCACAGTAAGGGATATAAATGAAAATGAGAATTAACGATAAACCCAGTGCGGTAGATACATGTTCCAAAGATGATTATCTCACCCGATGTAGTCTTACAATCTTATGTTGACGCTCCTTCCCTGAATACAGACCTCCTTAGCATGTGCTTTTAACACATAGAACAGAGAAGAAGAGAGTGAAGAAGAGAAACTGCATGATTTCCATGGATTGATTAGGAAAATCAACACTGCTTCCACTTCTCTCCCTTTCTCTCTCTTATTCTCTCTGTGTGTCCCCCTGGAATTCAACCACCACATTGTGAGAAAGCTCAGGTCACATAAGGAAGCCACTAGTTGGTTTTATGGTCAACAGCACCAGCTAAGGTTTAAACCAAGTCAGAATAATTAGCCACTAGATACATGAATGAGTGAATCTTCTGATGATTCCAGCCCTTTGACTTTGAGATGCCCCAGCTGATGCTGAATGGAGCAGAAATGAGCTACCCTAATAGGCCTGCCGAAATATTAAATTTGTAAGCAAAATAAATGTTATTGTAATTTTAGGCCACTAAGTTTTGGATTGGTTTGTTACACACCAATAGATAACACAAAGGCCACTCTCCCTCCATAGGCACAATTACTATCTTTAGAATATTACAACAGAAGCAATTTAATGGCATTCACTACTATTTACTCAGTTATTGTGATTAAATAGACATGGTGTTAATGATTTTGCCTGCAGTTTTTCATTTAATACCCTCAACAACACCATGAGGTAAGAGAATTTCAGAAAAGTTAAGAAATGGAAAGGCTTGTATTAAAAAAATACAAAGTAAATCCAAGAGCAATATATTGTGAAAAAAACAAAAGTTGAAAATATTGTGTGTAATATTTAGGGTAGGGTAAAAAAAACTTAAAGTTTCAGTCATTTAATAAAAGCTATCAATTGCATATGCCATAATCTAATCACATGGTGATGGGGGTTGGGAGGGCTCTGCTTCACAATTTTGGCTCCTTCCATTTTATGATACCACCACCTTGAACACATAAACTAAAAGGATGACCTACAATACGAAGAGAATAAACAATTGTTCAGGGGTGATTTTTGTGGTGTAGAAATAGCAGCTGTAAATAACATTTCTGCCCATATTCCTTTAACAGCAGCCAGTCATAAAGCTTTATCCATTGCAAATTGGCTAGAAAAATTAGTCCATCAGCATGCCCAAAAAGAAAAAGAGATGGGTTTGGTGAACATATACCATTATCTCTGCCACAATTCTCCTTTATAGTCAAGAAATATCTCTTTAGCTTTTTATCCCATACTAATCTACACCCAAGGAAAACTCAGTCCTAAGCATTTATTGCAATCAGTTGAAAGTTCAAGGACTCTTGATGATGCAAAGTCCTCTTCAACTTGCCTCCTGTTGCTTCTCATGGTCTTGTGACTAATGAACAACAAAAACAAACAAACAAAAAAAGAGAAATTATTGGCTTCCTTCTGACATTGTCTGCTTAGTGGTAGGACAGAGATAATGTAACTGCAATAAATCTTCCCATTCAGAAAAGGGAAAAAACTGGAAACCACAGAGCAGTTATCGGTATATAGCAATTCTAAAATTCTACTGGACAAACCTGATTCTGTGCTTTGGAAAGGACATCTTCATCTATGGTTCTTTTGATTCCTGGGCTTCTGAGTTGGAGACATGGTTCTCCCATGTCAAAATCCTCCATAGCCATACTTAAAATAAACTTTGGAAATTCTGCCCACCCTGGAAGTGAAAAATTTCCAAAACCTACTTTCTGCTCATTGAAAGCTGACATTCCAATAGTTGATTTAAAGTTTAGTAAGATGATTTTAGTCCTGGCATATTGTTTTCTTATTCTAATTAGTATGAAGTACAACAAACATACTCAAAGTCATTTCATGGATATAGTTCCCAAATGAGATGTGTTAATTTGCTTTTCTGCCAACAGGCCAATCCAACCTTAATTGCTGCTTCCTTGAGGCTATCAGATTTGGCTAGGAAGATTATTTTCTTTTCTTTTTTTTTTCTTTTCTTTTTTAAAATATATTTTATTGTTTTTTTTTCAGAGAGGAAGAGAGAGGGATAGAGAGTTAGAAACATCGATGAGAGAGAAACATCGATCAGTTGCCTCTTGCACATCTCCTACTGGGGATATGCCCACAACCAAGGCACATGCCCTTGGCTGGAATCGAACCTGGGACCTTTCAGTCCGCAGGCTGATGCTCTATCCACTGAGCCAAACCGGTTAGGGCAAGGAAGATTATTTTCAATAGAATTCTGTGTCTCACCAGCTTTTCTCAGTCATATTTGGTATCAAATCTTATCTCCAAATCTTACCTGAGCTAGCAACAGTCAACTTTTCCAACTCTTCAAAGACCTTTTTTCTGGATTTTTCTCTATGTCCATTTATTTGTGCTTTTAGGTTAGTCAAGTCTTTCCTGAGGTTACCTATATATTTGCCAACATCAATTAATACCAGCCACATACACTAACAGTTCATTATTTTAATTCACTTCCCATAGACACATTGGCTGAACAGGCATATGGTCTGCCTCCCAATATGGCAGATTTTTCAACTTGTGCTGTCAGTGAATTATATGAATTGACATATTTCCAGCCTTCAATACCTGTTTCTTTGAAGTCTGTCACCAAATGCTTGCCATTGCTATGTAGTTTAGATTTTTATGTAGCGACAGACCACTTCTGAATAAATTAAAAGAAGTTTGTTGCTTTAAAAAAAAAAATCTGTTTCATTGTCTGACCTAAATATGAAGATCTACAAAGTGGACCAGACATAAGAAATGGATTTGGTAAGCTTCTGACCAATATTTTTCAGTTAGAGAGAGCTCATGCATCTGTTGCTCTTAGAAAGTTCATAGTCTAGACAAGAAAGATAAAGCAAGGAACTGATCCAATCATAATAAGGTGGGAATTATTACCAGCAACAAATGTCTTTGAAACAGACATTGAAGACTGTGATCTGGACAACTGGAACAACTGTATTCAAGGCCTTAATACCTGGTGATAGAAACTGAAGACAAAATTGGATGGATCATCAGAAAGTAGAATCACAATAACCATGTTTCAATTTAAAGCATGTAAATTTTTAAGTATTTGTTACAAGTTTTTATCACATTCTTACATCAATCTTAAAATTCAAGATCAGTTCTAAACCTATACATGGGTTAATCTGCTGAGTTTGGATGGATATAGAGACGGAAACCAAAACATTATATTAGCGAGCCTAAAAAAAAATATATCAGAGATGAAAATTAGAGGGAAGAGAAGATGCATGGAAGATGGAACAGGTGCTCAAATTTCTCCAGTTTCTGAATTTTTGAAAACTTTTGAAAATTTACTAATGCTGGAGACCCAGAGGTGATTAAGAAACATGATGCTTACTCCAAGGAAGAGCTTACACTTAATTGCAAGGCAAAGACTTGCATCTGAGGAGGTATTATCCAACCCCACAGAGTCCGCCTGTCTCATCATTTCCCCGCTGGTGTTCTCCTATACATATTTCATTTAAATCAGAGTCGCCAAAATTTTGACAAGAACAGTTAAAGAGCATTAGAAAGCGTCACAACATTCCAAAGGGTACAAACTCTTATAATGAGGCAAGCTGTAGTAAATACAAAATAATTGTTAATGCTTTGAATTCCCAGTCCAGCTCTTGCTACAGAGAAATATTCTTCTCTCGCCGGGGCATCCAAGTTTTTTGCCATTAACATTTGTTCCACTAATTAAAAACAAATGTGCATCAAAATAATAACTTGCAGTAAATAGGTCTATTTCATTCCGTATTTTATGAATGATATTACATTCTCATATGCTGTGGCTTGCAATAATCATGTAATCTATTCTACATCAGTAAATAGTAATTTATTCTTCTGAAGCTTTAGTATGATTCATTTTGCCAGTAGTTTAATTACCCATTAGTTAATGCTTTGCTGCTGCTGACCTCAGTATATTTTGGGGTAAAGCTTTCTATCGCATTTATAGGTCACAAAAATGCCAACAATGTTCATTATGGTCATTTCCCAAACTACCTGACAGCAAAATGTTTTCCCTCAACTCATTTGTATGTATATCCCTAAATTAATGCTTCACCACATGTCAAAGTATGGTGAAATTCTTGTCACTTTACATGCAGCATGACATTTACATGAGCAATGCACACAGGACTCTATCCTGTGGCTTAAAGGCATACAAACCGTAAACCTGGAACCAAATATCTGCAGACTGAAACGCATGAGGGAAATTAGAAAAGTGAGAATATTTGCAGAAGTTGAAAATGCCCTTCTCTACCATCCTGAAAGGCATCATGAATACTAATTGCTGTCAGTAAATAGACCTTTTAAAACTAGAATAAAAACTCTTGTAGGGGTATTTTTAGAATGGGATTTTGTGTATAGGAATCAGTCCTCACCTGAAAGACAGATGAGGACTGGTCTTTAAATCCTAATAGGTCTTTAAAAGATTCTTAAAGGCTCAAAAATGGAGAGGTACATAAATCCATTATATGAGAGAAGTCCTGTCTGGAGATGAAGGCATTGGAATGATGCCATTTGACTATTCAGGGCATAAACATGCACTGAAAAAATAAGAGTTCAATTAACATAAATCAAAAATTTTAGGTCCAAACTGATTTCTTGGTAAGGAACAACAAAGTGCTTTTTGCCATAAGGTTGATTTACATGAGATCCAGAATGTCCCAATAGCCTCTCTTTATTTCTTAAGTACAACCAGAGCATAGGGTGTAGGGTTTAAGAGTGTAAGCTGTGGAGCTAGGTCATTGGGGTTTGCATCTTTGCTCTTCCCCAACTCATTGTGACACTTGGGGCAAATGATCTAATCTCTATGTTGCTGGAGTTTCCTCATTTAGGAAGTGGGGTAGGGCTTATAACAATAATGACATCATGGGTTTTTATGAAGATTAAATAGTTTAAAACATGCAAGGCAGTTTAGAATGATGCCTGACACATAATAACTATTTGCTGCATTTATCATGAGCAATGAAAAAATTCATTAAAGATTAGTTAATTTTTGCCCTGGCCAGTGTTCCCATTGGTTAGGGTGTCAGCCCGAGCACTGAAGGGTCTCAGGTTCCATTCCCAGTCAAGGGCACGATGTACCTGGGTTGCGGGTTCAAGCCTTGGCCATGGTTGGGGTGTGTGTGGGAGGCAACCAATCTCTCTCTCTCACTCTCTCTCTCTCTCTTTCCTTCCCACTCTCCCTTCCACTCTCTCTGAAAATAAATGGCAAAAAATATATCCTCGGGTGAAGATTAACAAAAATAATTAGTTATTTCTTGTTTTCCTAATGTACAATGAGATAACATCAGAGATGTAAAGTGACTTCCAAGGTACACAGCTGCTTGCTTAGTGGCCAATACAGTCCCCTGAATTCCAGATCCCATTTACCTGTTAACCTCCTCCTGAAACTTCCAACACAAATAGAAATAAAAACCTGGATTTCAGCAACATTGTTAATTTTCAATTATATTCGTATTCAAACCATTACTGGCTAGTCCTACCCTGCAAATAAATTGTAGTCATTTCCCAACTCACAAAATTACTTCAAGCCTCCCTGTCCTTCACTTAGAAATGTCTGAAAATCTTTTTGTAACTGAAATGCAATCAATTAAAACTTGGACAAGGCTCCAGATCACATTTTCCTAGGACCTTGCCAAGCATCAACATTTACTCTGAGAAGCACTAAACTTCCAAGGCCATGGCTATTAGAGCTACGTTTTGAAGCCCAATCTTCAATCAGTGCTTGTGTATTAGGAATTAAAACTCCAAGCTCTACAACTTCGCATTGCATGCAAATGAGACCAGGACAAGATGTTAACAGACCATTCACCCTGAAAATATCTGACCCCAGAATGTCTGACCATAAAGACACCCTACAGATAAAGCCGAACAGTACAAAGCCAGGCAAAAATGACAGATATCTGGCTCCTAGTCTTGGGTGCATCTCCAATGAGCTCTCTGTCAAACAATAGGATTGGAATAAGTGATAAACAGATCTTTAAAGATTAAGATTTCCTGCACTCCAGAGGGTTGCTTTTGTTTTTCTGTTGAGAGCATATGTCTAATTTAAAACTATGTTTCTACTTGAGGATCTCACATATCTTTCTCATGTATCTTAAACATAATGGTTTTCTCTAAGAAAGGAAATAATATATGGCTCTCCAAGCAGGAATTAGCTTAAAAATAATCATCTAATAAAGCGAACTAGTATGCAGAACACTCATTCGCTGAGGTTTTCACACAGGAACCTTTAGAACCCCTAACTAGATAAGAGAGAATATTTAATTTTGCTGATAAAATTAGATCAATTTATTAGTCAGCTATGCAATTGATATATTTTGTACATGAGGGAATATCAGCTAAATGATCTTAAAGAAATATTTTTGAAATAGGAGGCATTGCTAGATTTTCTTGGGGTGGGGATGGGGGGGATGAAAAGGCAAAACAATTGTAAATTGTTTTAAAATTTATTGCATGTCTTTATAGCATTGGTGAAATATTTGCCATTTATCAAAATTATTAAGATGAAGTCATTAACCTTGTGACAGTTTGACAACTATTCTTTGCTTATGTTTTCAAAAATGACAGAATCTCTTTAGAAACTGTTTCCCTTTTGTGTGCAATTGAACTACTATATTTCAAACATATTCAAATGCTCCTGAATGGTCTATGTTGCTAATTCTGGGCGTATTCTTTTCTGCAATAGTGCAATGTTGCTAAGGTAATTCCATTGAAGCCACACTCAAAAGGAATTGAGGAAAATTAAGAAGGAAATAAATTATATTTTTATATTCAAAAAATTATACATATAGATATATCCTGTTATAATTCAGACACTGATGGCAAAACTGAGCAAATTTATAGTGATATATGCCTTCTGACGTGCTCCAGGGAGGAGAGAATAATAGAGATTATGGAGAACAAAACAAGAGAGAGAGAAACAGCTAAATTTTCCATAAATATGTTATAATAGATTAATGATGATAAAGCCTGTGAGAAATTGAGAACTAGACAAGATTAAAATATTTTAAATAAGTAGTATGGAAATGTTTCCAAATATTTATAACCTGCATGCTAACAAAAATTAAAGGTTTACTATTAAGCCCAAAGATGTATTTGAGTGCTAATCCTATCTAATAATAGACAAACATAGTAATTGACCGTACCTTCAATACACCTCCCATTGGCTAATCAGTGAGATATGCAAATTAACTGCAAACAAAGATGGCGGCTAATTTGCATTGTGCAGGCAGGGCAGGGCAGCGCCATCCCACCTGCCACGCCTCCATCCGGGCCTGCTATCTGCAACCCGGGGCGGCGCCCCAACCCCCGGATCAGCTCTGCCGTGTGTGCGACTCGGGGTGGCACCCCAACCCCTGGATCGGCCCTGCCATGTGCGCAACCCGGGGAGGCGAGGCAGGCACCGAGGTATCGGGCCTGCCATCTGCCACCCAGGAGCGGGCCTAAGCCAGCAGGTGGTATCTCCCGAGGATTCCCAGACTGTGAGAGGGCACAAGTCG
Source organism: Myotis myotis (assembly GCF_014108235.1). Lineage (NCBI taxonomy): Eukaryota > Metazoa > Chordata > Mammalia > Chiroptera > Vespertilionidae > Myotis > Myotis myotis. The sequence continues at coordinate 132,241,901 of NW_023416324.1, read as the reverse complement.
GGCTGAGGGACAACCTCCCACACCTCCTTCCCTGCCAGTGCACAAATTTTTGTGCACCAGGCCTCTAATATATATATATATATATATATATATATATAGCTAATATGATAAGTATCTATCCGACCAGTCGCTATGAAGCATACTGACCACCAGGGGGCAGACTGTCCACACAGGAGCTGCCGTTACGCACACTGGCCATTTGCGGAGAAATGGCACCATGGACCTGGTGCCCACAAAGCAACACTCGGCGTCCCCCAAGTGGGACACAACCCCCACCACCACCCCAGAGCAACACCCCACCAAATACAGCCAACGCTGCCAAGACACCATGGCACAAAATGCAGCCCACAGTCCAGCCCAGAAATGGTGGCTGTGGGCACTGGGTAATGACATCACATAGCAACGCCCAGCTTTCTTTCCCTAGCAACTAGCCTCCTTGGAGTTTCTTCAGCCTAGGAACATGACTTGCTTTATAGCCAGGTGCAAACATTTTACACTTTAACCAAATGTCTGTGAAGCATTTTCTCAAGCCTCATCTCATTTGATCCTCACAAAAGTCCTGGAGTAGGTAGATAGAAGACTCGGTAGAATCCTATTTTCTTTTCATTAGCCAGAAAACGGAGATTTAGAAAGCTTAGAAACTTGACCCGACTGAAAAGAAGTAAGAAATTGTGGACCTTGAAAATGACTTCAGTGTTCTCACTGCACAGAATATAGTCAAACACTGCTGCAATTAAATATTTTACCCTTTGTTCTCCCTGCGTGATCTACAATAATAATCTGCTTTGTGGTGATATTTACCTGAAAGAGAAGTTGGAGTGCTTCACTAGGCTGGAAAAGGTTTAGTTAATCAGAAAGCAGGTCTAATTAAGCAAGTTTGTTTTATATATATAAAAGGCTAAGTTGACCCATGCATGTGTGATACATATAAAGCTCTTGCTGGCGCCAATCGCACGCATGTGTTTAAATCTGTCATTGCTGATAATGAATTTGGTTGAAACCTCTATTATAGAGAAAGGGCAAATAGCTATATAAAAATATTTCTTCTAATTAATTTCCTTTCCATGTACATGAATCCATGCAATGGGCCACTAGTATTTTATAAACCTAGAATAGAATAAACTTGGAAATTAAGCATCCCTTTGAGGCATTGCTTTGATATCTTAACCTGGGATACAAAGAGTACTTACCTATTTTTCAAATGTTTAATTTATGCCTGGACAGTGTGACTTAGCTGGTTGAGTGTTGTCCCATGCACCAAGAGGTCACCAGGCTTGATCCCCAGTAGCGGGCATGAAGGAGACAGCCAATCCATGTTTTTCCCTCTTATAAGGACAGCAGTCATATCAGATTAAGGCCCACCCATATGACCTTATTTAGCCTTAATTATGTCTTCGAAGGTCCTATCTCCAAAGATAGTCAGAATCTGAGGTGTACTAAGTGTTAGACCTTAAATGTATGAATGGGGGCATGCGGGCACACTTCAGTTCATAACAGAAACTATGCTTCTACAATCACTGCTTTTTTCACCTACCCCGTGTCTTCATGACAATGTTCAGCAAGCTAAATGATCACTTTGGGATGGGATTTACTGTAGGGAGGACCAATACCTTACTCAGAAAGTGTTGTAGCAGTACAGAGGCTCATCCACTCAATTATTCTTTGTCTTACGGCCAGCGTGTGACAGTTTTATTTGCTGTTAAGGAAACTGAGAACTTTAGATTTATTACTTAGTTGTGATAAATTTAGACTATCCCTGAGACTAAAGCATTTGAATTGGGGAGAGGCCAGAAACATCAAGACTGGTTAGAGTACTGACAGTAGCTAAAGAAATGGCTACGGGCAGATTCCAGAGCAATTAGTGGACAGCTTGTTGGGCTTTCTGAGAACTTGCAGAAGCAGGAAGTGAAGAAGATGCAGTGACGGTGGGCTTGGAAGGAGCCTAGGGAAGTTAGCCCTGAGATCCAGGGAAGACCAGAGCTCAGCTCCTTTGCAGAGGAGTCCACAGTGTGGCAATGGGCTGTTAGACAAAAGGAAATATGAGTTTAAGAGTCAAAACAGAAATAAATCTGGACACACTGGTTTCAGAATGATGTTTCATGAAGCCCTGGGGTTCTATAGAGGAGAACAAAGGGAGTGGGCTGGGCACCCTTCATCACCAAGACAGCTCTGCTTTCTTGCTCTGGTAGGAATTTATTTGAAATAGGATTTGTTCCTACTGTCCCTCTCAAATGTCAAAAACCACTAGACTATACAATGATTAAATACACTTTCCTTTAAACATTCTGAAATTCCGAGTCTGAAAATATATTTAAAGACCTAAATCAGAATTTTCCGTGAGTCATGATACAGCCCTTTTCAATAAAGATTTCTTAAAATTTCTGTTGGTTGACTATCTGGTCTGATATTGATCTTAAATTTACAATGATCATCTCTATATTCGTGATGAAAAATGGGAGTTTAGAAAATAGATGTATTTTCATAAAGAGCACAATTTGTAAATAATATATTTTCTCTCTTAATTATCAGATTAAGAAAAAAACATTGTTTAAAATGTTTTACAGGTAAAATCAAGTTAATAGAATTTTCAGTGCAGTAGGAGTAGATATGGTAAAGGTAAGGGGTAGCTTGACCTTTATAATAACCATGGAGTTTTGAAGTGGGGACAATGCTAGAAAATAACAAACCTTTGTGAGTTGGGAGGTGTGTGTGGCTGGGGGCAGTATAGTAAACATGAGAAGATCTGGAGGGGTTCTCTGGGTTTGGGGAGGAGGAGGTCTGTGAAGCAGATTAGCACAGAGTAAACAGTTTCCTCCCAGAGCTATTACCCAAAAGATAGATTCCACTTCCCCATTATAATCCTGGGCTCAGAAAAATTCTTTTGATTCACCATATCCTAAGAAGCCTGAATCTTTCTAACAGATGACAAAGAATATAACTTTTTCCTTTCCACAAAGAACATAAAATGCAATTCAAAAAAGAAAACAATGATCTTAAATGTTGACCTCAGATGAAATAGCTCAGAAAGAAAGGAAGAAATAAGAAAGCGCCATTAAAATATTAAATATAACATATCTTAATAGTCATACACATACACACTCACAGTTTCTAAATATTAGCAGTGTAGGGTATATTTCTACCTTGTCCCTCACGTATAGATAGGAGGGAGGGAGGGAGGGAGAGAGAGAGAGAGAGAACAGATCCAATAACATGTAAAAGATAACCAAGTGAAAAACTACTGTTGGATACTACATAATTCCTACTTGAAAGTGAATGTCAGATTGCTGCAAAACTAGTTCCTAAAAAGCTCACACTACAAAACTGGCATTTCATCCTAATTGAGCTTTCAAGACAACAGAACATTTTCAGTCTGATTTCTATTTTATACATTTACTTTTCCTCTGCATTTTTAATATGTGGAGATATTGTGAAATTAATAAGATCAACAATATCAATGTCTGTGGTCAAACTACTAACCAATTAGTGTTTAAACTATAGAATGAATGTTTAAATTGCCTTTCCCATGTACTCCTGACTACCAGAAAGTGTCAGCCTGTGAGCCTATTTCTTCTCCCATTAGATTTTATGCCAGCTACTAATTTATCTATGAAGATTGCTAGCATGTTTTGAAGTTACATAATTAACCCTGCACTAGTGGGTGATGCTTAGAAATATAGATCTTGAATTTATTTTTAATAAATTAAAGTTCAGTGGGAGAAGTGAAGATTACACTCAGCCTTGTTGAGTACCGTATGGCATTGATTAGGCTCCATCCACAAATTGAACCAGGTTCTCCCACTGCATAAATCCATAGATTTTTCTACAGCAAGCAAGGACACTGAGAATACTTGAATTGGTAATTCTTTTCAAATACAGTCTTCTTAGTATTTTAATCATTTTAATATTTGAAAGCATCACTAACATCTTCCTTGTGAACATAGTGCTCACTTTTCCCTCTGCTTTCTCACCCTTTCTCTCACCCACAGTCCTTCTGTCCAAGCAGCCTTCAGAGAATAAAGAAGACTTAAAATTGTAGTTTGAAGGATGGACAAACGCATGCTACTATGCCTCATTGAGGACACTGGGGAACCACAGTATCAACAGAGTATCAGTCAGAGGCTCTTCCAGAATTTCTGCACAGAACTGGGTTACAACAGGCCCCGGGAAAAGGACTGGAAAGCTTACATTAAGGCGGTAATTACATAGTGATTAATTATTGATTTTCCCGGGCTCCTGACTGATGCTGATGGAGATTTTAAGATTCTCCCACTCCTCAGACCACCTCTATTGCTACCACTATCTTCCCAAATGCAAGCATCACATGCCAGTGAGAACCTGTGGCAGAGTTCGCCAAATGACGGAGTGAAAGCCTAGAGAAGGTCAGGGCCTTGGCAATGAACAAGCCAATCGAGAAAGTGGGGTGGTTACAATTAGAACTGTGATTGGTGCCTCCCTAGAAAAGCCCAGGATAGAGTGAGTATATAAGAAAACCTAACCTGTGTTAGGAAGTCGGGGTAGAATTTTCTAAGAAAGTTTAGACCTAAGCAGTTTTAATTTTTCTGTATATTATCCATGTTAACCAAATGCAAATGAGTCAATTCATTGACTTAACAAACTTTTCTCAAACCCCTACTATGCGTGCTGGGGATTCAGCAGTAAATTAAACAGACAAAAATCCCGAGTAGCTCCATGCAATTTAAATTCTGAACTAAATGACAAAGAAATTAATCAGGGGGGTATGGGTTTAGTGCTCATCGTTAATGAAACAGATAATGAGAAGGAGGCAGATGCATTCTGTGGGATACTTTGCAGCAGTTAGAAACAATTAAAATGGTTTATTGAAACATGGATAGATGTCTTAAAACACAGTATTGAGTACAAAGAGTTAGATATAAATGAGCTCTAAAACATAATACCAGCAACGTAAATTAAAAACCCCTCCCACGTGAAACAACGCTATCCCATAGTGCAAGGTCTTGTACATATCCACCTGTCAGAGTGGGTGCCTGTGAGAGGAGGGGGTGGAAAATAGAGTCAAGGATAAAGAGGGAAGCAACAATAAACCAAACAAAAATTAGTTTTTACAAAAATTGATGGTAAACGTGTCCCAAGAAATTTGGAATATCATTACTACATTAATTCTTTGAATTCAACATTCTAAACACAACAGGAAAAAAGAGAGAGAGAAGAAATATCATTGTTTCCTATTTCATATATCTTCTTCACTTTAGTTACTTTGTAATAAATATACTTTTAAAATATACAATAATATGACCACATAGTTTTCATTTCCCCTTTTACAACATGTGAGGAACTGGCCAAAAATTAAATTCAAAACACACTTGCAAAGAGCGGGTCTTTCAGGTTCCGTGCAGATAAAATAGAGGGATGCAAACTGAGCGCACTTCTTAGAGGCGGGCCTTAACTGGTACAGTGTGTTTGTTATGCACAGATCACCTTCCAAAGTGATGGTATTGCTCCTTCATCTACAAAGTGTCGCAGTTATTCCCAAGGAGAACAGAGGTCTATTATCTAAATTATTCAAAAAATGTAAGCCGATATTCTTAATTACCTCGATCATTCATAGAAATTCTATTCTGTGGGCCTCTCTAAATAAAGATGCCTCCAGCATGCATGTGTGCGTGATTGCTCTGTCTGTGCTTTCTCTGTGAGCAGGAGCGGATTCAGCTGCAGTTCTCTGGGCTGCTCGGGGAAAGCTAGACGCGCCGCACACTCTGCGGTGGGATCTTAAAGCTGGGTCGTTTTGAGCTCTATTTCCTGGACAGCGTTCTCCTTCCTGGGGTTACAGGTTCACCACTTCGTTGAATTCGCACAACCCTTAATGAGATGTAGGAAAATTACTCTGCCCCTAACTGGTTGGAGGATTGGAATTCCTCTTGCCTTCCTATAAGTTAGGCATAAATATCTATTGCCTCTTTAGTTAGTTCCTCATCCTCTTTTACAGTTGATTAAAGATGCAAAAGATTGATGTTGAAAAAGGCTGATTCTGCCACACACAAAAAATTCCATTTCCTCTCATTTGATTTTAGATCTAAAAGTCTTTGAACGGTATAAATACTCTAACAAGATTTCCCCTTCCTTTTCCTGTGGGATTCGTGCCTATGGATTCTGAAATTAGGAAAGAGAAACCAGCAGAAAGGAAAACAAAAGGACCTGAGAAACCTCATCTTGAAAGGTATCCCGGTAAGTCTCAGAAGCAGCTGGCCCACATGAACAGTTCTCAAGTCAAGCTTTCTGGCCTTAGAGTCACCTCACATTCTTAAAATAGTTATCAGAGACTCCATGAGCCTTTATTTATGTGAGGTATATCCAGCCAAAACTAAAGCTGAGAAGTTTTTAAAACACAAGAATGCACCAGCATGCATCCCATTAGCTGTCAGAGCAATGATGTCACCACACTTCATGTAGCCCCTGGAAAGCTCTACTGTAAACTGGTATGAGAATGAGAGTGAAAAAGACAACACCCTTGCTTTGTTATGAAGAGATTTTTGGCCTTGAAAATTCCCTGAAAGTGTTTTAACGACCTGCAGGAGTCCACAGATCACATTTTAAGAACCACTCTTCTGAATGGATTAATTGCTGAGATATATTACTATAGGAGTTATATAGCTTTACATATAAGAATGTGAATATTTTCCCCCCAAAGTGTTTAGGGCAGGATCAGATAGAAGCCAAATATGAAACTTGCTTAGGACACTGTGAAATAATAGAGAAAATATATATTGGTTTCTGCCCCTGGTTCCTGACACAGAGCTCCTAAAACCCTTTATAATTTCCTGAATAATAAGAGCATTAGGGACATCTTTTATTGTGGTATTTGGTCTTTGAGTCTGGTTCCTGGTTTCTAACACAGAGCTCCTAAATCTCTTGGAATTTCCTGGGTGATAGGCATATCTTTTGTTCGAATGTGACTCCGGTTGGGCTCCTGGTGGCTCCAGGATGGGGACTAGTAGGTTATCAGAGAGACTAATCCATGATTAATAGCTTGGAACTTTCTGCCCCACCCATTATCCTCCAGGAAGAGGAGAGAGGTTGGAGAGAGTTAACATTAATTGTGCATTTGTGATGAATCCTCATCCCCATAGAAGTCCCAAAAGTACAAATGTTTTAGAGCTTCCTGCAAATATTTATCCTGTTCTAAACACATCTCATGTGGGAAGAGAATGGGGCATATTGTAATGAGGACAACATTGGGGGGAAAGGTAGGGGCCTTCATAGAACTTGGATTCCAGTTCCGTTTCTACCATTCTAGTTATTCCTGTTTCTACCATGAAACAGCATTACCTTAGTGCAGGGCTTCTCACTCTCAGGAGTGTTGACATTATGGTCTGGGTAACACATTGTTGAGGGGGCTGTCCTGCGTATTGTACAAGGTTTCCCCAACCTCTGCCCCCGCCCCGTTATGTTAACTAGACATGTCTCTACCAGGGGTGGGCAAACTTTTTGACTCGAGGGCCACAATGGGTTCTTAAACTGGACCGGAGGGCCGAAACAAAAGCATGGATGGAGTGTTTGTGTGAACTAATATAAATTCAAAGTAAACATCATTACATAAAAGGGTACGGTCTTTTTTTTTTTAGTTTTATTCATTTCAAATGGGCTGGATCCAGCCCGCAGGCCGTAGTTTGCCCACGGCTGCTAGACATTGCCAATGTCCCCTGGGGGTAAATTGTCCCCATTTGAGAGCCCCTGAGTTAGTGAAATGGGTTTAATCCTCTTTTATAAACTGAAGAGATCATAATATCTATGTCATAGTGTTGTAAAAATTAAATGACTATACGTTTTAAATTGTTCTACAGATATTTACTGGCATTGACTAACTCATTCATAAATAATAGTTCTTCCTCTATTTAACCACTTGCTTGGGATTTTTCTAACTCATCTAAACCACAGACACTAATTAAATATTTTCTCTAGTATTTGCAGCTGTAATTTAATCTTTTTTATTCCCAAGATCAGGTAAATAATCTTGGACTGTGCTCTTCTTCCAAGAACAGAGTCACATTTTCCATTCAACAGTTATTCCACTGGTTACAGCACAATATTCAATATAAAAACATTTAGCTTTAGGACACTCGCTGGGGTAGACGTCCGCCACCGAATTTGACAGCACCTTTTACATTTGGGTAGCTCTTCCCCGTAATATGCATTACAGTTGAGTGGAGGATGATCTACAATAGTGAGAAATGATCTGGACAAGCTTCTGATTAGCAGGAGATTCCAAACAGCAGTGTCTCTGCCAAACAAGTATCAGCAGAATCCAACCTCCCAACCTTGTACCTGCTCACTGGAGCTGCCTAACTGGCAGGGCTCTGACATGCCCTGCATTAGTTAAGATTTCAAACAAAGACTGTTTGATAATAAATTCGCTTTTTTCAGAGATCAATCTGTATTGGCCCTTCCAAAACCACCTTGGCATCAATCCCAGGATATAATGTATGCCTAATAAGCAAGTAAGCTTTTCAATTATTCCCTCTCCCCCAAATCTCACACTCTGTGTTTTGACTATCTTGCTGCCAAATCCCAGAAACCTAAAGCTAGGTAGGGGAGGGAGGGGGATTTGTAAAGAGACAGTCAATGCTACACAACAATTTGGGGAAAATGTGAGCACTTCTACGTGATTCAATTGTGTTCACTGATTGATATGCACTGTCATTCTAATCTAAACCCTCCTTCCACAAGTCTGAGTACCTGTGAGTAGTGTCCTATGGGCAGCTGCACTTCTTTCATTTCTTCTCTGCACTCCCATTTTACCCAGAGTCCCCCCCATTCAACTCCACCCCCCTCTATCCATGGTGGAGAAGTTCCTGAGTTAAGCGGGGAGCTTCAGCTTCTCCTGAATAAGGCAAATGCTCAGCTCAGAACAAAAGCCCTCTGTGATCCTTCATCAAGGGGCTTCGCCTGCCTTCTCTCCCTGCAGATCCACAGTCCTCTCTCCAGTCTTACTTCTAACTTATGTTCTGCTCATTTCTTTCCTCTGAACTTTTTTACAATTATGGGCCAAAGGAATTGCATATGAGGAAAAAAAAAAAACTCCTATAATGATACAACTCACCCTTTCAAAAGTAAGCTGCTTTATTAGTGTTTTTTTTCTAGTATTTTGTTAACAATTAATCATTTACTAGACCCACTAACATATTAAGAATGTTGGATATTTCTAGTTTAATAAGTTGTTATTCACATTTTTTCTAAATAACCTACTTTTGGAAAAGAGGTTTTTCAAAGAGTGACTGCAATTCTCTCTTCTCTCCTCACCCCAACCCCATGCCCTTCTTGGAATCACTCCTGGGATGTCCTATAAACCTGTAAATACAATCACACTTACCTATCTCATTAAGAATTTAGGTTAAAACTAAATTTCATTATAATAGCACCAAGTAGATATTTAGAAGTTAGAACCAATGTCCTCATAGGAGAGACTCTGAGGATGCTGTGAAAAGCTAGTAAGATAATGTAGGTTGACGTATCTAGCAATACATATATAGCTATATCTATAATATTTGAATATTTTGGTTCCTATAGAAATTTGACACAAAAGGAGTGTAGGACAGACAACAAAAGAACTTTTGATAATTAGCAAGGAGAAGGATAATGTTGGGACCGAAGAACTATTATTCTCACTTTCCATCTTCTGGACACCAAAGAAAAATCACTGTCCACAGTAAGCTCTGATGTGGAGATTTGAGACATTCCAGGTATAGGAATTTATAAAAGAAAGAAAGAAAGCAAAAAGGATTACAGGCAAGCAGTAGGAAACTGATGACAGCTTGCCTCTGCACTGCCCGGGGGATGAGTAGGCAGTCTAATAAGAAGCCTCACAGGGTGTCACTCATTAGCTTTGTGGGATAAACTTCTCCCCAGGCTCTGGCCTTCGGCCAGGCTCCTTATTTTCGTCAGGACATCAAGAGTAGATTCATCGCTCTGGGCCAGATTCTTATTAACAAGTTTATGAAGATGATACATAAAACCAGAATGCCAATACGTTATTCTGTGTAATGGATTGGATATCATGGCAATTTAGCTCAGTTGGAACTACATTTCCCATAATTCTTTCCAGCATTGGCCAAAAAGGCTTTTTGCACGAGTTTTGGAAGGCGATTTGAAGCAGCAGCCATATTGCTTTCACCCTCAGGTTGGTTCAGGGGCACCAGGTGCTGTTCCATCTCAAGCTCATTGATATTTTAGCTAATACTCAACTGACATAGGGCTCATCTCCCCTCAGTTGCCCTTCAGGTTCTCTGTCTCCTGGCCCAGGTGCATGTTTGGCTCTGTAACAAAGTGCATCCGTTTCTCCTGCTGGTCCCACACTATCAGAGTTGGAGGCAGTGTGAGACCCAGGTTCCAGTCCATCCTGGTGGACTCCAGCTTAGCCCATGGGTTCCAGTATTTCCTTGCTCTCCCCTACTTCACATCTATCTTCTGTTCTTGACTTACTCTCCTGCAGACTCTAAGCTCCAGAAAGGGTGCAAAAACAACAGCCTTACAGAGACTGTTTAACCATCTCCCACCATTGCATAAGGTACAATCTCTGAAAAAAATCACAGTGTTTCTGTTTCTCTGAACCCACCTGACTTATGTAAAAAAATAACTATTATGGGTCCTGAGTTCCTCAAGGCCCTGTGACCAGCATATTCCTTCTTTGTGGACAGAATTACCTGGAAATTAAATGCAACCAGAAGTTTGCTTAGAAAACTTGAAAATAGAGTTAATTAGATGAATCAAATGCTTAATGTAAATAAGGTCTGTTTTAATATAGCATCTTCTTGCCAGTAAGAAAGATCACTAAAACTTCTGTTATCTAAGACTCTCACCTCTGAACTATGTTAGGCTAGGCCTTGTGAAAATGGACCTCTGTGACGATTCTTTTCAACATTTGCAAGAGTGGCCAATATCTAAGTAAGGCCTTTTGCCTTAAATGTGTTAACTATTCAGTCATAGTTCAATCTGTTTCTTTTTCTGGTCATTTAAGGTGATTTTACATATTTTTTTTTTTTTGCTATATTATGCACCAAATACTGAAGAAAAAAAAAATACAAAACCATAAGTCCCTTCCATGCAGTTGAAGATCTACATTTCCAAAATTCTGCAAAGTAAAGATAAATTTAGCTTCTGAAGCAGTCTCTTTTATGAAGCAAATACCCCCCTCTGAGGCTAGCAGACTTTCTCATCTTAGCGGGAATTAATTCCATCTGGTTGCTTTCCTCTTGCTGTGGTCAGCTGTGTTGACAGAAAGAACTGGTGTTCTAGCAGGGAGTTAGAAAGAGAGAATCATTTTAGAACGCAGGCATTTTGGGAAGAGAATACAGCTGAGTCATCACAGGGGGAGCACACAGACTCAGGTAGTACAATCAAGGGGCTTCTGAGGAAAGGAAGAAAGGAAAAACTCTCACGATACTTTTTTCAATCCCCAATTCAGTCATAAGTACTTCAGTAGACAATTTGGACTCAGCAATAGATTCTTTCCAAATCCCAGACCTTGATTGAAAAAAATCAGATGGTGAGTTCTAGTTCAAATGCTAAGCATATGAACAGCTTTCTCCCAGTCAGACATAACGCCATCTCCATAAATGGTTCTCATTAGGTGTCCTTTGAAAGCCTTTGGCACAAATGTGTGGCTCGAGATCTTGACATTTTCAAAACAATCAAGCTGCAAGCAGCAATTATTGACAAAATATAAGAATCATTGCATTTTTGTTTTTGTTTACTTGAATACAACCTCCAAATTATGTGCCTAATGGACAGTTTTTCTCTCTGTTGGAACTCCAAATATTGGAGTTTATCGGATTCTTAAAAATAGTACTTTCAGCCTTGAAAAGTGCCTGAAATTATTGGAATAAAAATGAGAGAACAGAGATGACCATATTTACAAAATTCCACTTTCAAGCAAACTTTATGAAGCATTTGATTTTGTATAAAAACTTTGAAATAGCCTAAAGGCTTTCTTTGGCCAGCTGTATATTTTATCTGTTAAATGTCCTCAGAGTGAAAAGATTCCCTCCGCAGAGGCACCTGCAGGATGTGCAGCGCCTCATTTTCACTCCGAAGATCGGCTCTGTGGAAGCCGCGGCTCCACCACTCATCATGCACATTCACAATGGACATCTGCAGCCAGCAAAAGGGAACATTAGACTTGTTTGTGTTGTCACACAAAAAAAGAAAAAAGAGAATGGTTTAAAGTTCTGAGAGTCTCTGTAACATTTAATTAGGCTTTCCACTGTGGTTCAATCAAAAATATGCTTTTGCAGGAAAATGGGGACTAAAAAACACATACTTTGCTATTCAGCTTGTTGCTAGGTCAACCCCTCAATTCATAAGCTTAGAAAAAGCAGCCATGACATGGTTCTATAAGATCTCTCCTTTGCAGAAACCAAGGAGCTTTATTACCAGTCTCAATATGACTTTATTTCCTCCATAATCCCGAGAGATGTTATCCTTCCTCTCCTGGTTGAGGAACTAGAAAGTGTTAAGCCAACTAAGTTTCAGAAGTTGACTAGATCTGCAAGGTTGTGCTGTCAACAAGCCTAACATCTTATGGGATCCATTCAACCCAATACATATGACTGGATACAAGTTTGATAATGGAGTGTTACAGAGCTCAAAGAATAATATTTTGGTACTACTCTTAGGGGAAGTTTATTTTAGAACTTTTTTATATGAGAATTTTAGTAATTTTCAAAATCATGTCTTTGAAATAAAAAAATCCGTGCCATACAAAACCAAAAAAAAGGAGAAGTTATAAACACTGACTGCTTCCCAAAAACTTTTGACCATTCCTAGTGAAATTGTTTCAGATATTAAGCTGCTTCTACCTAACCCCAAATTAACTCTATCATCTGTCTGCTGAGGGACTAATAAGATGGACTTCAGTAGGCAGATGATAGTAAGGGTGAAAAGAGTTTTTATCTAGCTTATCTGGCCACTGCATAAAGATTAATTGACTCTATGTTCATAGCAGCACAATTTACAATAGCTAAGATTTGGAAACAGCCCAAGTGCCTGTCAGCATATGAGTGGATAAAAAAGCTGTGGTACATTTATATTATGAAATACTATGCAACAGTAAAAAAGAAGGAACTCTTACCATTTGCAACAGTCTGGATGGACCTGGAGAGTATTATGCTAAGTGAAATAAACCAAAGAAAAATCAGTATCACATGATCTCTCTCATATTTGGAATCTAATGAACAAAATAAACTGATGAACAAAATAGATCCAGAGACATAGAAGCATGGAAAAGACAACAACTTTCAGAAGGAAGGCAGGGTGAGGGAAAAAGATTAATGGGGGAATTTATATGCTATATGCATAGTGCATGGACATAGACAATAGTCTGGGGAAGGCCTGGGAGTGGCAGGTGCAGGGGGGAGGGGGTTAATGGGGGGGAAAAAAAACACAAAAAAACAAAGGGAACAATTGTAATACTATCAACAATAATGATATATTTTTTTAAAAGATTGATTGAGCCTTTATGGTGTTTATTGCACCACACTAAATTACATGAGAAATTCTAAATGGAGATTATAACCCAGCTAGAGAAAAAGACCACAATAAAGAGAAATAGGAGAATATTTCTGTAACACTCATATTTCACAGAGAAGTTTTTTTTTTTTTTTAAATATATTTTATTGATTTTTTACAGAGAGGAAGGGAGAGAGATAGAGAGTTAGAAACACTGATCAGCTGCCTCCTGCACATCTCCCACTGGGGATGTGCCCGCAACCCAGGTACATGCCCTTGACCGGAATCGAACCTGGGACCTTTCAGTCTGCAGGCCGACGCTCTATCCACTGAGCCAAACCGGTTTCGGCTCACAGAGAAGTTTTTTACAAAGTGAATTTTAATTAGTGATAGCCATACCTTAACACCCCTCCCCCCCAGACACACATATGCAAATCATATTTGGATCCAAAGAGGCAATAGAAAAAAAATGTTCCTCTGAAAAAAAATTTTACTTTAAGAATAAATAAATCTCTAAAACTTCAAGTCTTTAAAGAAAGTTGAAACAAGTACAAGTAATCTCATGTTTATTACTATACTATAATATTCTATAAGAGAACCTCTGAACACTATGTAAAACATCATTACAATTGTTTATCTCATTGTTTATATTTAAAATATTCTTTAAAATACTAGTAATTCTGAATAGCTTTTTTTATTGTCTTGAGTGACTTTATCTCTGATTTTACACTTATTTCTAAATTATTTTAATATTACACTGAACCTTATTTTTTAAGGGCCTGGGATTACTGGTTTTTGCCTGTCACATTTTTACAACCATTATAATTCATGTCACCTTGTAACACCTCTGTGAAGCACCATGTATTTTTATTTAACAAATGACATGGAGTTGGCACAATGTTCAGGCTTGGAAATCTGTTCATCGTGTATTCATATTTTTTGATATATTTACTAGCAGCTAGTCCTTACTTTCTGTAATTTAGAAAAAAAAAATTTAGATTCTATTCTTAAATTTGTTTTTTTCTTGAGATTTGCTCCATGCACAATATGGAAATGTTAATTTAGCGGGATGTCTTTGCCAAACTATAATATTGTTTATGGTTATCCTGCTCGGGCCTAAGTGCTACACACCAGTTTAAGGGAGCCATCATGAGATGGGTATGGGGGGCGGGGGACGCTTCTTCTTGACTTTGTGGCCCCAGTTTCAGCAAAGCCATGCGTCCTGTCAAGTTGATGCAGTTGTTACACAGACCAACCCAACCTGGATATTTACCACTCAGGAAGTTCAAAAAGATGTCCTAGTAGGAAAAAAATGGTCTGACAGCCCAATTTGTATCATGTAAAATGATTTCTTTATTTCCTCACATAACCCCTAAATGGTTATTCATGAAGTGTATACAGGCACACCTCGGAGATAATGCAGGTGCAGCTCCAGACCACCCTAAAAAAGTGAAATATAATCTTTCTTGTCTTCAACTTGTAAAAAACACATCTGTGAAGCTCAATGAAGCAAAGTGCAATAAAATGAGTTGTACCTGTATTGCATTTCCCCACCTTTACTTACATCTAATCATTAGCAAGATAAAAGCACCTATAAAGCCAGTGCTTGCCTCCCTGCTCTAGCACAGGGTTCTCAACCTTTCCTGCCCATCACAATCTCCTTGAGGACTGGCCCCGCCCTCCTCAAGTTTATGATGTGGGAGGTTTGGGACGGAGCCTGATAATTTATATTTTAATGTGTTTCCAGCAGATGCTGATGCTACTGGTCCAGGAATCAGGCCTTGGGAAACACTGCAGGCCCCATGGCTTTTCTGCTTATTGTAACATCATGCACAATCCTACCATCCGTTTAAGTCACAAGCACAGTCTCCATGCAGATGGTAAAACTATCTACACCAGTGGTTCTCAACCTTGGCTGCACATTAGAATCACCTGGGAATCTTTTTAAAATCCTGATTTCTGGGCCTCATCCTCCAGAAATTCTGTTTCTTTCTTACTAATATTGTGGCCTCACCCCATAACAAAAATACAGAATTTCCAGAGGATGAGGCCCAGAAATCAGGATTTTAAAAAAATTCCCAGGTGATTCTAATGTGCAGCCAAGGTTGAGAACCACTGATCTAAACCAAGATATTAACCCCAGTTCAAAGTAAGAGTTGCCCAGTGTTCCCTTGTTTGAGTCTGGTGCACCAATGGAAAGGAAGGACTGCCAATGCTTGCTCTCTCTCCACTCATCTCCTCCCCACTTTCAAACTTTAGGTGCACACCCTACTAGCAGGGGGTGGGGAGACATATGAGGAGGAAAAAAATTCAGGGAAATAAGATTACAAAGTTCTGAATTATAAGCACAACCAACAGGGCAAGTGCCGGGGGGTAGGGGAGGCCGGGGGAGGTCAGTGGGGGAAAAAAAAAAAAAGGAGACATATGTACTATTATTTGTAATACCTTAAACAATAAAATTAAATTAAAAAAAAAATTCTGAATTGGCTGCTCTCTGTTGCTGTCCCAGGCAGGCTTTATATACTTTTTTTTTTTTTTTTTTTAAGAATCCAAGGAGCAACACCTTTATTCCGGTCTCTAGCAGACAATTCCCAATTTCATTCCCCTCATCATCACTAGTAACATGAATACAGATCCTGGGCCACTGAAGCAACGGTGGTTCCCTGGCTCCTGGGCCCACGCCCTCCTTAGCCTGCGGGGAGGCAATCTGGGTCAGAGGTAGAGTTGGCACCTCCAGAGGGTAAGCAGAGCTGGGCAGATGCCTGGGCCGCGGACAGGAAGAGCATGGAGCAAGGGTGTCAGTCCATGAGTCCAGCTGGAGCTTTTACTTGCTGCCTGCCATGACCTTGAGGTCCTGCAGGGCATGGCGAGCAGCCTGGCCACGAGCTGCCTCTCTGGGGGCTGCAGAGCCATGACACACGGTGTTCAACTGTGTGGACAGCCCACCAGACACTGGCAGAGCCCACTCAGACTCAACTCCTCAGTATCTAGGAGTTGACAGGGAAAGCCTGCTCCTCAGACAGCTCGCTAGCTAAAGGACACTGCAGCAGGCAGGGCCCAGGCACCTAAGGAGCCCAGGGAGCAGCTGCGGATGTAGAAAGCTCACTACAACATCCTTGCTCCACTTCTTCCTTTTGCCATCCTTACAAGTTGAGAGCCTTCCTACCTGTTCTCCTTTTCTTTGAAAAGCTGCATTTTAGTCTGGCATCTCACTAAAAGTGTCTTATCTCTTAGCTCTCTGGGAGCCCCAGCTGAAACTTTCAATGTTAATATCCTCTAACCATGGAAATCTTGTATCTTCTGGAGCCAAACTGTTTGCAATACTCATCCCCAAGACCGTGTGTTCTCCAAACTATTCCCTATGCAAATGCCCTGATGAAGAGTGAAGATTTTATTAAAGGTGCCACAGGGACAGACCAAAAGTCACCTATCAGATACCCCTGTGTATCACGAAGCCAGTGATGGCGAACCTTTTGAGCTCAGCATGTCAGCATTTTGAAAAACCCTAACTTCACTCTGGTGCCGTGTCACATATAGAAATTTTTTGATTATTTGCAACCATAGTAAAACAAAGATTTATATTTTTGGTATTTATTTTATATATTTAAATGGCATTTAACAAAGAAAAATCAACCAAAAAAATGAGTTCATAGGTTCGCCAATCACTGCCCTAAGCTCATTCAGCCATTCCCTTTCTGGATTCAACTTCTCTTTTCTCTCCAACCTTCCAAATACTTCCTTGGGAATATCAAACCCTTCTCTTCTTTATTATGCAGAGTAATTCTTCCTCAGGCAAGCTGGACCTAGCAGACATTAGGGTTTGGGAGGTTCAGATTCTTGCAAGTAATCGCCTCAGTAAAATCAAGTGGGAACCTCTACAAGCTCCTTAATTTTACTCCTTATTGTTGTAACTATGTTGTCTCATTTAATCTTTAGGATAAATACTGTGGATAAAATATTAGAAGAGTTATTATAAATGTTTAAAATGGGATACAAAGATCTTAAGCTACTTACTCAACTTCACAAAGTAGAGAAATAGCTAAATTTGTTTTTTATATCAGAGGCACAGTCCATTATCAGTGAATCCCATGCCAGCATGCCTTACCCACAGCCTTCCTTCCTAGTCCACCCAGGCATATCCTGACAGGCTAGTGCCAGAAGCAGAAACGGGTGTGAGCAGATAACCTGGCCCAAGGACAGGGAAGGCTTAGTACCAGCTGACCAGAGCCAGCACTCCACCGAGAAATGGAATTGCTTTTTAGCCAGCAGCTGCTATCGTCAACAATTGCATTGGCCACCATTTAAAAAAGGTTAATTTCAAATTCCTTGTATTCAAAATTCCCACCAATTAGCTCAGACTGACACAGTTGTGTGCATATTATAACAAGAGGGGCAGCCGTCCTCTCCTGTGGGGGAACAAGGGATTTACTTCTGAAGCTACTATTAGCATTAATGGGAGCCATGAATCTACCTTGTCTCATTTCAGTGGGGGAGAGAGCTAGCTGCATGATGAATGTAGATAAGATTATTCTATTCAAAGCATTGCTCACAATTTCTATGAGGCCCTAAGTTTATCTCCCTATATGTCTTTATGAACCAAATTTGGCTCCAAAGTCATAATGCTTTACATTATCAGCTGTATCAGGTAATGTCACCAATGATAAGCACCTGCTGTTAAAATAAATGTGGCGTTCTGTTCTGCATCTCAACTTTTTTTTTATGCAGGCTCCTAGGGGCTGTGCAACAGTGGGAATCCATTTATCAGCACAAAACAGCCTCCTGTTTACACATGACCACTTGGTAATCATGCAGCCTGTGTACAAGAAGTCAAGAAAAATAATAAGCATGGCTCAGACTGCAAGGCTGGAACAAGGGGCTGTCTTTTGGCAATCAAGCACTATTTATGAGGATTAATGTGGCTTTTGATAAACTGTCAAACCACCATGGAGGCCAGCTTTAGAACAGGGCGCACTGAAGACCTTTTGTGCTCTTCATTTTCATGAAGACTCTTCACAGGGCATGCTGAGCAAGTGCTTGCTATTGGAAATCAAATCTATTAAAAGAAAGCAGAGCTTATGTATTCTCCCCGAAAACTCAAGTTATCTCACTTATTCTCTTTTCATACCCAAAACATCATGTTCTGCAATCATAAAAGGTAAAGATATCGTATCTTTTTTTCCCATAAACCCAAGGCCCCAAAGCATATGTACACTTTTCCTGAATTTGAATTTATGTTCCTGTTATGAGCATAGTTCCACAGAGGAGCCAATTGCTACAGAATTTCTGAAATGCTACAAAGCCCTGACAACTGCAAAACTTTCTGGTCATCTCATCTGGTTGAAGTGGGATTACAATAATATTTTCAAGGTACGTGCTGGGAGACAGTCCTTCATGTATTTCTCAGGCTTCTACACATCTTGCTGGGCATGCCAGGAGCGAAATGCCATGAATACTCTACACAGTGCCTTTATCAGGACTATGTTTGCATTGAGAACCTTGAAAGATGAGTTAAGCTATTTCCCCAAAGGACAGGCTTACTGCTTGCTATAAAAAGTAGTGAGTTCCCAAAGTATTGTTTCTCAGGTATGATGCAAAACCTCTGCATGTGGGCACCATCTGCTCCGTCTCACGTGGGACTGAGGCAGGGAAATGGATACGAACATACTAATGCTCATGCTGCTTGCTGTACCATGAGTAATAAAGCCCATCAACTCTGACAAAGAGTCTCTTTTCTGCCAGCATCCATGAAATAAAAACAGGATGATGGATTAGCTTACAAGTAGGATAAAATTTAACTCTGGACCTGACACTAAGATGTAGTATCTGTGCATAATCCAATATCCAGAAGACTACTGGTAAAATAATGGGAGAAAACTCTATTAATATATTAGCACATTTTTTAATCCTTCCCTTTCTCCTTCCCCCTTCCCTCCTCCCTCCCTCCCTTCCTACCTTCCTTTCTTCCTCCCTCCCTCCCTTCCTTCCATCCTTTTTCCTCCCTTCTTTCCTTCCTTCTTTCCTCCCTTCCTTCCTTCCTTCCAGAAGTGGAAATGTGATCCATTCCAGGATTACACCCTCCTGTTCACAACAGTTGGTTCAGGAATGCAGCTCAAGCCAAGTAAATGAGACTCAATTTATTGTATACCAACTTTAAAATAAAAACTATTCTAGCAACTGCAAATATATTTAGAAGCAAAATAGAAAAGATTTTTCTTTGGAAAAGCTTATATATGAGTGGAATTTTCCTGGAAGTATTAGGAAAGAGCTGCTGTCATTGAGCTGGGGTTGCTAATGTAGTAGAATGTATGACTAAATTTGTGGTGGTCATCCTATCTCCTCACTGGGATATCCTATGCAATAATGAACTTACCCCAGACGAAAGCAGAGGAAGAGATGGATTCCATTTGAGAACCTTGTGTAGCCGTGAATGTCTGATCCAATCTACTCCTGGATAGTTCAGTCACATAGCAGATCAATTCCATTTTTAAGTCAAGCCTTTCTGAGTTATGTGTCTGTCACCTAAAACCAAAAGCCCTATATTATTAAGTAAATTTGGGTAATACTGAATACTATACTGGAGAAGTCCTATGCAAGTTAGCATATTAAAGTCATATAAAGTCCTACTATAAAAAACATTGTTTAATTTGGAATTTCTCATACTATTTCCCATGGACCTTTCCACATTTTTTAAGTAATGTTTATCAACTCTCTATAAAACTGATGTCCCATGGACCTCAACTGGAGAATATTGGAATATTCTTTTCCCTGCATATTCACCATAAACTCATAAATCATAGAATAAAGCAAAATAAACAGAAAATGTGTGCACACATAAAAGTGTTCATCTATATAAGCTTGTACTTATTCCACTAGCATTTAATGAAAACCCACTATGTGTCAGACACAGTGAAGGACACTGAATACATAAACTCCAAAGGAAAATTACAGCAGATTATTACACAAAAACCAGTGCCTTCCTATCAATCATAGAAACATTATAAATGTCTAAAAAATGTTGGAGTGTTTAATTCCCATAAAGAAGTATTATATTAAACTCTATCAGGAGAGTGACATCAGAGAAATGGTGGTGTAAGGGTGCATCTTTTCCTCTCCCCCTGAAATTTCAACAAGTTAACCATCTATAATTCAAAAAGGAAATCCTGCTCAATGCAGATGCACGCCTGAGAGACCCATGGAATAAATACCTGAAGTTGGGCAACTGGGAATAAACTGGGAGACAAGACTCAGCCCTACAGCTTGGAGCTCGCGAGTGGGCCAGGAGAGGGAAGAAAGCCAGCAGTAGCAGGGACCTCCTTTGGCCATGAGGAACAGAGAGCTGTGGGGGGAGGGAGGTGATGGAGATAGCCTAGCAGGGTGAGTGGCAAGCGATGAGTGAACAGTGTCTGAGTCAGCAGATGCCTGACAGAGCATGGGGTTCCACCATGTGGCTCCCCACTGTGGGGCTGGACCATGGTGTTTCAGACAAAGAAGCAGAACCACAGAGCCATGTTACTAATTAGACTCCCAAAACTCACCTCCCATGGCCCTTGGAGTTGGGTCCAGGAGCATATTATCTGTAAATCAAGAGCTATTGCACAAGAATCACTATTTCCCTCTGTGACTCTTCCCCAGGAGGGGAATTGGGACAGGACCCCATGAGGTCAGGGGTCAGCATTATGGTGAGGGCAAAACAAACCCCACCCCCAAGGAGCAGGGCTGTGCTGTCTTATGGATGCCCTGGAGGTTCAAGCCTGGGAGACCACAGAGGTAAAATCTTGCAATTCAGCACCATCTACAGGAAATAATAGAAAGACCTCTTCAGAGATAAAAGCATAAGCAAAGTAGGACAGCAAATACCATGAAGAACCAAAGTAACGATGATGACCAGAAAGAAAATGATAAATACCCAGAAAGCAATCTGGAACATGTGGAAATATGATATAAATGACAGAGATTTCAAGATTGAAATTCAGAAAACACTCAATGATATGCCAGAAAATACTGACAGGCAATTCAGTGCATTCAGTAAACAAATCAATGAACAAAATAAGTACTTTACCAAGGAGATTGAAACTTAAAAATAAAAATTGGAAATCCTAGAAATGAATCATGCAATTAAGATTAAGAGTGAACTACTGAGCATAGGAAACGGAACCATCGAGACAGAGGAAAGAACTAGTGATATCGAATATAGGAATTAAGAAATTATGCAGAAAGAAGAAGAGAGAGACCTGAGAATAAAGAAAAATCAAAGAGTTCTATGAGACCTATCTGACTATATCAGAAAAAAAGCAATATTAGAATTATGGCATTGCAGAAGAGGATGAATGGGAGCATGGAGTAGAGAGTCTATAAAACAAGCAGTGGGTGAGAACTTCCCAAATCTATGGAAAGAACTAGATCCTTGAATCCAAGAAGCAAATGGAACACCTAGTTACCTCAATCCAAAGAGGCCCTCTCCAAGGCAGTTTGTATTGAAGCTGTTAAAAATTAATGACAAAGAAAGAATTCTCAAAGCAGCCAGGGAAAAAAAGGAAATGACCTATAGAGGAAAAGCCATCAGAATTTCATTCAACTTCTCAGCAGAAACTCTACAAGCCAGAAGGTAGTGAAACCAAATATTTAAATGTCTGAAAGAATGAAATTACCAGCCATGCATAATATATCCAGCAAAATCATCCTTTAAATATGAAAGGAAAATGAAGATGTCCCCAGACATACAGAAGCTGAGGGATTTTTATCACCAGAAAACCTCCCTTGCAGAAAATACTCAGGAAGTTATTCTACCTGGAACAAAGAACATAAGGTCACAACTACAAGTAAGATCACCAAAATCTTACAGCATAAACAGGGATCATTTGTGACAACAAAAACAAAAAAGGGGATGGGGAAAAGTCTGAACTGGCAAAAGATGATGAACATCAGGTGCACTCAAAAGGGTAAAAACTATGATATATATTCATTTTTAATAAACCTAATGGTAATCACACACAAAAATCCTCAAACCAGACATATAGCTTTAAGAAAGAGGAAAGAAACAAAACAACTCACAGAAACATAAAGCAAAAGAACCAAGGGAGGCACAGAGCTACCAGAAAACAAAAGATAAAATGACTATAGGAAATCCTCATATCAATAATTACCTTAATGTTAATGGTCTGAATTCACCAATAAAGAGGCACAGAGTAACAGAGTGGCAAAAATAAATAAATAAATAAATAAATAAATAAATAAATAAATAAATAAATAAATAAATTACATGCTGCCTACAAGAGACACATCTGACCTGCAAAGACAAAGGTAGAGTCGAAGTAAAAGGTTTGGAAAATGATTCTCCAAGCAAATATCATCCACAAAAAAGCAGGTAAAGCCATACTTATATCTGACAAGATAGATTTAAAGATAACAAATATAACAAGAGACAGAGATGGACACTTTATAATGATAAAGAGAACACTCCATCAAGAAAACATAACCCTTCTTAATATATATGCGCCCAACCAGGGAACACCAAAATATATAAAACTACCACTCACAAAACTAAAGGGAGAAACAGATAAAAACGCAATCATAGTTGGAGATTTTAATACTCCACTGACAGCCCTAGACAGATCAACCAAAAATTCAATAAAGAACTATTGGCCTAAATGAAACGCTAGACCAAATGGACATGATTGATATTAACAGAATCTTTCGCCCCAGAATATCAGATTATACATCCTTCTCCATTGCACATGGGACAGTCTCAAGGATATATCATATTTGGGGTCACAAAACTAGCATCAATAAGTTCAAGAAGATTGAAATTATACCAAGTATATTCCCTGACCATGATGCTTTAAAATTAGAAATCAAACGCAGAAAGGAAAAAAAGAAACCCACAAATACATAGAGATTAAACAACATACTACTAAAAACTGACTGGGTCAAAGAAAAAAAAAAGAAAAAAATGAGATCAATAAATATATAGAAACAAATGAGAATGACAATACAACATATCAAAACCTCTGGGATGCAGCGAAAGCAGTAATGTGAGGAAAGTTTATACCTTTACAGGCCTATCTCAAGAAACAAGAGAAGCCAAGACTGGTTTGGCTCAGTGGATAGAGCGTCGGCCTGCGGACTGAAGGGTCCTGGGTTCGATTCTGGTCAAGGGCATGTACCTTACATCCCCAGCGGGAGGTGTACTGGAGGCAGCTGGTCGATGTTTCTCTCTCATCGATGTTTCTAACTCTCTGTCCCTCTCCTTTCCTCTCTGTAAAAAATCAATAAAAAAATATTTTTTTAAAAAAAAGAAACAAGAGAAATCCCAAGTAAATAACCTAACATCAAATCTTAAAGTACTAGAAAAAGAAGAACAAAAGCAACCCTAAGTCAGCAGAAGAAAGGAAATAATAAAAATTAGAGCAAAATTAAATGAAATAGAGAACAAAAAGACTACCAAAAAAATCAATAAAACAAAGAGCTGGTTCCTTGAAAAGATTAATAAAATTGACAAACCCCTGGTTAGACTTACTAAGGACATAAGGGGAAACACCCATATAAACAAAATCAGAAATGAGAGAGGAAGTCACCACAAACATCACAGATATACAAAGGATCATACTAGAATATTATGAAAGCCTTTATACCACCAAATTCAATAACCTAGAAGTAATGAATAAGTTACTAGAAATATCTAACCTTCTTAGACTAAATCATGAAGAATTGGAAAACCTAAATATATGGATCAGCAGTGAAGAAATTTAAACAACCAACAAACCCCCCTCCCCGCCTGGACCAGATGGCTTTGTTATGGCAAAATTTCCAGGCAGCAGAAAGACATACAACCAGGCACTCAGAAAATTCAGAAAATGCACTTTATTGCAGGAGTACCAGTGCTGTGGCTCAGGGGAACTGGCTCTAAAGCTGCACACTGATTGCAGCAGGCTTTCTTACAAAGAGCAGTAAGTTCTTTGTTCCCAGTTCCCAGGCTTTTTGCGGGCTTTTGCAGCCCCCACTTATGACAGTGGTATGGGGGAGATGAGCCTACAATCAAAGGCTGCAGCTGGCATCAGCAGTCAGCTACCCTTGTGGGGGTTGTGCATGGTTTACGGCCCCTGTAAGATAAGTATCCAGGGAAACAGGTTATTCAAGGCTAGGGCACAAGTGGGAAGCGAGTTGGGGTACAAGATGCAGCTATGTGCAGGCCTGAGGGATCCACAGACGTCAGCTATTGTAATTAGTCATCAGGCGATGAGATGATGTTGTTGAGATGATGTTGCTGAGATGTTTTGACTCCTGGTGGGTCAGCCTGATCATGCCTATCAGTTCTGCTTGCTGGCTTCACAGCTGAATCACTTCCCCAATCGCTTCCCACAGGCCCTGAAAAGGAAACTTTAAGAAAACCTTAACTCCCTATTCATATACTAGAGACCCGATGCATGAAATTCTAGGCCTGGCTGGTGAACAGGGCTGATCAGTTCCCCGCCTCACTGTTTCCTCCTTTCCTTGCAGCCCGTGCGCCACCACCTCATGGTTCCCCATCTTCCAGCCACCCCGCCTCCTCCTTCCCTCACTCCCTCAGTGCCCCACCACCACCGATGGTCACCCACCATGTTCCATGCTGCGCCCTGGTGGTCAGCGCACATCATAGTGAGAGTTCAAATTCCCGGGCTCTTGGTCAAACTCCTTGGGGGACAATTTGCATATTAGCCTTTTATTATCTACACTAATAAAAGAGAAAGATGCAAATTGACCATACCTTGATGATGCCCACCAGCCAATCAGGAGTGAGTATGCAAATGAGCCCAACAAAGATGATGGGTTAATTTGCATACACAGGTGCCAAACGGCTGGGGGCAGGATGCTTGCATCATTGCCATGGCAACAACTCAGGCCTTACTCGCCTCCCCAGCCGCTCTGGGCCTCTGGGCAGCGTGGGAAGGCGGAAAGGCAGCTCCGGCCGGAGCAAAGGCGGTGTCGGTAGCCAGGGGAAGAAAGGCCCATTCTTGCATGAATCTACGTGCATCGGGCCACTAGTGTAGGATAAGAAATTTAACCCCCTATGTACATAAGTATATGTATTCTAAGATTTAACATAATATGATTACTTTTTAGATTAATTCAGGTGCTCTATCTATCCTATATAATAAAACCAAAATATGCAAATTGACCACTCGGCGGAACGAATGCTGGAACAATCAGTCGCTATGATGTGCATTGACCACCAGGGGGCAGATGCTTAATGCAGGTGCTGCCCCCTGGTGGTCAGCGTACTCCCATAGTAGGAGCGCTGCTCAGCCAGAAGCTGGGCTCACAGTTGGCGAGCACAGCGGCAGTGGTGGGCGCCTCTCCTGCCTCTGCTACAGGCAGGCGGTAAGGAGCAAGGGGTCCCGGACTGTGAGATCCCTGGACTGCAAGAGGGATGTCTGACTGCCAGCTTAGGCTCGATCCATGGGGGGATTGGACCTAATCCGACAGGCAGACATCCCCCGAGGAGTCCCAGACTGAGAGAGGGTGCAGGCCAGGCTGAGGGACACCCCCCCCCCCAGTGCACAAATTTTGTGCACCATGCCTCTAGTTAGATTATAAGTCCCCCTATCAGCTTCACCAGTGAATTCTACCAAATGTTCAAAGAAGATTTAAAACCTATCCTTCTCAAACTCATCCAAAAAATTGAAGAAGAGACAATACTTTCTAACACATTCTATGAGGCCAATATAACCCTGATACCAAAACCTGGCAAACACACACACAAAAAAAAACCTACACATAAATATCTCTGATGAATACAGATACAGAAATCTTAAACAAAATACTAGCAAATTGAATACAACAGTACACCCAAAATATAATCCATCATGACCAAGTGGCGTTTATTCTAGGGGCACAAGGATGGTTCAACATATGCAAATCAATCAATGTAATACACCACATTAACAAAATAAAGGGTAAAAATCATATGATCTTATGAATAGATGCAGAAAAAGCATTTGATAAGACACAATATCCATTTATAATGAAAACACTCAATAAAATAGGAATAGAAGGAAAGTACCTCACCATAATAAAGGCCATCTATATATATAAAAGCCTAAGTGACCAAATGACTGAACAACTGAACGACTGGTCGACCAATCGACCGGTTGCTATGATGCACACTGACCTCCAGGGGCAGACACTCAATGCAGGAGCTGCCCCCTGGTGGTTAGTGCACTCCCACAGCCAACCTCCTACAGTTCCTCTCCCTGGCTGGCCAACCTCCCATGGTCCCTCCTCCGACTGGCCAACCTCCCACAGCCCTCCCTGGCTGACTGACACGCTCCCCCCAATTGGCCATGATTGCCGGCCAGGCCAATGGACCCCATTCATGCATGAATTTGTGCACTGAGCCTCTATATATTATAAACCCTTAGCTTATATCATAATCAATGGTGACAAACTGAAAGCTTTTCCTCCAAGATCCTCCAAGGATGTTCACCCCCACAACTCTTATTCAACTCTAGTGGCCCGGTGCATGAATTCATGCATGTTGAAAGGAAATTTATTAGAAATACTTTAATATCGCTATTTGCCCTTTCTCTATAAGAAGTGTCAACCAAATTCACAATCGACAATGACAGATCGAAACACACATGTGCGATTGGCACCAGCAAGAGCTTTATATATATCGCGCATGTGCGGGTCAACTTAGCCTTTTATATATATAGAATAAACTTGTTTAATTAGACCTGCTTCTTGATTTAGCTAAACTTTTTCCAGCCAAGTGAAATAACTCATCTTCTCTTCCAGGTAATTGTCAGCAACACAGCAGTAAATATCAACATGAAGCAGATAATTATTATAGATCATGCAGGGAGAACAAAGAGTAAAATATTTAACTGCAGCAGTGTTTGACTATATTCTGTGCAGTGAGAAAACCTGAAGTCATTTTCAAGGTCCACCATTTCTTACTTTTTTTCAGTCAGGTCAAGTTCCTAAGCTTTCTAAATCTCCATTTTCTGGCTAATGAAAAGAAAATAGGATTCTACTGAGTCTCCTACTCCAGGAATTCTGTGAGGATCAAATGAGATGAGGTATGGGAAAACACTTCACAGACCTTTGGTTAAAGTGTAAGATGTTTGCACCTGGCTATAAAGCAAGTCATGTTCCTGTGCTGATGAAACTCCAAGAAGGCTAGTCGCTAGGGAGAGGAAGCTGAGTGTTGCTATGTGACATCATTACCCAATGCCCACAGCCACCATTTCTGCACTGGACTAGGCTGTGGGCTGCATTTTGCTCTGTGGGGTCTTGGCAGTGTCAGCTGCGATTTGGTGGGGTATCACTCCAGGGTGGTGGTGGGGCCTGTGTCCCACTTGGGGGAATCCGAGTGTTGCTTTGTGGGCACCAGGTCCGTGGTGCCATTTCTCTTTAAATGGCCAGTGCGCAAGTGCACATCATGGCAGCACCTGAGTTGAGTGTCTGCCCGCTGGTGGTCAGTGTACGTCATAGCAACTGGTCGGATGGTCAGACACTTAGCATATTAGCCTTTTATGTATATAGATAGTGCTGGAAGTCCTAGTTAAAACAATAAGGCAAGATAAAGAAATAAAAGGTATCCAAGTAGGGAAGGAAGAAGTCAATCTGTCACTTTTTGTGGATGACATGATTCTGTATATAGAAAACCCTAAACATTTCACCAAAAAAACTATTAGAAACAATAATCAAATACAGTCCATTTGCAGGATACAAAAATCAATGTGCAAAAATCCATTGTCTTCCTTTATACCAACAACAAAACTTCAGAAAAAGAAATGAACAAAACAATTCCTTTCGCAATTGCAACCAAAAGAATAAAATACCTAGGAATAAACTTAACAAAGAACGTGAAAGACCTATCTACTGAAAATTACAAAGCATTATTAAAAGAAATTGAAAAAGACACAACAAAATGGAAAAATATCCCATGTTCATGGATTGAAAGGCTCAACATAGTTAAAATGGCCATATTACCCAAAGCAATATGCAGATTTAATGCAATCCCAATCAAAATCCCAATGTCATTTTTTAAAGAAATAGAATGAGAAATCATCAGATTTGGACCTTGAGAACTTGTTCGGAGTTTTCAGCAGGGGAGCGCAGCTACTCATGTACCCTTGGCCGAAGACTGGTCCTCTCCTGAGTGGGGAAAGTTCATCCTCTTCGACTGAGCGTGCTTCAGGAGGGATGCACCTGGATCGGTGAGGGACGCCTAGTCAGCCAGATTAGCCAGATCAACCATGGAGATCAATAGAGTGACAGATGTCACAGCCAGCTCGCCCTCACATCCAGAAATCATCAGATTTGTATAGAACCATAAAAGACCCCGAATAGCCAAAGTAATCCTGAGAAAATAGAACAAAGCTGGAGGTATCATGCTACCTGACTTCAAATTATACTACAGAGCTATGATAATTAAAAAAGCATGTTATTGGCAGAGAAACAGATGCACAGATCAATGGGACAGAATAGAGAGCCCAGCTATAAAACCATATGTATATGGACAGATAATTTTCCACAAAAAAGACAGAAACACACAGTCTCTTCAATAAATGGTGCTGGGAAAACTAGAAAGCCACATGCAAATGAATGAAACTGGACAAAAATTTGTCCCAGTTTTTCCCATGTGCAAAAATTAATTCAAAATGGATTAAAGACCTAAATATAAGACCCGAAAGAATAAGTTACATAGAAGAAAACATAGGTACCAAACTTATGGACCTGGGTCATAGAGAACATTTATGAACTTGACCCCAAAGGCAAGGGCAGTAAAGGCAAAAATAAATGAATGGGGCAGCCGAAACCGGTTTGGCTCAGTGGATAGAGCGTCGGCTTGCAGACTGAAAGGTCCCAGGTTCGATTCCGGTCAAGGGCATGTACCTGGGTTGCGGGCATATCCCCAGTGGGAGATGTGCAGGAGGCAGCTGATCGATGTTTCTCTCTCATCGATGTTTCTAACTCTCTATCTCTCTCCCTTCCTCTCTGTAAAAAATCAATAAAATATATTTTAAAAAAATAAAATAAAATAAAATAAATGAATGGGGCAAAAATAAATGAATCAAATTAAAAAGCTTCTGCACAGCAAAAGAAACCGACAACAAAACAAAGAGGCAGCCAACCAGATGGGAGATGATATTTGCAAAGAGTGCTCCAACAAAGGTTTACTTCCCAAAATATATAAAAATCTCATAAAACTCAACACCAAACAACACAATCAAAAAGTGGGCAGAGGACCTGAAAACACACCTCCCTCCCAAGAAGACATACAAACAGCCAGTAGATACATGAAAAGATGTTCAACATCACTGGGAATTAGGGAAATGCAAATCAAAACCACTCTGAGATACCACCTTACACCTGTTAGGGTGGCCATTATCAACAAGACAAGCAATGACAAGTGTTGGAGAGGTTGTGGGAAAAAAAGAACCTTCATTCACTGCTGGTGGGAATGTACACTGGTACCACTATGGAAAGCAGTCTGGTGAGCCAGACCGGCATGGCTCACTGGTTGAGTGTAAACCTATGAACCAGGAGGTCATGGTTCAATTCCCAGTCAGGGCACATGCCTGAGTTGCAGGTTCAATTCCCAGTGTGGGGCATGCAGAAGGAAGCTGATCAATGATTCCTTTCATCATTGTTAATGTTTCTATCTCTCCCTCTCCCTCCCTCTCTGAATATATTATAAGATAAATATATTATATATTTTTGTACAATATATTTATACAATATATTTATACAATATATTTATACAATATATTATAAGAGAGAGAGAGAGAGAGAAAAGAAAGAGAGAGAAAGCAAGCAAGCAGCCTGGCGATTCCTCAACAAATTAAGAATACAGCTACCATACAACCCAACAATCCCTCTCCTGTGTATATACCCAAAAAACTCGAAATCATGTATTTACAAAGATATATGCATTTCTATATTCATTGCAGCATTATTCACAGTGGTCAAGACATGGAAACAACAAAGGGTCCTCCGATAGAGAACTGGATAAAGAAGATGTGGTACATATACACAATGGAATACTACTCAGCCATAAGAAAGGATGAAATAATGCCATTTGCAGCAACATGGATGGACCTTGAGAACATTATGCTAAGTGAAATAAATCAGTCAGAAAAAGCTAAGAGTCATATGGTTTCACTCATATGTGGGATATAAAACTGAAATTCATGAACACACACAGCAGTGTGGTGGTTGCCAGAGGGAAGTGGGAGGGGAGAGAAAGAGGTCCTAAGGTGACAGGAGGAGATTTGACTTTGGGTGAGAGGCAAATGGTGCAATATATAGATTTTGTAACATAGAAACCCACACCTGAAACCTATATGTTCATGTTTACCAATGTCACCCCAATCAATTTAATAAATAAATATTTTTTAAAATAAAAAACACTCTATCATATTAAAAATTAATCTTTTTTCTTGATTTTTACTAGGAATAACAAAGTAAATTTCTCAGATTAAAAATATTCATGACCTCTCAGAAGATAGTTAGAAATAGTGAAATATCCAACCTATTTAGAACATGAGGACAATGTAATTTTGTAATAGGAAACTTAATATCAGATGTACAGCCCACATTATAGTCCAAAGTGTTCCAATTTGGTCAGGAAATAAAACCTAAATCAATAACCTATGTGTTGAATATTCTAAACAATGAATGGAAATGCTTTGCAATATTATAAAAAAGAAAAAGCACATAAAAGAAGAGCAAAAATGTAATCTTGAAACCAGACTCCCAGGAAATGAATTATGTGAATCAATTCAACTCAACAAGTTTTTTGATTCCTACCATTTGTCTAGTGACCCGTGGTCAGCAAACCGCGGCTCCCGAGCCACATGCGGCTCCCCAGGCCCCCGCGCGCGGCTCCTCCACAAAACACCACGTGCGGGCGCGCACGTACAGTGCGATTGAAACTTCGTGGCCCACGCGCAGAAGTCGGTATTTATTTTGTGGAAGAGCCACACCCAAGGGGCCAAAGAGCCACATGTGGCTCGCTAGCTGCGGCCCGCCGAGCCCCAGTTTGCTGGCCACTCTAGTCCATTGTTAGGCACTTGGGGCTATTTTAGCCACAACAAAACTTATTCTACAGTCATTTTATTTAGTGAGTAATCAGCCTGGAAGGCAGGTATCAGTTTTGACTTGCTCTCTAAGTGCCCATGAAAAATCAGAGAACACAAGGTATCCAGTCAAGATGCAAGCTCTAAACACAGAGATTGAGGGAGAAATGAATTCCGTCAGAGTAGCAAGGAGACTCTGAAGAGAAGAATTAATATATGCAAAGCCTGTATTTGGGATGTTTTCTTTTGTTTTGTTTTGTTTTTGTTTTTAGTTCATTTGTTTTTAAACTACAAAGTGTACATAGTGTAACTGCTTTGACTGAGGCAGAGGGAAAACATTGACAGGTAGCTGGAGTTACTAGTAAGTTTGGGCAGGAAGGATAGGATTGATGACAGACAATAGGGATAAAAGGGGGACATATCTTGTGCATTTATTTTAACAAGCATTTCTTGAATACATTATGGCAAGCCTTCAAAAGTTTATAATAATTAATAATTTCCCAGATTTGTCACCAAAAAGTGTCAATAAAATCAGATACACAAAATAGTGCCCTGAAAAAAGCATGCAGCAGGGGATGTATGACTGAAACAATTGCATGCTATTGAAGGTCAAAATGGGGTAAATTCCTTCCGGCTCAAAGTTAGAAACAGCTGGATACGTTCTGAGTCTTAACAATGAGAGATTTTGACAGGTGGAAACGCACATGAGAAAGAGTGAATAGAACTTGATAATTATAGCATAGAGAGAATGTAGAATTCTACCTCAAGGGAGATAATGGACTTGAAATCATTTTGAAATGGTCTAGCACAGTACAACTGTAAAGGATTACACAGTGGCCTGGGTCAGCTCACTCCTTGTATCTGAGCCTTGTTTCTTCAACTGTGAATTGTAGACAGTCATGCCTCTTCTGTATGTTTCACATGGCTTTTGTCGAGGTTTAATAAAAAGATGAACTAAAACATTTTTAGTAATTTTGTTATCATATGTGTTTCTTTTTAAAAACAAGTTGTTGATATATAACTAATATACAAAAAGGACTGGACAAATTTAAGCTACACAATCTGATGAGTTTGGGTATATGTATGCACCCACAAACCACCACCACAATCAAGGTAATAAATATATTAATCAACTCCATAAGTTTCCTCACATCTCTTTGTATTTTTGTTTTGTGGTAAGAACACTCAACATAAGGTTCACCCTCTGAACAAAATGTTTTAAGTGTACAATACAACATTGTTAACTATAGGCCCAGCGTTGTACAGCACGTCTCTGGAACTTATTCATTTTGCAAAACTGAAACTGTATATCCATCCACCCCTGCATTTCCCCGCTCCCCATTCCAGGGCAACCACCATGCTATTCTCTGCTTCTATGAGTTTGATTATTTTTTAGATAGTTCATGTATGTGGAACCATACTGTATTTGTCTGACCAACATATTTTTGTTATCAATCACTTTAAATGTAAAGAGTGGGGTTTTTTTTTTGCTTTATTATAGTTTTTTATATTTTTGTACACCCTAGTGACCAGACATTACATAACTTAATATGTGATCATCCCAATAAATCCCACACCCATCCAGCACCAGGCCTAGTTGCTAGAATAGTATTGACTATATTTCCTAGGCCAGCCATGGGCCCGCTTGAAATGAATAAAACTAAAAAAAAAAAAAAAGACCGTACCCTTTTATGTAATGATGTTTACTTTGAATTTATATTAGTTCACACAAACACTCCATCCATGCTTTTGTTCCGGCCCTCCGGTCCAGTTTAAGAACCCATTGTGGCCCTCGAGTCAAAAAGTTTGCCCACCCCTGTCCTAGGCTGTACTTTACATCCCCATGACTATTCTATAATAACCAATTTGTACTTCTTAATCCCTTCACCTTTATCACCCATCCCCCCAACCCCATGTTTATTTATGACCCCCAAACCAAAACCTGCACCTTTAGGTAAGTTGGTCAACTCTACTAGTAAATGAAGTTAAAATAAAAAAACAGAAGAATCATTTCCAAGCAAAACCAACAAAGCCATCTGACTAAAGATGCAAATATGAAAACCCAAATACATAGATTTACAGGGAAAAAATGAAATAAAATCTACCTCTCTCTCAGCCTGCTTGCAATGCAGGTTTCTGCCATAGCCTTAGAGAAATTCTAATGTGCTTTGACATATTTATCTGTGGGAGGCTCTGCCATTGCATTAGCATTCTTCAAATTATTTTTACATTTAAATTGATTTCAATTACATAGACATTTCAAAACATTAATATTCATTTGAGATATTTCTGATATCGTCTCTCAGTGTGCTAAACTTTTTTGGCACTGGTTCATAATTAACTCACTCCACACGTAACTGCTGGAGAACAACCCCATGAAATTCTGATTAGTGTAAGAGCCTTTTTTGCATATGCTCAAAGATCCTTAGTTATAAACATTCCATTGGCAAAGAGTCCACAGGAATAAAGTCTTCCACTAAGATTTCACTTTCAGGTTTCTCTCTCTCCTATTGCTTGAGAATAAGTAACTTAGATGAGAGAGAAGCTCAAGCAACAGATACATTCATTCGCTTATTATGAGGAAAAAAGGGAGATAGGGAAGGGAAATAGAGCCTGGAGAGGGAAAAGGCAACTTGACCCCCGTGTGGATCCCCTGAAAGATTTGGTGTGAAACATATGGAAAAACTATATTGATTTGTGCAAATAGAATCAGCAGAGACAATTTCAGGAGCCATAGACAGAGCATTGTTATTTTATTATTATTTTTTAGAAATGTTTATTGTTGAAAGTGTTAATAAGTCCCCTTTTTTTGGCCCATTGACTTCTTCTAGCCTGCCCCTGTCCCCTGCCCCAAGTCTTCACCACACTAGTGTCTATGTCCATTAAAAAAAAAAAAAAAAAAGAGCTAATATGCTGATTAAACCAAACAGCAGAACAACCATCCAGACGACCTTCTGGATGAAGCTGGGGTTGCGAGGGCCAGCTGAGGCTGCAAAGGGCTGCCAGGGCTGCGAGGGCCGGCCAGGGCTATGAGGGCCGAGCCCCTTGCATGAATTGCGTGTGTTGGGCCTCTAGTCCTATATAATAAAAGCCTAATATGCTAAATGTCAGGTCAGCAGGTCAGCAGTTCAATCAATCAAAGCATAATATGCTAATGATATTCTAAGGCCGCTCAACCGCTCTCTATGATGTGCACTGACCACCAGGGGGCAGACACTTTAACCAATAGGTTAGTTTGCTGCTGGGATTCAGCCGATTGACACTGAGCAAGACAGGCCAGATGTACCCTGGGACCCTCCCATGGTCCCTGCCTGGCTGGCCAACCTCCCGTGTCCCTCCCCTGATTGTGCACCAATGGGGTCCATCAGCCTGGACAGTACTCTCTCACAATCAGGGACCCCTCAGGGGATATTGGAGAGTCAGTTTCAGCCTGATCCCACAGGCCAGGCTGAGGGACCTCACTGGTGCATGAATTCATGCACCAGGCCTCTAGTGTAAGATATAAAACTGAAATCAGCAAATGAAAAAACAAGGCAAACGCAAAAAATCATAAACACAAACAACAGTACAGTGGGAACCAGAGGGAAAGAGGGGTAGAGAAGAGGTAGAAGAGAGTAAAGGGAGTATGATGACAGAAGGAGATTTGGCTTTGGGTGATAAACGCACAATGCAATATACAGATGATGTATTATAGAATTGCACATTTGAAACCTGCATAATTTTATTAATAAATGTCACCCCCGCCCAATAAATGTAATTTTAAAAAAGAATATGTCTATAATAGAAAAATCCAATAATCAAAGTTATTTGGGAAGAAAGAGACCAAAAAATATTTTCTAATTTTTCCATGGGGTGACAGTGTGGACAATAATAGATTTAGATAAGCTGGGATCCACTGAATTATATAGCTTTACTTGCCATACCATTTACAGAGTGCCTACCAATGTGACTGATTTCTGATAAAATATTACAAGTTTTTATTTATTTATTTACTTTCAAAAGTAATTTTTCTCTAACCATTTTTATGCCCTTTTGGAGAACAAAGGCTGTCCTTAATTAATTTAAATTTGACTCTTGGATATCCCTCACTCTTCTTTTTGAAGCAGGGTGCCTGGTTCAATGGAACTTAACCCTAACCCATAAATCTGATCCTCAAAGGAGCTTCCATTTGAAAGTTACCATGTTATTTTCCGTGTAGGCAATAGGCACTCAAAGCCCTGAGAAAAATATGCAACAGAAGAAGATGGGCATGAACAATAGCAGTCATGATCTTGTCCCTCTAGTGTTTCAAACAGAAAGAAAATTAATACGAGCAGTTAGGTGCATACCCAACTGTCAAACATGCCAGAGGAGTTGGCACCAGGAAATTTAGCCACTAGCATTTAGGAGATGCTATAACCTCTTGGAGATTCGAAAGTTTGCAGTAACCACAAGAAAATGCTGATGGTGACCAGAGCTGCCTCTAGCACTGAAGTAACTCATTCACAGAACAGTACTGAAGTTCCTTACAAAATCTCACATCAGTTGAAGCCCACATATCTGACCACAGCGATCAAAAGGAGTAATAATGGATTTCTGGTTCTCTCTCACCTTCCAAATTTCATACAAGTGAGGCTAATAAGAAAAGCTGTGCTTCCCCCTATGTCAGGGACTGGAAGTTCTCAGGCAGCATCCAGACTTCTAATCATTAGAATGACTTCTGGCAGGAGAACACTCTAAGTCCCATAAGAAGCACTTATTGTTAGGGATGATCAATCTAAACTGATGACTCAGGCATATTTAGTGAGGCATTGTCCTGGGACAACATGTAGCTGAAATTGAAATCTCATTTTAGTCAATGGGGGCAATATGCTGGAAACATTAGCTAAGCATGTGAGTCTAAACTAAAAAGATGTGACTCTGAGAAGAGTGAGGTTACCTCATCAGAGAATCTGTGCAAGGATATAGACCAGCAAAGCATAAATGCAGCAGTGAGTCAGTCAGTTCTCTTGTTCTCTCTTGGTTAGACAATTGTAAGCAAGATTTGCCCCTTTGAGTAGTCCCTGGAATCATTATACAGTTCAGAAAAGAGATGGGAAAAAAGACACTGGACATCCTGCTAATTTGGAAATTATAAAATTGAGTTGGTTTTCATGTCAAATTTTTAAGTTTTCAGATAAATATAATAATCAATAGATTCAGAAAAAGCATTTGACAAAATCCAATACCCATTTTTGATTAAAAAAAAAAAAACTCTCAGCAAAGTGGGAATAGAGGGATCATACCTCAACATAATAAAGGCCATATCTAACAAACCTACAGCCAACATCATGCCTAATGGGCAAAAACTAAAACTATTTCCCCTAAGAACAGGAACAAGATAGGGATGTATGTTTTCACCACTCTTATTCAACATAGTACTGGAAGTCTTAGCCACAATGATCAGACAAGAAGAAGAAATAAAGAGCATCCAAATTGGGAAAAAAGAAGTAAAACTGTCATTATTTGCAGATGACATGATGTTGTACATAGAAAACCCTAAAGACTCCACCAAAAAATTACTAGATTTAATACATGAATTTGGCATTATAGCAGGATATAAAATCAACACCCCAAAATCAATGGATTTTCTATACATCAATAATGAATTCTCAGAAAGATAAACTAAACAAATGATCCCACTTACCATTACAAAAAAAAAAAGTAAGATACTTAGGAATATACTTAATCAAAGAGGTAAAAGACTTGTACTTGGAAAACTACATGACATTGAAAAAAGTGACAGGAGAAACAATAAATAAGTGGGAGAATACACTATGTTCATGGATTGGTAGAATTAACATCATTAAAATGTCCATACTATCCAAAACAATCTACTCTATATATTCAATGCAATTCCTATTAATATGCCAATGGTATATTTAACAGATCTAGAACAAAGACTTCAAAATTTTATATGGAACCAAAAAAGACCCCAAATAGCCACAGCAATCTTGAGACAGAAGAACAAAGTTGGAGGGATCACAATATCAGATATCAAATTATACTACAAAGTCACTGTGCTCAAATCAGCTTGGTACTGGCACAAGAACAAGCATATAGATCAATGGAACAGAAAAGAGACTTCAGAAATCTACCTAAGCCATTATGTTCAATTAATATTTGACAAAGGAGGTGAGAGCGTACAATGAGTCAAGATAGTCTCTTCAATAAATGGTGTTGGGAAAAATGTAACTAGACCACCAACTTACACCATACACAAGAATAAAACTCAAAATGGACAAAAGACTTAAATGTAAGTCATGAAACCATAAAATTCCTAGAAGAAACCAAAGACAGCAAAATCTCAGAAATCTCCTGTAGCAATATGTTTGTGAATACATCTATTTCCTAGGGCAGTGATGGGGAACCTATGACACCCGTGTCAGAGGTGACACACGAACTCATTTTTTTGGTTGAATTTTCTTTGTTAAATGGCATTTAAATATATAAAGTAAATATCAAAAATATAAATTTGTTTTACTATGGTTGCAAATATAAAAAAATTTCTATATGTGACTCGGCACCAGAGTTAAGTTAGGGTTTTTCAAAATGCTGACATGCTGAGCTCAAAAGGTTCACCATCACTGTTCTAGGGCAAGGGAAACTAAGAATAAAATAAACAAATAGGGCTATATCAAAATCAAAAAGCTTCTGCACAGCAAAAGAAACCATCAACAAAATGAAAACGGAGCCCACTGTGTGGGAGAACATATTTGGCAAAGATCCATCTGATACAGGGTTAATATCCAAAATATATAAGGAAGACAAACAATCCAATTCTCCAAAGTGGACATACAGATGGCCAAGGGACATATGAAAAAATGCTCAAAGTCACTGATCATCAGAGTGATGCAAATTAATATGACAATAACATATCACCTCACATCTGTCAGAATGGCTACCATCAACAAATACACAAATGACAAGTTCTGGAGAGAATGTGGAAAAAGGGAACCCTAGTACACTGCTGGTAGGAATGTAATCTGGTGCAGCCATTATGGAAAACAGTATGGAGTTTCCTCAAAAAATTAAACATGAAAATGCCGTTTGACCCAGTGATCCCACTTCTAGGACTATAACCCAAGAAACCAGAAACACCAATCAGAAAGGATATATGCACCCTATGTTCATAGCAGCACAATTTACAATAGCTAATATTTGGAAACAACCTAAGTTCCCATCAGCAGATGAGTGGATTAAAAAACTGTGGTACATCTACACAATGGAATACTATGCCATGATAAAAATGAAGGAACTTTTACCATTTGCAACAGCATGGATGGAACTAGAGAGCATTATGCTAAGTGAAATAAGTCAGTCAGAGAAAGATAAATATCACATGATCTCAATCATAGGTGGGATATAATGATCAACATAATTTGATGAATAAGAATAGATCCAGAGACAAATGGCAGGGGAGCGGGTTGGGGGGGGGGGGGACGGGGAGAGCAACCAAAGGACTTGTATGAATGCATATTGGCATAACCAATGGACACAGACACTGGGATGGTGGGGGCTTTTCCAGGGTGGGAATGGCTAGGGGGGGGAGGGGGGGATCAAGCAGGGAAAAAGGAGACGTATGTAAAACTTTAGACAATAATTAAATAAAAGAAACCAAAACAACAGTCTGAAAGAATGTATGCACCCCTATGTTCATAGCAGAACAATTTACAATAGCTAAGATCTGGAAACAGCCCAAACGCCCATCAGAAGATGAGTGGATAAAAAAGCTGTGGTACATTTACACCATGAAATACTATGCAGCCGTATAAAAGAAGGATCTCTTACCCTTTGAGACAGCATGGAGGGACCTGGAGAGTAATATGCTAAGCAAAATAAGCCTGTCAGAGAAAGACAAGTATCACATGATCTCACTCATATGTGGAATCTAATGAACAAAATAAACTGATGAACAAAATATATGCAGAGTTATAGAAACATCTCAGAGGGAAGGTGGGATTGGTTGGGTGGGTGGGTGGGAAGAGATCAACCAAAGAACTTGTATGCATAATGCATAACCCATGGATACAGACAATAGTGTGGTGAAGGCCTGGGGCAGGGGGTAGTTGCAGGCTAAAATGTGTCATTGGGAAAAAGGGTAGCATAGGGAATATAGTGAATAATCTATCTATAATAATAAAAGCCTAAGCAACCATCGCAACCGAATGGATGACCGAACAGGTTGTGTGGGGCAACTAGGCCAGCAGGGGGGTTAGTGAGGAACAACCAAAAGACTGAACAAGCAGGCTGCGTGGGGTGACCAGGCCCGCAGGAGGGGCAGTTGGGGGTGACCAGGCTGGTGGGTGGGGGGGGAGGGGGGCAGTGATGGGCCACCAAACAACTGAGTAGCAGGCTGCATGGGGCGACCAGGTCAGCAGTGGGGTTAGTGAGGGCTGACCAAATGACTGAGCAGAAGGCTGCATGGGGCAACCAG
The DNA here is from genome assembly GCF_014108235.1 of Myotis myotis. NCBI lineage: Eukaryota > Metazoa > Chordata > Mammalia > Chiroptera > Vespertilionidae > Myotis > Myotis myotis. The sequence continues at coordinate 132,201,902 of NW_023416324.1, read as the reverse complement.
GCCAGCAGGGGGGTTAGTGAGAGGCGACCAAACAACCAAACAGCAGGCTGCGTGGGGTGACCAGACCCGCAGGGGGGGCAATTGGGGGTGACCAAATGACTGAGCAGCAGGCTGCATAGGGTGACCAGGCCCATGGGGGGGGGGGGAAGCAGTTGGGGGCGACTAGGCTGGCAGAGGGGGGCAGTGAGGGGTGACCAGGCCAGCAGTGAGGAGCGAACAGGCCAGCAGGGAGGTGGGGGCAGTAACAGGTGACCAGTCTGGCAGGGGGCCAACTAGGGGCAACCAGGTCAGTGGGGAGGGGGGGCAGTTGGGGGCGACTAGGCTGGCAGGGGGTGCAGTTGGGGGTGACCAGGCCAGCAGGGGGGCAGTTAGGGGCGATCAGGCAGGCAGGCAGGTGAGCAGGTAGGAGCCAGTAGTCCCGGATTGTGAGAGGGATGTCCAACTGCCGGTTTAGGCCCAATCATGATTGGGCCTAAACCGGCAGTTGGACATCCCCCGAGGGGTCCCGGATTGAAGAGGGTGCAGGCTGGGCTAAGGGGACCTCCCCCGCCCCCTGCACGAATTTCGTGCACCAGGCCTCTAGTCTATATATATAAGCCTAAGCGACCGAATAACTGGTCGCTATGATGTGCACTCACCACCAGGGGCAGATACTCAATGCAGGAGTTGCCCCCTGGTGGCCAGTGCACTTCTATAGCCAACCTCCCGTGGCTGGCCAACCTCCCACAGCCCCTCTCCTCTCCCCTCCCCAAGCCAGCTGGCCCCCATTGGGACTGGGCGAGATGGCCGATCAGCCCCAATTACCACCCAGGCCGAGGGATCCCACCTGTGCACAAATTCATGCACCAGGCCTCTAGTATTGTAATAACTATGTATGGTGCCAGATCAGTACTAGAGTTACCAGAGGATCACTCTGTAAATTATATAAATGTCTAACCACTGTGCTGTACACCTGAAACTAATATAAAGTAATATTGAGTGTCAAATGCAACTGAAGGTTTTTTAAAATAGAAATTAAAATAAGAATTAGAATGGCATTAAATTTCTCAACATTAAAACAGAAGCTAGCCGAAACCGGTTTGGCTCAGTGGATAGAGCATCGGCCTGCGGACTGAAAGGTCCCGGGTTCAATTCCGGTCAAGGGCATGTACCTGGGTTGCAGGCACATCCCCAGTAGGAGATGTGCAGGAGGCAGCTGATCGATGTTTCTCTCTATGTTTCTAACTCTCTATCTCTCTCCCTTTCTCTCTGTAAAAAAACAATAAAATATATTTAAAAACAACAACAAAAAACAGAAGCTAGAAGAGAGTGTAACATTGAGATCTGAATTACAGAGGGACATAATATTCCACCTAGAATTTCAGACCCAGCCAAACCAGCAGTTAAGAGTGATGGTGTAATAATAAAGACAGTTTTAAACATGCAAGGACTCAAAAAGTTTACCTATTGTACAATTTTTTTCAGAATGCTGCTAGAAGTTGTGTTCCACCAGAACAAGGGATGAACCGAGAAAAGAAAGGCCGGGAAGCTTGGAAATGCAATCCAACAGCAAAGAGAAATGAAAAGACTCTTCGGGAGGATAGAGAAGAGAGATGTCAAGACAGTGACTGTGCGCCAGGCCCAGAGATCAACCAATCTATAGAGGAACAGAGAAATGTGCCATTAAAAAGATGGCATTGAATGACAATATCTGCAATACTGACATTATCTTGAGAGGAAATTTAAAGAGCGGGGAAAGTTGGAGATAACATAGTGGTAATAGTAGTACTAGTAGTAACAGCAGCAGGAATAGTGTTTGTATTACAGAAAAAATTAATTTACTTCAACCTGGCTGAAGGAAAAGAAAAACTGTGAAGGAAAAGAATAAATCAAATAGCATAAGAGCGTGTATGAAATACTAGCAATTTATAACTGAGTAGTCAGCTAAAATTGCAGACTTTTAAAATGTCTAGTTCTGCCTATAGGTTGATTGTTTCAATTTTTCACATTCCATTTTGTTTCTGTTTTCAGGAACACATCCTCTCTGGATGCAGAAGATAGCCTATGTTACCACTATGAGGATAGAGCTATCTTTTCTTTCTGGGTGTGGCCTAGATTTCACTTTTTCATAATTGTTGCCTTTAATACAAAGCATTAAATTGAAATCATTTGGTAGCTCCTGTAAAAATATTGGCAACACCTTCAAACTCCTGTTAAAATTTTGATCTTTTAAACCGTAAATTATGTCCTTTGAGGAAAGGTATTGGCAATTCTCTGTGAATGTTATGCAAAATAAAGTTAATCTTTAATAATTAAGAACAGGAAAGGCAAGTTGGAATACTGCAAAAGTAGGAGAACTACCTATCTATCTGGTACAGTTTGTGCCAGCCATACCAATTAGTACAAATTTAATACTTGCAAGAAATTTTCCATAGTAAGGAAAAAAGTAAGCCATATTACTTTGACCTAGCTTAACAGATTTCAGGAATCATCTTTATTCATACCACAGCCGAGCTTACATGAGAGGAAAATATAACCCTATCTTGCTTAAGCCAGGGTTTGGGGGATTTTCTGTATGTGTGTGTATGCATTTTCACTCAATCTCTGCTAATGACACCAAATTCACTCCTCCCACCCCCACACATTACAACTTCAGGTCAGATAACATAGTGTGAAACACTGATTAAGGGGAAAGGTTAGCAGGGTTTCTCAAAGGGCAACTTGTGAATCACATACCTAAAAATTGTCTGGAGTATTTGTTAAAAATGCAATTTACTGGGCCCTCACACAGAGCAACTGGTTCAAAATATCTATGGTAGGTCTGATTAGCTGATTTATTATTTACAAATATCCGATGTGATTCTCATGCCGCTGAAATTTGAAGATGCACTGATTTAGGATGTGGGATCCAAAGGTCTGGTCACTCTAGAAGTCTTACTGCCATAGAGTTCAAGCAAAGGCAAGAGACTTTCATTCTCAGAGGCAAAGGCAAGATAAGGTTCCTTCAGAAGCCACAGAGTCACTGAAATTGGAGAACAAGAAACAAGCCTTGAAGATACAAGTTTGCAAAGGCTGAGAATCAAAGACAAACATTTGAAGACAAATCCTGGTAAGGTTCTGCCCAATTTTCTGTAGAGGTAGAGGTTTGTGATTGTGCATGGACATTCTTGGACTGTAATATTATGTTATTACTTTTATAACTCTAATTTTATAAATTTTCTTTTAAATAAAGAAGTGAAACAAAGCAATGGGGGGGATGGGTATATTTGGTGTCTTTACCTATTAAGATTGAGTATAGCTGCCTATATAAGAAAACTAACCCTGGTGTAAGCAGGATGGGAGTTCTATTGTCCTCTGGCATAAGAGCTGATGAAGCAGGTTGAGAACTTCTTTAGGATGCTTCCTTCATCCTAATAGTCTGGCTAGGAGCTTATGTTTACATCATGGCTGCTGGGCTCCAGGCATCATATCCTGTCCCAAGCAGCAGGAAGGACCAAGGACAAACATGTACATATCAACCAAGCCAGCCCCCTTTTTAAGGCACTTTCCCAGAAGCCCTACAAAACAACTTCCAGCTACATTTCATCAGTCAGTTCATTTCTGTCTACCATGCAAAAGAGCCTGAAATGTTGTTTTGTCTGGGCACGTTGCTATCTCCTGCAAAATTGGAGTTCCACTGCTCGAAAAGAGTGGGAGAACTGATACTGAGTAAAGAAGTCCAAAGTCTGGCCTGTAATTAATATTTGGCTGAGGGAAATTCACCCCTTTTTCCCTCTAGGCCTCAGTTTACTCATCTGTAAAACAGGAACTGACACTTTTCAGCATTGTTATAACATTTAGAGGTGACATACGTAAAAATCTTGACAGACATTAGGAATGTAATAAATGAAACACTTACCAAAAAAAAAAAAAGCTCCAGGGAAATCCAAGCTGGCAGCCAGCAGGACAGAAGTGAGGGAGAGTGTGAGGGAGTGAGGGAGCGAAAGGAGAGTGCGTGGATGTGTGGGGCGTGTGTGTGTGTGAGTGAGGGACAGTTATATTCCACAGAACTGCTGAGGCTGGCGGACCAGGCTCTCCTAGCCGGGCAGCCTCTGCTACCACTGAAATCTCTCCCAGGGCGGCCGGCTCTGCCGCAGAGACCGCACCATCTTGAAGGGAAAGCGACTGTGACTAGGAGCCCAGCCTCACCTCCACCCAGGGAGACCTCAGACACCACCTGGGACACTACAGCCACACCAGCCAGGGACCTGCTGCCTTGGCTGGGAATCCACGAACATTGAGACTCCAGCCTCCCCAGCCGCGGGTGCCTAAGAAGTTTGTCCAGGAGACAAGGTGGTGGAAGAATAGGCAGACAGGTCCTGCAACTTCTTACAGATTAGATAGAAGGAACAGCTGAATTGAATAATATCCACCAGGAATTGGGGAATTAAACACAGCTGGTGAGACAATCCGAGACTGGGAAGGACAGAGGATGCCTAGAGAAAGGTAGGACTGGGGACCTGACCTGGAGAGAGATACAGGGACTAGAGCAGTGGTTCTCAACCTTGGCTGCACATTAGAATCACCTGGGAATCTTTTTAAAATCCTGATTTCTGGCCTCATCCTCTGGAAATTCTGTTTCTTTGTTACTAATGTTGTGGCCCCACCCCATAACAAAGAAACAGAATTTCCAGAGGATGAGGCCCAGAAATCAGGATTTTAAAAAGATTCCCAGGTGATTCTAATGTGCAGCCAAGGTTGAGAACACTGGACTAGAGGGTCAGAAGAAAACTGCGCTGTACCAAATCCGCATCCCTTGGGGATACACGTAACATTCGACTCTAGAAGGGTGTCCACAAGGCTGCTGGCAGTGGGGGAATCTAGATCTAAGCCCACAGCCATGGGAGGCTGCACCCAGAAAGGCAGCCTGAAGTTCTGTACTGGCAGTGAAGTGCCATGGGGAGAGAGACTCGCAGAGGCACCATTGCTCTGTCTTTAAATTTTCCTTGCTTTCACTCGCTACTAGTAAACCCGGTACACAGGATCTTTCAGTTACAAACACTTACTGAGGCTGCGATGCAGGTGGAGGTGGTTTGGTGGAGGCTGGGGAGCAAAGCAAGGAGAGGCGACCAGGAGTCCAGCTCTGAGATAGCCCAGTCCCTCCACCCCTGAACAGCCACTTTTCTCCAGAGGAGCTAGCTAGCCCCTCCTAGCAGCCCCAGAAACGAATACAGCAACACCGCCACCTAGAGCCCGTGTCAGCAATAGATGTTTGTGTAAATATGACTGAAAGCAGGCAGACAAAAAAAGCAGGCAGATTAGTCCCGCAGCCATGAAACCAAGGCTGTGGATACAGACACAGAGGAGCGGTAGATCACTGGGAACTTCAACATGGTGCTGACTACCTCACAGGAAACTGAAAAGTGCCAGACAGAACAGTAGAGAGGAGTCTTAATCCAGCGCCCATGGGACATTAAAACTCAGCTGAAGCAAATGACACTTTGCCACTTCACTTTTTTATTTTTTATCTTTTACTTAAGAAAGGGAAAGAAAATTTTTTTCTTTTTTATTTATTTTATTTTTATTATTATTTAACCTTTTATTTTTTATTAGTATTCTATATTCTATTTTTATATCATTATTTTACTTTATCTCACTTTTTCCTTTTTGCCAACCTTTTCTTCCTCATGTCTCCCTTTTTCATCCTATTTCTCTTCCTGTTTCTGCTTTAGTTTTTCTCTCTCCTTTCTTTTTACCCTGTTAAAAATTGATCTTTTTATCTGCCTTATTGATGCATTAATAGTAGTCTCTGTTGGCTTACTCATATATCCAATTTCCTCTCCCCTGCTCTAAGTCCATGCACCCTTCTCTTTTCTCTTTCTTCGCTAGCCTATTTATTTATTTATTTTAATGCTTTTCTTTTTCCTTTCTTGGCTTGCTCTCTTCTTCTACTAATTGTTTAATTAGTTTTACTCACCAAACTCAAGCCTATTTGCTCTCTACTCTATTCTCCTTTTCCAAAAATAGTTGAATATATAGATAGCTAGATTAAAGAAAAGGGGAAATTTTTTATCTTTTTAAAATTTACTGACTATTTTGTTTTTTACTTTTCTTCTTATCCACTCATTCTATTTCTACTTCCTCTACACTGAACCTTAGCCATTCCCCCATTCAGTCAATTCCTTTACCTTATTTTATGAAAATAAGCTCTGCCTCTTCAGATTCAGTTCCCCCCTTTTTCTCTAGGTGTTCGTTGTTTTCATTTTTTGGTTTGTTTGTTTGTTTGTTTTGTGGAATTTTTCTCCCCATATACATATTTTTTCCTCTTTTTCTTTCTTCTTTTTCTTTTCTCTCTTACCTTTTTTTCTTTCCTCAATATCATTTTTGTGCTCTTTTCTCTCCCCTAATTCTCTTTTCTATAGTGGTCACCTTTATTAGGGTTATCGGTGTCATGAATACATCCGTGTTTTGATCCCTCTGTGTTGTGTCTTGGTGAGTAGTATTTTGTTCCTTTCAGTCAATGTGGTAGAGAGTGAGCCACATAACCAGACACCCTGTTTCATATGGGAAGAAAAAGAAACACAAAGAAACAGCCCCCATACGAAAGAAAAGGAGAAATCACCAGAAAAGGAAGTAAATGAAATGGAGGCAAGCAATTTGTCAGAGAAAGAATTCAGATCAATGGTCATAAGGATGCTGAAAAGAATGGAAGACATATTCAACAATATGTGTAAGAATCATAAGGAAATGAAGAAGACCAAGTAGAAATGAAGAATGACATATCTGTAATAAAGAACACAATAGAAAGCATCAATAGTAGACTAGAAGAAGCTGAGGACTGCATCATCAAGCTAGAAGACAAGGTAGGAAAAAACACCCAAGCAGAGCAGCAACTAGAAAAAAAAAAAACAAAAAACTTAAAAAGTAGGAGGAGAGCCTAAGGGAGCTTTGGGACAAATGAAATGAAACAACCACCACATAATAGGGGTTCCAGAAGGAGAGGAAACTGAGCAAGGAATAGAAAACCTGTTTGAAGAAATAATGACAGACAATTTCCCTGATATTGAGAATAAAAAACTCACACAAGTTAGTTAGCACCCAGAATTCCAAACAAGATGAACCCAAAAAGACCAACACCAAGACTTATCATAATTAAATTGGCAAACACCAACAATAAAGTAAGAATCTTAAAGGCTGCCAGAGAGAGACAGAAAGTTGCCTATAAGGGATCTGCCATTAGCCTATCAATGTATTTCTCAACAGAAACATATCAGGTCAGAAGGGAATGGAATGAAATATACAAAGTGATGTAAAGAAAGGGCCTGAGCCCAAGAATACTATACCCAGCAAGGCTGTCATTCAAAGTTGAAGATGAAATAAAGAGCTTCATAGACAAAAAAAAAGGGCTAATGGAGTTTATTACCACGAAGCCACCAAATGCAAGAAATGCTAAAAAACTGTTGTAAAAAAAAAAAAAAAGAAAGAAATAGGAAGGGAAGAAGGAATACAGGCGTAAACAATAAAAATGGCAACAAAGAAGTACCTATCAATAATAAACTCAAATGTAAATGGATTAAATGCTCCAATCAAAAGACACAGGGTAGCTGAATGGTTTAGAAAACATGACCCATATATCTGCTGTCTACAAGAGACCCACCTCAGAACAAAGGACTCACACAGACAGGTGGTAAGGAGATGGGAAAAAAAATTCAGACAAATGGAAATGAAAAAAAGCTGGGGTAGCAATACTTATATCTGACAAATTAGACCTCAAAGTGAAGTCCACAATAAGAGATAAGGATGGCCACTCCATAACATTAAAGGGAGCAATTCAACAAGAGGATATAACTCTGGTAAACATATATGCACCCGATACAGGAGCACCCAATTATATAAAAAAAAACTCCTGGAAGATATCAAGGAGAGATCATTAGCAATACAATCATAGTAGGGGACTTTAATACCTCATTGACACCACTGGATAAATCCTCTAAACAAAAAATCAGCAAAGAAACATTATTCCTAAATGACTCACTAGTTCAGATGGAATTAATTGACATCTTCAGAACATTTCACCCCAAAGCTATAGAATATACATTCTTCTCAACTGGACATGGGACATTTTCAAAGATAGACCACATATTGGAACTCAGGCAAAGTTTCCTCAAATTCAAGAAGATAGAAATCATATCAAGTTTCTTCTCAGATCACAATGGCATAAAATTAGAAATCAACTGCAATAAAAACAATGAAAAAAATAAAACACTTGGAGGCTAAATAGCATGCTATTAAACAATGACTGGGTTACCAAGAGAGATCAAAGAAGAAATAAAAAGCATCATGGCAACAAACAACAATGAAAACACAACAATCCAAAATCTATGGTACACAGTGAAAACAGTCCTGACAGGGAAGTTTATAGCTCTACAGGCCTACCTCAAAAAAACAAGAAAAAAATGGTAATAAATTATCAAACCCTGCAACTTAAAGAACTAGAAAGAGAGCAACAACAAAGCCCAGGTTAAGCAAAAGGAAGAAAATAATAAAGATCAGACAGAAATAAATGACATAGAGACAAAAAAATAAAAAAGATCTGCCTGGTAATGGCACTAACCAAAAGCTGGTTCTATGAAAGGATAAATAAGATTGATGAACCTCTATCCAGGCTCACCAAGAAACAAAGAGAGAGGACCCAAATAAACAAAATCAGTAATAAAAGAGATGAAGTAACAACAGCCCCCACAGGAATACAAAGAATTGTAAAAAAATAAAATTAAAATACTTCAAACAACTCTACTCGAAAAACTCTACTTGAACAACTCTACTTGGACAACCTAGACAAATTGGACATATTCTTAGAAAAATACAAGCTTTCAAAATTCAATCAGGAAGAATAAAAAACCTTGAATAGGCCAATAACTACTGATGAAATGACACAGTAATAAAAAATCTTCAAACAAACGAAAGCCCTGGTCTGGACAGCTTTACAAGGGAGTTCTACCAAACATTCAAAGAGGAACTAAAACCTATCCTCCTTAGACTATTCCAAAAAATTCAAGAGGAGGGCACACTTCCAAGCTCTTTCTATGAAGCCACCATTACCCTAATTCCAAAAGCAGATAAAGACACCATAAAGAAAGAGAACTATAGGCCAAAATCCCTGATGAACATAGATGCTAAAATCCTCAACAAAATCCTAGCAAATCGAATCCAGCAATACATTAGAAAGATCATACACCATTACCAAGTGGGATTGATTCCAGGAATGCAAGGCTGGTACAATATCTACAAATCAATAAATGTGATACATCACATAAACAAATTGAGAAACAAAAATTGCATAATCATATCAGTCTATGTAGAAAAAGCATTTGACAAAATCCAACACCCTTTCTTGATAAAAACTCTCAGCAAAGTGGGAATAGAGGGATCAGACCTCAACATAATAAAAGCCTTATATGACAAACCTACAGCCAACATCATACTCAATGGGCAAAAACTAAAACCATTGCCCTTAAGAACAGGAACAAGACAGGGATGCTGACTTTCACTACTCCTGTTTGACAGAAGTGCTAGCCATAGCAATCAGACAAGAAGAAGAAATAAAAGACATCCAAATTGGAAAAGAAGAAGTAAAACTGTCATTATTCGCAGATGACATGATATGGACATAGTAAACCCCAAAGACTCCATAAAAAAACTGCTAGACTTAATAAATGAGTTCAGCAATGTAGCAGGATACAAAATTAACACCAAGAAATCTATGGCTTTGTTATACACCAATAATTAACTCACAGAAAGAGAAACTAAAAAAACAATCCCATTTTACCACTGCACCAAAAAAATTAAGATACCTAGGAATAAAGTTAACTAAGGAGGTAAAAGACCTGTACTCAGGAAACTACAGGACACTGAAAAAAGGGATAGAGGGAAACATAAACAGATGAAAGAACATACTGTGTTCATGGATTGGTAGAACCAACATCATCAAAATGTCCATATTACCCAAAGCAATATATAGATTCAATGCACTCCCCATTAAAATACCAATGACATATTTCACAGACCTAGAATGAGCTCTCCAAAAATTCATTAGGAATATAAAAAAGACACAAAATAGCTGCAGCAATCCTGAGAAAGAAGAACAAAGCAGGTGGGATCTCTATACCAGATATCAAGCTGTATTACAAAGCCACTGTTCTCAAATTGCCTGGTACTGGCACAAGAACAGACATATAGACCAATGGAGTAGAATAGAGAACCCAGAAATTGACCCAAACCACTACGCTTAATTAATATTCGACAAAGGAGGCAAGAGCATACAACGGAGTCAAGACAGTCTCTTCAATAAATGGTGTTGGGAAAATTGGACAGATACATGCAAAAAAATGAAACTAGACCACCAACTTACAGCATCCACAAGAATAAACTCAAAATGGATAAAGGACTTAAATGTAAGATGGAAAACCATAAAAATCTTAGAGGAATCCACAGACAGCAAAATCTCAGACATATGCTGAAACAATATCTTCACCGATACAGCTCCTGGGGCAGTGATGGCAAAACTTTTGAGCTTGGTGTGTCAGCATTTTGAAAAACCCTAACTTAACTCTGGTGCCATGTCACATATAGAAATTTTTTTATATTTGCAACCATAGTAAAACAAAGACTTATATTTTTGATATTTATTTTATATATTTAAATACCATTTAACAAAGAAAAATCAACCAAAAAAATGAGTTCGTGTGTCACCTCTGACACACGTGTCATAGGTTCGCCATCACTGTCCTAGGGAAATGGAAACTAAAGAGAAAATAAACAAATAAGACTACATCAAAATAAAAAGCTTCTGCACAGCAAAAGAAGCCATCAACAACACAACAAGAAATCCCACTGCATGGGAGAACATATTTGCCAATGTTATCACGGATAAGGGTTTAATCACCAACATTTACAGGGAACTCATACAACTTAACAAAAGGAAGATAAACAACCCAATCAAAAAATGGGCAATGGACCTAAATAGATACTTTTCAAAAGAGGATAAAAGGAAGGCCAAGGGACATATGAAAACATGCTCAAAGTCACTAATCATCTGAGAGATGCAAATCAAAACGACAATGAGATACCATCTCACACCCGTCAGAATGATTATCATAAACAAATCAACATATGACAAGTGCTAGCAAGGATGCAGATAAAAAGGAACCCTCGTGCACTGCTGGTGGGAATGCAGACTGATGGAGCTACTGTGGAGAACTGTATGGTTGTTTTCTCAAACAACTAAAAATGGAACTCCCATTTGACCCAGTGATCCCACTTCTAGGAATATATCCCAAGAAACTAGAAACGCCAATCAGAAAGGACATATGGACCCCTATGTTCATAGCAGCACAATTCACCATAGCTAAGATCTGGAAACAGCCTAAGTGCCCATCAGCAGATGAGTGGATTAAAAAACTGTGGTACATCTACACAATGGAATACTACGCTGCTCTAATGAACTCCTACCATTTGCAACAGCATGGATGGAACTGGAGAGTATTATGTTAAGCGAAATAAGTCAGTCAGAAAAAGATAAATATCACATGATCTCACTCATTTGTGGAATATACTGAACAACATAAACTGATGAACAAAAACAGATCCAGAGACAGAAGCAACGATCAGACCATCAAACCTCAGAGGGAAGGGGGAGGAGGGGGCAAGGGGGAGGGATCAACCAAAGGTCTTATAGGCATGTATATAAGCCTAACCAATGGCCAATGGACACAGACACCAGGGAAGTGAGGGCATGAGCGGGGAGAGGGGGGGAGGAGGTGTCAAGGGGTGGTTAAGGACACATATGTAATACCTTAATCAATAAAGAAAATTTTAAAAAGCCTGCTTGACTAATAAAGCAGGTTGGCTTCAGGAAAATATTTTTAAAAAATAGATTCATAAAGTAAGAAACACTGAACAGACAGTCCAACTTTAGAGAGAAGGCAGGGGAGGGGTGTGTAAGAGATCAACCAAAGGACTTGTATGCAGGCATATTAGCATAACCAATGGACTAGGACCCTGGGGCCGTGGGGGCTTGTCCTGGGGGGAGGAGTGGCTGGGAGGGCAATCGAGGGAATAGGAGACATATGTAATTCCTTAAACAATTAAAAAGCTCTAACTTCTCAAATATAGTTTTATAGTTATTGGATGGTGTTGTAGAAAGGCTAACTATCTGATCATGTATGTAATGTCATCAAACACTGGCATTACATCCCACTGCCTTGCCAGTGTAGTCCAACCGCTTCATTCTATCCAATCCCATCATCTCCATACCCCCCTCTGGGGAAGTACTGATTAGGAGCTAACAGACTCTTTTGAGGTTAGTCAATTGCTAAAGAAAATTGAGTATCTAGAAATAATGGGAAGGACTAATAATGAAGGGATTCACACAGCACCTGTGATGGGTAATCCAAATCCATATAACCCTTAACTCTCCACCAAAACAATGGCTTAATTAGCACATTAGACATTTTGTCTTAAATTCACACCACTTTCCTTTCTTAAAGTTGCAATAATGTTTCTATAAGGAGATTGAAGAATCTAAGCATGTTTATTCCACTATTGTCATTTCTCAACTTGTTTTTGTAGATCAAAAAATATGACTACCAAGTTCTCCCATCCCAATATGTACATGTCCCTTTGCAAAGTGATTTATCACTTTTCCTATCAAGAGTTAGATAGTTCTATTTCCTGACCTCTTGAATCTGGGCAGGCCTTGTCCTTACTTTGACCAATAGAAAGTGTCAAAAGTGACGTGATATAACTTACAAGACTGGGGCAGGGCCCTAACCGGTTTGGCTCAGTGGATAGAGCATCAACCTGCGGACTGAAGGGTCCCAGGTTTGATTCTGGTCAAGGGCATGTACCTTGGTTGTGGGCACATCCCCAGTAGGGGGTGTGCAGGAGGCAGCTGATCGATGTTTCTCTCTCATTGATGTTTCTAACTCTATCCTTTTCCCTTCCTCTCTGTAAAAAATCAATAAAATATATTTAAAAAAAAAACTGGGGCAGGGGCCTCAATAGGCCATACAGCTCTGGCTTCACCCACTTGGGGCATTGCTTTGAGACCACCATGAAAGCAGGTCTAGCCTGTGTGGAGGCAGAGGTCGGTGACCAGAGGATGGCCAGCACCAACTGCCAGACATGTGAGTTACCACATCAAGCTTCTAGCCCAGGAGATACCTCAGCAGAAAGCAACCACATGAGTGAGTGAGCCCAGAATAAATCAGCATAGGAACCACTCAGCCAGCAGACAAAATGGTGAGATGTAACAAACCATTGTTACTATAAACCATTAAGCCTTGAGGGGATTTGCTACCCAGCATTATAAACTGAAATATTATTACTCTGTGAAGAAATACATTGAAGCTTTTGTTTCCCTTACAGTGGTCTCTGACCATGTGAAAGGAAACCTAAAATAGTCCCAGTACATGGTGGGTCCTCAAAAATTTTTGTAAAATGAATGAATAAATGAGTCATGATGAGCTTCCTTTTACTCCATAAAGATCCATGGTTTGTAATCTGCATCATTAAATCTCCACCACAATCAAGATCAGAGCGCCATCTATTGGTCCGTCAGATAATTTTGAAAAGGCAAAGCAGGAATGAGCTCTCTTTCAATGTGAAAAACTGAGTAATTCAGAAACGCTTCAGAGTGAGCCATGTGCTCACCTTAGAGAAGAAATTCTATGGATACCCTGGTGCTTTTCTCCTCTGCTCCCTTTTATATTAGGAGCAGCTTCAACATAAAATGGCTTCCATTATGTTATTGCTATTTAAAAAGCTAGCCCAAAACAAAACTCACTCTTGCGGACTCAGACTCTCCAATATCAAATGGGATCATTTCTAACTTTTCCAATGTAAAAAAAATAAAATTTAGTTGCCTGGTGTACATTTTATATCTAGTTATTGTTATAAATCCCTGGGAATTCACATGGCTCAAAAGTAAATGTTTTAGGAGTATATTACTGGGAATTTTTTTTTTTTATCACCACAATGGAAGATCAGTAACTGTCCTTTGAAATATTTCCAGGCCTAAATCACTGAGCCTATGTTTTATGATGCAGAACTTTAGTGCATCAATTGCCCATCTGAGTGTTGGAGTAAACCCA